>NC_140997.1:144549510-145149510 GCF_052327205.1 Somniosus microcephalus
CATTCACTCCCCCTCATTCCATTCACTCCCTCTCACTGCCATTCACTCCCCCTCACTCCCATTCACTCCCCCTCACTCCCATTCACTCCCCGTCACTCCCATTCACTCCCCCTCACTGCCATTCACTCCCCATCACTCCATTCACTCCCTCTCACTACCATTCAATCCCCCTCACTGCCATTCACTCCCCCTCACTGCCATTCACTCCCCCTCACACCCATTCACTCCCCCTCACTCCCATTCACTCCCCCTCACTCCCATTCCCTCCCCCTCCCTCCCATTCACTCCCCCTCACTGCCATTCACTCCCCCTCACTGCCATTCACTCCCCCTCACTCCCATTCACTCCCCATCACTCCCATTCACTCCCCCTCACTCCCATTCACTCCCCCTCACTCCATTCACTCCCTCTCACTGCCATTCACTCCCCCTCACTGCCATTCACTCCCCCTCACTCCCATTCACTCCCCCTCGCTCCATTCACTCCCCCTTACTCCATTCACTCCCCCTCACTCCATTAACTCCCCCTCACTCCATTCACTCCCTCTCACTGCCATTCACTCCCCCTCACTGCCATTCATTCCCTCTCACTGCCATTCACTCCCCCTCACTCCTATTCACTCCCCCTCACTCCCATTCACTCCCCCTCACTCCAATTCACTCCCTCTCACTCCATTCACTCCCCTCACTCCCATTCACCCCCCTCACTGCCATTCACTCCCCCTCAGTCACATTCACTCCCCCTCACTCCATTCACTCCCCCTCACTCCATTCACTCCCCCTCACTCCCATTCACTCTCCCTCACCGCAATTCCCTCCCACTCACTCCCATTCCCTCCCCCTCACTACATTCACTCCCCCTCACTCCCATTCACTCCCCCTCACTCCCATTCACTCCCCCTCACCGCCATTCACTCCCCCTCACTCCATTCACTCCCCCTCACTCCCATTAACTCCCCCTCACTGCCATTCACTCCCCCTCACTGCCATTCACTCCCCCTCACTGCCATTCACTCCCCCTCACTCCCATTCATTCCCCCTCACTCCATTCACTCCCCCTCACCGCCATTCACTCCCCCTCACCGCCATTCACTCGCCCTCACTCCATTCACTCGCCCTCACTCCATTCACTCGCCCTCACTCCATTCACTCCCCCTCACCGCCATTCACTCCCCCTCACCGCCATTCACTCCCCCTCACCGCCATTCACTCCCCCTCACCACCATTCACTCCCCCTCACTCCCATTCGCTTGCCCACACTCCATTCACTCCCCCTCACTGCCATTCACTCCCCCTCACTGCCATTCACTCCCTCTCACTCCATTCACTCCCCCTCACTCCCATTCACTCCCCCTCACTCCCATTCACTCCCCCTCACTCCCATTCACTCCCCCTCAGTCCCATTCACTCCCCCTCACTGCCATTCACTCCCCCTCACTGCCATTCACTCCCCCTCACTGCCATTCAATCCCCCTCACTCCCATTCACTACCCCTCACTCCCATTCACTCCCCCTCACTGCCATTCACTCCCGCTCACTCCCATTCACTCCCCCTCACTGCCATTCACTCCCCCTCACTCCCATTCAATCCCCCTCACTCCCATTCACTCCCCGTTACCGCTATTCCCTCCCGCTTACTTCCATTCACTGCCCCTCACTCCCATTCACTCCCCCTCACTGCCATTCACTCCTCCTCACCCCATTCACTCCCCCTCACTCCCATTCACTCCCCCCTCTCCCATTCAGTCTCCCTCATTCCATTCACTCCCCCTCACCGCCATTCACTCCCCCTTACTCCATTCACTCCCCCTCACTTCCATTCACTCCCCCTCACCGCCATTCACTCCCCCTCTCCGCCATTCAATCCCCCTCACTCCATTCACTCCCCCTCACTCCCATTCACTCCCCCTCACTCCCATTCAGTCACCCTCACTCCATTCACTCCCCCTCACTGTCATTCACTCCCCCTCACTCCATTCACTCCTCCTCACTCCCATTCACTCCCCCTCACTCCATTCACTCCCCCTCACTCCATTCACTCCTCCTCACTGCCATTCACTCCCCCTCACTCCATTCACTCGCTCTCACTCCCATTCACTCCCCCTCACTCCCATTCACTCCTCCTCACTCCCATTCACTCCCCCTTAGTCCATTCACTCCCCCTCTCTCCATTCACTCCCCCTCACTCCCATTCACTCCCCGTCACACCCATTCACTCCCCCTCACTCCCATTCACTCCCCCTCACACCCATTCACTCCCCCTCACACCCATTCACTCCCCCTCACTCCCATTCCCTCCCCCTCACACCCATTCACTCCCCCTCACTCCCATTCCCTCCCCCTCACTGCCATTCACTCCCCCTCACACCCATTCACTCCCCCTCACTGCCATTCACTCCCCCTCACACCCATTCACTCCCCCTCACACCCATTCACTCCCCCTCACTCCCATTCCTTTCTCCTCACTCCCATTCACTCCCCCTCACTCCCATTCACTCCCCCTCACTGTCATTCACTCCCCCTCACTCCCGTTCTCTCCTCTCACTGACATTCACTCCCCCTCACTCCCATTCCCTCCCCCTCACTCCCATTCACTCCCCCTCGCTCCCATTCACTCCCCCTCACTGCCATTCACTCCCCCTCATGGCCATTCACTCCCCCTCACTCCATTCACTCCCTCTCACTGCCATTCACTCCCCCTCACTGCCATTCACGCCCCCTCACTCCATTCACTCCCTCTCACTGCCATTCACTCCCCCTCACTCCCATTCACTCCCCCTCACTCCCATTCACTCCCCCTCACTGCCATTCACTCCACCTCACTCCATTCACTCCCTCTCACTAACATTCAATCCCCCTCACTGCCATTCACTCCCCTTCACTGCCATTCACTCCCCCTCACACCCATTCACTCCCCCTCACTCCCATTCACTCCCCTCACTCCCATTCCCTCCCCCTCACACCCATTCACTCCCCCTCACACCCATTCACTCCCCCTCACTCCCATTCACTCCCCGTCACCGCTATTCCCTCACCCTCACTTCCATTCACTCCCCCTCACTCCATTCACTCCCCCTCACCACCATTCACTCCCCCTCACTCCCATTCACTCCCCCTTACTCCCATTCACTCCCCCTCACTCCCAATCACTCCCCCTCACTGCCTTTAACTCCCCCTCACTCCCATTCACTCCCTATAATAGCCATTCACAACTCCTCACCGCATTCACTCCCCCTCACCGCCATTCACTCCCCCTTACCCCCATTCACTCCCCATCGCTCCCATTCACCGCCACTCACTCCCATTCACTCCCCCTCACTCCCATTCACTCCCCCTCACTCCCATCCACTCCCCCTCACTCCCATTCACTCCCCCTCACAACCATTCACGCCCCCTCATTCCCATTCCCTCCCCCTCACTGCCATTCACTCCCCCTCACTCCCATTCACTCCCCCTCACTCCCATTCACTCCCCCTCACTCCCATTCACTCCCCGTCACACCCATTCACTCCCCCTCACACCCATTCACTCCCCCTCACTCCCATTCCCTCCCCCTCACACCCATTCACTCCCCCTCACTCCCATTCCCTCCCCCTCACCCCCATTCACTCCCCCTCACTCCCATCCACTCCCCCTCACTCCCATTCACTCCCCCTCACAACCATTCACGCCCCCTCATTCCCATTCCCTCCCCCTCACTGCCATTCACTCCCCCTCACTCCCATTCACGCCCCCTCATTCCCATTCCCTCCCCCTCACTGCCATTCACTCCCCCTCACTCCCATTCACTCCCCCTCACACCCATTCACTCCCCCTCACTCCCATTCCCTCCCCCTCACACCCATTCACTCCCCCTCACTCCCATTCCCTCCCCCTCACCCCCATTCACTCCCCCTCACACCCATTCACTCCCCCTCACTGCCATTCACTCCCCCTCACACCCATTCACTTTCCCTCACACCCATTCACTCCCCCTCACTCCCATTCCTTCCCCCTCACTCCCATTCACTCCCCTTCACTCCCATTCACTCCCCCTCACTCCCATTCACTCCCCCTCACTGTCATTCACTCCCCCTCACTCCCATTCACTCCTCTCACTGACATTCACTCCCCCTCAATCCCATTCCCTCCCCCTCACTCCCATTCACTCCCCCTCACTCCCATTCACTCCCCCTCGCTCCCATTCACTCTCCCTCACTGCCATTCACTCCCCCTCACTGACATTCACTCCCCCTCACTCCATTCACTCCCTCTCACTGCCATTCACTCCCCCTCACTGCCATTCACTCCCCCTCATTCCATTCACTCCCTCTCACTGCCATTCACTCCCCCTCACTCCCATTCACTCCCCCTCACTCCCATTCACTCCCCGTCACTCCCATTCACTCCCCCTCACTGCCATTCACTCCCCATCACTCCATTCACTCCCTCTCACTACCATTCAATCCCCCTCACTGCCATTCACTCCCCCTCACTGCCATTCACTCCCCCTCACACCCATTCACTCCCCCTCACTCCCATTCACTCCCCCTCACTCCCATTCCCTCCCCCTCCCTCCCATTCACTCCCCCTCACTGCCATTCACTCCCCCTCACTGCCATTCACTCCCCCTCACTCCCATTCACTCCCCATCACTCCCATTCACTCCCCCTCACTCCCATTCACTCCCCCTCACTCCATTCACTCCCTCTCACTGCCATTCACTCCCCCTCACTGCCATTCACTCCCCCTCACTCCCATTCACTCCCCCTCGCTCCATTCACTACCCCTTACTCCATTCACTCCCCCTCACTCCATTAACTCCCCCTCACTCCATTCACTCCCTCTCACTGCCATTCACTCCCCCTCACTGCCATTCATTCCCTCTCACTGCCATTCACTCCCCCTCACTCCTATTCACTCCCCCTCACTCCCATTCACTCCCCCTCACTCCAATTCACTCCCTCTCACTCCATTCACTCCCCTCACTCCCATTCACCCCCCTCACTGCCATTCACTCCCCCTCAGTCACATTCACTCCCCCTCACTCCATTCACTCCCCCTCACTCCATTCACTCCCCCTCACTCCCATTCACTCTCCCTCACCGCAATTCCCTCCCACTCACTCCCATTCCCTCCCCCTCACTACATTCACTCCCCCTCACTCCCATTCACTCCCCCTCACTCCCATTCACTCCCCCTCACCGCCATTCACTCCCCCTCACTCCATTCACTCCCCCTCACTCCCATTAACTCCCCCTCACTGCCATTCACTCCCCCTCACTGCCATTCACTCCCCCTCACTGCCATTCACTCCCCCTCACTCCCATTCATTCCCCCTCACTCCATTCACTCCCCCTCACCGCCATTCACTCCCCCTCACCGCCATTCACTCGCCCTCACTCCATTCACTCGCCCTCACTCCATTCACTCGCCCTCACTCCATTCACTCCCCCTCACCGCCATTCACTCCCCCTCACCGCCATTCACTCCCCCTCACCGCCATTCACTCCCCCTCACCACCATTCACTCCCCCTCACTCCCATTCACTTGCCCACACTCCATTCACTCCCCCTCACTGCCATTCACTCCCCCTCACTGCCATTCACTCCCTCTCACTCCATTCACTCCCCCTCACTCCCATTCACTCCCCCTCACTCCCATTCACTCCCCCTCACTCCCATTCACTCCCCCTCAGTCCCATTCACTCCCCCTCACTGCCATTCACTCCCCCTCACTGCCATTCACTCCCCCTCACTGCCATTCAATCCCCCTCACTCCCATTCACTACCCCTCACTCCCATTCACTCCCCCTCACTGCCATTCACTCCCGCTCACTCCCATTCACTCCCCCTCACTGCCATTCACTCCCCCTCACTCCCATTCAATCCCCCTCACTCCCATTCACTCCCCGTTACCGCTATTCCCTCCCGCTTACTTCCATTCACTGCCCCTCACTCCCATTCACTCCCCCTCACTGCCATTCACTCCTCCTCACCCCATTCACTCCCCCCTCACTCCCATTCACTCCCCCCTCTCCCATTCGGTCTCCCTCATTCCATTCACTCCCCCTCACCGCCATTCACTCCCCCTTACTCCATTCACTCCCCCTCACTTCCATTCACTCCCCCTCACCGCCATTCACTCCCCCTCTCCGCCATTCAATCCCCCTCACTCCATTCACTCCCCCTCACTCCCATTCACTCCCCCTCACTCCCATTCAGTCACCCTCACTCCATTCACTCCCCCTCACTGTCATTCACTCCCCCTCACTCCATTCACTCCTCCTCACTCCCATTCACTCCCCCTCACTCCATTCACTCCCCCTCACTCCATTCACTCCTCCTCACTGCCATTCACTCCCCCTCACTCCATTCACTCGCTCTCACTCCCATTCACTCCCCCTCACTCCCATTCACTCCTCCTCACTCCCATTCACTCCCCCTTAGTCCATTCACTCCCCCTCTCTCCATTCACTCCCCCTCACTCCCATTCACTACCCCTCACGCCCATTCACTCCTCTCACTCCATTCACTCCCCCTCACTCCCATTCACTCCCCCTCATTCCATTCACTCCCCCTCACTCCCATTCACTCCTCCTCACTCCCATTCACTCCCCCTCAGTGCATTCACTCCCCCTCACTCCCATTCACTCCTCTCAGTCCATTCACTCCCCCTCACTGCCATTCACTCCCCCCACTCCCATTCACTCCCCCTCACTCCCATTCACTCCTCCTCACTCCCATTCACTCCCCCTCAGTGCATTCACTCCCCCTCACTCCCATTCACTCCTCTCAGTCCATTCACTCCCCCTCACTGCCATTCACTCCCCCTCACTCCCATTCACTCCCCCTCACTCCATTCACTCCCCCTCACTGCCATTCACTCCCCCTCACTCCCATTCACTCCCCCTCACTGCTATTCACTCCCCCTCACTCCCATTCACAGCCGCTCACTGCCATTCACTCCCCCTCACTGCCATTCACTCCCCATTCACTCCCCCTCACTGCCATTCACTCCCCCTCACTGCCATTCACTCCTCCTCACTCCATTCACTTCCCCTCACTCCCATCCACTCCCCCTCACTGCCATTCACTCCCCCTCACTCCATTCACTCCCCCTCACTCCATTCACTCCCCCTCACACCCATTCACTCCCTCTCACTGCCATTCACTCCCCCTCACACCCATTCACTCCCCCTCACTCCCATTCACTCCCCCTCACTGCCATTCACTCCCACTCACTCCATTCACTCCCCCTCACTGCCATTCACTCCCCCTCACTCCATTCACTCCCCCTCACTCCATTCACTCCCCCTCATTCCATTCACTCCCCCTCACTCCATTCACACCCCCTCACTCCCCCTCACTCCCCCTCACTCCCCTCACCACCATTCACTTCCCGTCACTCCATTCACTCCCCCTCACTCCCATTTACTCCCCCTCACTCCCATTCACTCCCCCTCACTCGCATTCACTCCCCCTCACTCCCATTTACTCCCCCTCACTCCCATTCACTCCCCTCACTCGCATTCACTCCCCCTCTCTCCATTCACTCCCCCTCACTCCCCTCACCACCATTCACTTCCCCTCACTCCATTCACTCCCCCTCACTCCCATTTACTCCCCCTCACTCCCATTCACTCCCCGTCACACCCATTCACTCCCCCTCACTCCCATTCACTCCCGCTCACACCCATTCATTCCCCCTCACACCCATTCACTCCCCCTCACTCCCATTCCCTCCCCCTCACACCCATTCACTCCCCCTCACTCCCATTCCCTCCCCCTCACCCCCATTCACTCCCGCTCACACCCATTCATTCCCCCTCACACCCATTCACTCCCCCTCACTCCCATTCCCTCCCCCTCACACCCATTCACTCCCCCTCACTCCCATTCCCTCCCCCTCACCCCCATTCACTCCCCCTCACACCCATTCACTCCCCCTCACTGCCATTCACTCCCCCTCACACCCATTCACTTTCCCTCACACCCATTCACTCCCCCTCACTCCCATTCCTTCCCCCTCACTCCCATTCACTCCCCCTCACTCCCATTCACTCCCCCTCACTCCCATTCACTCCCCCTCACTGTCATTCACTCCCCCTCACTCCCATTCACTCCTCTCACTGACATTCACTCCCCCTCACTCCCATTCCCTCCCCCTCACTCCCATTCACTCCCCCTCACTCCCATTCACTCCCCCTCGCTCCCATTCACTCCCCCTCACTGCCATTCACTCCCCCTCACTGCCATTCACTCCCCCTCACTGCCATTCACTCCCCCTCACTCCATTCACTCCCTCTCACTACCATTCAATCCCCCTCACTGCCATTCACTCCCCCTCACTGCCATTCACTCCCCCTCACTCCCATTCACTCCCCCTCACTCCCATTCACTCCCCCTCACTCTCATTCACTCCCCCTCCCTCCCATTCACTCCCCCTCACTGCCATTCACACCCCCTCACTGCCATTCACTCCCCCTCACTCCCATTCACTCCCCATCACTCCCATTCACTCCCCCTCACTCCCATTCACTCCCCCTCACTCCATTCACTCCCTCTCACTGCCATTCACTCCCCCTCACTGCCATTCACTCCCCCTCACTCCCATTCACTCCCCCTCACTCCATTCACTCCCCCTCACTCCATTCACTCCCCCTCACTCCATTAACTCCCCCTCACTCCATTCACTCCCTCTCACTGCCATTCACTCCCCCTCACTGCCATTCACTCCCTCTCACTGCCATTCACTCCCCCTCACTCATATTCACACCCCTCACTCCCATTCACTCCCCCTCACTCCAATTCACTCCCCCTCACTCCATTCACTCCCCTCACTCCCATTCACCCCCCCTCACTGCCATTCACTCCCCCTCAGTCCCATTCACTCCCCCTCACTCCATTCACTCCCCCTCACTCCATTCACTCCCCCTCACTCCCATTCACTCTCCCTCACCGTAATTCCCTCCCACTCACTCCCATTCCCTCCCCCTCACTACATTCACTCCCCCTCACTCCCATTCACTCCCCCTCACTCCCATTCACTCCCCCTCACCGCCATTCACTCCCCCTCACTCCATTCACTCCCCCTCACTCCCATTCACTCCCCCTCACTGCCATTCACTCCCCCTCACTGCCATTCACTCCCCCTCACTCACATTCATTCCCCCTCACTCCATTCACTCCCCCTCACCGCCATTCACTCCCCCTCACCGCCATTCACTCGCCCTCACTCCATTCACTCGCCCTCACTCCATTCACTCCCCCTCACCGCCATTCACTCCCCCTCACCACCATTCACTCCCCCTCACCACCATTCACTCCCCCTCACTCCCATTCACTTGCCCTCACTCCATTCACTCCCCCTCACTGCCGTTCACTCCCCCTCACTGCCATTCACTCCCTCTCACTCCATTCACTCCCCCTCACTCCCATTCACTCCCCCTCACTCCCATTCACTCCCCCTCACTCCCATTCACTCCCCCTCACTGCCATTCACTCCCCCTCACTGCCATTCAATCCCCCTCACTCCCATTCACTACCCCTCACTCCCATTCACTCCCCCTCACTGACATTCACTCCCGCTCACTCCCATTCACTCCCCCTCACTGCCATTCACTCCCCCTCACTCCCATTCAATCCCCCTCACTCCCATTCACTCCCCGTCACCGCTATTCCCTCCCGCTTACTTCCATTCACTCCCCCTCACTCCCATTCACTCCCCCTCACTGCCATTCACTCCTCTTCACCCCATTCACTCCCCCTCACTCCCATTCACTCCCCCCTCTCCCATTCAGTCTCCCTCACCCCATTCACTCCCCCTCACCACCATTCACTCCCCCTTACTCCATTCACTCCCCCTCACTTCCATTCACTCCCCCTCACCGCCATTCACTCCCCCTCTCCACCATTCAATCCCCCTCACTCCATTCACTCCCCCTCACTCCCATTCACTCCCCCTCACTCCCATTCAGTCTCCCTCACTCCATTCACTCCCCCTCACTGTCATTCACTCCCCCTCACTCCATTCACTCCTCCTCACTCCCATTCACTCCCCCTCACTCCATTCACTCCCCCTCACTCCATTCACTCCTCCTCACTGCCATTCACTCCCCCTCACTCCATTCACTCCCTCTCACTCCCATTCACTCCCCCTCACTCCCATTCACTCCTCCTCACTTCCATTCACTCCCCCTTAGTCCATTCACTCCCCCTCAATCCATTCACTCCCCCTCACTCCCATTCACTCCCCCTCACTCCCATTCACTCCTCTCACTCCATTCACTCCCCCTCACTCCCATTCACTCCCCCTCACTCCATTCACTCCCCCTCACTCCCATTCACTCCTCCTCACTCCCATTCACTCCCCCTCAGTGCATTCACTCCCCCTCACTCCCATTCACTCCTCTCAGTCCATTCACTCCCCCTCACTGCCATTCACTCCCCCTCACTCCCATTCACTCCCCCTCACTCCCATTCACTCCTCCTCACTCCCATTCACTCCCCCTCAGTGCATTCACTCCCCCTCACTCCCATTCACTCCTCTCAGTCCATTCACTCCCCCTCACTGCCATTCACTCCCCCTCACTCCCATTCACTCCCCCTCACTCCATTCACTCCCCCTCACTGCCATTCACTCCCCCTCACTCCCATTCACTCCCCCTCACTCCATTCACTCCCCCTCACTGCCATTCACTCCCCCTCACTGCAATTCACTCCCCCTCACTCACATTCACAGCCCCTCTCTGCCATTCACTCCCCCTCACTGCCATTCACTCCCCATTCACTCCCCCTCACTGCCATTCACTCCCCCTCACTGCCATTCACTCCTCCTCACTCCATTCACTTCCCCTCACTCCCATCCACTCCCCCTCACTGCCATTCACTCCCCCTCACTCCACTCACTCCCCCTCACTCCATTCACTCCCCCTCACACCCATTCACTCCCCCTCACTGCCATTCACTCCCCCTCACACCCATTCACTCCCCCTCACTCCCATTCACTCCCCCTCACTGCCATTCACTCCCACTCACTCCATTCACTCCCCCTCACTGCCATTCACTCCCCCTCACTCCATTCACTCCCCCTCACTCCATTCACTCCCCCTCATTCCATTCACTCCCCCTCACTCCATTCACTCCCCCTCACTCCCCCTCACTCCCCCTCACTCCCCTCACCACCATTCACTTCCCGTCACTCCATTCACTCCCCCTCACTCCCATTTACTCCCCCTCACTCCCATTCACTCCCCCTCACTCGCATTCACTCCCCCTCACTCCATTCACTCCCCCTCACTCCCATTTACTCCCCTCACCACCATTCACTTCCCCTCACTCCATTCACTCCCCCTCACTCCCATTTACTCCCCCTCACTCCCATTCACTCCCCCTCACTCGCATTCACTCCCCCTCTCTCCATTCACTCCCCCTCACTCCCCTCACCACCATTCACTTCCCCTCACTCCATTCACTCCCCCTCACTCCCATTTACTCCCCCTCACTCCCATTCACTCCCCCTCACTCGCATTCACTCCCCCTCACCCCATTTACTCCCCCTCACTCCCATTCACTCCCCCTCACTCCCATTCACTCCCCCTCACTCGCATTCACTCCCCCTCTCTCCATTTACTCCCCCTCACTCCCATTCACTCCCCCTCACTCCCATTCACTCCCCCTCACTCTCATCCACTCCCCTTCACTCCCATTTACTCCCCCTCACTCCCATTTACTCCCCCTCACTCCCATTCACTCCCCCTCACTCCCATTCACTCCCCCTCACTCCATTCACTCCCCCTCACTGCCACCCATTCCTCCCTCCCCTTCCCCCTGTGATGCAGTAATAACGATGAAGGTTACAAGTAAAGGCAGAGTTTAACTGGCACACAGCATTCCTGGTCGGGTTCATTAGGCCCTCAGCCAGTGATAAAGTGTGTGATAATTATTTTCACATGAATCAACATTGTTTACTGACTTTAGACTTTATTGTCCAGATGGCGACATTTCCTGATCCACCACTTGGTCTGGAGTTGTACCTCTGCAGTTTGCGAAATAATTTGGGTGAGGTGGATTTAATAGGAACAATGAATGTACCTGACAAAGATTGTTCCTTACAAAATAACTTCCAATTATGAAACACTGGGGGAACTCCAGAAACATTTCTCATTGTTGGGGGGAATGATTTGTAACTGCTGTTCCGTCAGTGAGTCTGCAACTAACTTGCTCTGCGCTCACCTCGTACAGTGTTGACTGTGTTATAAATAGTTATTCAAAGTAAACATGACATTTTTTCCTGCTGCATCGGTTTTATAAAGAAAGAAAGACTTGCATTTATATAACGCCTTTCATGACCACCGAACATCTCAAAGAGCTTTACAGGCAATTAAGTACTTTTGGGGTGTAGTCACTGTTGTAATATGGGAAATGTGGCAGCTAATTTGCGCACAGCAAGCTCTCACAAACAGCAATGTGATAATGACCAGATAATCTGTTTTTTTATTATGTTGATTGAGGGATAAATATTGTCCAGGACACCAAGGATAACTCCCCTGCTCTTCTTCGAAATAGTGTCATGGAACCTTTTACATCCATCTGAAAGAGCAGACAGGGCCTCAGCTTAACATCTCATCTGAAAGATGGCACCGTCCGACAGTGCAGCACTCCCTCAGCACTGCACTGGAGTGTCAGCCTAGATTTTTGTGCTCAAGTTCCTGGAGTGGGACTTAAACCCACAACCTTCAGACTCAGAGGTGAGTGTGCTACCCACTGAGCCACAGCTGACACTGATCAGACAGACTGCTCATCACTAAAATCACGCAATTAAACAAAACGGAAAGGAGCATTCACTCTGCAATTGCCGCATTGCATCGATGCTCCCTCTTTATCTTTACCATTCCTGTATCTGACGCTGTATGCAAGACCAAAAGGGGACTCAGTAATCAGAATATTAACCAGGCCCCACAGGATTTCCTACAAAAACACATTGGGGGAAATTTTGACTTTGTGCGATAGTGTAAAACGGACAAAATCGGATGAGACATGCTTGATACATCTCTCCCGATCTTCATTTCCATTGATGTCCAGTTCGTGATCGAATAATCACACATAAACTCTGGAAGATGTGGGCTTGATGGGGCCAATGACCTTTTCTTCCTACAAAAGCAAAATACTGCGGATGCTGGAAACCTGAAATAAAAACAGAAAATGCTGGAAATACTCAGCAGGTTAGGCAGCATCTGTGGAGAGAGAAACAGAGTTAACGTTTCAGGTCGATGACCCTTTGTCAGTTCTGATGAAGGGTCATCGACCTGAAACGTCAACTCTGTTTCTCTCTCCACAGATGCTGCCTGACCTGCTGAGTACTTCCAACCTTTTCTTCCTGTTATGTTAGTCATAATCTATGACAAGGCTGGGCAACTTAAGTAAAGAAATGATAGGGTTGGATGATGAGGGGTGGGAGGAGGCTTGTGTGGATCACAAACGCCGGTATAGACCAGTGATGCCAAATGGCCTGTTTCTGTGCTGTAAATTCTATGTGAGAAGGAAATGAAACATATTGCATTAAAAATAAATTCATCAGGCAAAATTTTTGTTTCAGCTTTCAACCGGAGATGAACAATTATTCTTAATGAACATAATAACTGTATAAAGAAATAAATCAGTGTGTGTATATTTGCGATAAAGTGGGCTGTATGTTAATGACTTTCGATGAAGGAAACACAGCTGGCTCCAACGCCCACACATCAGTTACGCTGACGTTGAGGATTTGTAGCTCATGGAACAGTGCAATGAACTCAGATTTCACAGTCCGTGGGGAGCCATGATGAGTGATGGGGCAACTACCTCAGGTCAAGAATTGTGATCTTAGAGTGCACCAACCATTCCCTGTACTGACACCATCGATGAAATTGGGAAAGAGGAGACAGGGAGCAGGCGAGAGGGGGGTGGCAGAGCTCACAATACACAACAGAGTGGGAATGGGTGAGGAGCAGACAAGTGTATTCGCTCAGATGACTCGCATATAGGGTTGATGTCTTAAAATAACCCGTTTAACCCGCTAAGAAACACAAAATAAATATAGCAACAATAAACTACTATTAAAGTGTCTGGTGTGACTGATACTGATTCACCTCTGAAGTGCCATGGAAATCCATACAGGGGTGATTTTGCAATGCTCTGCTCCCAGCATGGGGGCTCAGTAGATGTGAGTGTGGTCCAGAGACAGGGCTGTAACACTATTGGGCCGAGTCTGTGACTCGCACGTCTTTCTAGAGAGGCAGCATGTCTGTGAGCGGAGTCTGTATATCCAGAGACATTGGCCCAGAGTTTGCCGGGAAACTAACGGCGAGTGTAATGCTCACGCTACTATTAGTGTGTAAATAACCCAGCAATTAGTGGCGAGGAAGAGATACGCCATGAGTTGCGAATTGCCACAAATTGCTGGGCGATTTGTGCCATTAGCCTCGCGAAAACAGGAACTCACCATCAACCTCCCTGTGAGTGTCAAGAAATTGCAGCATTTGTGCAGGAAATGCAAATGAAACTCACCGCAGACTTACCATCATAAGAACCCTTTTAATGAGGACATTTATGTTCCTGCAATGCCACTCAACCTCTCCGGCTCAGAAAGGGAGCAATTGAAACTGTGGAGTTTCATTCCTGCAGGTAGTAAATTGTTCTGAGAGATTTTTTTAAATTTAGAGGAAAAATTCGGTTGCTTTGCACCTCCCGTTAGCGCCAGGGCGCTAATGAGGCGCAAAGCAACTAGCACCCAGGCGTGGCGATGTTTGCACCACTCGCGAAATTGACCAGACATTTTGTGGCGGTGCTAAACACTACCACCACGACCTCCTGCCCCCGCAGATCGTGACATCAGTTGAGCGTGCAATGCCCCGGTAGCGCCCTGGACTGGATATTGAGTGGCACACCCTGCCTTACTGCCTGCCGCTAGCAATGACAGGTTGAGGGGAACATTTTGCAGCCAGGAAGGGACTGGGGGAGCGCTATTTAAAGGCGACTGCTTCCTGCCTTTTTTAGTCAGCGACATTTTTGCACCACACATCCTGAGAGAGAGAGAGAGAGAGAGATACTTCTGGAGAGATTCAACGCTGTGTGAAGGAGTTTTGGGTACTGAGCAGCACTTTGCAGGTTCATTTTGATTTGACCTCCCTTGCATTGATTTAGAAGAGACTTTGGGGGCTGCACTCTGAGCTCTTTCCCTGGGCCACTCCATTGTTCTTTCCAGCAGAATTGATGTACAGGTCTCTCCAAGCCGAGATTCAAGGCTTCAATGAGCAGGGTGTGGCTGGAGAGCAAGATTGACCCTCCCCTTTAAGAACTGGCAGGCGTCATTGTGCCTGTTCCATTGCTAACGGACATCACATGAGTTTCGCCAGCGCTCTGAGGTAGCGCATCGCTCCTCGGCGTAAGTGCCTTAAGAGAGGTGTGTAGCACCTGATTTAGTGCTCAAATCACCTCCAGGGGTGATAGAAGCCAAGTTTTCAGTCAGAGGCGATAATTAGTGGCAGGTGCTAAACTTTGCACCTGGACAATAATTCTGCCCCAAACGGGGCGATACCAAATTTCTCCCCCTTAAAATTTAATTTATTTCTTACTTTTCCTTCCTGGCTCTTTTTTCTCTCTCTCTCTTAATCCACCCTCTTTCCTTCCCTCTCTTTATTTCTCTTTCTGTTCCTCATTGAGCTCTAATTCACCTTATTTCCTTTTCCAGTCTGCTCTGCTTCTTTCTCTATCCTTAAATCTCATTGGTTAAGGAGATGCTGTTTGTCTTGTCATTCACCAAGATCCCAGATATCCCGTTGCCCCTCACCGTTATCAATCACATTTCCAGCAATTTGCAGCACAAAAATATTTCAAGCTGAAGGGTGAGGGGAAACAGTCTAAGTAACGGGCCAGGTAACGCCCTGCTCTGGAAAATTCTGGTCCAATATTTTTCTTCCCGGCAAATTACTTTGCACACAACATCTCACATCAGTTCATAAGAGGCACATATTTACCAGTCTACGCCTCTTACAACTGCTTTTATGTTGAGCATGGGAAAAATATCTGAAGAAGCCCAAATCACCACAGCAACCCCTTTCCCTTCGAACCCAAACCAATTTCTCAACTTATACATGAGTCGATACGATACCCTAGTATTTTAATCAGCCATACTGGACCTGGCAGATAGAAGCTGGAACTTAGTTATGGGATATTTGAGTCTTTGGAACCAGAATGTTTTTTCATGTCAAAAACACATTGCTGTATTTTTTTTCACCATCATTTGCGGTTGCATACTGTAAGTAGATATTTTAAAACTTTTACGAGAGCTGTGACATAAATAAAACCAGTAAAAATACATCTGCGTTTAATTCTGCTTGATTTCTTCGTAACAATAAATTATACCTGAGAATCCTGGAATACATTTTGCCGGCCCAATCTATGTGGATCACATGAGAGAGGTGTGCAGACTGATATGACCTGCGATGCCATAGAAAACAGACTTATCTGAGAATACTTTCACTTTTTGAGAAGACTGAGCCTTATGGGGGAATCAGGATTTTCTGTAACACACAAGGATTGCACAGTCCACAGCTGCATTGCAAAACCCATCGTCAATTGGCTCAGTTGGTAACACTTGCCCCTCTGGGTTAGGAGGTTCATGGGTTCAAGCTCCACTCCCGGGCCTAATCTAGGCTGAAATGTCAATGCAGTACTGAGGGAGTGCTGCACTGTTGGAGGTGTCATCTTTTCGGATGTTAAACCGAGGCTCCATCTGCCCTCTCTGGTGGACGTAAAAGATCCTGTGGCACTATTCAAAGGAGAGGTTACCTGGTGTCCTGGTCAACATTTATCCCTCAATCATCACCCAAAGAACAGACGAATTGGTCATTTATCTCATTGCTGTTTGTGGGGCCTTGCTGTGCGCAAATTGGCTGCCGCATTTGCCTACAATGATGAGCACACTTCAATACCTTTTCCCTCTGGGACCTGGGCTTGGATCTAGACCAGACTAATAAGATGTAAAGATTCCCCTCTTTATTTTCATTGACCTGTGCCAGTGTCAATCCAGACTCAGTGTGGCTGATTTTAAAGGCCTCTGCCTGGTGTAAATGGGGTGCTTGCAGCCTGAAAATGGCGCTGGGCCACTTGCCGCCTGGTTTAGGCTGGTGCTCCGGCTGCTTGGTTAGGGTCCAAAGGTAGGTGGCCAGAGCGCTTGCCTGTTTCAGGCGGGAGGCCACTTGTAATATGCAAATCCAGGTCTTACGTTGTACATCAGACCCCGATTACAATTCTGAGTTTGCGATGAATGGAGCGTACACGGCGTGCTCACCGTCCATTTGTACCAGCATTGAGCGGCTTAACCAGTGGTCCTCAATGTGATGTCGCAGGTCAGGAAACAGTGGACGCTTCATTTGACTTTGATATTTGTGGGGCCAGAAGGACCAGGAGTGTAATTCCTGGGACTACAAACATACTTTGGCACGCTGCCGACCATGTAAGACCCCTCTCCACTCCCCCCACTGCCCCGGAATCGCCTTTCCCAACTTTAATATTATCCAAATAAATCTTCCACCCTCCCCAACTGGCGATCTGCCTGGGAGTCATAGTCATAGAGTCAGAGGGGCCGATTTTCCCGCAGGTGCGGGGAATTGTCGGGTTCCCCGAATGTCGGGTTCCAACACAAATCTAAATGGGTCTGCCAGCTGGATGCAATTTTCGCACAATTGGCCAATTCATTTCCAGCATGTGGGCACCTTTGCTAATTGACTATTTCCAGTCAGAAAGCCCCACAGTATGATATCATCATTCGTGGTGCTTTTAAAGTCTACAGCAAGCTTTTCAACCTCTGCGGGCTTCCCAACGAGCCGTCCAGAATGGCAGAGGAGCCTGCAGCTGCTGTTGCCAGTGGCAGACCCCGAGCTGCCGCCAAATTTGACGAAACATCACTGCAGACATTAGTGGATGGGGTTAGGGCCCACAGGGAAGTCCTCTTCCCTAGCTCAGGGAGGAAGAGGCCTCCCAATGAGACCAGGGCTGCTTGGATGGAGGTGGCAGCAGAGGTGAACTCTCAGGGAGTCACCAGAAGAACATGGATGCAGTGCAGGAAGCGATTCCATAAACTTCCCGTAGAGGAAAAGTAAGTATGAAGTTTCCATCACCATCAACCTGATCCCCATTGCCTTTCCCCACCAGCACTCAGCTTCAGCACTCTCTTCCTCCACATCCCACTTCACAGTCACATCCATGCACCCTTACCCATTCCCTCTCTCTCTATGCTCACATTCACATAATTATTCCACCATGCAGCCCTCACACTGCCTCTCACTCTGATGCTTGGAACACAACTGACAACACACAGGGAGGGCCTGTAGAAATGGGGTTATAACTGGGGTTATTGTCTCTGGCCAGTCAGAAGTATCTGAGCTGCTCCAGAGCCCCGTGCAGTTTCGAATTGCTCCCCTTTTCTGGTTCTGACTGCCGGACTTATTCAGTAGCGATGTAGACAAAACGAGACTCGTGGTTGGGTGCAAAGAAGACCAGCATTTATTGAAATAAAAGGAAATAAATTGAAAATAATCAATACAATACAGCTATGCTTAATACAGCACTATTACTTCATACAGTACACTCTTTTACTTAATACAGCACTTTTACCTAGTGTGGCACACTTTACTTCATATAGCACTTTTACCTAGTGCGGCACACTTTTACTTGGTACAGTACACTTTTGCTTACTACAACACTTTTACTCAAATACAGTACACTTATGCTTACTACAGCAATCTTTTGCGTAGTACAACACTCTTTTACTTAATACAGCACTTTTACCTAGTGCAGCACTTTTACTTAATAGGGGAGGAGAAAACGGATGCAACGAGGGAAAATTGACTAAAATTAGAATTTTAACAAAATTCCCATTAAGTCCCACCCCTAATACCTATCTAGGTTGCCTTGTAATGGGCCAGAAAATCTATGCTCACCAGTGAAACGTCTGCTCCGTGCCCCTGCAATCTGTATTCTTCACCGCCCTGAAGTAGAGATGCCCCAGTATTTAAAAGTAACTGCTGGTATTCCACTTCTTATAGGCGGGCTTGCTGAGATGTTCTTCTGTAGACGGAGGCGAGGCGGCAGAGAGAGAGAGAATGGCTTCCCGAGAGGCTATCTATATACCCCAATTAGGAGCCGAAATCTTCGCGCCCAAATCCGGATGTATCTGGGCTATACAAAAGGGAATCGATCTGTCCCCATTGACTGTGATGGGTTTCAATGTATTACCCATTCGTTTAAACTGGTATTCACTCATTTTAAATGTCTTACTGATATCTCAAGTGCTGGACAAACAAATAGTCAATAGCACTAAGTGGTTTGTAAACAAACCCCCATTCATTGACTGGTTTGAATACAGCTGTCTCAGTTTGAAAAAAACCTGTCTGTTTCCTTAAATGCTGAGTAAACAGCCCTTGGATGTTAGTGTAAACAAATCCAATTGTCCTGCGGTCCCGTCCAACCGCAATTGATTGACAGTCTCAAGTACTTAATCTCTTTGTCAACATTGTAGAGGGTTCTGTAAACAAACAACCCCTTTTCCTGCGGTTTGAAACTTCCTGAACTGCAGTTGACTGACAGTTTAAATACCTCATTACTTCAGAGGCTGGGTTTTTTTTTCAAATCCTTTGGAGACACACAAGCAGGCTGCCCTTTTGTCTCCTGCCACGAGGTCTGACAGCCATCTTTGATTTTCCTTTCACATACACACAGGCTGTGCTGTGTCTTTTGCCACGAGGCCAGACAGCCATCTTTGATTTTCCTTTTCACATGCACACAGGCTGCCTTTTTTTTTCTTCTGCCACGAGGTCTGATGGCCATTTTGATGCCCTGGATTTTTAAAGGTATATTCTACCCAGGTTTTCTTTAATCAAAAAAAGTCTTCAGAGCTGTAGAGATTTTCAAAATTCTTGCGAAACCTTACAGTCCCTCATCGGATACTAAAACTTGCTTGTAGTATCCTGTCCAAATGTGAGCAATAATTTCTGACCCCCCACAAACAACCTGCCCTTATAGTTATCTAGCTCTATCTTTGATCCCCGACACCTCCATCTCCCCTATCCAGAGAGAATTGCAGTACACGGTAGGCATCTAACAGCAGAAGAACAAGATTAGTTAAATAATCAATACACGGAAGGGGTCCAATGCCCCTGCACCACTTATATTCACAATAATTCAAACATGGAGGGGACCAATGCCCCTGCACCACTTGTGACATAGTTTTAACATGATACAACATCTTTGATGGGATTACCACCAAGCCAAATCATATCTATTAAAAAAACAAATGGAAGAAAATGAGCTTCCCTTTTTTAAAAAAAATGCAATTGCCTGAAACATTATTAAATGGCACCATCCTTCAGCCATAAATGTTTTTCAAGCTTTCACGATCTACATACACAACAATTCATAGGCATACACAATTTGTTCAACTAACTCTAAACAAGTAGTACAATCTTACATTTAGGAACTAAATTCACACATTATTTCCTTTGGAGTTGGGACCAATACATGATACAAAATCTAAAATAATTAACAAACTTTTTGTAAACTCATGATCTTGATCGGGATCTCCAATAACAGTTAAAATGCTGTGGGCATCTGCCTCCTGCAGACCCCTCCCTTCATGGGCTAGGGGTGCTTCCTTTCCCGAGCATCTAAAAACACAATGGTCCTCTGTACCTTCCAGAACTCTGAAAAAGACTGAAAAAAAACATCTAGCCAGGTCCCCTGGCTTGGGGGAGTGTGATCGGGTCCCGTGACCTTGGCTCACATAATACAACTTCTGGAATGGTACCATACTTAAAACGTATACTCAAATAATTACCACTACTGAATTGCAATATAAAATTTAAAATTACGCAGTTCTACCTTAATCCTTTATACACATTACTTGAACAAAGCTATATAAAAAAGCTGCCCATCTCCGGGCGGCCAGCCTAATCCCCATTTGGGCTGCCACAGGCTGCTCCCTGTGGCATGGCTGGACTGATTCCAACTTTAAGTCCCTCACAGCTTATGGCTGCTGGTTGGGGACTTCTGCCTTTTGGCTTCTCCCTGACTCGGGAGTCCACCCTATTCCACTGGAAAGTGGGTGACCATACTTTCTTGGGCTGGGGTACCCAAAGAGACCTCCTAGGGAGTGTCACTGGTAGGGCTACCCCGGCGAGCAGACCCTCAGCTCGGGTCACACTCCTTGCTGTCTGGGGACCTCCTCCTTTGGGTCCCTCCCTTCCCAAACCTGGGCTGGGGACAGGCAATCCCTTGCCACCAGCTGCCGGTGGCTGAGAGCCTTCCTCTTCAGGTCTAAAACCTGGTGCAGGCTCCTCCCTGGAGTCCCACAAGAGAGGGGGAATCGCTCGGGCCAAGTGCTGAGGAACTTCTCCTCTCCCGCATGCGACTGCACCTGCGTGTGCAGTCTGTGTGTGCGTACGCACTGCAGGCTGAGGATTTCTAGTCTCAGGTACAATCCCAGCTGCCTGTTTCCCTGCCCTCAGCTCAAACAACCTGCATTGTTTAATATAACTGGCAGCCTGCCAGTAACTCTGTTCTAACTCCTTTTCCCTTACCAGGGCAGCCTTTAAGGTGGAATCTTGGGCTTGGACCTGCTTTTGCTCCGAGGCCAAAGCTATCCCCTGTGTGCCTCCCCTGTCCTGGATTGTTGCTACTGGACCTGCTCTACAGGGGTCCCAGAACTCTCCTTCCCTGCCCCCCTACTTAAACAACTTACACTGGTCATGAATGGCTCCTTCCCTAATACAAGCCACAGCACCTGCCTGTGCAGCCTGTGAGCTTGTACCTGCTGTGGGCTGAGGATTTCTGACTTCAGGTTCACTCCCAGCTGCCCGTTTCCCTGTGGGTCCCATTAAGCAAAATGGGACCTTGTTAGACCGGGGTGAATTGGTCAGGTCTTCCAAGTGGACCACCATGCTGGAGGCTCCAATGTCCACTGACTATCTCCCCTGCACCGTCTTCACCCCATCTTAACATAGGGCCTGCTCCCCTCAACATTTTTGAGGGACACAGGTCAACAGGCTGCGCTGGCTCTAGTCATTGCTGGTAGTGGGATGAGGCAGACGGGGTCAAAACACCGGTGGTGGCTGCTGGTCTCCCTTGGCCAGTCAGAAGAGACCGCACTGCCTCCAATAGTGACTCGACCAAGGCGGGGGAATTCCTGTCTCTACCCTTTGGACTGGGGCTGTGGGATTCTTTCCCTTGTCCTTCCAAGGATTTTTACAGTCTTTTCTCCAGTGACCGTCTTTCCCGCACCCATAACAATTTAAGCTAGCCTGGGAGGGACGGTTCCCCTCCTGGTGCCACTCTTTCTTACTCTGGCTCCCAGGTTTAACCTCATGGACCTTTCCCTTGGGTTGGGGCATCTCTATACACCTTAGGTCTCTAAAGGCTACTGTGAGCCAGTGGATCACCGCTTCTTCGGTGGTCTGGGGGTTTCGGGGGTCAAACCAAGCCGCGACCTGGGCTTGGATCTGGGGTAGGCTGTTTGTCATGAGACACCAGAGCCAGTGAGTCAATTGGACTGGGTTCAGTGCTGGCCGCCCTGGCATTCCCGGGCATGTGCTCTGGTAGACTGGCCACAGCCTGTCTGCGAACGCCTGCGGGGACTCCCCTGGGAGCTGCACCGTGCTTTCTACCCGGGCGAACGGGCTACCATCATTTAGTCCCATGGCCTCCAATATCTCATTCTTCAGACCCTCATAATCCCTCTGCCCCCTTTTGCATTCACCAGAGAGGGCCTGGAGGAGATCACCTGCCAGGGAAAACAGCAGCATTTTTGCTTGCTCTGCCTCATCGCAGTCATTTACACAAGCTGCCTGCTCTATCTCCCTGATGTGTAGAGAGGGGTCTCCCTTTTTAGTGAGATTGGGGATGTGGCTAACCATGTCCCTGAGCTGGTGGGTGCCATACGGCACCACAAACTGATTCTGGATGGCCCCAGGTTCATCTTCATCAACGGGCGGACCGTACCTCCGTTGTCGGATGGGGTACACTGGTCCTGGTCCCGGCCTATCTAGCGGGGCCTGCTGTGCTTCCTCTACCACCTCATCCTCCACCCCCCTTCACTGCCAGAGCTCCTGAAAGCTCGGAGCTGTGGGTGGCGGTCGTGGGACCTCTGATTCCCTGACCAGCCTTTTCCTGGGTGTTGCCTGTGGGACGGTTTTATTTGGGTTGCTGGTAAAATCCGGCTGACCTGCCTTCGAGCTGATCAGACATATCATCCCCTTTGCCCTCTTTAAAGCCATATTCTAGCTTTCTATCTCTTCCCTACAGGGACCATGATCTGCTTCCTCAAACCCTTGCTCGCAGGCCAGCTTATATGCTGCCTTTACCTCACTAACCTTTTCATCCTGCTCTTTTATTTCTTGTATGAGGCGGCATTCTCCTCCCGCACCCTCATCTCATTGCTCTTGGCCTCTGCCACTAGGCACTTCAGGTACTCTGACTCGTGCCACTTGTGGCTTTTGCACTCACTAAACTGGATCACCAGGCGCTCTATCTTGGCCTGGTATTCTACAACCTCCCTTTCCCTATCCCAACTCTCTGCTCTAGATTCCCTAAGCCTGTGGGTAACTTCCCCAAGCCTGCGGGCACCTAACCACAAACAGACCAGTGGGGTGATAAAAAGAAAACCAATAACTGCTGCTCTCTCCAGACCCAAACCACCGTCTGCTACATCGCATACCGTTGCCGATGGTCCTGCCGCGGTCACCATTTTGTTGAAATGGGGTTATAACTGGGGTTATTGTCTCTGGCCAGTCAGAAGTATCTGAGCTGCTCCAGAGCCCCGTGCGGTTTCGAATCGCTCTCCTTTTCAGGTTCTGACCGCCGGACTTATTCAGTAGCGATGTAGACAAAATGAGACTCATGGTTGGGTGCAAAGAAGACCAACATTTATTGAAATAAAAGGAAATAAATTGAAAATAATCATTACAACACACGTATGCTTAATACAGCACTATTACTTCATACAGTACACTCTTTTACTTAATACAGCACTTTTACCTAGTGCGGCACACTTTTACTTAATACAGCACTTTTACCTAGTGTGGCACACTTTTACTTGGTACAGTACACTTTTGCTTACTACAGCACTCTTACTCAAATACAGTACACTTATGCTTACTACAGCACTCTTTTGCATAATACAACATTGTTTTACTTAATACAGCACTTTTACCTAGTGCAGCACTTTTACTTAATAGGGGAGGAGAAAACGGACACAACGAGGGAAAATTGACTAAAATTCGAATTTTAACAAAATTCCCCTTAATTCCCACCCCTAATACCTATCTAGGTTGCCTTGTAATGGGCCAGAAAATCTATGCTCACCAGTGAAACGCCTGCTCCATGCCCTTGCAGTCTGTATTCTTCACCGCCCCGAAGTAGAGATACCCCAGTATTTAAAAGTAACTGCTGGTATTCCACTTCTTATAGGCGGGCTTGCTGAGTTGTTCTTCTGTAGGCAGAGCATGGAGGCGAGGTGGCAGGGAGAGAGAGAATGGCTTCCCAAGAGGCTATCTATATACCCCAATTGGGAGCCGAAATCTTCGCGCCCAAATCCGGATGTATCTGGGCTATACAAAAGGGAATCGATCAGTCCCCATTGGCTGTGATGGGTTTCAATGTATTACCCATTCGTTTAAACTGGTATTCACTCATTTTAAATATCTTACTGATATCTCAAGTGCTGGACAAACAAATAGTCAATAGCACTAAGTGGTTTGTAAACAAACCCCCATTCATTGACTGGATTGAATAAAGCTGTCTCAGTTTGTAAAAACCTGTCTGTTTCCTTAAGTGCTGAGTAAACAGCCCTTGGATGTTAGTGTAAACAAATCCAATTGTCCTGCGGTCCCGCCCAACCACAATTGATTGACAGTCTCAAGTAATTAATCTCTTTGTCAACATTGTAGAGGGTTCTGTAAACAAATAACCCCTTTGTCCTGCGGTTTGAAACTTCCTGAACTGAAGTTGACTTACAGTTTAAATACCTCATTACTTCAGAGGCTGTTTCTTTTTTCAAATCTCTTGTCAGACACACAAGCAGGCTGCCCTTTTGTCTCCTGCCACGAGGTCTGACAGCCATCTTTGATTTTCCTTTCACATACACACAGGCTGTGTTGTGTCTTTTGCCATGAGGCTGGACAGCCATCTTTGATTTTCCTTTTCACATACACACAGGCTGCCTTTTTTTTTCTTCTGCCATGAGGTCTGACAGCCATTTTGATGCCCTGGATTGTTAAAGGTATACTCTACCCAGGTTTTCTTTAATCAAAAAAAGTCTTCGGAGCTGTAGAGATTTTTGAAATTCTTGCAAAACCTTACAGGCCCTTGGTCTTGCAGCCTCACACCATCTTTGTCTCCTTCTAAGTATCTATGCTATGCAACCTCTACAGTCACTCCTGCACTCTCACTCAAACTCCACTTGTCTCCCTCATTGCAGGAAAAGAGAGCTCACAACAGGAGAGAGCGAGCCAGGACTGGAGGAGGCCCACCCTCAATAGCCCACCTGACACCCTGGGAGGAAGGAGTGCTGGAGATTGTTGTGGCTGACGTGGCTGCGGAAGCTGGCGAAGGAGAGACAGGAGCAAGCCCGCAAGCTGGTGACAGATTAGTTTTTCATCTCTCTCATTGACATAGCATGAGTCGCTGTTATGATTCTGAAGCTACATCATTTGGAGTTATGAGCATCTGCAAAATCCAATGTAGCCTTGGCATCACATCTCTAACTCTTTCCTTTACTCCCCCACAGGACCATCCAGAGCCCCCATCCCTACTGTCGAGGAGGAAGAGGCAGTGCAGCCAGACTCCTCAGAGGAAGCTCCAACCTCTGAGGGTGCAGCGTTCGCAGAAGTAAGCACACCCAGCACCAGCGCAGACACTCACACCTTGGGGGGACCTTTGGGACATAGAGTAGTGTTGTCACCTGGTGTTTCACAGCTCACAAGTGAGCATCAGCAAATTGTGGAGACTGGGACAGCAGTGGAGAGTCCTCGTCGGAGGGCGCAGGCCTCTGCCAGCTCAGCTCAGCTGCATGTCAACCCTATGCCTCTGGATCCATCCGCAAGAGAAGAGGTGATGGATCTCCATGCACAGATGCAGGAGTCTCTGCCAAGTTTTGTCTCCAGGGTCGCTGCGAGTGTGGAGCGAATGGAGGAGTCCATAGCGAACATGAGCAGAGCCTCAGTGGAGTCATTGGCGCATGAACGCATCACCACGGAAAGGATGGCTACCTCCGTGGTAAGGCTGGCTGCGGCCGAGGAGAGGAGGGCTGCGGCCGAGGAGAGGAGGGCTGCGGCTGAGGAAAGGAGGGCTACGGCCGAGGAGAGGAGGGCTACGGCCATGGAGGAGCTTAGTCGCCAGGGTATGGAAAACATGGTTAGTGCTCAGAATAGAATGACATCTCTTGAGGAGCGATGGGTATCTATTGAGCACCGAAACCAGACCTTCATGGAAGTCCTTCTGAGCAGGACTTCCAGTGCAGATACAGGTCCCCATGGCCCCCCTGATGTGCAGGAAGGTGCTCTCCATCCACTTGCAGGCGCTGAGGGGGAGGTGGCTCATGAGAGGGAGGTTGTTGGCACACCTCAAGGAAGTGGGGGCTCCTCTCCACGCGCTCACACTTCCATGCCACTTCAGAACCCTCGGTCAGAGCCCCACCAGAGTCCACACCCAAGTGAGATAGGCATCTCAACCCCTGCACAGCCGCAGGAGCAGCAGACTGCTGGTGAGCCCTCACAGGCTTGCCACCCCAGAGGACGCCCGCCAAAGGTGTCGAGACAGGAGCAGCAGGAAAGTGAGCAAGGGGCCTTCACATCTGCTGAAGCCACAGGGGTACCACTACGTAGGAGCATGCGTAAGAAAAAATAAAGCACCACTAATCACAAGGATAGACACTTGGGTGAAAAGTTTTGTATATAGTTTTAATGCCATCAGTTTCTTGTACATAAAAAATCTGATGGCAACTGCTGCAGTTGTGCTGTCTGTCATTTGGCGAATGGGGATTTCACATTGAAGCCTTAGGATTACTTGCAGATGTCAGCAAGCTGGTCAAATGGGTAGAAATGCGCAGGGATGGGCCACTGTCCATGGTCAGGTAAGAAGCAGCGAGGCTATAGTGTTTGATGTACCAGGCTAAGCAAATCTGGCCAGGATGAGTGCGTTCCTTGCATTCCGGCCAGCAATGTTCTCGTGTAATGGTGCCGCTGGTTGATGGGCCTCTGCAGGATGCTCGTTTTTGGCCTCCTCCTGCTCCTCCTCCTCCTCCCCAGTATCATCCTCAGCATCATCCTCATCTGAGGCGGCTCTGTGAGGAGCCTCTTGGTCCTGCGGCAACTGCAAGCCACGACGCTGTGCCATGTTGTGGCGTGCACAGCAAACCACTACGATTTTGGAGACCCTGGCTGCTGAGTACTGTAGGGCTCCACCTGATCTATCGAGGCATCTGAAGCGCATCTTCAGCAATCCGATGGTTTGCTCGATAATGCATCTGGTCGAAATGTGGCTGAAGTTGTAGCGCTCCTCAGCTTCGTTGGCTGGTCTCCTCAATGGCGTCATTAGCCAAGTCTGCAGGAGATATCCCTTGTCTCCAAGTAGCCATCCCTGAAGTTCATCTGGCGGACTGAATAGCAGAGGCACAGTAGACTGGCGCAGTATGAAGGAGTCATGGCAGCTGCCAGGGTACTTGGCACAAACATGCAAAATCTCCTTCTTGTGGTCACACACCAGCAGAACATTAAGGGAGTGGAAGCCCTTGCGGTTGACAAAAACTCCTGGATTGCAATGGGGTGCCCTAAGGGCCACATGTGTGCAGTCAATGACGCCCTGCACCCTTGGAAAGTCTGCCAGCTGAGCTAATGCAAGCGCTCGCGCCCTCACACTTGTGCAATCCCTGGTGAAATGGATGTGATTGTGCATGAGGACAAAGAGGGCATCAGTTACCGGCGTGATGCAAGTGTGTGCGGCCACCTGGGAGGTGCCGCTGATGTCTGCTGCTGATCCCTGGAAGGAGCCTGAGGCAAAAAAGTTGAGTGCGGTGGTGACTTTGATGGCCACTGGTAAGGAGTGTCGACCTGGTGCTCTGGGCTCCAGGTCTTGCTGCAGCATTGCGCAGATGTCAGTCACTACCTCTCGTGAAAGTCAGAGCCGCCTTTGGCACTGCTGCTCAGTCATGTTGAGGTAGCTGACCCTGTGTCTGTAGACCCTGTTTGGGGGGTATCTCCTGCGCTGACGGCCTTCCATGCGCTGGCCCCTTCTGGCCTGTGCTGCCTCAGGTGGGTGAGCCACAGCCTGTCACTCCTGCTGCTGCTGCTGTTGCTGGTGCTGCTGTTGTTGTTGGATCTGCTGCAGCCTCCTTTGCTGAGTGGTGAGAGGGGCTTCCCAGGAGCTCACACTGGAGAAGTGTGTGGGGCTCCAACCTTCCACAGCTGTGCCTAAGCCTTGAACAAGTTGCCCCAAACCTGAAACAACAAGATCCTGCAACCTACAAATGCTGTCTGATTAAATCTCTTCTTTCCTGATTGACCTGCAGCTGAAAGTAAGCAAGCCGACATTGTTCACGCCAGGTTTCATCAGCGGTGTTCCACCAGGTGTGGTTTACGTGGAGAAAGGCTGAAAATTGCAAGGGCCCCTTAAAATGGCATTATAGATGCCAATTATTGCTGATTAGGCTCCCGACGACCAGTCCCGCCTGCTGCGGGTGGGACTGATTCGAATCGCATTGAAACGCCGGGGTGAAAGTCGGACGGGGCGGGGAATCAGGTGGGGGGGATCGCGACCCTCTATTTTTGCGATTTCTGCCACCCCCCCCACATGCCTGAAACCCCGCCTGACGGCTCCAGGAAAATCAAGGCCATAGAGTTATACAGAGGCCCTTTAGCCCATCGTGTCCACGCCGGCCATCAAGCCCTGTCTATTCTAATCGCATTTTCCAGCACTTGGTCCGTAGCCTTGTATGCTATGGCGTTTCAAGTGCTCATCTAAATGCTTCTTGAATGTTGTGAGGGTTCCTGCCTCTACCACCCTTTCAGGCAGTGAGTTCCAGATTCCAACCACCCTCTGGGTGAAATTTTTTTCCCTCAAATCCCCTCTAAACCTCCTGCCCCTTACCTTGAAACTATGCCCCCTGGTTATTGACCACTCTACTAAGGGGAAAAGTTCCTTTCTATCTACCCTATCTATGCCCCTCAAAAGTTTGTACACCTCAATCAGGTCCCCCCTCAGCCTTCTCTGCCCTAAGGAAAACAACCCCAGCCTGTCCAGTCTCTCTTCATAGCTGAAGCGCTCCAGCCCAGGTAACATCCTGGTGAATCTCCTCTGCACCTTCTCCAATGCAATCACATCCTTCCTAAAGTGTGGTGACCAGAACTGCACGCTGTATTCCAGCTGTGGCCTAACTAGCGCTTTCACGGCTCCATCATAACCTCCCTGCTCTTATATTCTATGCCTCGGCTAATGAAGGCAAGTATCCCATATGTCTTTTTAACCACCTTATCTACCTGTCCTGCTGCCTTCAGGGACCTATGTACATGCACACCAAGGTCCCTCTGATCCTTGTCCTTCCTAGGGTCCTACCATTCATTGTGTATTCCCTTGCATTGTTAGTCCTCCCAAAATGCATCACCTCACACTTTTCAGGGTTAAATTCCATTTGCCACTGTTCTGCCCACCTGACCAACTCATCTATATCGTCCTGTAGCCTGAGGCTTCCTTCCTCGCTATTTACCACTCCACCAGTTTTCGTGTCATCTGTGAACTTACTGATCATACCTCCTACATTCATATCTAAATCATTAATGTACACTACAAACAGCAGTGGTTTGGTTTGGCACCTACATCTTGCCGGTTGCATTTAGACCAGGCCTCGGCATCATGGCAGTAACAACGGGAAGGCAGCGGGCACACTCCACCCACAGACCACCCATTGTGTGGTAAGATGTAGGCTACCAGCGTCCAACAGAAATCCCACACTGCAATTTGCAGGTCGCCCATTGGCACTGGAAACACGTAGGCCAATGAATCTGAATGAGGCCTCGGCTGTCCAAATGGTTTGGGTCTCTAGCTGATGATGTCGGGTGGGTGGCCCTGATCTGCCCGCCCATTGTGTAAAGTGGCCCCTCTGTGTGGGAATCGGGAACTGATGCGGGAGGTACTCTTCTGAGGTTTGAGTTAAGGCACGTTGTTGAGGAGGAGTAAATGGAACTTTACTTTGCATCTAATCCCATGCTACATCTGACCCAGAAGTGCTTGATGGGGACGAGTGGAGGAAGCTTAATGTTGTATCGAAGCTAACGGTATTCTTGACCCATAATGGAATAGTGTAGATGGACCTTTACCCTATAATCTAACCCCTGCTATCCCAAAGCAGGGAGTACTGGGACACACTGAAGGAAACTTTACTCTCCCGCTAGCTGTGCTATACCTGACCTGGGAGTGTTTAACATCAAAAAATATCTTCTGAGACCATTGAAATCACCCATCCTGATAAGAAAACAAAATCCAACGCCATCCCCCACCCCACAAAAATGAAGCTTATGATTACTTAATGTACTTGTTTGAAGCTCTTTTGCCTGTTATTGTAGTGGAGGTTTGAGCCTTGTTACTGTAAATGGATCAACACCTTTGCTAAAGTAGTGAAGAAAGAAATTCTAAGACTCGAGTTGGATGGAGATGCCTTTTTAACTGTGTTTCAGCAACCAAGTGCCAAAAGGTTCTTCCAGGTTCTAATGACAAAAAGAAATAGCCTGCTATTGTGCCATGACCATGTGAAAAAGCTCCAGTCAGTCTGAATTGTGAAGAGCAATACGTATGGTGGAATTACTGAACTACTGGAAGAGGCTCCGACACCATTGCTATTCAGTGTGTGCTGTTCGGTGTTGACTGATATAGCGATCAGCAGTGTCTCAGTCCTTCTGTTTGAGATACTGTTTACTTTTGTAGTTTTTATGCAGCCAATTCTTCATAGCTGATGCATTTAGAGACCTTGATTCCTCTATAAGTCATTCTGCAGCTCAATTAAACTGTGTTAGTGAAAAACAGCACAGTCTGAATGGTGACACTCACCTCCTTACATCGGCTTCTTATGGTCCTTCACGCCATGATTGATGTAACGGTCCTATCACTACATTTATTGGCTGAGAATGCGATAAATGAAAAAGCATGAAGGTGGCTGGAACATTTCTCTGCAGTACAGGCTGTAAGGAATTAGCGGGGCTGGGGTTATTTGTCTCTGGCCAGTCAGAAGCCTCTGAGCTGCTCCAGGGACCCCCCTTGCGGTTTTGAAGCACTCCACTATTCCTGAGTTCTGACCCCCAGACTTATTCGGTAGCGATGTAGACAGAAAACAACGTGACTCGTGGTTTGGGTGCAAAACAGAGCAGTATTTATTGAAAACAAAAGAAAGGAACAACTTAAAATAATCAATATGGCTCTTATGCCTAGTACAACACTTTTGCTTAAACACAGTACACTTAGTGTCCACTAGAGGGCTCCCTACTCAGTGCAACTCTCCTTTGATTAATACACGCAGTACACTCAGTGTCCACTAGAGGGCTCCCTGCTCAGTGCAACACTGCTTTTATTTTAAATCCAGTACTTTTTACTTAAAAGACCCTTTACTCACTACAGCACCTTAGCTTAGTGGCTTTTACTTAAAAACACAGCACTTTAATACAGTTACTTTAAAACAGCTAACAGCATTCACCACAGCTACCCTAGCGAGCAGACCCTTAGCTTGGGTCACACTCCCTGCTGGCCGGGGACCTCCTCCTTCGGGTCCCTCCCTTCCCAAACCTGGGCTGGGGACAGGCAATCCCTTGCCACCGGCTGCTGGTGGCTGAGGGCCTTCCCCTTCAGGTCTAAAACCTGGTTCAGGCTCCTCCCCGGAGTCCCATAAGAGAGGGGGAATCGCACAGGCCAAGTGCTGGGGAGCTCCTATAATCCCAGCTGCCTGTTCCCCTGCCCCCTGCTTAAATAAACCGTACTGTTTGATATAACTGGCTGCCTGCCAGTAATCCTGTTCAAAATCATGAATAGCTCCCCCACTAACGCAAGCCACAGCGCTTGCCTGTGAACTTGGACCTGCTGTGGGCTGGGGATTTCTATTCTCAGGCTCACTCCCAGCTGCCTGTTTCTCTGTGGGTCCCATTAAGCTAAATGGGACCTTATTAGACCGGGGTGAATTGGTCAGGTCCTTCGAGTGGACCACCATGCTGGGGGCTCCAGTCTCCACCGAATATCTCCCCTGCACCATCTCCTCCCCCATCTCAACATAGGGCCTGCTCCCCTCAACTTTTTTGCGGGGACACAGTTCAACAGGCTGAGCTGGCTCTAGTCATTGCTGGAAGAGGGATGGGGCAGACGAGGTCAAAGCACCGGTGGTGGCTGCTATTTTTCCCTGGTTGGTCAGAAGAGACCGTAGGGACCGTAAAAATGACTCAATTGCTGCGGGAGCGAGGTCTGGCCCCGCCTTTTGGGCTGGGGCTGTGGGATCCTTTCCCTTGTCCTTCCAAAGATCTTTACAGTCTTTTCTCCAGTGACCGTCTTTCCCACACCCGTAGCAATTTAACCTAGCCTGAGAGGGCCGGTTCCCCTCCTGGTGCCACTCTTTCTTACTCTGGCTCCCAGGTTTAACCTCATGGACTCTTCCCTTGGGCTGGGGAGCCTCGATACCCCTCATATTCCTGAAGGCTACTGTGAGCCGGTGGATCACCGCTTCTTCAGTGGTCTGGGGGTCTCGGGGGTCAAACCAAGCCATGACCTGGGCTTGGATCTGGGGTAGGCTGTTTGTCATGAGACAATGGAGCCAGTGAGTCAATTGGACTGGGTTCAGTGCTGACCACCCTGGCATTCCCGGGCATGCACTCCGGTAGACTGGCCACAGCCTGTCTGCGAACGCCTGCGGGGACCCCCCTGGGAGCTGCACTGTTCTTTCCACCCGAGCGAACGGGCTACCATCATTGAGTCCCATGGCCTCCAATACCTCATTCTTGAGACCCTCATAATCCCTCTGCCCCCTCTTGCACTCACCAGATAGGGACTGGAGGAGATCACCTGCCAGGGAAAACAGCTGCATTTTTGCTTGCTCTGCCTCATCGCAGTCATTTACACTAGCTGCCTGCTCTATCTCCCTGAAGTGCAGAGAGGGGCCTCCCTTTTTAGTGAGCTTAGGGATGTGGCTCACCATGTCCCTGAGCTGATGGGTGCCATATGGCACCAGAAACTGGTTCTGGATGGCCCCTGGGTCATCTTCATCAATGGGCGGACCGTACCTCCATTGTCAGAGGGGGTACACTGGTACTGGTCCCAGCCTATCTAGCGGGGCCTGTTGTGCTTCCTCTACCTTCCCATCCTCCACCCCCCTTTGCTGCCAGAGCTCCTGAAAGCTCGGAGCCGTGGGTGGCGATTGTGGGACCTCTGATTCCCCGGCCAACCTTTCTCTGGTGTTGCCTGTGGGGCTGTTTTACTTAGGTTGCCAGTAAAATCCGACTAACCTGCCTTTGGGCTGATCAGGCAAACCATCCCCTTTGCTCCTTTTAAAGCCATCTTAAGGCTTTCTTTCTCTGCCCTACAGGGGCCATGATCTGCTTCCTGAAACCCGTGCTCGCAGGCCAGCTTATATGCTGCCTTTACTTCTCTAACCTTCTCCTCCTCTTTTAATTCTTGAATGAGGCGAGCGTTCTCCTCCCGCACCCTCATCTCATTGTTCTTTGCCTCTGCAGCTAGGCACTTCAGGTACTCTGACTCGTGCCTCGTGTGGCTTTTGCCCTCACTAAACTGAACTACCAGGCACTCTACCTTGGCCTGGTACTCTTCAACCTCCCTTTCCCTATCTCAACTCTCTGCCCTGGCTTCCCTAAGCCTGCGGGTAACCTCCCCAAGCCTGCGGGAACCTAACCACAAACAAACCAGTGGGATAAAAAATACCCAATAACTGCTGCTCTTTCCAGACCCAAACCACTGTCTGCCACATCGCACACCATTGCCGAGGGTCCTGCCGTGGTCGCCATTTTGTAAAGGAATTAGCGGGGCTGGGGTTATTTGTCTCTGGCCAGTGAGAAGCCTCTGAGCTGCTCCAGGGATCCCCCTTGTGGTTTTGAAGCGCTCCCCTATTCCTGAGTTCTGAACCCCAGACTTATTCGGTGGCGATGTAGACAGAAAACAACATAACTCATGGTTTGGGTGCAAAACAGAGCAGTATTTATTGAAAACAAAAGAAAGAAACAACTTAAAATAATCAATATGGCTCTTATGCCTGGTACAACACTTTTACTTAAACGCATTACACTTAGTGTCCACCAGAGGGCTCCCTACTCAGTGCAACTCTCCTTTGATTAATACACGCAGTACACTCAGTGTCCACTAGAGGGCTCCCTGCTCAGTGCAACACTGCTTTTATTTTATATCCAGTACTTTTTACTTAAAAGACCCTTTACTCACTACAGCACCTTAGCTTAGTGGCTTTTACTTAAAAACACAGCACTTTAATACAGTTACTTTAAAACAGCTAACAGCATTCACCACAGCACTCCTTTGCTTGGTGCAACACCCCTTTTAATACAGTTTTAAATACAGTACTTTAAAACAGCTACTCCCTTTTAATACAGTTTTAAATACCGAATTCAATGTTCACCATCGCACTTCTCTGCTAGGTGCAACACTGTCTTACTTAAATAGGGGAGGAAAAACGGACACAATGAGGGAAATCGACTAAAATCACAATTCTAACGAAATTCCCACTTTACTCCCACCCCTATGCCTATCCTAAGTTGCCTAGTGGAAGGCCAGAAAAATATATGCTCACCACTGTAATGCCAGCTCCGTGCCCTGTGAACTTAGATCTTCACTGCCCCGAAGTGAAAAACACCCCAGTGTTTTAAAAGTAAACTGCTGGTGTTTCACTTCCACAGGCAGACTCCCATGCTGTAGAGGCACACGGAGGCAAGGCCAGAGAGAGAGAGAGCTTCTGGGAAGCTATCTTTTATACCCCCATTTGGGGCCCGCCCAGCTCTGGAGGTTTCCAGGCTAAAACAAAAGGGATCCAACTGCCCCATTGTCCAGTAATGGGTGATTCATCCAAACCCATTCATTTTAAACTGTTCCTTTTCTCAGTTCAAATGTCTCTTCTGTGCTGAGCTTTGAATGTAAAGCTGCAGTTTGGATGTGTCTTCATTGTGTGTGATGGGCTATTGAACCATTTCCATTCATCCTGATGGGTTTTGAATGGAGCTGTATTACTATGTAAACAGCTTGGGAGGTGTGTAAACAGAAGGCCATTGTTCTGTGGTCACCCGAAACCACAGTCTGAAGTGGATAATCCCTTGTGTACACAAAGTAGCAGTTCCTGTAAACAAACATCGATTGTCTCTGCAGGGAGGGAACTCCCCGAACTGCCTTTGATTGGCAGTTTAGTCAGCTATCTTTGATCCTCCTTTTTCATGTCGATTGTCTCTGTGTCCTGACACGAGGTCGGGCAGCCATCTTTGATCACCCCTTTTTAACAGACACACACACAAGCTTCTTCCAAGTCCTTTTGGCTTCGGCCATGCGGTCTGACGGCCATTTGTATCCCTGGAAATTTAAAGGAACAACGCCCAGGGATTCTTTAATCAAAAAAATTAATCTTCAGAACTGTAAATTATTGTGAATTCTTACAAGGCTGAGGAGCTGGGAGACATAAAACGGAGGCACAACAGTGCCACCACTGGCAGGAAGGAGTAATTATAGTGTGACAAGTTTACATAGAAACTTTCCATGATTAATGTGAAAACAGGAATTTATAACGGAATAAGGTGACAACCGAAAGTAAGGTTTTCTAGGCAGGAAGTGGATGCAGACATAAGATTTTTAATATATTATAGCTAGGCAGGAAATATACCCAATAGACAAGACTTTTAACATATATATATTCTCGATAGACAGCACCTCTATTATAAGTGCATGATCACACCTCTCCAAGAGCATTGCTCCAGTAGGTGGCATTGTTCACATAATGTTACATAAATGGTCCATCCTGAAGGCCCTCAATTTGACATCAGATGAATTGATGGAGAAGTTTGCCCCCTAAAACTTGACAAAGAATGCAAAGGCTAGAAGGCACTAAAACTGTGCTAAGAAAACAGGTAACGTGAATAGAAAAGTGAAAATGAAAGATCTCACGACAACATCAATGAATAGCTCAAATGGACACCCAAGAGCGGGAATGTCTAGACTGCAAATGACAAGCCAAAGAGAAAGAAGATCGTCTCCTTAGAAGCAATAGCAGGTGGTTGAGGACTAAGATGCAAGGGAAAGAGCAGATGGAAATAAAAGTGGCAACTCAAGAGTGGAGTTGACGACAAAGTAAAGATGAAAATATTGGAAGTGAGGACAAGCGATGATGCCTGAACATTAAGTGGCCATTAACCGAGTCGAAGCATAATACCTGTGTTCCTGCCCACCCTGCTTGGGAGAAATCCCTCATTGAGGAGAAAACCACCGGCACCATCCCCCATCCCAGCTGAGGAGACCCTCCCCACCACCAACTTCCTCCCTCAGATGAGTAGAACCACCTGGCTCCCCACCCCCGCTCACTGATCGCAATATCATCCAAGGATCCTCGGTTTTCTGAACCTTTCTTTCCCACTTCTCCCTGCATCACCTATCTCCTCCTCCCCTCTGCTGCCTCTCCTTTCCCCCATGCTTCTCTTCCCTCTTCCTCTTCTTTCACTTTCCCCTCATCTTCATTTCCCTTCTCCCTTTTCCTTTTCACTCCTTCTTTCCTTGTCTCCCTGTTCCCTCTCCTTTCATGTCGCCTTGTCCCCACCCCTCCTTCTTGCCTTGTGCCTCCCCATCTTCTATCTTCTCTCCTTCCTTCTCTTCTCTTTGCCTCACTTCATTCCCATTTCCCCCATCCTCCTCCAACCGTCCTCATCCCATCCCCTCCTCGCCCCCTCTCGTTTGCATGGAAGAATAGTAAGACAGCAGCAGAGGAGGAGAGCAGCGACTTGCAACTACCCAGCAGAGTGGTTTATAGACCCCGACAGACATTACTAGACCATAGTGAGGATTCTGTCTCTGGAGGCTCAGGAGTTGTGTCACCTGCTAGTGGAGAACCTGAAACCAAGGTCTTGAGCTTCAACTCCACACTTACTGCCGGTGAAGATCACCACAGCACTCGTTTTTTATGTCACTGGAGGGTTTTGGGGGCCACCGAGGAACTAGCTGGCATAAGCCAGTTGGCAGTGCATAGTTACATCTACCAGGCCACAGATACTTTGCTTACCTGGGCAAATCAATGCATCAAGTTCTCCATGGATGCCAGGGAGCAGCAAGCATGTGCCCTTGGCTTCTACTAACTCGTTGGCTTGCCCAGGGTGCTGGGCATGATTGACGGGACGCATGTGGGCTTGAGGTCTCCTGTAGAGAGAAATGCACTTACATGAATAGGAAAAGATGCTACTCCATTAATGTTCAGCTTGTGTGTGTTTGCTGGCAGAGAATTATGCAGGTGAGTGCCAGGTTCCCTGGCAAATGCCACAATGCCTGCTTCATCAGACAATCCACCATTCCATCCCTGTTTGAAGAAGATCAAAGGGCTGGGTGTTACGGGGACCTTGGCTACCCAGCGTTGTCATGCTTAATGACGCCCCTGTCATACGAACAATGACAGACAGGAAAAGACCCACAGGTCCATCCCGCCTGTCCCACACAATTGTGATGCCTTGTGGATCACAGTACAGACACTCCCCACCAATGATCCCGCTAAGCTGCTTGGCTGCGCAGTCACCTGCAAGGTCCCGCGCAAGGCGTTCACCGGCTTTCACATTGTAGCTGCCACGCAGGCGCAAAAGTTTGAATGGGGGGAGGCAGGCCGCACAGGAGGCAGTGCAGCTTATGGGGGACATTGCTCCTCACCCACCGCCCCCCCCCCCACAGAAGCCATGTGATCTCCTGGGAGAGGCGAATAACCAGGTAAAATCCCAGGTCAATTAGCGGGGGGAGAAATGGAAAATTCCTCTCTGACCCTCCAAACTAGTCCAGGAGATCACACTGGCCCTGATTTACATGACAGGATACCTACCTCCTGTACTAGAGATTAAGGCCTAGAGTTTCCGCTGATTTTATCAGCGCGGTTCAGCTGAAATCGGTCAAACCACGCAGAAGATCGCAGAATTGTAACCGTAAGTTACGTCAAGCGTAAATCGAGATTCCCCGGTCTTTAACGCTGGTTTAAAAACATTGCGATGGAAGCTGGTCCCGCCCACACAACTGGCCATGCCCCAGATTAAAATAATGAGGATGGTGAGTTCCCGCCGATTGCGCCTGTCTGCGGCTGTTCGAGGAGGCTCTTCAAATTAAGCTTGTTTTTTTAGGCGCACAGACACCAGTGGGCATGCTTTAAAAGTGCTTACATGTTAAAAGATATTTAATTTATTAAGAAACTGACCAGTGTACACCTATGAAACTAGTAAATGGTTCAGTATCATTTTTTTAAGTCATTTTATGTGATTTAAAATCAGGCTACTCGCAGGTGGTGGACTGGACACTCTTATTGAAAATGTTCAATTTTTGTGATAAACCCATTTTCAGTTGCATTAATAAAATTGCACCAGGTTACCACACTTAAATACATCAAGGAGTATTTTTTAATGCAAAGAAAAAAAAGAAATGATTACTTTCTGTTATGCTGCTCGATTGCACTGGCTCATGGAAGATTTTGGCCCATATTTTCCGATCCCTACGGGTATGTACGAGTTGTGTACACACCCGTAGGGACCTCGCAAGTGCCGGTTTAGGCATGCGAAGCGCATGCGCTGAAAACCGGCATTTACGATCTGTCACGAATCCTCTTGACAGATCGCATGCCTGCCCTGGAGAAGAGCCTCCGCGGGGGGGAGAGTTCCACTTTCTGCACAACCTCCGCCCGCTGAAATCCCTTAAAAATCTTACGCTTTTACCAGTATAAGAGTTTAAAAAAGTAAAAAAAAAAAAAAATTTTCTCTCATTTATAATTTAAAAATACTTTTAAAAAAGGTAAGTTTAAAATATTTAATTTAATGTAATTTTAACTCATTTAAAAAATGTGATGGTTTAAAAAAAATGTATTTAATGTTTTGGTGTCTTTTTTCAGTGATCCCCATCCATACTTTTGACAGGGGCGCATGCAAACTGCCTGTGCCCCTGGGATACCTGGGCCTCTGCGCGCGCACCAGGAGAGGCCCAGGATCGGAAGAGCCCGGACCTTGGGAGCCCTCAGGTAAGGGCGTAGATTTTTTCCCGATAGGAGGCATCTGCACGCAGGAAGCCTGCTATCAGAAATTATGGGCCTTTATGTTTGTGATTGTGCAAATGAGTTTGGGCAGAAACTTGAATCATAATTTCACTTTGGAAAAACAGCGCAATTTGCGTCAATTTCCCGATTGCACCCAAAGCAGAAACTCTCCCTAGGTTTAATTAATTTGCACTCCCGGTGCTGAGCTTCACCTTGGGAGCGCCGATCAGGGATCCAGATGTGGAGCTCAGCTGGCCTGGGAGATTTTCCAGCCAGTAATGTTGGGAATGCAAATTCATAAAGTCTATTCTTTAATATCCACAAGAAGCCCTGATATATGCAGGGCTCGAAGAATATGGTCAACAAGCAGGACATGGAAACAAGGCCAAGCTAAAATGTAAAAGTTTTTCCAATTCCCTTGGTGAGTCAGTGGATGAATGCAGCCTTTGGCCTGATGACCAAGCTGGGTGGTTCCACAATTTGGGAGCTTTGACAGGATCTATCCATGCTCAAAAACGATGTCAGGCGCTGTGCTCTTAAACAAATTAAGATGGCGTTTCTCTCAAGGGCAATTCACCTTCATTCAAAAGCATGAAAATTAACTGTGGCCCCAGGAAGCCCTCTCCAAATACATTCAAGGGAAGCAGAAAATGCACAACCTCACCTGTAGTCAAATCTCACCTCTTGCATCAACCTTGTGTATGTTAGTTTTCATTGTGTTCAAGTTCCACTCCGGAGACTTGAGCAGTACTGAGGGAGCACTACACTGTCAGAGATGCCGTCTTTTGGATGAGACATTAACCCAACGTCCCGTCTGCCCTTGCAGGTGGACGTAAACGATCCCATGGCACTATTTTGAAGAAGAGCAGGAGAGTTCTTTGCCAATATTTATCCCTCAAACATCATCACTAAAAACAGATTATCAGGTTATTATCACATTGCTGTTCGTGGGAGCTTGCTGTGTACAAATTGGCTGCCGCGTTTCCTACATTATAACAGTGACTACACTCCAAAAGTACTTAATTAGCTGTAAAGCACTTTGGGATGCCCCAGGGTGGAGAAAAGTGCTATATAAATGCAAGATATTTCTTTCTTTCTTAATATAGGAGGCAGTGTTAAAGGAGCACCTCCTTCATCTCTAAATGCTTGGCAGAATCTTTAATCTGTTTGTCTTTCCGACAAATATCACAATGGTTTAAATTGTGCTGAAGTGTGTCCTTGGGCTCAGTTTTAACTCAGCCATCAGGTGGGCTTTGAGGCGTGTGGGGGGTTAAAATTGCAAAACCTGGGGGTCGGGACCCCCCCGCCTGGTTCCCGACACCTAGCCATTTTAACCCAGGCGTGTCTGATGGTCCCGAATCAGTCCCGCCTGCAACAGGGCCCTTAAACAGCAGTAATTGGCCTTTATAATCCCATTTTAACAGGCCCTTGCCTGTTTAACCCTTTTCCCACGTAAAACACGCCTGGTGGGGATCATGCCTGTGAAACCTGGCGTGAGCACTATTGGCTTGCTGACTATCAGCTGCAGGTCAACCATTAAAGAGGAGATTTGATCAGTCATCATTTGCAGGTGGCAGGACTTTGTTGTCTCAGGCCTGGGGCAACTTTTACCAGGCTTATCCACACCTGTGGAAGGTTGGAGCCTCACACACATTTCCAGTGTGGCCTCCTGGGAAACCCCGCTCGCCACCTTCACTCAGCGCTTCCTCAACAGAGGCATATACCAGAAGCATGGGAGCCATTTATTTCCTTCCCTTCTTGGCATTAGATGAGCTCGAACACCAGCCGCGGCACCAGCAGAACCAGGAACAACAGCAGCAGCAACAGGAGCGCCAGGCTGCTGCTCACCCACCTGAAGCTGCACAGGCCAGAAGGGGCCAACGCTTGGAAGTGGCTTGAGAGCACCTTGCTGCACATCAGGGGGCCATGGGGACCAGTATCTGCAATGGCAGTCCTACTCAGAAGGACTTCCATGAAGGTCTGGTCTCTCTGTTCAATAGATGCCCATCGCTCCTCAAGGGATGTCATTCTATTATGAACACTTACCATGTTTTCCAAACCCTGGCGACATATCTCCTCCATGGAGGTTGCCATCCTTTCCATGTTGATGCGTTCATGCGCCAATGACTCCACAAAGGCTCTGCTCATGTTCACTATGGACTCCTCCATTCGCTCCACACTCACATCGACCCTGGAGACAAAACCTGCCAAAGACTCCTGCATCTGTTCCTGGAATTCCAGCTCCGCTGATCTTATGGATGGGCCCAGAGGCAGAGGGTCGACATGCAGCTGAGCTGAGCTGGCAGAGTCCTGCGCCCTCCGACTAGCACTCTCCACTGCTGTCCCTGTCTCCACAATCTGCTGATGCTCACTTGTGAGCTGTGATACACCAGGTGATAGCACTACTCTATGTCCCTAAGGTCCCACCGAGGTGTGAGTGTCTGCGCTGGTGCTGGGTGCGCTGAATTCTGCTGACGCTGTGCCCTCAGATGTTGCAGATTCCTCTGAGGAGTCTGGAAGCTCAGGCTCTTCCTCCTGGACAGTGGGGACGGGGGCTCTTGATGGTCCTGTGGGGGAGTGAAGGAAAGAGTTAGAGATGTGAGGTCAAGGTTACATGCACATTGCATATTGCAGATGATCATAGGTCCATCTATTATAGCTTCAGAATCATTATCAGCCACTCATGCAGTGTCAATGAGAGAGATGGAAATCTATTCTGTCACCAGCTTGCTGTGATGCACCCGTCTGTCCATCCCCCACTTGCGCCTCATCCTACAGTCCTACGATCTCCAGGACTGCCTCCTCCCAGGGGGTGAGGTGGGCTTCTGATGGTGCCCTCCTCCTGTCCTTGCGCATTCTCTTTTATCGTGAGCTCTCTCTTCCTGCTGTGAGGGAGACAAGTGGAGTTTGAGTGAGAATGAAGGAGTGAGTGTAGAGAACCCATAGCATAGATGCTTAGAAGGAGACAAAGATGGAGTGAGGTGGCAAGACCAAGGGCCCTCCCTGTGTGTTGTCAGTTGTTTTCATAGCATCAGAGTGATAGGGAGTGTGAGGGCTGCATAGTCGAATAGTTAGGTGAATGTGAGCATAGAGAGAGAGGGAATGGGTAAGGGTGCATGGATGTCAGTGTCAAGTGAGATGTGGAGGAAGAGATTGCTAAAGCTGAGTGCTGGTGAGGAGAGGCAATGGAGATCAGATTGAGAGTGATGGGAACTTCATACTCACTTTTCTAGTGTGCTGAAGGTCATGAAATCTCTTTCTGCACTGTATCCAGGTTCTGCGGGTAGCCGCTAAGGAGTTGACCTCCTCTGCCACTTGCAGCCACGCAGCCTTTGTCTGCTGGGGAGGCATCTTCCTCCCTGATGAAGGGAAGAGCACCTCCTTGTGAGTTCTTGCTCCCTCCACTAAAGCCTGCAGGGCAACGTCATCAAAACGGGGTGCAGACCTCAGTCTTTCTCTTGGATTCTGCTTCCAGCTCAGTGTATCAGCAAATGCCAGAAGGTTGGCAGCCTGCAGAAGAAGCAAGGATTGTTGCAGACCTTAAATGCAGCAGCAATATTATGCGACTTTCTGACTGGAAATACTCATTTGCCAAGGGTTCCCACACGTTGGAAATCAATTGGCCAATTGAGTTAAAATTGCATCAATCTCACACACCCATTTAGAATCGTGTGGGAAACACCAAATTCGGGGAACCCGACAATTCCCCGCACTTGAGTTCAAATCGACCCCCTTGTGTCACTCACACACAACATCATCCTGATTAAAGTGATGTGCCCCTTCCAGCTCTCTTTTCCCTTCCCCAAAGAAGAAGATAAAGATTTGCCAATCACTTTAGCCCGGTATTTATGGGGACAAGGGGAAGGAGCGAGGGGATTATAGCAGCTGGGAGACCTGGAAATGCGGAGCATCTGCTGAATTTAATGGCAGGACCTCATTTGAGCTTTTTGTCTCCATTTCCTGGCCAGCAGCCGGCCAGATTGAGAGGCTGTCTGGCTGTCGGGCGGGAAGGATGAAGCACAAGGCCATAGCCGGGGACCGGAGAGGAGGGAGGGAGGGAGGAAGACATCATGGCAGGGCTTCAGATCACAGGTCAGAGGCGGGGGTTCAGATCACAGGTCGAGAGGCTTCAGATCACAGGCCGGGGGGGGTTCAGATCGCAGGTCGGGGTTCAGATCACAGGTCAGGGTTCAGATCACAGTTTAGGGTTCAGATCGCAGGTCAGGGTTCAGATCGCAGGTCAGGGTTCAGATCGCAGGCCGGGGGGTTCAGATCACAGGCCGGGGGTTCAGATCGCAGGTCAGGGTTCAGATCGCAGGTCACGGTTCAGATCACAGGCCGGGGGGGGTCTTCGGATCATGGGGAGAGTGGCTGATCATGGCAGCTTTGCTTGGGGGACCGAGGGCAAGCAGTCCTGCTCCTCCTGGCCCACAAGCAGCACTGGAAAGGCACTTACCTGCTGGATCCGGCCCTTCTCAGCTCCCTTCAGCTGCCGGGTTTCCTGAGCCCTGGGAAGCCCGGCCCGCAGGCGTTAAATCTAAAAGCCTGCTAGAATTTAAGGCATGCAGCCTCATTAATATATTTAAATAACCGACCCGCCTCTCGAGAGCTGGTTATTTGTCCACCCCCCAACCCACCTTCGTTAAAATGAGAAGTTGGAGGTGGGTTGGGGTCAGGTTTCAGATATTTGAAATTTTAACCATCCCCCCACCCCTGTCCCACCTGTATTGGGGGGGTTAAAGTTTCCCCCTTTGTTCACGGAGAGATTACCCCCATAAGAGTGCCGCTCTTTTTGAAAGGAGTCAATAATGTTATTTTGTACAATGACTAAAACTATAGTCAAGGGAGTCATACAGCTGGGAGTGTTGCCTGCAGTGTCTGTCAGGAGCCACCACGGTTCACGCAGGGTCCACTTCAGTCCGGAGATGCGTAGGGTGCCTGCTATACAAGTAAGGTTTGGCCGGTTAACAACCTGACGTTGTGTTGTTGTTGTTGTTATTTTGTGTCACAGCAAAACTTTCATTCTGTTTCCTCAGAGATCACTAACTGCAGCACCGCAATTGGTAGAAGCTGTTGACACCGCCAGGAGCGAGGGCTGATGGAGGAGAGGGCTCTGACTGGCAAGGTGACCAGAGTTATGGATTGTGGAGGAGCGGGTTGGAGGTCACCAGAGCAGCTGGCACAGCGTGTGTCCTGGCGTGGCATCTGGTGTGCGGCCAAGACCACCGAGTTGCTAAAAGAGGCAGTTGGTCCTGACTCCACTTGGTGAAGCTGAACAGAAGTAGAAGCTGATGTGGTGAAAGGATGTAGAAACATTTATAAAAGCTTTTCGGAAGAAACGACATTTAAAGGGGCACTGCGCTGAATAAACTGAATAAACAGGTGATGGTGTTCCCATGCGCCTACTGCCCTTGTCCTTCTACACAGAAACATAGAAACATAGAAGATAGGAGCAGGAGTAGTCCATTCGGCCCCTCGAGCCCGCTCCGCCATTTAATGAGATCATGGTTGATCATCCAAATTCAGTACACTGTCCCTGCTTTCTCCCCATATCCCTTGATCCCTTTAGCCTCAAGGAATATATCCAACTCCATCTTGAATATATTTAATGAATTGGCCTCAACTGCCCTGTGTGGCAGAGAATTCCACAGGTTCACCAGTCTCTGGGTGAAGAACTTCCTCCTCATCTCAGTCCTAAATGGCTTACCCCTTATCCTTAGACTGTAACCCCTGGTTCTGGACTCCACCGCCATCGGGAACATCCTTCTTGCATCTAGTCCTGTTAGAATTTTATAAGTTTCAATGAGATCCCTCTCATTCTTCTAAACTCTAGCGAATATAAGCCTAATCGACCCAATCTCTCCTCATACGTCAATCCTGCCATCCCAGGTATTAGTCTGGTGAATCTTCGCTGCACTCTTTCCATGACAAGAACATCCTTCCTCAGATAAGGTGACCAAAACTGCACACAATTCTCAAGGTGTGGTCTCACCAAGGCCCTGTACAACTGCAGCAAGACTTCCTTGCTCCTGTACTCAAATCCTCTCGCTATGAAGGCGCACATACCATTTGCCTTCTTAACCGCCTGCTGCACCTGCATGCTTACCTTCAGTGACTGGTGCACAAGGACACCCAGGTGGTAGAGGTCACGAATTTGGGAGGTGCTGCCGAAGAAGCCTTGGTGAGTTGCAGCAGTGCATCTTGTAGATGTTACGCACTGCAGCCATGGTGCGCCGATGGTGGAGGGAGTGAATATTTAAGGTGTAGTTAGTATTATCTATGCGCTACAAGATTACACCCCCAACTGTTATCTATTACTCATCAGTATTGGTGTAAAATGGCTGCTGTCCTCATCCAATAACTGGTATCTGAAAGTAAATCCAACACTGAAGAGTAATCAAAATTAAAAGACTTCAGCAGATGTACCACAGACATTGAGATTGCATCAGTACAAGTGAAAATATAAATGAAAACCCTTCGATTCTTCAAAAACCCTTCGCAGATTCTGGATATGTTTCTTATGCAGCAAGCAGTATTTCTACTTTCAACTGAGATAATGGCATTACAAACTCAAATGTCCAATAGCTGTCAATTCGTTTTTATAAAAGAAGAAATGTGAGAAAGATAAGATAGAGCTTGTATTTCTGTTCAAGTGACTGGAGCTGTTGGGCGATGACTCAGAGCAATCAGCAGTACAGTAAGTATTAGTTCTCAGGGGAATTAATACATTGACTTACCAGGACTGACCCCCCCCCCCGCTCCGGGTGGGCGGTCCTGGCAAGGAGAGGTACTCGCAGGGAGTGCTGGTTGGGAAATTCGGCGGCTGTGGGCTCACCATTTCCTGAGCAGCTCTCTCTTGCTCTCTCACCAGGAACACCCAAGCGGGAAGTCAACCCTACAGCTTGTGAATAGAACTACATCTGCTGCATAGGTTACTACAAAGGAGTGAAGGGATAATTACTAGTCCTAGTCCTTTTCGGGCTACCCCAGATCAGGCGTATTCCCCAGACATTCACCTTCAACTAAAGTTAGAGATAGCTGAATCCTATAAGACGCTTAATTGGGTCTAAAGCTCCAGACTATCTCTCCCTAAAGGAAAGGAATGACTTGAAGATGTTACCGTCCTCCAGATAGCACTTTTAATAAGTTTAACTAGACTGTAACCTTCCGGATATTATGAGGGTCCGGAATACTCCCCCAGAATTCTGTAACTCCTCACCAAAGAGTGTACAGAGATTAAGTTTGTGAGTTTGATACAGAAGTACTCTGTGAGACAATTCTAAAAATATATAGATTTATTAATGAACTGACATGTAGTGACAGCTGGTGAATCCATCGCAACTGTAACAGTTCAAAATACAAATAGCTTACAATTCTTATTCTCAGAGATCCTTATTCTCAAATCTTAACTTCATTACATTTTTACATTTCTTACTTATTTCTAATCCAGGATATCCATCAAAATGAAATAAAAGTACCTTTTTGATCCCCGAGACTCAAAGAGTTAAAAAACTTACAGAGCCTGCCTCTGAAGAGTGAGAGAATCGCTTTGCCCCTTTCAGCGACTTCTGGCTTCCTATCTGAAAGTTCTATATTTTATACTCTTTCTCAGTGGTATATCCTTTGAAGTTTTCTGCTGATGTAAGCTAATTATCTCTAGTCATATTTCTGTTGACTTCTTTCTACTCTTACTGTCAATTCAGTTGGTAACTTGCAGACTTCTGTCTGCCGTGTATGTGTTTCAAAACTTATCATAAAAAATGGTTATGACAGATGTATCTATTTGATGCCATTCTTACTAAGTTCTTGCATTCAATTCCTAAATCACCTGCGCTGGTTATAAGCAGGCGTCATGTCTCCTAGTTATTCCAAGTTCAACACAAACACAATGTGATTGCTTGGTGCATCCATTGATATCATATCTACAAAGTTTTCTGTTGGTATCTTTTACAACATGTAAATTAAAAACACTTCAACTAGGGTGTTCTATGCATTTCTTAGCTACTTCAATTGGTTGTATTAAGAATTATGTCTCCTGTCTTTCATTTGATGTCATATTTATCAAAGGCACATGGTTTTTTAATGTTCTGTGTTTCTGTTCGAAGTGTTAGTTTTTAACACTTTAAACTGGGTATAGCTATTGTGTTTTTTCCAAACTGCAGACTTCTTGGAAATTCGAACCCTTTGCTTCAATAGGGCCATTGTCTCAGTTTCAACAACCAATTCCCATTTCAAAAGCTTGTATGGTGTTTACAGCTTTGTGTTAAAAACTGATCTCATCTCAGAAGCCTGTAATTTGTTTACAGCCTGTGTCTTTGAGGCTTTTAGATTTTTAAACCCAGTATGTCATGTTTTAATAAAGTCAGAATTCTGTTCATAGGATGGTGTATTTTCTGAAATATGGCTATTCCTTTACAGGAGGAGCAAGCTTACATCGAGTAGTTTAATCGCTATTTGTGAAATTATTTGGGGGGGTCGGGGTTGGAGGGAGGAAATGTTTATTCATGATGCTCCAGCCATCATGAGTGTGGGGCAGGCTTGATGGACCAGCTGGTCTTTTCCTGCCCGTCTATTTTGTATTTACTGCATTTTACAACATTTAGAACCTAGGAGGTGAATTTCTGAGGAGGCTCTCCAGCTTCTCCCCATAATGAGCCACAGAAACCCTCGGAAATTGCCATAAATGCTGCTTATGCTGTTTTTCCGGGGTTGCCATGGCTCTTCCGCTAAAGTTATGGCAGACGAGCGGAGAGCGTCTGTGGAAATTCACTCTCCTAGTGCCCGTTTATCCATATCAGCTGATCTGAATTCACCACACTCTGCCCCACAAAGGCCCCATATTTCAGAAAATACACCATCCTATGAAAAGAATTCTGACTTCATTAAAACAAGACATACTGGGCATGTGCTGCTGCATCACTCTTGGCAGGACCAGGAGAGTGGGAGAGGCAGGAAAAAAGGTACATGAAGCAGGAGAGGGAGAGAGGTGACAGTTAGAAGCCCATGGACTAGGAGAGGGAGAGAGGTGACAGTAAGAAGCCCATGGACTAGGAGAGGGAGTGAGGTGACAGTTAGAAGCCCATGGACCAGGAGAGGGAGAGAGGTGACAGTAAGAAGCCCATGGACTAGGAGAGGGAGTGAGGTGACAGTTAGAAGCCCATGGACCAGGAGAGGGAGAGAGGTGACAGCGAGAAGCCCATGGACTAGGAGAGGGAGAGAGGTGACAGTAAGAAGCCCATGGACTAGGAGAGGGAGAGAGATGACAGTAAGAAGCCCGTGGACTAGGAGAGGGAGAGAGGTGACAGTAAGAAGCCCATGGACTAGGAGAGGGAGAGAGATGACAGTAAGAAGCCCGTGGACTAGGAGAGGGAGAGAGGTGACAGTAAGAAGCACATGGACTAGGAGAGGGAGTGAGATGACAGTTAGAAGCCCATGGACTAGGAGAGGGAGAGAGGTGATGGTAAGAAGCCCATGGACTAGGAGAGGGAGTGAGGTGACAGTAAGAAGCCCATGGACTAGGAGAGGGAGTGAGGTGACAGTAAGAAGCCCATGGACCAGGAGAGGGAGAGAGGTGAAAGTAAGAAGCCCATGGACTAGGAGAGGGAGTGAGGTGACAGTAAGAAACCCGTGGACTAGGAGAGGGAGAGAGGTGACATTAAGAAGCCGGTGGACTAGGAGAGGGAGAGAGGTCACAGTAAGAAGCCCGTGGACTAGGAGAGGGAGAGAGGTGACATTAAGAAGCCAGTGGACTAGCAGAGGGAGAGAGGTCACAGTAAGAAGCCCGTGGACTAGGAGAGGGAGAGAGGTGACAGTAAGAAGCCCGTGGACTAGGAGAGGGAATGAGGTGACAGTAAGCAGCCCATGGACTAGGAGAGGGAGTGAGGTGACAGTAAGAAGCCCGTGGACTAGGAGAGGGAGAGAGGTGACAGTAAGAAGCCCATGGACTAGGAGAGGGAGTGAGGTGACAGTAAGAAGCCCGTGGACTAGGAGAGGGAGAGAGGTGACAGTAAGAAGCCCATGGACCAGGAGAGGGAGAGAGGTGACAGTAAGAAGCCCATGGACCAGGAGAGGGAGAGAGATGTCACTAAGAAGCCCATGGACTAGGAGAGGGAGAGAGATGACAGCAAGAAGCCCATGGACCAGGAGAGGGAGAGAGGTGACAGTAAGAAGCCCGTGGACTAGGAGAGGGAGAGAGGTGACAGTAAGAAGCCCATGGACTAGGAGAGGGAGAGAGGTGACAGTAAGAAGCCGGTGGACTAGGAGAGGGAGAGAGGTGATAGTTAGAAGCCCGTGGACCAGGAGAGGGAGAGAGGTGACAGTAAGAAGCCCGTGGACTAGGAGAGGGAGAGAGGTGACAGTAAGAAGCCCATGGACTAGGAGAGGGACAGAGGTGACAGAAAGAAGCCCGTGGACTAGGAGAGGGAGAGAGGTGACAGTAAGAAGCCCATGGACTAGGAGAGGGAGAGAGGTGACAGTAAGAAGCCCGTGGACTAGGAGAGGGAGAGAGGTGACAGTAAGAAGCCCGTGGACTAGGAGAGGGAGAGAGGTGACAGTAAGAAGCCCATGGACTAGGAGAGTGAGAGAGGTGACAGTAAGAAGCCCATGGACTAGGAGAGGGAGAGAGGTGACAGTAAGAAGCCCGTGGACTAGGAGAGGGAGAGAGGTGACAGTAAGAAGCCCGTGGACCAGGAGAGGGAGAGAGGTGACAGTAAGAAGCCCATGGACTAGGAGAGGGAGAGAGGTGACAGTAAGAAGCCCGTGGACTAGGGGAGGGAGAGAGATGACATTAAGAAGCCCATGGAGTAGGGGAGGGAGAGAGATGACAGTAAGAAGCCCATGGACTAGGAGAGGGAGAGAGGTGACAGTAAGAAGCCCATGGACTAGGAGAGGGAGCGAGGTGACAGTAAGAAGCCGGTGGACTAGGAGAGGGAGAGAGGTGACAGTAAGAAGCCCATGATCTAGGAGAGGGAGAGAGGTGACAGTAAGAAGCCCGTGGACTAGGAGAGGGAGAGAGGTGAAAGTAAGAAGCCCGTGGACTAGGAGAGGGAGAGAGGTGACAGTAAGAAGCCCATGGGCTAGGAGAGGGAGAGAGGTGACAGTAAGAAGCCCGTGGACTAGGAGAGGGATAGAGGTGACAGTAAGAAGCCCGTGGACTAGGAGAGGGAGAGAGGTGACAGTAAGAAGCCCGTGGACTAGGAGAGGGAGAGAGGTGACAGTAAGAAGCCCGTGGACTAGGAGAGGGAGAGAGGTGACAGTAAGAAGCCCATGGACTAGGAGAGGGAGAGAGGTGACAGTAAGAAGCCCATGGACTAGGAGATGGAGAGAGGTGACAGTAAGAAGCCCATGGACTAGGAGAGGGAGAGAGGTGACAGTAAGAACCCGTGGACCAGGAGAGGGAGAGAGGTGACAGTAAGAAGCCCATGGACTAGGAGAGGGAGAGAGGTGACAGTAAGAAGCCCGTGGACTAGGGGAGGGAGAGAGATGACATTAAGAAGCCCATGGACTAGGAGAGGGAGCAAGGTGACAGTAAGAAACCCATGGACTGTGAGAGGGAGAGAGGTGACAGTAAGAAGCCCATGGACTAGGAGAGGGAGAGAGGTGACAGTAAGAAGCCCATGGACTAGGAGAGGGAGAGAGGTGACAGTAAGAAGCCCATGGAATAGGAGAGGGAGAGAGGTGACAGTAAGAAGCCCATGGACTAGGAGAGGGAGAGAGGTGACAGTAAGAAGCCCATGGACTAGGAGAGGGAGAGAGGTGACAGTAAGAAGGCCATGGACTAGGAGAGGGAGAGAGGTGACAGTAAGAAGCCCATGGACTAGGAGAGGGAGAGAGGTGACAGTAAAAAACCCATGGACTAGGAGAGGGAGAGAGTTGACAGTAAGAAGCACATGGACTAGGAGAGGGAGAGAGATGACAGTAAGAAGCCCATGGACCAGGAGAGGGAGTGAGGTGACAGTAAGAAGCCCATGGACTAGGAGAGGGAGAGAGGTGACAGTAAGAAGCCCATGGACTAGGAGAGGGAGAGAGATGACAGTAAGAAACCCATGGACTAGGAGAGGGAGAGAGGTGACAGTAAGAAGCCCATGGAGTAGGAGAGGGAGAGAGGTGACAGTAAGAAGCCCATGGACCAGGAGAGGGAGAGAGATGACAGTAAGAAGCCCATGGACTAGGAGAGGGAGAGAGGTGACAGTAAGAAGCCCATGGACCAGGAGAGGGAGAGAAATGACAGTAAGAAGCCCGTGGACCAGGAGAGCGAGAGAGGTGACATTAAGAAGCCCGTGGACCAGGAGAGGGAGAGAGGTGACAGTAAGAAGCCCATGGACTAGGAGAGGGAGAGAGATGACAGTAAGAAGCCCATGGACCAGGAGAGGGAGTGAGGTGACAGTAAGAAGCCCATGGACTAGGAGAGGGAGAGAGATGACAGTAAGAAGCCCATGGACGAGGAGAGGGAGAGAGATGACAGTAAGAAGCCCATGGACTAGCAGAGGGAGAGAGGTGACAGTAAGAAGCCCATGGACCAGGAGATGGAGAGAGATGACAGTAAGAAGCCCGTGGACCAGGAGAGGGAGAGAGGTGACAGTAAGAAGCCCGTGGACCAGGACTGGGAGAGAGGTGACATTAAGATGCCCGTGGACCAGGAGAGGGAGAGCGATGACAGTAAGAAGCCCATGGACTAGGAGAGGGAGAGAGGTGACAGTAAGAAGCCCGTGGACTAGGAGAGGGAGAGAGGTGACAGTAAGAAGCCCATGGACCAGGAGAGGGAGAGAGGTGACAGTAAGAAGCCCGTGGACCAGGAGAGGGAGAGAGGTGACAGTTAGAAGCCCATGGACTAGGAGAGGGAGAGAAGTGACAGTAAGAAGCCCGTGGACTAGGAGAGGGAGAGAGATGACAGTTAGAAGCCCATGGACTAGGAGAGGGAGAGTAATGACAGTAAGAAGCCCGTAGACTAGGAGAGGGAGTGAGGTGACAGTAAAAGACAGTAAAAGATGACCCCAGTTGGTTCCACAGTTATCTTGGCACACCTCATCGCAACTCTAATGCAGATGCTTTTGAGATTAGGAGAAATGAAGGCCTTTTTTTGCACATTCCTAGCACTGTAGATACAAAGGGCTTAAAAGCGGGAGTGGTGTTATTGGTCACCAGTAGTGAGAATTCCACTCCAGTTTGGTATGAGTGCAGCTCCCTGTGTTATGTAAATTTGAAAGCTGCTTTCAATTTGCTTACCCACTTGCAGTTGTTTAATCTGTCACTTACTAACGTCCAGGCCCTGAGCTTCTGCGGGGTTTCTTCTGCTGCAACTTTGGTAGGTGGACCTCCTGGTGTTAAAGGCTGAAAATGCCAATCACACGCATTCACTGGTGGTTCCGCCGATCTCCCACTGAAGTTTCAATGCTCCAAAGTATGGTGTGTGTCTTCTGAACCCTATCCTAGTGCGCCTTGTATGTGCCTCCTAGTGGGAGTAGTACGCGAATGCCTGGTAGCTGGGTGTCAGTGTACACCTCTTGGGATTGAGATGGTCCTGTACTTCCTTGTGCTGGAGCACATAAAAATATCAGCCAACCTCTATTTTAGCAATTTACCATGCATCTTGCCACTAGATTGCTTTACAATGATTTGCTGATTGACAAGGGTATCTGTTGTAAGTTGCAACTTGAATGTGTGACCTACCTGAGTATGGACATGGATGGTAGGCAACAGAAGAACTGAAAGTTTTTTAAAAAATTCCCTGTCAGGATGTGGGCGTTGCTGGCAAAGCCAGCATTTATTGCCCATCTCTAGTTGCCCTTGAAAAGGTGGTGGTGAGCCACCTTCTTGAACCACTGCAGTCCTTGTGGTGAAGGTACTCTCACAGTGTTGTTCGGGAGGGAATTCCAGGATTTTCACCCAGCAACAATAAAGGGACGGTGATATATTTCCAAGTCAGGATGGTGTGTGACTTGGAGGGGAACTTGGAGGAAGTGGTGTTCCCATGCGCCTGCTGTCCTTGCCCTTCTAGGTGGTGGAGGTCACTGGTTTGGGAGGTGCTGCCAAAGGAGCCTTTGTGAGTTGCTGCAGTGCATCTTGTAGATGGTACACACTGTGTTGATGGTGGAGGGAGTGGAAGTTTAAGGTGGTGGATAAGATGCCGATCAAGTGAACTGCTTTGTCCTGGAAGATTTGGGATGGTTGGATGTTCCTAGTGCGTGTGAGTGAAAGAAAGACTTGCATTTATATAGCGCATTTTATGACCTCAGGGCATCCCAAAGTGCTTCACAGCCAATGAAGTACTTGTTGTGTCTGTGTATAATAAGACACAGACTGCAGGAGAAACGGTACAACAGGTGTTTACTCAACGTGGCTCACAGTGGAACTGACTGTACAGATTACTACTCAGTGCTATATACAGGTGTGGTCACTGCCGGTACTACAGTATACATGAGATGTAAAAAGTAGTTCCCCCCTTAAAGGTATATACATTACAATTCCTCCCCTTTTAGATTAACAGTACCATAACACTCATTTAACAATTAAATATCAAACTAATTAGAATTAACACTTTTAACATGCAACATTAGCTGAAAATAGTCTATTTATATATTCAGTCTTTGGGGAGGCTTCCTGATCCTTTCTGGATAGCGCCTTTCCCGAGTGTCTTGCTCTTGGTGCGGAGGCGATTCTGGCCCCCTGTCATCGGTTGGTTCATCAGCTTCCAATGCTACTGTTTCTGGGGTAGATACGACATGTACGTCGGGTTCATCACCAGGTACGTATGGGCGAGGCATGGGGTTGACTTGTTCCTGTGACTCTAGGATCTGGTCAGCATGGCGTCTCACGATGCTCTCCCCAACATCCACTGTGTACATTAGTGGGCCCTGCCGTGTGCATATCGTTCCTGGCTGCCATTTTTCTGTTCGGTAGTCGCGGGCCAAGACTGGTTGCCCTACATTGAAGCTCCTCGCTGGCTTCTCATGGATGTGCTGGAATTGCTTACTCTCAACATCTCTTCGTACGTTTGGTCTGAGCAAATCCAGGCGAGATCTTAACCTTCGGTTAAAGAACATCATGGCTGGGGCCTGGTTGGTGACTGCATGTATCGCATTCCGGTAGGCGAACAGGAAATTGTCCACCTTGTGCTGCAGCGGAATGTTGTCATTGTACATAGCCTTTATTGCCTTCTTAAAGGTTTTTACGAACCTCTCAGCCAATCCATTTGTGGCTGGATGATACGGGGCGGATGTGTAATGCCTTACCCCATTCTTTTTCAAGAACCTCCGGAACTCTTCGGACACAAACTGTGGTCCGTTGTCGGATCAAATCTTTTCTGGCAAGCCATTCCTGGCAAAAATGGTCCGTAGGACTGCAATAGTTTTCTCCGTGGTGGTGGAGGACATTTTGATGGCCTCAGGCCATTTCGAGTGCGCATCCACGGCTATTAAAAACATTGAGTCCATGAATGGACCAGCAAAATTTGCACCCGTTGCCATGGAGATGAGGGCCACTCCCATGGGTGTAGAGGGGCCTGTGGTGGTGCATTTTGGACTTTCTGGCATCCTGAGCAGCTCTTGGTCAGGTCCTCGATTTGTTTATCGATTCCCGGCCACCACACATAAGCCCTGGCTAGGCTTTTCATTTTTACCCCTCCCAGATGACCCTCATGAAGCTCATTGAGCACTCTATCCCTTAACTTGGGTGGAATTACCACTCGGGATCCACACATCAAGGTCCCCCGGCACACTGACAGCTGTTCTCTCCTTGTCGAGAATGCTGGCAACAGTGAGTCGCCATGTGCTGGTCATCCCTTCCCCATCAAATCATATACCCGAGACAGTGTCGGGTCATTTTGGGTTTCCTTTTCGATACAAGCGTTAGTTACCGGTAGGTATTCAACGATAGTTGAATGGAATATTTCGACAGGATCCACTGTTGGTGCTTCCTCCGCAGTAGGCAGTGGCAGGCGTGATAGCCCATCAGCATTTCCATGCTGTTTCGTGCCCTTATATTCAATCTCATAGTGGTGAGCCCCTAGAAAAATTGACCATCTTTGTAGTCGTTGCGCAGTCATCACCGGAACGCCCTTCTTCGGATTAAAAATGGAGACAAGAGGCTGGTGATCAGTCAGCAAGGTGAATTTCTGCCCGTGCAGATAGTGATTGAACTTTTTCACTCCCCACACTAGGCTGAGGGCCTCCCTGGCAATCTGGGCGTAGTTACGCTCGGCTGAGGTTAGTGATCGTGACACAAAGGCTATTGGCCTCTCTGAGCCATCCGAGAATTTGTGCGACAGCACCGCTCCAATGCCGTAGGGTGACACATCACATGTCAACCGAATTGGTAATGCTGGGTTGTAATGTGGCCAATACCTCTTTCGATGTGATTAGTGTTTTGCTCTTCTGGAAAGCTCGTCTACATTCGTCATTCCACTTCCATGGCACCCCAGTTTGCAGTAGGGTGTTCAGTGGGTGTAGTATTTTAGACAAATTTGGCAAGAACTTATGGTAGTAGCTTACCAGCCCTAGGAACGACCTCAGTTGTGGCACATTTTCCGGCGCTGGAGCCTTGACTACTGCCTCAATCTTCTCTGGGGACTTATGTAACCCCTCTTTATCGATAACGTGGCCACAATACGAGATCTGTTTTCTAAAAAACTCGCATTTGGGGCGGTTAGCTCGGAGCCCATATTCCTGCAATCTAGTGAGCACCTGCTCCAGGTTGGCAAGGTGATCACTGTCATTTTCGCCCGTGACCAGGACGTCGTCCCAATAACACTGGGTCCTTGGGATCCCTTGCAGGACTTGTTCCATTGCCCTCTGCCAAATAACCAGAGCTGATGCTACCCCGAATACCAGCCGGTTGTATTGGTAGAGACCTTTATGGGTGTTGATTGTGATGTATTTTTTTGATGCTTCTTCTACCTCCATTTGCAGATACGCCTGGGCCAGATCAATCTTAGTGAAGCGTTTCCCTCCAGATAGCGAGGCGAAAATATCTTCAATCCGCGGAAGTGGATATTGTACGGTGTGAAGGACCGGGTTCACTGTTACCTTAAAGTCCCCACAGATGCGAACCTTCCTTGGTTCCCCAGGCATGCTGCTCAACGACTTTTTCATCACAGGGACGATGGGTGTAGCCCACTCGCTCCAGTCTACCTTGGACAGTACACCTGAACGTTCCAGACTCTCCAGCTCTGCTTCGACGGCTGGGCGGATCGCATAAGGTACCGGTCTGGATTAAAAAAATTTTGGACTTGCGTTTTCTTCAATTTTAATCATCGCTGTCATGCCTTTTAGTGTTCCGAGTCCTTGCTGGAACACTTCTTTCACGTCAGTTAGGATCTTTGACAGTCACCCAGGTGTGACGTCGTCATCCTTTTTGTCAGCCACAGTCAGTGCCTGTATGGAATGCCAATCCAGTTGTATTTTCCGGATCCATTCACGTCCCAGTAATGGTGGTCCTCCATCTTGCAATACATACAGGTCTAGTTTTGGTGTTTCCTTACCGTTATATATAACGGTCACCCTTATTTTTCCTTTGGGGTAGACTTTTTCCCCGTGTACGTCTTCAAAATAATTTTTGTGTCTCTCAAGGGTATGTGTGAGACTAGCCGCTCGTAGTCCCGTCGGTTTATGACTGTTAGGGCTGATCCTGTGTCCAATTCCATCTTTACCTGGACTCCTGCTATCTCGAGAGTGACCCAAATGGTTCGGTGATCTTCCGTTGTGATCACATTATGTAGTTTCAGACAACTCAGTTCCCTGCTTTCAGAGTCGTTATCACTCTTTTGTTCGTCTGAACTATTCTCCGTCATCTTATGTACCTTCTTGTACTTTCCTTTGGTAGGTTTCTTATTGCTGGTTTTCTTTCCCGACCTGCAGACTTGTGCTATGTGTCCTACTTTTCCACACTGTCTGCACACTTTGTCTTTGAACCAGCAATCATTCTGGTCGTGTGTTGTTCTGCCGCAGCGATAGCACTTCTCTGTTCCATATGACATTTCGTTTGTGCCATATTCTTGTGGTCTCTGTTGTATCTCTGCAGCACCCCGTGCTGCTGCTTCATATGATACCGCAATGCTGAAAGCCTTTTTCAGCGTAAGGTCCTTTTCAGATAAAAGCCGTTTCTGGGTTCCTTCACTTTGAAGCCCACACACAAACTTGTCCATTAAGGTATCTGCCAGTCCTGCTCCAAACTGGCAGTGTTTCGATAGTTTGTGCAGTTTTGTTAAATAATCAGCATTGCTTTCATCCTTATGCTGGTTCCGTTTGTGAAACTGGAATCTTTCTGCTATCAGCAGCGGTGTGGGGTTTAAATGTCCCTGTAGTATCGTTACTATGTCTTCAAAACTCTTTTTCATTGGCTTCGTTGGGGTTACTAGATTTCGTAATAAACCATACGTCTTCGCACCCATTAAATTTAACAGTACCGACGCTTTCTTGTCATCTGACACCTCATTTGCCTTGCAGTACACCTCTATTCGTTCGACATATGTAGTCCAATCTTCAACTTCATTGTCAAATGCGGTGATACTGCCACTCTTCGGCATTTTGGGTGTGGTTTAAAATGGCGTCTCCCAATGGCTTAAAATGGCGTCTCCCGCGCTTTCCTTCCTCCCCCGCTGCTGCCAATGCCGCTCCCGGCGGTTCTCGTGGCAATGGCAGTGCCCTGTAGGTTTCACGCACTTCTCCTGCGCTGCTGCCAACGCCGCTCCTGGCGGTTCTCATGGCAATGGCGGTGCCCTGTAGGTTTCGCGCACTTCTCCTGTGCTGCTGCCAATGCCGCTCTCGGCGGTCCTCGTGGCAATGGTGGCGCCTCGCGGGTTTCTGCGCATCTCTCTCTCCCTCTCTTCGACGCTGCTCGGCCCCTGAACACCGGCTGCGCCCTTTGTGCTGTGCCCTCTCTCTCTCTCCCCCGTCGACGCTGCTCAGCCCTTTGCTGTGCCGCTCAGTCGGGCTCTAGCCCGCCGCTGTCCGGGAAGGGTCTGCACACTACCTGTTGCCAGCCCATTTCGCTGGACCACCTCGACTGGAAAGCCAAGCCTGGCTCTTGACAGCCTGCCCTGCAATTCTCGAGTCTCTGCTGGATGACTGGGCGGTTGCCCGTGGTCGACGCCCGAGTCTCTGGCCTTGACCTCCAATCCACTGATCTCCAGGAACGAATCCCCGGGAGGTGATGCAGAGTTGCAGGTAGGTTCGAACTTGCCTCGTCGCCAATGTTGTGTCTGTGTATAATAAGACACAGACTGCAGGAGAAATGGTACAACAGGTGTTTACTCAACGTGGCTCACAGTGGAACTGACTGTACAGATTACTACTCAGTGCTATATACAGGTGTGGTCACTGCCGGTACTACAGTATACATGAGCTGTAAAAAGTAGTTCCCCCCTTAAAGGTATATACATTACAGTACTTTTGTAGTGTAATCACTGATGTAATTTAGGAAATGCAGCAGCCAATTTGCACACAGCAAGATCCCACAAATAGCAACGAGATAATGACCAGATCATCTGCTTTAGTGATGTTGGTTGAGTGATGGCCAGGACAGCGAGGAGAACCCCCCTGCTCTTCTTCGAAATAGTGCCATGCGATTCTTTTATGTCCACCTGAGAGGGCAGTTTAACATTTCATCTGAAAGACGGCACCTCCGACAGTGCAGAGCTTCCTCGGTACTGCACTGGAGTGTCAGCCTGGAGTATAGGCTCAAGTCTCTGGAGTGGGGCTTGAACCCAGAACTTTCTGACTCAGAAGCAAGAGTGTTACCAGTGAGCCAGAGCTGACAAAATACTGCACTGTATTAGTCCTGCAGCCAGAGAGCTGGGCCCAGGATATCCACCCTAATATGCTTAGCAAGTTTTTTGAGGGGAGAAAAGAGTCAGTGATGGGTGACGGGATGATGTGAGTATTTCTTCTTTTTATTACAAGCTTAAATTCGGCGGTTTTTTTCTTGGGTCTGTGCTGTAAGGGAGACAGTTGGTTAACCATTAAACTGGTGTAATTTAGAGGGATTGATTTAATCTAAATCCAATTAATTAAATAAAAATTTATAATTAATTACATAGAATGGAGCAGATGATGTGTTACTGTTGCGAGATGTGGGAGCCGGTAGACCCCATTGAGGCTAACGGTGATTACATCTGTGACAAGTGTCTGCTGCTACAGGATCTCCAGCTCCGTGTTGATGAGCTGGAGTCTGAGCTTCAGATACTGCGACACATCAGGGAGGGGGAGAAGTACCTGGACTCTGTGTTTCAGGAGGTGGTCACACCTATGAAGTTAATTAATTCAGATGTAGCCCATGGTCAGGGACAGGACGGTGTGACCACGAGTGAGGCAGGTACGGGGATCCAGAAGGTAGTGTTGGAGGAGCTGCAGCCCTTGCTCTTGTCCAACAGGTTCGAGCTTCTTACTCCCTGTGGAGACGGAAGCAGGGGCTGCAGGGAGGATGAGCAACCTGGCCACAGCACCGTGGAGAGGGGGGCCATTCAAGAGGGGGGAGTAAATAGAAATGTTGTAGTGGTAGGGGATAGTATTATTAGGGGGATAGATAGAGTTCTCTGCAGCCAAGAGCGAGAGTCCCGTAGGCTGTGTTGCCTACCCGGTGCCAGGGTTAAGGACATCTCCTCTGGGCTGGACAGAAACTTGGAGTGGGAGGGGGAGGATCCAGTTGTCGTGGTCCATGTTGGTACCAACGACATAGATAGGACAAGGAAGGAGGTTCTGCTGAGGGAGTTTGAGCAGCTAGGGGCCAAATTAAAAAGCAGAACCACAAGGGTAATAATCTCTGGATTATTACCTGAGCCACGAGCGAATTTGGCTAGGACAAATAAAATAAGAGAGTTAAATGCGTGGCTCAAAGACTGGTGTGGGAGAAATGGGTTTTGCTTCCTGGGACACTGGCACCAGTACTGGGACAGGAGGGAGCTGTTCAGTTGGGACGGGCTTCACTTGGCCAGTGCTGGGACTAGAGTCCTGGTGGATCATATAACTAGGGCTGTAGAGAGGGCTTTAAACTAACTAGTGGGGGGCAGGTTCCGAGAGAGCAAATAATAAAAATGACAACAGAGAAGGCCAAAGACTTAGGTAGCAGTGGGGAAATTAAAAACCAGAGCGTGTCAGGAAGGGGTAGAAGGTGTGGAGTAAAAGGTAAAGTAATAAAAAGGGCAATAGCAGGAACTAAGTGTCACAAAACATATTTGAAAGTTCTCTATCTGAATGCACGTAGCATTCGTAACAAAATAGACGAGTTAAAGGCACAAATAGCTACATATGGGTATGATCTTGTGGCCATTACAGAAACATGGCTGCAGGGTGACAATGCCTGGGAATTAAACATACCAGGTTATTTAACGATCAGGAAGGACAGGCAGGAAGGAAGGGGAGGTGGGGTGGCTATGTTAATAAAGGAAGGAATCACTGTAATACAGAGAAATGATATTGGGTCAAAGGATCAGGATAATGAAACAGTTTGGGTGGAGATAAGGAATAATAAGGGGAAAAAAACACTAGTGGGTGTAGTATATAGGCCTCCGAACAGTCGCCACTCGGTTGGACGGAGTATCAATCAGGAAATAGTTGAGGCTTGTAATAAGGGAACATCTATAATTATGGGGGATTTTAACTATCATATAAATTGGACGAATCAAATTGGGCAGGGCTGCCTTGAGGATGAGTTCATTGAGTGTATTCGGGATGGGTTTCTTGAGCAGTATGTAACTGAACCAACCAGGGGGCAAGCAACCTTAGATCTGGTCCTGTGTAACGAGACAGGATTAATTAAAAATGTCCTAGTAAAGGATCCCCTTGGAATGAGTGACCATAACATGGTTGAATTCCATATTCAGTTAGAGGGCGAGGAGGCTGTATCTCAAACAAGCGTGCTAAGCTTGAATAAAGGAGACTATGAAGGTATGAGAGCGGAATTGAGTAAAGTGAATTGGGAAAATAGGTTAAAGGATAAGACGATACATGATCAGTGGTGTACATTTAAGGAGTTATTTTACAAATTCCAAAAAAAGTATATTCCACTGAGAAAAAAAGGGTGTAAAAGAAAAGACAGCCATCCGTGGCTAAGTAAAGAAATTAAGGATAGTATTCGACTAAAAACAAGGGCATATAAGGTAGCCAAATCTAGTGGGAGGATAGAGGATTGGGAAAACTTTAAAAGACAGCAAAAAATAACAAAAAGATTGATTAAGAAAGGGAAGATAGATTATGAAAGTAAATTAGCAAAAAATATAAAGACAGATAGTAAGAGTTTTTATAGTTATATAAAAAGAAAAAGGGTGGCTAAAGTAAATGTTGGTCCCTTAGAGGATGAGACCGGGAAATTAATGGTGGGAAATATGTAGATGGCAAAAACACTGAATGAATATTTTGTATCAGTCTTTACAGTAGAGGACACCAAGAATATCCCAACACTTGACAAGCAGGGGGCTATAGGGGGGGAGGAGCTAAATATGATTAAAATCACTAAGGAAGTAGTACTTGGTAAAATAATGGGACTCAAGGCGGATAAATCACCTGGACCTGATGGCTTACATCCCAGGGTTTTGAGGGAAGTGGCGGTAGGGATTGTGGATGCATTGGTAATAATCTTCCAAAACTCCCTGGACTCAGCAAAGGTCCCGGCAGACTGGAAAACTGCTAATGTAACACCCTTATTTAAAAAGGGCAGTAGACAGAAGGCTGGAAACTATAGACCGGTTAGCCTAACATCTGTGGTAGGTAAAATTTTGGAGTCCATTATTAAGGAGACAGTAACAGGACATTTGGATAATCATAATTTAATAAGACAAAGTCAGCATGGTTTTATGAAGGGGAAGTCATGTTTGACAAATTTGCTGGAGTTCTTTGAGGAAGTAACATATAGGGTGGATAAAGGTGAACCAGTGGACGTAGTGTATTTAGACTTCCAAAAGGCATTTGACAAGGTGCCACACAAAAGATTATTGCTTAAGATAAAAAATCACGGGATTGGGGGTAATATTCTGGCATGGATAGAGGATTGGCTATCTAACAGAAGGCAGAGAGTTGGGATAAATGGTTCATATTCAGACTGGCAATCAGTAACCAGTGGTGTTCCGCAGGGGTCAGTGCTGGGTCCCCAACTCTTTACAATCTATATTAACGATTTGGAGGAGGGGACCGAGTGTAACACATCAAAGTTTGCAGATGATACTAAGATGGGAGGGAAAGTAGTGAGTGAGGAGGACATAAAAAACCTGCAAGGGGACATAGACAGGCTAAGTAAGTGGGCAGAGATTTGGCAGATGGAATACAATACTGGAAAGTGTGAGGTTATGCACTTTGGCAGGAAAAATCGTAGAGCAAGTTATTATCTTAATGGCAAGAAACTTGAAAGTACTGAAGTACAAAGGGATCTGGGGGTCCTGGTGCATGAAACTCAAAAGGTTAGTATGCAGGTGCAGCAAGTGATTAAGAAGGCCAATGGAATGTTGGCTTTCATTGCTGGGGGGATATAATATAAAAATAGGGAGGTATTGCTTCAGTTGTACAAGGTATTGGTGAGACCGCACCTGGAATACTGCATACAGTTTTGGTGTTCATACTTAAGAAAGGACATACTTGCTCTCGAGTCAGTACAAAGAAGGTTCACTCAATTAATCCCGGGGATGAGGGGATGGACATATGAGGAGAGGTTGAGTAGATTGGGACTCTACTCATTGGAGTTCAGAAGAATGAGAGGCGATCTTATTGAAACATATAAGATTATGAAGGGGTTGGATCGGGTGGATGCAGGGAGGATGTTCCAGATGATGGGTGAAACTAGAACTAGGGGGCATAGTCTTAGAATAAGGGGCTGCTCTTTCAAAACTGAGATGAGGAGGAACTACTTCACTCAGAGGGTGGTAGGTCCATGGAATATGCTGCCCCAAAAAGCTGTCGAAGCTACATCATTACATAAATTTAAAACAGAAATAGACAGTTTCCTAGTAGAAAAGGGAATTAAGGGTTACGGGGAGCGGGCAGGAATTTGGACATGAGTCTAGGATCGGATAGGTCATGGCCCTGTGGGTAGCGGAGCGGGCCCAGGGGCCGTGTAGCCTGATCCTGCTCCTGTTTTCGTGTGTCTAATGCTGTTAGATTCAGGAGATAGTCCTGTCATAGTGGATTGGCGGTTAGGATCAGATCAGCCATGATCTTATTGAATGGCAGAGCAGGCTCGAGGGGCCAATTGGCCTACTCCTGCTCCTATTTCTTATGTTCTTATGTTCTTACACCATCGCGTCTGCAAACGAGGCGATAAAAAATCTCAAGCGAGCTCACTTCTCACCCCTGATCAATGTTGAGACCCCCACCTTCCCGTACCCTAGATCTACACAGATCCTTGAGTTTACATCAGCGACAGGCTTTGTCAGCAAGCAGCTCCGTGGCATCTGTGCTAATTGGCATCCTTTCCCATCCTGGCTGTGGATTGGGAGCTATCTGAGGGTGTTAAACGGAGTGCATTCTGGGCAACTGCTGCGTAAGCAGACAGTTCTTACACTAATTTAATACTGACTGATCCAGTCCCCATTGACCTCTGGCTGAGGAGATATTTCTGAAAGGTGCCCCTTGGAGAGATTTTCACTCTATGGCTTCAACTTTGATAAATAGGTCTGGGCAAGATGCTTTCTTTTCCTCCCTGACTTCTAATGAGATCTACACATGTGAACAGTGCAGGCAGAATTCGAAAGAGGCTGAATAAGCCTTTCTCTGCTTAACCCTATATTTCCCTTTGTTTTTTTATCCGTCAGATTTCGGCGACTGCTGCAAATCTCACGTGGCTTTTGCGAAAGGTGATTTGCGAGCGTAAATTGCAGAAAAGGAGTCAATCGCAAGGCATCTGTTGCACTGCTCCCCGAACACTCAACCAGTCGAAAACTTGTGTTCATTCAGCTGCGGAGTGACCAAGGCCCGTGCACGATGGGCTCCAAGAAAATGGAGGAAATCCCAGTTTAGCCAGGCCACACCTTGATCAATCACTGGTTAGGCCCCACCTGGAATATTGTGTCCAATTTTGGGCATCGCACTTTCGAAAGGATGTCGAGGCCTTGGGGAAAGTGCAGAGGAGATTTACTAGAATGGTGCCAGGGACGAGGGAATTCAGTTATGTGGAGAGATCAGAGACGGTTAAGGGGAGATTTAATAGAGGTGTTCAAAATTAGGAGGGGTTTTGATAGAGTGGATGGGGAGAAACTGTTTCCACTGGCGGGTGAGACGGTAACCAGAGGACACAGATTTACGGTAATTGGTAAAAGACCCAGCGGGGAGAGGAGGAGAAAACATTTTTATACAGCGTGTTGTTGTGATCTGAAATGCACGGCCTGAAAGGGCGGTGGAAGCAGATTCAATCGTAACTTTCATAAAGGAATTGGATAAATAATTGAAGGGGAGAAAATTGCAGGGCAATGGGGAAAGAACAGGGGAGTGGGACTAATTGGAGAGCTCTTTCAAAGAGCCAGCACTGGCACGATGGGCTGAATGGTCTCCTTCTGTGCTGTATGATTCTATGTAGCGTGAATTCTAGGAATGTTTAATTGCTTCACAGCATAGAAGCAGAATAGGGATTTTCTGGGAATATTTCTGTTTCTAAAATTAATTTCAGAATGTAGGCCTTGGAATCACTGGTTTGGGATACACTTTTCCATTACACTCCTGTCCATTATTTTAACAGTGATGTTAACCCATTTTAAGTGAGTCGGTTACTGGCCCCATCAAAGTAGCAGACAGAGGAATGTTACAAGAGGCTACCGGGGCTTAGAGGGCTGGATTATGAGGACAGGCTGCATAAAATTGACTTGTATTCCTTGAGTATAGGAGAATGAGGGGAAGAGCTGATTGAGGTATTTAAAATGTTAAAAGGATTCAATACAGTAGATAATGGAGAAATTACTTTCTCTGGAATCAAGAACAAGGGGACATAATTGTAGTGTATGTACTTTGCAGAAGGAACTATATTCTGCAGCCCCTGTATACTGCAGTACCAGTAGTGACCACCCCTGTATATAAGCCTGTGTAGTAACATTTGCATAGTAGTTCCAGGTTGCCTCCATTCAGTAAAGACCTGTTATAACCAACTCCTGCAGTCCGTGTCTCAATTATGCACGGACATAATACTGGCGACGAGCAGATACGAACTTACCTACAGTCTGCACCACCTCATGGGGATCCATCCCTGAAGCGAATTTATCAGAGGTCGAGGCCAGAAGGAAGAAAGAAACAGAAGAAACGGGCGTCGACCGTGGACATCCGCCTCTGAGTCAGCGGAGTTGAAGATTTGCAGGAGAGGCTGTCGAGAGCGGGGCTTGGTTATCCTGTCAATGGTGCTTCAGCTAATCGGGCTGGTGGCAGGTAGTACACTGATCCTTCCTGGGCTGCGGCGGTCTAGAGCTCGAGCGGGTGGCTTTGCAACGGGGCCGAGCAGCGTTGTTGGGAAGAAGAGAGAGAGAGAGGGTGGAGCACACAGGGCGTGGCCAGTGCTACGAAGCCGGGCAGTGTACAGACCCGAGAAGAGGGAGGCAAGAGTCCCGCAGGGTTGTTCCGACGACGGGGAAATAATAAAAATTAAACGCGCAGAAAGCCACGAGGAGCTGCAGTTTGCCACGGGAACTGCGGAGAGCGGCGTTAGCAGCAGCGCGGGGGGGAAGTGCGCGAAGACCATAGGGCGTCTCCATCAAGGCATAAAATGCCAGCAACAGCGCTAGCAACAGCGAAGAAGGCAAAGCGCGGGAGGCGCCATTTTGTTAAATCGGGGAAGAAGGCAAAGCGCGGGAGGCGCCATTTTAGATTTCCAAGATGCCGAAGACTGGCAATATCACTGCCTTCGATAATGCAATAGAAGACTGGACCACGTATGTGGAAAGAGTCGAGGTATATTGCGAGGCAAACGAAGTAGCCAATGAGAAAAAGGCATCGGTACTGCTAAACTTAATGGGCGCAAGAACGTACGGCCTATTGCGGGACCTGATTACTACAGCCAAACTGAAGGCGAAGAGTTTTAACGAAATTGTTGCTATCCAACAGGAACACCTAAATCCTACACCGCTGCTGATAGCAGAAAGATTTAAATTCCACAGGAGAAATCAGCATAAAGATGAGAGCAATGCTGATTACCTTACGGAACAACGCAAGCTATCAAAGCACTGCCAGTTCGGAGCAGGACTGGCAGATACCTTACGGGACAAATTTGTCTGTGGACTCCTGAGTGAAGGAACCCAGAAGAGGTTACTCTCAGAGAAAGAGCTGACGCTAGATAAGGCTTTCAGCGTGGCAGTATCGTACGAAGCAGCAGCAAGGGGAGCTGCGGAAATACAGCAAAAGCCACAGGAATACGGCACCCACGAAATGACACGGGGATTTGCAAAATGTTATCGCTGCGGCAGAACAACCCATGACCAGAAGAACTGATGGTACAAGGACGAAATATGCAGGAAATGCGGAAAGATGGGACACATTGCACGAGTTTGCAGGTCTGGGAAGAAGACCCGACGACAACAAAAAGGCTACTAAGGAACCGTACAGGAAAGTACAAAAGATGACGGACAGTAGTTCCGAAGACCAGATAGCGATAGTGAATCCGGGAACAAGAGACTAAGCTGTCTCAAACTTCACAACGTAATCGCAAAAGAGGATCACCGAACCATTTGGGTCACCCTCACGATAGCAGGGTCCCAAGTCAAAATGGAATTGGATATAGGATCAGCTCTAACCGTCATGAATCGACGAGACTACAAGCGGCTATTCTCACACATACCCTTGAAAGAGACATCCATTGTCTTGAAGACGTATACGGGGCAAAAAGTATACCCCAGAGGAAAAATAAGGGTGCCTGTCGAATACAACGGCAAGGAAAGACAGAAATTGTATCTGTACATACTGCAAGATGGTGGACCACCGTTATTGGGACGTGAATGGATCAGAAAGATAAGCTTAGACTGGCACTCCATTCAGGCACTGACGGTGGCTGGTAAAAAGGATGACGACGTCACTCCTGGATGATTGTCAACAATCTTAGCTAACGCCAAAGAGGTATTTCAACAAGAACTGGGAACTCTTAAAGGCGTAACCGCCTCGATAAAAATAGAAGAGAATGCAATTCCCAAGTTTTTCAAAGCAAGACTGGTACCATATGCAATTCGCCCAGCCGTCGAGGCAGAGCTGGAGAATCTGGAGAATGCAGGCTTGTTATCTAAAGTAGACTGGAGCGAGTGGGCAACACCCATCGTTCCTGTCATGAAGAAAACGTTAAACAATAAGTCTGAGGAGCCAAGGAAGGTTCGCATCTGTGGGGACTTCAAGGTGACGGTGAACCCAGTCCTTCACACAGTACAATATCCTCCTCCAAGGATAGAAGATATCTTCGCCTCACTATCTGGAGGGAAGCGTTTTACAAAAATTGACTTAGCACAAGCATATTTGCAGATGGAGGTTGAAGAATCCTCTAGGAAGTATCTCACGATATACACTCATAAAGGTCTTTATCAGTATAATCGACTGGTATTCGGAGTAGCATCAGCTCCGGCGATATGGCAAAGAGTGATGGAACAAGTCCTGCAAGGAATTCCGGGGACTCAGTGTTACTTGGACGACATCCTAGTGACAGGTGAAGATGACAGTGAACACCTTGCCAACCTAGAGCAGGTGCTCACTAGACTACGTGAACATGGACTAAGGGCCAATCGCCCCAAGTGCGAGTTTTTTAAGAAGCAGATATCGTATTGTGGCCACGTGATTGATGAAGAGGGGTTACATAAGTCCCCTGACAAAATTGAAGTGGTAGTTAAGGCTCCAGCGCCTGAAAATGTGTCGCAACTGAGGTCATTCCTCGGATTGGTGAATTGCTACCATAAGTTTTTGCCGAATTTGTCCACAATTCTGCACCCACTGAACGCCCTACTACAAACGGGAGTAGCATGGAAATGGAGCGATGAATGTAAGCGGGCCTTTCAGAAGAGTAAGGACCTAATCACTTCAAGAGAAGTATTGGCTCACTACAACCCATCACTACCGATAAGACTGGCGTGTGATGTGTCTCCCTACGGCATTGGGGGGGTACTGTCACATAAATTCCTTGATGGTTCAGAGAGGCCGATAGCTTTTGCGTCACGCTCGTTAACTTCAGCCGAGCGTAACTACGCCCAGATTGACAGAGAGGCCCTCAGCCTGGTGTGGGGGGTGAAGAAGTTCTATCACTACCTGCACGGTCAGAAATTTACTCTACTTACTGATCATCAACCCCTTGTCTCCATTTTCAACCCTCAGAAGGGCGCACCGATAATGACAGCACAATGGCTACAGAGGTGGTCCCTTTTCCTAGGGGCACACCAATATGACATTGAGTACAAAGGAACTAAACAGCATGGGAATGCTGATGGATTGTCGCGCCTACCATTGCCGACGGTGGAAGAAGAACTTGCAGTGGATCCAGTGGAGATATTCCACTCGACCATAGTCGAATCTCTCCCTGTGACGAATGCAAACATAGAAAAGGAAACACGAAATGACCCGACGCTCTCCTGGGTCTATGATTTAACGGTGAAGGGATGGCCAGCACATGGCGAACCACTGCTGCCAGCATTCTCGCCGAGAAGAGAACAGCTGTCAGTGTGCAGAGGAACCTTGATGTGTGGATCCAGAGTAGTAATTCCACCCAAATTGAAGGATAGAGTGCTCAATGAGCTTCATGAGGGTCATCTGGGAGGGGTAAAAATTAAGAACTTAGCCAGAGCGTTTGTGTGGTGGCCGGGAATCGATAGAGAAATCGAAGAGATGACCAAGAGCTGTACAGGATGCCAGAAGGTCCAAAACGCCCCACCACAAGCCCCTCTACATCCATGGGAGTGGCCCTCATCTCCATGGCAAAGGGTGCACATTGATTTTGCTGGTCCATTTATGGACTCGATGTTTTTAATTGCAGTGGATGCACATTCAAAGTGGCCAGAGGTAATAAAAATGTCCTCAACTGTTGAGTCTGTGTTTTCCAAATGTAGTTATGCTGAATAACTGGACACAGACAACAGAATACTTAAACAGGTCTTTAGTAATTGAGGGTCAGGGCTGAATTGAAATACAAACTGCTCCACAGAGTTTATATACTGGTGTGGTCACCACCGGTACTACAATATACAGGAGCCATCAGAAAGTAGTTCATCACCTTAAGGTAGTCTCTTAAGGTGGTACAGGTTACATACACTACAATTCCTCCCTTTAGCTTAACAGTGTACACCCCAATTTAAACATAACATGGATAACATATATGCAACTTTCATACAAAACTGTTCAAAGATTCAGTCTCTGAGGAGGCCTCCTGATCCGGGCCGGATAACGCCTTTCAGGAGTCTCTGGTTCTTGTTGCTGCGGTGACTCATCCATTTGATCTCTTATGGATTGAACATCATCATGTACGTTCGAGTCTGAGGTAGATGCTACAGGCTCAATAACTTCTTCAACTGGTGTCTCTGCCGTAGACATGGGGTCGACCCTTGTTCTCGATTCCACAAGTTGGTCAGCATGACATCGTATTACGTTCTCACCAACGTCTACCGTGTACATCAAGGGTCCTTGTCGGGCACGAATTGTTCCGGATTGCCATTTATCATTCCTATAGTCCCTGGCCAACACCGGTTGTCCTATTTCGAAACTCCGAGTGCCCTTGTTATTTACGTGCTAGAATTGTTTGTTTTCGACTTCCCTACGCACATTGGGTTTTAACAAATCCAATCAGGACTGCAACCTCCTGTTATAGAACATTATGGCAGGGCTTTGATTTGTCACTGCATGCGTGGCGTTTCGATATGCCATCAGGAAATTGTCCACCTTGTGTTGTAGTGGAATATGGTCTTCGCTCATGGCCTTTATCGCCTTTTTGAACATTTGTACAAATCTCTCGGCCAACCCATTTGTAGCCGGATGATATGGGGCAGATGTATAGTGTTTCACCCCATTCTTCTTCATGAATTTCTGGAATTCTTCTGACACGAACTGTGGTCCGTTGTCTGAACATATTTGTTCCGGCAGCCCATTCCTTGCAAATATGGTTCTTAGAACTGCGATCATCTTTTCAGAGGTAGTGGTCGACATCTTAATCACTTCTGGCCATTTAGAATATGCGTCTACCGCTATCAAAAACATGGAATCCATGAATGGACCTGCAAAGTCGATATGCACATGTTGCCATGGGGTTGAAGGCCATTCCCACGGATGCAGCGGTGCAATTGGAGGTGCATTTTGAACTTTTTGGCACCCTGAGCAGCTTTTAGTCAGATCCTCTATTTGTTTGTCGATACCTGGCCACCACACATAAGCCCTAGCAAGGCCTTTCATCTTGACTCCCCCCAGATGACCTTCATGCAGTTCCTTCAGAACTCTCTCCCTTAATTTAGGAGGAATAATCACCCTTGTTCCATACATCAATGTTCCTTGACAGACAGACAGCTGCTCTCGTCTGGCTGAGAATGCCGGTAACAGTGGTTCGCCATGTGTTGGCCATCCCTTCAATGTCAAATCGTAGACCCGAGACAGTGTCGGGTCGTTTCTGGTCTCTCTCTCAATACTCGCATTGGTGACTGGTAAGCATTCGATGATGGTCGAGTGAAATATCTCGACAGGGTCAACTGCCGGTGCCTCTTCCGCTGTAGGTAGTGGCAGGCGCGACAGCCCATCAGCATTACCATGTTGCTTTGTACCTTTGAATTCGATATCATATTGATGTGCCCCTAGGAAAAGGGACCATCTCTGAAGCCTCTGCGCCGTCATAACCGGAACACCCTTCTTAGGGTTAAAGATGGAAACCAACGGCTGGTGATCTGTCAGCAGCGTAAACCTTTGGCCTTGCAGGTAATGGTTAAATTTCTTAACTCCCCACACGAGGCTGAGAGCCTCCCTATCTATCTGAGCATAGTTGCGCTCAGCGGAGGTCAATGATCTGGATGCGAACGCGACTGGCCTTTCCAAGCCATTTGGCAACTTATGTGAGAGCACTGCCCCGATACCATATGGAGAAGCATCACAAGCTAAACGAATAGGCAGCGTTGGGTTAAAGTGAGCCAACACTTCCTTAGAGGTGATCAGTGCCTTGCTTTTTTGAAAAGCCCGCTTACAGTCCTCGCTCCACTTCCATGGTACTCCCATTTGCAAAAGAGTGTTCAGCGGGTGTAACACCGTGGATAAATTTGGAAGAAACTTGTGGTAATAGTTAATCAACCCAAGGAACGACCTCAACTGGGATACATTTTCCGGAGCGGGAGCTTTCACAACAGCTTCGATCTTGTCAGGTGACTTATGAAGCCCCTCCTGGTCAATGACGTGACCGCAGTACGAGATTCACTTCTGAAAGAACTCACATTTCTGGTGATTAACTCTGAGTCCATATTCTTTCAATCTGGTGAGCACCTGCTCCAAATTCGCGAGGTGTTCCTTATCATCATCTCCTGTAATCAGAATGTCGTCCAGGTAGCATTGTGTGCCTGGAATTCCCTGTAATACCTGCTCCATGGCCCTTTGCCAAATCGCTGGAGCTGATGCCACTCCAAAAACCAGTCTATTATACCGATATAAGCCCTTATGTGTGTTGATCGTGAGATACTGGCGTGACGCTTCATCAACTTCCATCTGTAGGTACGCCTGCGCCAGGTCTATCTTGGTGAAGTGTTTCCCGCCAGACAGCGAAGCGAAGATATCCTCAATCCGCGGAAGCGGATATTGCACCATGTGAAGAACCGGATTAACAGTGACCTTGAAATCGCCACAGATGCGAACCTTCCCAGGTTCCCCCGGCTTGTTGCTCAACGAACGCTTCATGACGGGAACAATGGGCGTGGCCCATTCGCTCCAGTCCACCTTTGACAGTACTCCTGAACATTCTAGCCCTTCCAGCTCTGCTTCCACAGCAGGTTGTATCGCATAAGGTACTGGCCTGGCTTTGAAAAATTTTGGGTTTGCATGTTCTTCAACCTTGATGTTTGACGTAATTCCTTTCAGTGTTCCCAGTCCCTGTTGGAACACCTCCTTAGCATCGTCCAATATTTTGGACAGTCGTTTAGGTTTGACATCGTCCTCTTTACAGGAATCTACAGTTTGTGCTTGTAAGGAATGCCAGTCCATATTTATTCTCCGGATCCATTCCCGTCCCAGTAGTGGTGGACCTCCCTCAGGTAACACATACAAGTCCATTCCCTGACTTTCTTTACCATTGTAGGCCACCTTTACTTTTATCTTTCCGATGGGGTATACTCTTTGCCCCGTGTATGTTTTCAATACAATCTCCGTATCCCTCAGGGGAATGTGTGAGAATAACCTTTTGTACTCTTGCTTATTCATGACCGTCAATGCCGATCCAGTGTCCAATTCCATCTTCACTTGGACTCCTGCTATCCGAAGCATGACCCAGATAGTTTGGTGGTCTGCTGTGTTACCCACATTATGTATTTTTAGGCAACCCAGTTCCTTACTGCTGGAGTCTGAATCCGTCTTTTGTTCATCCGAACTGTTCTCTGTCACCTTGTGTACTTTCTTGTACTTCTCCTGCGGTGACTTTTTGTTGCTGGTCTTCTTTCCTGACCGGCATACTTTCGCTATGTGACCAAGTCTGCCACATTTCCTGCATTCTTTATCTTTGAACCAGCACTGGTTCTGATCATGCGTTGTCCTTCTGCAACGATAACACTTTGCTGCACCCAATGCCATTTCATTGGTGCTGAATTCCGATGGCCTTTGCTGCATTTCCACAGTGCCTCGTGCTGCTGCCTCGTGCGATGCTGCAATGCTGAAAGCTTTGTCCAGCGTAAGATCCTTTTCCTCTAGCAGTCGCTTCTGGGTTCCTTCCTTTAGTAGCCCACACACGAACTTATCTCTCAGAGTGTCTGCTAGTCCTGTACCGAACTGACAGTACTTTGATAACTTGCGCAGTTCGATTAAGAATTCAGCGTTGCTTTCCTCTTTAAGCTGAATTCTTTTGTAAAATTTAAATCGTTCCGCTATCAGCAGCGGCGTGGGGTTTAAATGCTCTTGCAGGATAGTAACAATCTCAGCGAAACTCTTTCCTACCGGTTTATCTGGTGTTACAAGGTGCCTTAATAACCCGTACGTCTTCGCACCCATCGAGTTTAATATGGTTAGTGCTTTCTTATCCGCCGGTACCTCATTCGCTGTACAGTAAACTTCAACGCGTTCCACATAAGTGGCCCAATCTTCTACATCGCTATCAAAAGCAGTGATGTTACCCGTTTTTGGCATCTTGTTGAGTTTCCTTTATTTGATTTATTTTTCCAAAATGGCGGCTTCCCGCGCTTGGCGGCTTTTCCCGTGCTTATCTTCTTCCCCCGCCGACTAAAATGGCGATTACCGCGCTGTTGCCGTTCTCGCCTCCCAGCGGTCCTTATTTCCCCCGATGCTGCTGCTCTTGTTCCCCGCCGCTCCCGCGGTCCTCGTGGACATTAACGCTTTTCTGGCTGCTGCGCGTCTCTGCCCGATTGCAGTCCGGCCCTTTTCACTGGCTGCGGTCGTGTTCTCCGCCCTTTTCTTCGGTTTCCCTCCCCTTCTCCCACTGACAACTCGGCTGACTTTCTCTCCGTGTCGCTAGATCGGGCTTACCCGCCGCTGTCGTAGAAGGGATGATCACTGCCTGTTGCTGATGGTGGACTTCGTGGCCAGCAAATCCAAACCGGGTTCTCGATGCCTCCCGTGCGATGCGGTGCTCAGCAGGATGATGAGGGCGGATGCCCCTTTTCGACGCCCGTTCTGAGGACGAAGCTTCCTTGGATGCAAAACTGCCGCTAGGTACGATCAGACTCGTCGCCACTGTTGAGTCTGTGTTTTCCAAATGTAGTTATGCTGAATAACTGGACACAGACAACAGAATACTTAAACAGGTCTTTAGTAATTGAGGGTCAGGGCTGAACTGAAATACAAACTGCTCCACAGAGTTTATATACCGGTGTGGTCACCACCGGTACTACAATATACAGGAGCCATCAGGAAGTAGTTCATCACCTTAAGGTAGTCTCTTAAGGTGGTACAGGTTACATACACTACATCAACCACCACAGAAAAAACTATCACAGTCTTACGAACCATATTCACCAGGAATGGGTTGCCTGAACAGATTTGCTCCGACAATGGACCACAGTTTGTGTCTGAAGAGTTCCGGAGGTTCTTAAAGAACAATGGTGTTAAGCATTACACATCCGCCCCATATCATCCAGCCACTAATGGATTGGCTGAGAGGTTCGTTCAAACATTCAAGAAGGCTATCAAGGCAATGTGTAATGAAGATATACCCCTACAGCACAAGGTGGATAACTTCTTGTTTGCCTACATGTGACACATGCGGTTACCAACCAAACTCCAGCCATGATGTTCTTCAATCGAAGACTACGATGCCACTTGGATTTGGTTAAGCCGAACATCAGAAGAGATGTGGAGAACAGGCAGTTTCAGAACATGAATGAAAGGCCGCCCAGGAGTTTTAAGATAGGTCAACCAGTTTTGGCCCGGGACTACCGCACAGAGAAATGGTAGCCAGGAACGATCTGTACATGGCAAGGACCTCTAATGTATACTGTGGATGTTGGAGAGAGTATTGTAAGACGCCATGCTGACCAGATTCTAGAGTCACTGGGAAACGTCAACTCCACACCACGATCTGATACACCTGGCAATGAAACCGAAGTACCAATTGCATCTACCTCAGAATCGGTGATATTGGAAGCAGATGAACCAAACAACGACATTGATCCTGACTCAACGTTGCCAGAAGAACCTGATACCCCAAAGAGGTGTTATCTAGACAGAATCAGGAAGCCTCCTCAAAGACTGAACTTATAATTGCTTAACTTCAACTAATGTATCTAGCAACTGTAATTGTAAAAATGTTATTTCATTGTTAATCGAATGTTATGTACTGTTTAGCTAAAAGGGGAGGAATTGTAGTGTATGTACTTTGCAGAAGGAACTATATTCTGCAGCCTCTGCAGTACCAGTAGTGACCACCCCTGTATATAAGCCTGTGTAGTAACATTTGCATAGTAGTTCCAGGCTGCCTCCATTCAGTAAAGACCTGTTATAACCAACTCCTGCAGTCCGTGTCTCAATTATACACGGACATAATAATAATCTTAAAATTAGAGTTAGGACATTCAAGTGCGAAATCAGGAAGCATTTTTTCACACAAAGAGGTAGTGGAAATGTGGAACTCTCGCCCCCCAAAATCCTGTGGATGCTGGAACATTTGGAGCTTTCAAGACTGAGAACTTGATTTTTGTTGGGTGCAGAGCAAATGTGGGTGAATGGGGTCGAGGTGCAGACCAGCCAGGATCAAATTGAATGGCGGAGTAGGCTCGAGGGGCTGAATGTCCCATTGTCCTTTTGTCCCTATGAACACGTTAAGCATTGTGCACTAATATGACACACCCACTAATTTGCAGGTTCTAAAGATCCAGAGGTGTGCATTAATCTCATTATTTGTTCCCTCTCACACTAACCTCTTACAGCTCCAGGATCATCCTGGAGGATAAGAACAATCTCAAGCTCCTCTTCTCCACTGTGAACCCCTTCCTATGAACTCCCTTCCCTGCTCCCTCTATCCTCACCTCCGATGCCTGATAGGAGGAGCTCACGGACTCCTGTGGAAGTAGGCTTAACTTGCCTCCTGCTACATGTATTAGCATCGACCCCCTATAGTGGGCAAACCAGGTTAACATCATTGTGCCCCGTTGTAAGTGGCAGGGAATGTATATGCTACATACAAACATCACCTCCATTTCTTCCATGAGATCTACCACCCAAACCAGTTCCTCACCAGTCAGTTACCAGCCCAGGGCTTGGGAATATAACACCACCTCCTTGTTACAAAGCCTTCCCACTTGGCTCCTCTGTCAACTCAAACCACCTCCTACCACGCTCCAAATTACCCTTCCTTTATAGTGCCACTGAGACCCTAAATGAGAACATTACAGCAACATTAAATTGTGTTATATGAAAATATGTCAGCACTAGACTTTACTGATTATTGTTGTCCTCATATGTATAAAATAGACTATATTCTGACAACATGCATGCTGATTTTAAAGGCTCCCATGAGCTTTAAAAGTTTGTGTTGCACCATAAAACGCGGGGGAAAATTGGGTGGTGCCCATTTTGAGGTGCTAACATCGATTAGCGCCCTGAAAAATGTTAGCGCCCCTCCGCCATAAATTCAGTGGTAGTGCCCCAAGCAGGAGGCGGGTCATTACTGGAAGCGCTCCACCTCCTGCTTGAGGTGCTACTACTGAATTTTGCGGCACTATGTGCAGCATGCCATACGCGGTGGCACATAGCGCCGTGTCATTGCAGGCCTCCTCCCCTTATTAAAGGGGAGGGGCCTAGCACTGTATGCACTGGGGCCCTACCGGACCACCGGGGAGCGGGGTGCCGTGAAAACAGCCCGGCACTCAAGAGGATTGCAGGGTTGAGCAGTTGCATCCGGTACCCCACATACAAAAGTGAAAGGGGGCAGGTTCTGGCAGTCAGCCAAAATAAAAATGGCCACCTGACACCTGCCCTTTAAGTAGCGCTGCTGCCGCTGCAAAGTCGCCCCCTGATCCTATCGCACATATCGTCCGGCGGTTGGTCAGGGGGCGCAAGGGAAGTTTGCGGCCGGGGTGCAAACGGGGCGCTGCGCACGATGATGACGTCATCGCTGCCAGCACAGTGGAGTGCGGCACTACCGGCTACCGCCGCTGCTAACCTCCCACTGAATTTTGCGGGAGGCGTCAGCGGTGCCGCGCCCGGACGCTAGGGGACTTGTTCCTCATTAGTGCCCCCTAACAAGAGGTGCAAACCAACCCAACTTTTCTCTCTTTAGCTTTCAGATGAGTGTCAGAAAATCATCATTAACCGCTAGTGAGGCTAATTATTAATCTGGAAAACACTTTAATTATTCAGCGTTGATTGATAGAAACATCGTATAGAAAAGCATTTTTAATTATCAAAACACTTTCATAAGGTCAAACCTCCTTTCCAATCTGTACTAAATCTAATTAGCAGCAATACTAGGCATGGATGATATATTATAATAAAAAATAGAATACCCACCGCGAGCTTCCTCAGGTCAGTGTCAGTTTCACTGAATGTCAGGTCCCGCTGTGATTTTGCTGCTTGTTTGCTGATGCGTGACCAGGAGCATTTTTAAATGGCTCTTTCCACTGACAGATTCTCAACAGAACCAGAGACACGCACACAAACACACAAACATTCACATACAAATACATATAATACACAAACACGCACACATTCACAAACAAACACGCACACATTCACACACAAACACGCACACATTCACACACAAACACACACACAAACACGCACACATTCACACGCACACATTCACACACAAACACAAACACGCACACATTCACACAGAAACACGCACACATTCACACACAAACACAAACAGATTCACACACAAACACACACACATTCACACACATACACATACAACACACAAACACGCACACATTCACACACAAACACATACAACACACAAACAGGCACACATTCACACACAAACACACACACATTCACACACAAACACATATAATACACAAACATGCATGACGTAATAAAACTCACTAAGCACTTGGTTTGAGCATAAAGCAAGGCTTTAATCAAATTGTTTCAGAACATGGAGGTCTAGTTGTACTTCACTAGTTCCTGTCTTACAAAATGTCCCTGGAAAGCTGGGCCCACGCCCGAGTATTTATACTCCTTGGACGGCGCCACCAGCTGACCGTCCAGTGTTATTTCATGAGTAGTTTCTTTATGATGATGAGATTTATAACATTCTTCCTGCCTAAAAGATTTGGAAGTCCGACGACTTCCTCTTAACGGATTAGGCGGACCACAAATAGCCGCAGTCTTTTAGATCTTTGTTTATGGCTAGAAGGCACATCTCCCCGGACCGTGTCTTGGTCACTGGGCCGCTTGATCCGTACCGGTGGATCGACAGGGCCCATGTTGCCCTGATCAACACGAGGGAGGCTGGGAAGATCGTGACTCCGGGTGCGGGTCCCCACAGGTTCAGGGTTGGCTTCATCCTGTTTGATAGCTGGGGATTGACTGGCGTTTTGGCCTCGGGTGGCCATCCCACGGGGAGCACTTGGCTCCCTGAGTGGATCCAGTGGGGCGGCCGGCAGATCTCTCGATGTCCCAGGTAGGGCGTCATCTTCAAGGAAGCGCAGAGTGTTGGCATCATCACCATGGGTCCCTCTATCAGTTGGGTCCGTGGAACCAGCTGGACAGGGAGCCAGGTCCCGGAGCGAAATGGTAGACTCCGGCCAGCAGGGTACAGCACGTGTGCGTACGTGGGATTGACGTTCGTGAGTTCTACCTCGTCGACGAGGGGATCATTTTTAGAAGATCGGACGAATCTTCGGAGCAGCACGGGGCCGGGAGCTGCCAACCATGGTGGTAGGGACGTCCCATGAGTGGAGCGACGCTGGAAGCTGAAGAATCGCTCATGAGGAGTGACATTGGTGGACGTAGAAAGAAGAGACCTGATGGAATGCAACACGTCAGGGAGCATAGTTTACCACTACTGGTCTGGTAGGTTGCGTGACCTCAGTGCAAGACGAGCAGCATTCCAAATGATAGCATTGTATCTCTCAACCTGTCCATTACCGATGGGATGGTACAGTGTCGTTTTACTTGTGGTGATTCCCCATTGGAAAAGATAACTTTTGAGTTTGCTTGACATGAAGGAGGGACCCCGATCAGAGTGGATGAAATTGGCTGTACCGCAAAGGGAAAAGACTTGATCAAGGCATTTGATCACTGTGGAAGTAAGCATATTGGGACAGGGGAAAGCAAAGGGAAAGCATGAATATTCATCCACCATAGTAAGTAAGTAGGTGTTTCGCGTTGAGGAAGGCAATGGCCCTTTAAAGTCAATGCTGAGTCGCTGCATAGGCTGCATAGCATGTATGAGCGAGCCATCCGATGGATGGAAGAATTGCGGTTTTAATTCCGCACAAATTCTACAGGAGGAGCATGTTCTTTTCACATCTTCCGTAGAAAATGGGAGATTTTTAGATCGCACAAAGTGCAACATACGGGTAACGCCAGGATGGCATAAGTCAGTATGAAGATCCGCAAGAGTCGAAGTTGACATAGAAGAGCAGAATGCCCGCATGAGGGTTTCTGGGGCCACATTCTCTTTGCCGGGTTGATAATGTATGGTGTATCCAAAGGCGGCCAATTCCATCCTCCAGAGTTGTATTTTGTTATTCTTGATCTTAGTGCATTTTCAGTTATCCAGCATAAAGGCCACGGAGCGCTGATTGGTTATAAGTGTGAAATGGCAACGAGCGAGAAAATGACTCCATGTACGTACCGCTTCGATGATGGCCGTAGCCTCCATCTCGACAGGAGGATAATGGAGCTCGCTACCCTGCAAAGTTCTGGATAGAAATGCAACGGGTCGACCACCTTGATTCAAGGTAGCAGAGATCGCCACATCCGATGCATCGCACTCGACCACGAAAGGAAGATTTTCATCAATGGAACGAAGCGTGTTTTTTTCCAGTTGTCGCTTGAGGAGGTTGAAAGCTGAAGTGGCCATTGCCTCCAATGGAAATGACTTTGCATGAAGCAGGGGCTGGATCTTGTCAGAGAAGTGGGGTATCCATTTCGCATAATAGGCGAACATGTCGAGTGTCCGACGAAAAGAGCCGAGATTCGTAGGGGGAGGGAGCACCTGAAGCGGAAGAAGTTGCTCCGGATCCGGTTTGAAGACACAGTTGCCCACCCAGTAGCCAAGGATGTTGACTGATGGTACTGATTTCACAGGTTTGGACTCATTTAAGGTTAAGTTGCGACGACCGAGAACGTCAAAACATTTCTGGAGATTGGCATCATGCTCCTTCTGGTCATGACCAGCAATGGTGATATTATCCAGATATGGAAAAGTGTCCGTTAAGTTCTCCTGTTTGACTAGGCTATCCATTGCCCATTGAAAGACGGCCACCCCATTGGTGACCCCAAATGGAAGGCGACAAAACTGGTAAAGCCGACCATTGGCCTCAAAGGCCGTATACTTTTTGTCAGAATCCTTTAACGGTACTTGATGATACGTGCTATTTAAATCAAAAGTTGAAAATACCTTGTAGTTGGCAAGATTATTGACCATGTCATCGATGCATGGTAGTGGGTAGGCATCCAGGTCGGTATACTGGTTAATAGTTTGCGAGTAATCGATGCAAAGACGTTTTTTGTGTTGCTTCAGAGGATTTTTAACAACGATGACTTGAGCCCGCCAGGAAGATGAACATGGCTCAATGATACCGTCAGCTAGAAGGCGAGAGATTTCTGCCTCGATAAAGGATCAATCATCTTGGCTGAAACGTCGTGATTTAGTGACTATGGGCTTACATTGGGGGGAAAGATTGGCAAACAAGGAGGGCTCATCGAGTGAAGCTGCCGAAAGCACACAAAACGGTACTTTGGAAATATTAAGCTCTGGCTTCAACCCTCCAAACTCGAAAGTGAGTCTTTTGTGTTGTTTTTGGAAATCCTGTCCCAGGAGCACATCACTGCATAGGGTTTTGAGCACCCCGAGCCAGGTGGAGAAATAAGTGTGGCCATTGAGAATAAGGTCGACAAGACAAAAGCCGGAAGAATTGGTGGTCGGTGTTGTCAGAGCCATTGCAATTTCCCTGTCTGAGGGGTAAATACACAGTTTTAACTTACTGACAGCCTGCTCACTAATGAAGCTATCAGAGCTGCATGAGTCGATTAGTGCGCTCAAAATGTGTCCATTTACCGAAACCTTTGTGGCTGCATGGGACAGACTTTGGGGGAAAGCAGCTGTGATGGGAGGAGGGGCAGTTTTACCCTTGGCAGCTGTAACCTTAGTAGTGATTCTTGGTGGAGGAGCAGTTTCATAGATAGCAGCTGTAACCTTAGTAGTGGCTCTTGGGGGAGGAGCAGTTTTATAGATAGTAGCTGCAAAACTAACAGGAGCTCTTGACCGGTATACCTTAGAAAAGTGGCCTTTCTTACTAACAGAGGCTCTTGACTGGCATACCTTAGAAAAGTGACCTTTCTTGCTGCAATGATTGCAGGTTGCATTACGAGCAGGACAAAATTTCCTATAATGGAATGCACCTCCACAGAAGAAACACTTCCTTCCAGATTGCCAAGATGCCGCTAGGGTGGGGTCGTCATCACTGAAGGCTTCTAGGGTAGGGTTGTCATCCGCTAGGTTAGAGTCATCAGTGAGGGCTTCCGCCCGAGACCTATCGAAGGAGTCATTAAAAGTGATAGCAGCAGCCCGTGCACGAGGTAAAAGATAGGTATCTGCATTCCTCTTTGCTAAGTCCAGGGAACATGCCTGGTCATAGGCAGCCTGTAACTCGAGGGTTTTATTCTCCACCGGACGCTGGCGTATGAAGGGAGACGTGATCCCATTAATAAAGGAATTACGAATTAACTCCTCCTGGTACTGCTCAGCTGTGACAGCTTTAAGATTACAATCCTTGCTGAGTCGGCAAAATTTCTGAAGGAATTTGTCAAGTGATTCCCCAGGTTGTTGTCGAGTTGTGGCCAGTAAATGCCGAGCAAAAATTTCGTTTGGGGCCTTAACATATAGTTGCTGTAATATTAGGATAGTGGAGTCATAGTCTACACAGTCTTCGATATAGTCAAACAAATGAGGAGATACATAATTGGCAAGTATCTCTAATTTATCAGGAACATTCTCACCACACACCCTGAGGAAGTTGCTGAAAGTACGATACCAGTGTTTCCATACCTTAGCAGTTGTAGGTGAATTTGGGTCCAGGTCAAGACGGGCGGGTCTGAGTAGTTTGTCCATTATGGATTGATTACTATGCCGGAGTTCCCTTCTGCAGTTGAAGTCGTAGCTGGCTGTTCCCGAAATCACACAGAGCGTGGAGTCGATATCAAATTGATTAAATTGACATAATAAAACTCACTACGCACTTGGTTTGAGTATAAAGCAAGGCTTTAATCAACTTGTTTCACAACATGGAGGTCTAGTTGTTCTTCACTAGTTCCTGTCTTACAAAATGTCCCTAGGCAAGCTGGGCCCACGCCCGAGTATTTAAACTCCTTGGACGGCGCCACCAGCTGGACATCCATTGTTATTTCATGAGTAGTTTCTTTACGATGATGAAATTTATAATAACGCACACATTCACACACATCACATACAACACACAAACATGCACATATTCACACACATACACATACAACACACAAACACGCACACATTCACACACAAACACATATAATACACAAACACGCACACATTCACAGACATACACACATACAACACACAAACATGCACACATTCACACACAAACACATATAATACACAAACACACACATTCACACACATTCACATAAAACACACAAACACGCACACATTCACACACAAACACTTATAATACACAAACACACACACATTCACACACAAACACATACAGCACACAAACACGCACACATTCACACACATACACATATAACAAACAAACACGCACACATTCACACACATACACATACAACACACAAACACGTACACATTCACACACATACACATTGACATGAATCAGTCATTCATGAAAGAAAGACTTATGAAGTAATACTGAGCAGTCTACGGGTGGCGCTGTCCAGGCAGAGTATAAATACTCGGGCATGGGCCCAGCTTGCGCAGGACATTCTTAACAGGAACTAGTGAAGGACACAACTAGACCTCCATGTTGTAAAACAGTTGATTAAAGCTTTGTTTAATGCTTAGATCAAGTACCTAGTAGTTTTCTTACGTCACACATATAATACACAAACACGCACACATTCACAAACAGACTCATACAACACACAAACACGCAAACATTCACATACATACACATACAACACACAAACATGCACACAAACACGCACAAACACATATAACACAAACACACACACATACAACACACAAAAATGCACACAAACACGCACAAACACATAACACACAAACACGCACACATTCACACAAAAACACATACAACACACAAACACAGACACATTCACACACAAACACATTCACACACAAACACACATGCATTCACACACAAACACATACAACACACAGACACACACATTCACACACATATACATACAACACACAAACATGCACACATTCAAAAACATACTCATACAACACACAAACATGCACACAAACATGCACAAACACATATAAAACAAACACACACACCTACAACACACAACAATGTGCACAAACACATATAACACACAAACACGCACACATTCACACATAAACACATACAACACATGAACATGCACACTTTCACACACAAACACATTCACACACAAACACGCACACATTCACACACAGACTCATACAACACACAGCCACACACAGATTCACACACATACACATACAACACACAAACATGCAAACATTCACACACAAACACATTCACACACAAACACGCACGCATTCACACATAAACACATACAACACACAAACACGTACATATTCACACACAAACACATCTACACACAAACACGCACACATTCACACACAGACTCATACAACACACAAACACACACACACATTCACACACATACACATACAACACACAAACACGCACACATTCACACACAAACACATACAACACACACACACACACACATTCACACACATACACATATAACACACAAACACGCACACATTCACACTCATACACCTATAACACACAAATACACACACATTCCCACACAGACACATATAACAAACAAACACACATTCACACATATATACATAACACACACACACTCACAAATACACATACACATAAACACACCCACACACATAAAAACTCACACACATACTAACAAACACACACAAACACATAACACATACATGCACATCACATGTGCACGTGCAACTCACATGCACACGCAACACATGGAGACACGTCAAAACACAGCCTCACCAAATCAATCACAAACACCAAAAGCAACTGTGTAAAACTGCACCCCCCCCCTCCCCACAGGTAAATGCATCCCAAAAATGAGACAAACACAAGCAGGCACTAACCTCTTACCATTCCAGGATCATCCTGGAGGATAAGAAGAATCTCAAGCTCCTCTTCTCCACTGTGAACCCCTTCCTATGAACTCCCTTCCCTGCTCCCTCTATCCTCACATCCGAAGCCTGATCGGAGGAGCTCATGGACTGTGGAAGTAGGCTGAACTTGCCTCCTGCTACTTGTATGAGCATCGACCCCCTATAGTGGGCAAACCAGGTTAACATCATTGCGCCCCGTTATAAGTGGCAGGGACTGTATATGCTACATACAAACATCACCTCCATTTCTTCCATGAGATCAACCACCCAAGCCAGTTCCTCACCAGTCAACTACCAGCCCAGGGCTTGGGAATATAACACCACCTCCTTGTTACAAAGCCTACCCACTTGGCTCCTCTGTCAACTCAAACCACCTCCTACCCCCCCTCCAAATTCCCCTTCCTTTATAATGCCACTGAGACCCTAAATGAGAGCAATACAGCAACATTAAACTGTGTTATATGAAAATATGTCAGTACTAGACTTTATTGATTATTGTGGTCCTCATATGTATAAAATAGACTATATTCTGACAACATGGATGCTGATTGTTAAAGGCTCCTGTTCTGCCTTATAATTGCAGGAGTTTCATTTTGTTGCCGCCAGTAGGTGGCAGTAAATGGAAATGGCCAGTAGGGTCACTCAACAGGAAGTAGTATAGTGATAGCAAACAAAGAGGTCACATCGGCATGGAGCATGCTGCAAGTTAATCCGCTGTAATCTTACATTGTTACGCCTTCAAAAGCATTGCCTGTGAGTTGAATGGTTTCATTACATATTCATGTTTAGATGTTAGTTATATCTCATGTATGTAACAAGGTGCATTTCTTTCTTTTTTCTTTCTCAGTTTTACTCCAACCCAATGCAACTGATTTGTATTGTTTCATTGACCTCATGCAAGTGTGGCATCATTAAACACCGGAGCTTGGACGCTACATCCTGACTCCCATGTCATTATTGAAAGGAGTTTGGCTGGCTGTCTAACTGCGTACAGACACATACATGTAGGGAGGACAGTACAGTAAAAAGGCAAGTCATCAGCTGGCACAACAAACAACATTCGCAGTGCAGCACGGTGCAATCATGGACGGCAAGAGCTTTCAAGACGAGCAGAGATCTGTGACCAGCTCAAGAAATACACGCTCATCTAGATCATCAACAGCCAGTGTAGCAGCAGCTAGAGCCTGGGCTAAAGCTAAAGCGGCACAGGCTCGCGTGACCTTTGCTAAACAGGAACTGGCTGTGAAGAAAGAGAAGGTCCGACTACAAGCAGAGGCTGCTACATTGGAGAAAGAGAAGGTCCGACTACAAGCAGAGGCTGCTACATTGGATGCCACGCTGGAGGCACTACACATTGAGAAAGAAGCAGCTGCCGCTACTGCTGAGGTGAAGATATGGGAAGCGGCACTAGAAGCAGAGGTGGGAGAGCACCGCAGCATTGCTCATCCTGCATCACCTCAAAGCACCGAGAGGCGGACAAGCGACTATGTCCAGGAACAGGCTAGGACACGCACAGACATCTCCTCCTTCCCAAACTTTGAACCATTGCACGAGAACACGGAATTGCCATCACCAGCCCAACATGAGGTCACTCAGGTGGATCATTCACGCTACACTGATGATGACCCCTTCCTTGTTATTGACGACTGGTCACACGAAGGAGAGTTTGCAGCGCTCCCGAAGAAACCTGTGCCTCAATCCACCGCTCCCAACCACTTGGAAGGTACTTATGCCAAAATTCCACACATCAAAAAAGAACACTTTTCAAAGGTTAGAACAGGTCACCCGGCATGGCCACCTCCCATCCAATCGCAGCCCTTCTGATGCGATCATACTCTGGCAACCCATGCACAGACTCCTAATATGACAGGCATTGCCCAATATTTGGCACGTAAAGAACTTGTAATCACAGGTCTCACAAAATTTGACGACAAGCCGGAGAGTTTTAGAGCATGGCAGTCATCCTTCCTTAATGCCACTGGCAGCTTGAGCCTGAGTGCTAGTGAGGAGTTGGATTTATTGTCATCAAGGCTGGGCAAAGAATCGTCAGAACATGCCCGTAGGATCTGGTTTGTGTACACAGATGACCCAAGCACAGCCCTTAGAATGGTTTGGGCAAGACTCAGGGAGTGTTACTGCGCTCCTGAGGTGATGGAGAAGGCCCTCTTCAGTAAGCTGGAAAACTTTCCTAAAATAGGTAACAGAGACTACCTTAAGCTTAGAGAACTCGGAGACCTTTTAATGGAGTTACTGGCAGCCTAAACAGACGGATACTTACCTGAGCTCTCCTATTTAGATACTGCTCGCGGCATCAACCCAATAGTGGAGAAGTTGCCCCACCCTCTCCAAGAAAAATGGATCAGCGTAGGCTCAAAATTCAAAGAAGACAGCCACATGTGGTTTCCCCCATTTTCCTTCTTTGTGAACTTTATCTGCAGAGAAGCCAGAATTAGAAATGATCCAAGCTTTGCCCTGTCCAGCTACTGTAGTGGACCCTCAAAGTATGAGAAGCCCATGTCAAAGTACGTAGGCACAAGAATGCCTATATCTGTGCATAAGACGGATGTCACTGCAAAGACCGACATCAGCATAGATGCAGCAAAGAATGAAGACGATCCCGGAAAACACTGCCCCATCCATCATAAGCCACATCCGCTCGCAAAATGTAGAGGCTTCAGAAACAAGACCATAGATGAACGCAGAGCCTACCTCAAAGATAATGGGATATGTTTTAAGTGTTGCGCCTCCGTTTCCCACACTGCAAGAGACTGTAGGATAGCATTGAGATGCAGGGAGTGTGAGAGTGACCGACACAGCACAGCTATGCACCCAGGTCCTACCCCCACAACGGAAAAGCCAACCATCAAAGACTCTAAGCCCGGAGACGAGAGAAAGGGAACCCTTACTACTGCACCAACGGTGAGCTCCATATGCACTGAGGTGTGTGGCCAAAGACTCACAGGACGATCGTGTTCCAAAATATGCCTTGTAAGAGTCTACCCACAAGGACAGCGCGACCGCTCAGTTAACATGTACGCAATACTCGATGATCAAAGTAACCGGTCACTCGCACGGTCAGACTTTTTTGACATATTTGGCATCGAGAGTAGCCCAGTCCCTTACTCACTGAGAACCTGTGCCAGACTCTTGGAGATGGCAGGAAGGAACGCAGATGGGTTCTGTGCCGAGGCAGTGAGTGAAGGGGTGAGCATAGACTTATCGCCACTGATAGAGTGCAGTGAAATCCCAAAACACCAATCGGAGATACCAACGCCTGAGACAGCACTTCACCATGCCCACCTAAAGCCCATAGCATCACGCATCCCAGCATTGGATCAAAGGCCCAGATTCTCCTCCTGCTTGGGAGAGATGTGGTGAGGGTACATAAGGTGAGACAGCAAGTTAATGGACCACACGATGCCCCCTTTGCCCAAAGACTCGACTTAGGCTGGGTGCTCGTGGGAGAAGTGTGCCTAGGCCAAGCTCACAAGCCCAACATAAGCACCTTTAAGACCAACGTACTAGAAAGCGGACGACCCTCTTTCCTCACTCCCTGCCCAAGTCACATCCACCTGAAAGAGAGAGCGAGCTACGGCGGGGAGCAACAAGGTGAATTCTCTCACACAGCATGGGGGTGCTCAGCTGACACCAGAGCTGTCGACAAACTGGGGCACACCGTGTTTGAAAAGACAAAAGATGACAACAAAGGTGCTCTCTCTTTCGAAGACGAAGCTTTTGTAAGATCCGCAAAATTAATATTGTCAGATAAGGGTCCTTTGGCAGAAGAGACCTTCACTTTTAAAGACTGTTTTAAAAGAAGCCCAGAAAAGGGACACATAAAATGGCCACCAGACCCCATGACTAGCTTTCTGGACACTTTAAAATGGTTCCTGCAGTCCCCAGACAGCCTTTGTGGATTCAGCCCACAGTAAGTTCTGGAAGGCCATTTCGGAGAAAACGAAACCAGACACAACTACATACATATGGATTGGATGCAGATCCAGTCAGATCGGCCTGTAGATAAAGGCCATCTAAATGTTTACCCAGACAAAGGGAAACAGTTTTATATTCATAAGGGGAGCATCAAAGACCCATTAAAGACATCAAGAAGACATTCAAAACAATACAAGGTCATTCCAGACCAGAGATGGCCATCACCGGCCATCCCGAAAGCAGTTTAAAATATAATAAATACCCCATTGTGATACAAGCCCGCCAAAAGTTAAACAAAGACTAACCTTGATTTGGTGGGAGATAAGGCTTCTCTTGAGAAGTATATTTGGAGTCCCGGGGTAGCCATCGGTAGCGATCAGCCAGACGTGCTTTTGAGCTTGTCCTTTTGAGAGCCGTGGAGGAACGTCGATCCAGAGACCAAGAAGGTGATTTGAGTCTGTGTCCTGCCCCGGGGTAACCATCGGGAGATCATCGGCAAACCCCGGGCCATTGACGAGACAAAGGACAGTAGCCCTACAGAAGAAATCTAGCTGAAAATGGTAATCAGCTAGACTCCGCGAAAAGACCTCTTCCACCATGGTCAAACAGGTGGTCGCCATCCCCGCCGATGTCCAGGCCTGCCAGTGTCCAGCCTGTCCGTGACCTTCACCTCAAGGAAGAAGAGAGAGTGTCGCAGCCCGCAGCGCTGACCACGTGGAGACAGGACGCCTGAAAGGATCAAAACGCAGGCCTGTTTCAAAACTCTATACTTTCCAACTGGATTGGTGAGCATGTTTCTGGCCCCTCACAATCTGATCTAGCTAGGCTTAGGGGGTGGGCATTTAAGGGGTAATGAGTTGTTGTCCCTCGATGTTCCATGTGTTTCCCCATTTCATGATGACTTTTGTAAAGTATAATATGCATGTATCTATCTCAGTTAGTAATGTATTATGAATTTGTTTTTCCCTCCCATGTACCCTTTTATTGACTTGCATTTGATTTGTTTTTCTCTATGCAATAAAATTTCATTTCGTTTCCATTAAACCTGGCCTATCGAGTATTCTCTACATTGTAGTTCCTGCATCAACGTCCAGTGTCTAGAACCTAAGGGGCGAGTGGGTCGAACCACTCAAGGTTTTATTGTGCAAGAGAGAGAGGCCTCTAGAGAGAGAAACCTCTGTGATCGAAACCCCTTACAGAAAATGGCGACCGCGGCAGGACACTGGCTGCAGGATTGCAATGTATTAGACCCAGGTTTGAATGGTCGAAATGTTATGGATGAGAGGATAGCGGATTATGTCTTTGGAAAGGTAAATCTCACTAAGCAGTGGATTTCCGATCTCTTACTGGATGGGCGTCCGGTAGACGCAGCCATCAGGTGGACAGAGAGCAAAGAACATAAGAAGTCAGTGGAAAAGGCAGTGTGGCTGATGTGTTACAAGAAACAAGTCCAGATTTTGGACAGAGTCGTTGCAGCACAGGCAGCCAATATCACTGCCCAGGAAGCAGAAACAGAGGAAAAGGCCATGGGTGGGGAAAAACTCATCACAGCGCTTCATCCGTTGTCGCAGTATCTGCATGGTCTCGCCGATGTACCATGCTCCGGGGCATCCTTTCCTGCAATGTATGAGGTAGACAACATTGGCCGAGTCACATGAGTATGTACCATGTACCTGGTGGGTGGTGTCCTCACGAGTGATGATGGTATCTGTGTTGATGATCTGGCATGTCTTGCAGAGGTTGCTGTGGCAGGGTTGTGTGGTGTCGTGGTCGCTGTTCTCCTGAAAGCTGGATAATTTGCTGCGAACGAAGATCTGTTTGAGGTTAGACGGCTGTTTGAAGGCGAGTAGTGGAGGTGTGGGGATGGCCTTACCGAGGTGTTCGTCATCATCGATGACATGTTGAAGGCTGCGAAGAACATGGCGTAGTTTCTCCGCTCCGGGGAAGTACTGGACGACGAAGGGTACTCTGTTGGTTGTGTCCCGTGTTTGTCTTCTGAGGAGGTCTATGCGATTTTTTGCTGTGGCCCGTCGGAACTGTCGATCGACGAGTCGAGCTTCATATTCCGTTCTTACGAGGGCGTCTTTCAGCATCTGTAGGTGTCCATCACGTTCCTCCTCATCTGAGTCGATCCTGTGTATTCGCAGGGCTTGTCCATAGGGGATGGCTTCTTTAACGTGATTAGGGTGGAAGCTGGAGAAGTGGAGCATCCTGAGGTTGTCCGTGGGCTTGCGGTAGAGTGAAGTGCTGAGGTGTCCGTCTTTGATGGAGATTCGTGTGTCTTTATGCATCTCTCCACTTCACCTGATGACGGAGCAGCGCTCCGAAAGCTTGTGATTTCAAATAAAACTGTTGGTCTATAACCTGGTGTTGTGTGACTTCTTACATTTGTCCACCCCAGTCCAACTCCGGCAGCTCCACACCATGTGATGATCTTGAACAGGCAAAGATGCTGCTCTTCTCCCTGGATAGCACAATCCTTCAGTGCCTCTCAGACGAGAGTAAGAGGGGACGGACAGGGTATGTGGAACTCAGAGGCGAGGTCTTGGAGGGAGTGGACGGTGGTAGTCCATTCTTCCGCGTGGAAGGGACTGTGCAGCTAACTGGAGAACACCCGCGGGTTTTCGCAGAAAGGCTGTGGCCAGTGTATCGGCGGAGTTGTCCGGGCATGCCGGAACGGGCCGCAATGAACGCCAAACAGCGGGTTCATTGGCTCCATTGCCTGGTTGCTAACAGCTTGCCTCAGATATGGACCCTACCCAAATCTTGGTTTTAACGCCCAAGGTCCCGGTATCATGGAGGAGACAGTGCTCCGACAGCTTAACATTGCTTACAAGAATTGTAGAAGTCAGGAGGCACCTCCCTCTAAGGGAAAAGTGCATGAAGCAAAACCCGCAGCCCCAAGTATAAAGGAGTGGCATCAGGAAGAGAATCGCCCTGCCCAAGCCAAGCTCAATTGTTACGGGTGTGGGAAGGATGGACATTGGCACAGGGACTGTAAAAATCCGTGGAAGGATAATAAGGGAAAAGCTCCCGCAGCCCAAGCCCAAGCCCAGACCGCCGACCCAGCACGAGTCCAGGTCCAAAATGCAGCCCCTGCCCCTGAAAGAGGAACCGGTGCAGCTATGGATCCCGCTGCAATAGAGTCAATTATAGAGACAATGAGGTCTCTTATGATAGAGCAGGGGAGGATAGCCGTCGCCACCGGTCCTGTCGTTCCCACAGCCCCGGCCGTTGTACCCAAATTACTAGAACCGGCGCAGCCCGTCTACCTGTGCGCGCTGCAATATGATGTATGGAAAAGACCCATCATGGAGATGGAGGTGGAGGAGGTGCAGGGGACCTATCTATTGGATACGGGGGCATCGTGCACCGTGATCCACTCGGATAACCCTACCACCTCACCTCTGTCCACCGGGGTTCCATATATGCATCGGGCTTCACAGGCGAAGAACAGGCTGGCGCATTTTCCATTCCTCTCTCCATTCGTCTAGGATCACTTCGCACCACGTGGAAGTGTACCCTGATGAAGTGGGAGACGAGGGGTGGAAAGGGGGTCCTTGGGTCTGATTTCTTGGTAGCGCACGGGATCCTCGTGGATCTAAGAAATCATTGTCTCTGGGGAGCGAGTGCAGGAGAGAAAGGCAAAGAGGGTTTCAAGGTGAAACCAAAGAAGGCACGGGTTGGTCGGCGGGAAATAAAATTCCTAGGTCTGACCATCCGCGCTGGGGAGAGAGCCACAGAGGAGGCTAGACGGGAGTCGGTGCAAGACCCAACGGTCCCCGCCACCAGTGCAGTGAAATTGCCCCGACGCACTAAATGGTTTCACATAAATCAGTGCAAACTATTTAAGCCGGGTGCAAAAGAGCCAACGACCGAGGCCAGGTCTGAGGGTGGAGATCCTCAGCCTGAGGCGTGCAAAGAGTCACAGACCATACAGGCTGGCACCGCAGCCTGCTTGAGGGGAGAAGCTGTCCCGCCCACCTGGGAGGTTTCCCCATTGGCCTGGGACTCGGACGAGGAGGAGCCCGAAGACCAAGGCCCTCCTCCTGATCCGAATGCCATCGGGGGGGGAGCCCGAACAGCCAGGCCCTGCCCCTGACACGATTCTGGAGGAGGTGGAGTCGGAGGACGGAGATCCCGCCCTCGATTCGTTTGGGGGACGTAGAATTTGGGGGCGGAGATTCTCCGCCTGTAGGGACAGGTAGGGAGAAGTCGTCTGCCACAGACCCAAATCCCAAAGGGGCGGAGCCTGAGGGAAGGGAGCCGAAGCCGGCAGTCGTGGAGGAGCCACGGGCTGTGAGGACTAAAGTCCCACCCAAAGGTCCACTCGCTAAGGGAGCCTCACCAAAGGTACCCCCTCGCAGGCCGGCTCGGACGCCTCAACCAAGGAAACTCTGGCCAGATTCCCCCTACCCCAGCCGACACCGACTTGGGAGATCCCTGGAAAAACGCAGTTCCCAATTGGCAGCAAAAGGCTGCGAGGGACCCAAGCTGCAGGTCAGTGCAGCCCCGCCACAGGGAGCGGTGTGCTGCAGTCCGAACAGGGATTAGGCAGGCCGCCCGGAGACGGGCGGCGTTGTACATAAGTTAAGTTTAAGTTTAGTTAAGTTTAAGGTGTGTAATTTTAAGATGATAGTGTGATAAGTAATAGTTTTGGAATCTGCCCAGCATGTGTGTTGTTTTGGATCGAGGTCGAAAGACCCGATCATGCCTTCAACTAGGCCAGAATCTCTCGGGAGCCTGGCTGTATCGTTTAATTTGTTACAGGAACCAAAGGGATAATGGAAAAGATTCTCATCGCGTTCGCAGTGATCGGGTGTAGCTGGGCCTATCGGGGCCACACCAAGGACTCCATAGTTTATGGATGTTCTGGCGACACAGCCCCCATCGCGACGGATGGGTCGGGTGCGCGTGACGTTGAGGAGACAGCCACCTATTTCCACGAAGGGAGGTGGCCAGGATGGCTGGGGTCAAACTCCACAGAATACTCCAGCCAGTCGGGTTTTAAGTACAGAGAGACTTCTCTAATATGTCCCAGGGTGAGGATCATCACACCCAGAGTCAGCGTTACCGTCGGGAAAAGGATTTGCTTGAACTGTATGGGACATGTTCCTTTGGACCGATGGTGGTGGCTCAGGAAGCTGAGCAAAGCCATGAAGAACTCCACGGTCGAGTGGGAGAGACTGGGTAACAATACCCATCGGACTATTACGGGGACTCATGGGGGATTGAGTGTCTGTTGGGACAAATGGTGGGAACCAGATGAGGGGATTTACATCTGTATGTGGGGTTCAGGACGCGTCTGCCCCAAAGGCATCTCCATCTTTTTCCAAAGACAGTGGCAGGACGCTGGAAAAGGGATGAGGTGGGACGTCAGCACACGGGCGTGCAGAGTCCCATACTCTCAGATCCCAGTAAACGCCACTGAGCTCATCACCCGCCCCCAAAAGCCCCTGCCCATGATTCCGGTAGCCAAAACCCGCAAGGAAGGGTGCCCCACCACTACCAAAGGACCCGGGAATGGATTGGTATTAGTGCCCACAGGTCAGGTGCTGTACCAAGGGGTGCACTACGCGGTGGCCTCGGTGATTTTAAACCTCACCGAGGTGCGATTGCCAGAGTGGTGCCCCAAGGAAATGGAGCAATTGTACCAGGTCCTGTTAACAAACATGTTCAGACAGTTTTATGAGTTCGACTTTGTTGTGTCCGAGAGTAATAAGACACAAGACGGCAGGGGAACGGTACAACAGGTGTTTACTCAACATGGCTCACTCTGGAACTGAACTTTACAGATTACTACTCAGTGCTATATACAGGTGTGGTTACTGCCGGTACTGCAGTATACATGAGCTGTAAAAAGTAGTTCTCCCCCTTAAAGGTACATACATTACAATTCCTCCCCTTTTAGATTAAAAGTACCATAACACTCATTTAACAATTAAATATCAAACTAATTACAATTAACACTTTTAACATACAGCGTTAGCTGAAAATAGTCCATTTATATATTCAGTCTTTGGGGAGGCTTCCCGATCCTTTCTGGATAGCGCCTTTCCCGAGTGTCTCGCTCTTGGTGCGGAGGCGATTCTGGCACCCTGTCGTCGGTTGGGTCATCAGCTTCCGATGCTACTGTTTCTGGGGTAGATGCGACCTGTACGTCGGGTTCCTCACCAGGTACGTATGGGCGAGACATGGGCTTGATTGTTCCTGTGACTCTAGGATCTGGTCAGCATGGCGTCTCATGATGTTCTCCCCAACGTCCACTGTGTACATTAGTGGGCCCTGCCGTGTGCATATCATTCCTGGCTGCCATTTTTCTGTTCGGTAGTCGCGGGCCAAGACTGGTTGCCCTACATTGAAGCTCCTTGTTGGCTTCTCATGGATGTGCTGGAATTGCTTACTCTCAACATCTCTTTGTACGTTTGGTCTGAGCAAATCCAGGCGAGATCTTAACCTTCGGTTAAAGAACATCATGACCGGGGCGTGGTTGGTGACTGCATGTGTCGCATTCCGGTAGGCGAACAGGAAATTGTCCACCTTATGCTGCAGTGGAATGTTGTCATTGTACATAGCCTTTATTGCCTTCTTAAAGGTTTGTACGAACCTCTCAGCCAATCCATTTGTGGCTGCATGATACGGGGCGGATGTGTAATACCTTACCCCATTCTTCTTCATAAACCTCCGGAACTCTTCGGACACAAACTGTGGTCCGTTATCGGAGCAAATCTGTTCTGGCAAGCCATTCCTGGCAAAAATGGTCCGTAGGACTGCAATAATTTTCTCCGTGGTGGTGGAGGACATTTTGATGGCCTCAGACCATTTTGAGTGCGCATCCACGGCTGTTAAAAACATTGAGTCCATGAATGGACCAGCAAAATCAATATGCACCTGTTGCCATGGAGATGAGGGCCACTCCCATGGGTGTAGAGGGGCATGTGGTGGTGCATTTTGGACTTTCTGGCATCCTGAGCAGCTCTTGGTCAGGTCCTCGATTTGTTTATCGATTCCCGGCCACCACACATAAGCCCTGGCAAGGCTTTTCATTTTTACCCCTCCCAGATGACCCTCATGAAGCTCATTGAGCACTCTATCCCTTAACTTGGGTGGAATTACCACTCGGGATCCACACATCAAGGTCCCCCGGCACACTGACAGCTGTTCTCTTCTTGTCAAGAATGCTGGCAACAGTGAGTCGCCATGTGCTGGCCATCCCTTCACCGTCAAATCATATACCCGAGACAGTGTCAGGTCATTTCGGGTCTCCTGTTCTACACGAGCGTTAGTTACCGGTAGGTATTCAACTATAGTCGAATGAAATATTTCGACAGGATCCACTGCTGGTGCTTCCTCCACAGTAGGCAGTGGCAGGCGTGATAGCCCATCAGCATTTCCATGCTGTTTCGTGCCCTTATATTCAATCTCATAGTGGTGCGCCCCTAGAAAGAGTGACCATCTTTGTAGTCGTTGCGCAGTCATCACCGGAACGCCCTTCTTCGAATTAAAAATGGAGACAAGAGGCTGGTGGTCAGTCAGCAAGGTGAATTTCTGCCCGTGCAGATAGTGATTGAACTTTTTCACTCCCCACACTAGGCTGAGGGCCTCCCTGTCAATCTGGGCGTAGTTACGCTCGGCTGAGGTTAGTGATCGTGACGCAAAGGCTATTGGCCTCTCTGAGCCGTCCGAGAATTTGTGCGACAGCACCGCTCCAATGCCGTATGGTGACGCATCACACACCAACCGAATTGGTAGTGCTGGGTTGAAATGGGCCAATACCTCTTTCGATGTGATTAGTGTTTTGCACTTCTGGAAAGCTCGTTTACATTCGTCACTCCACTTCCATGGCACCCCAGTTTGCAGTAGGGTGTTCAGTGGGTGTAGTATTGTAGACAAATTTGCTAAGAACTTATGGTAGTAGTTTACCAGCCCGAGGAACGACCTCAGTTGTGACACGTTTTCCGGTGCTGGAGCCTTGACTACTGCCTCAATCTTTTCTGGGGACTTATGTAACCCCTCTTTATCGATAACGTGGCCACAATACGAGATCTGTTTTTTAAAAAACTCGCATTTGGGGCGGTTAGCTCGGAGCCCATATTCCTTCAACCTGGTGAGCACCTGCTCCAGGTTGGCGAGGTGATCACTGTCTTTTTCGCCCGTGACCAGGATGTCGTCCAAATAACACTGGGTCCCTGGGATCCCTTGCAGGACTTGTTCCATTGCCCTTTGCCAAATAGCCAGAGCTGATGCTACCCCGAATACCAGCCGGTTGTATTGGTAGAGACCTTTATGGGTGTTGATTGTGAGGTATTTTTTTGATGCTTCTTCTACCTCCATTTGCAGATACGCCTGGGCCAGATCAATCTTAGTGAAGCGTTTCCCTCCAGATAGCAAGGCGAAAATATCTTCAATCCGCGGAAGTGGATATTGTACGGTGTGAAGAACTGGGTTCACTGTTACCTTAAAGTCCCCACAGATGCGAACCTTCCTTGGTTCCCCAGGCGTGCTGCTCAACGACTTTTTCATCACAGGGACGATGGGTGTAGCCCACTCGCTCCAGTCTACCTTGGACAGTACTCCTCAATGTTCCAAACTCTCCAGCTCTGCTTCGACGGCTGGGCGGATCGCATAAGGTACCGGTCTGGCCTTAAAAAATTTTGGGCTTGCGTTTTCTTCTATTTTAATTGTTGCTGTCATGCCTTTTAGTGTTCTGAGTCCTTGCTGGAAAACTTCTTGCACGTCGGTTAGGATCTTTGACAGTTGCCCAGGTGTGATGTCGTCACCTTTTTTGGCAGCCACAGTCAGTGCTTGTATGGAATGCCAATCCAGCTGTATTTTCCGGATCCATTCACGTCCCAGTAATGGTGGTCCTCCATCTTGCAATACATACAGGTCTAGTTTTGGTGTTTCCTTACCGTTATATATAACGGTCACCCTTATTTTTCCTTAGGTTAGACCTTTTGCCCCGTGTACGTCTTCAAAATAATTTTTGTGTCTCTCAAGGGTATGTGTGAGAATAGCCGCTCGTAGTCCCGTCGGTTTATGACTGTTAGGGCTGATCCTGTGTCCAATTCCATTTTTACCTGGACTCTTGCTATCTTGAGAGTGAGCCAAATGGTTCGGTGATCCTCCGTTTTGATCACATTATGTAGTTTCAGACAACTCAGCTCCCTGTTTTCTGAGTCAGTATCACTCTTTTGTTCGTCTGAACTATTCTCCCTCACCTTATGTACCTTCTTGTACTTTTCTTTTGGAGATTTCTTATTGCTGGTTTTCTTTCCCGACCTGCAGACTCGTGCTATGTGTCCTACTTTTCCACACTGTCTGCACACTTTGTCTTTGAACCAGCAATCATTGTGGTCGTGTGTTGTTCTGCCGCAGCGATAGCACTTCTCTGTTCTGTATGACATTTCGTTTTTGCCATATTCTTGCGGTCTCTGTTGTATCTCTGCAGCGCCCCGTGCTGCTGCTTCATATGATACCGCAATGCTGAAAGCCTTGTCCAGCGTAAGGTCCTTTTCAGATAAAAGCCGTTTCTGGGTTCCTTCACTTTGAAGCCCACACACAAACTTGTCCCTTAAGGTATCTGCCAGTCCCGTTCCAAACTGGCAGTGTTTCGATAGTTTGCGCAGTTCTGTTAAATATTCAGCATTCCTTTCATCCTTATGCTGGTTCCATTTGTGAAACTTGAATCTTTCTGCTAGCAGCAGCGGTGTGGGGTTTAAATATTCCTGTAGTATCGTCACTATGTCTCCAAAACTCTTTTCCACTGGCTTCGCTGGGGTTACTAGATTTCGTAATAAGCCATACGTCTTTGCACCCATTAAATTTAACAATACCGGTGCTTTCTTGTCATCTGACACCTCATTTGCCTTGCAGTATACCTCTATTCGTTCGACATATGTAGTCCAATCTTCGACTTCATTGTCAAATGCGGTGATACTGCCACTCGTCGGCATTTTGGGTGTGGTTTAAAATGGCTTAAAATGGCATCTCCCGCGCTTTCGTTCCTCCCTTGCTGCTGCCAACGCCGCTCTCGGCGGTCCTCGTGGCAATGGTGGCGCCCTGTAGGTTTCGCGCGCTTCTCCTGCACTGCTGCCAACGCCACTCTCGGTGGTCCTCGTGGCAATGGCAGCGCGTCTCTCTCCCTCTCCTCGACGCTGCTCGGCCCCTGAACACCGGCTGCGCCCTGTGCGCTCTGCCCTCTCTCTCTCTACCCTGTCGAAGCTGCTCGGCCCTTTGCTGTGCCGCTCGGTCGGGCTCTAGCCCGCTGCTGTCCGGGAAAGGTCTGCGCACTACCTGTTGCCAGCCCGTTTCGCTGGACCACCGCGACTGGAAAGCCAAGCCTGGCTCTCAACAGCCTCCCCCGCAATTCTCGAGTCTCTGCTGGATGACTGGGCGGTTGCCCGTGGTCGACGCCCGTGTCTCTGGCCTTGACCTCCAATCTACTGGTCTCCAGGAATGAATCCCTGGGAGGTGATGCAGAGTTGCAGGTAGGATCGAATTTGTCTCGTCGCCAATGTTGTGTCCGAGAATAATAAGACACAAGACGGCAGGGGAACGGTACAACAGGTGTTTACTCAACGTGGCTCACTCTGGAACTGAACTGTACAGATTACTACTCAGTGCTATATACAGGTGTGGTTACTGCCGGTACTGCAGTATACATGAGCTGTAAAAAGTAGTTCCCCCCTTAAAGGTATATACATTACAGACTTTGCCGATGTCGACAGCCGGATTGTACACCACACCACATGTGGCATTGGACAGGGTAGGGAGACAAAGAAGGGGTACAGTAAATGATATTTTTATAGCTTTTAACACAGGGACTTCCGTCATCAACACTCTGGATGACGTGGAGCTGCAGACTCAGATCAATGGTTTAAAAACACAGTTAAGAAAGATACTGACGGATGAGAATAAGGTAGTTGGTTCTGAGTTACATGAGGACCAGGCCATAACACTACACTTAAAAGAAATTATAGCGGAGCTGGAGAAACACGCTAAAACGGTAAATGCTCTGATCAGGGAGGATCGGAATGCGTCTGATCAGGCTGCGCAGAACGAAGCGTGCGTGCTGTATGGGGCGTGGTTACTGGGCGAGGGCTGCAGTAATCTGGAGGATTTAAAACAAGGTTTGGTCCCCTCCTGGATCAGCAACAAGCACCTCGCAGCCGTCCACCCTTTTGAGAATGCATTGAGTCCGTGCCAGCTCAGACTAGCTTCAGAGGCCTACCCAGTCCCAGTGGACTGTGGGCGGTCTAATCACACCATTATGGGTATAGTGGTAAGAATGCCGGTGATGGGAAAAACAGCTAAACCCGCCCCGGTATACAGGGTGGAGAACATTGGAATCATTCAAGGGGGTGCACACATTCGCTACACTGCGGTCCCACCTTACGTCATTCGGTGGGAGCATGCAATGACGGGTACCGACCTCTCGGTGTGCTGGAACCGGGGAGCACACATCATCCTGTGTCCCCAGCACTTGAATGCCTATTCAAAACCACAGTGCGGGTTCAGAACTGCTGGCGCGAAGCCTATAAATTGCACCATGGAGGCAATGGCACAAGGCCATGTGCCCCTGCAGGTGGCATATATAGGAGGTGGGACATACTGTGTCACCACTGCAGCGCCCCACTACCAACATGGACAGCACGGCTGGTGTCCGGTGAGTGACAGCAGTTTCTGCTTCAAACCCAAGGCAGAAGTTCAAGTGGCCCAAGAGCGAATTGTCCCCATTCCTGAACCTTCCACTGTTCACATCACTGTCAAGGAAAATTTCACCGATCTTACAACGATTCGTTGCACATTTTGGGTATATCATTCCCCCTGTCCCTGAACACCTCACCAAGATATTAAAAGCCATTGTCGTTTCACAGAAACATTTTTACACACTGGAGCAGAAGACGTTGAAATAGGGGCAGACATATTAGATATAGTAACCCCACCGTGGTGGGATCTGTTCACGAGTATAGAAGTCCCTTCTTGGATTAGGATAGCCTCTCACATCCTTGTCGTGTGTCAGGTTTTTATTGTGATTTATTTACTGTTTGTACACTGTAAAAAGATCAGGCATTCGCAGAAGTGTGAGAACAGGGGAGAATGGAGGGAGCATTATGTGCGGGTAGACGAGGAGACACCCGTTTAGATTTTTGCTGCTATGTATAAAGTTAAAGTTTCCCTCCCTCCTCTATGTTTGATGTTTGTTCATGTGTAATTTCGTGTGTACTTTATTTTTATTATTGAAGTTCATTAAGTGAGTTGTAGTTAATAAAAGATAATGTGTATGAACCAGGTGGTGTAGGGGTATTAGGCCCCCCTCCACGCCTGGAAATGAGTGTGTCAGATTTTATATCCAATGTATTGCCATCTATAGATGCTTAATGTACACGGTAGGTTTTCTGAAACGAGAAATGCATGTGTCGTGGGATCATAGATAGGTAATTACAGGGGATGGTCTGATTGTGGAAAGTCAGAAAATTTTGCTCACCCAGAATTATGATACTTCAAGCAAGTTATAGTATCATCAGGGGGGACTGTAAGATCCGCAAAATTAATATTGTCAGATAAGGGTCCTTTGGCAGAAGAGGCCTTCACTTTTAAAGACTGTTTTAAAAGAAGCCCAGAAAAGGGACACATAAAATGGCCACCAGGCCCCGTGACTAGCTTTCTGGACACTTTAAAATGGTTCCTGCAGTCCCCAGACAGCCTTTGTGGATTCAGCCCACAGTAAGTTCTGGAAGGCTGTTTTGGAGAAAATGAAACCAGACACAACCACATACATATGGATTGGATGCAGATCCAGTCAGATCGGCCTGTAGATAAAGGCCATCTAAATGTTTACCCAGACAAAGGGAAACAGTTTTATATTCATAAGGGGAGCATCAAAGACCCATTAAAGACACCAAGAAGACATTCAAAACAATACAAGGTCATTCCAGACCAGAGATGGCCATCACTGGCCATCCCGAAAGCAGTTTAAAATATAATAACTACCCCATTGTGATACAAGCCCGCCAAAAGTTAAACAAAGGCTAACCTTGATTTGGCGGGAGATAAGGCTTCTCTTGAGAAGTATATTTGGAGTCCCGGGGTAGCCATCGGTAGCGATCAGCCAGACATGCTTTTGAGCTTGTCCTTTTGAGAGCCGTGGAGGAACGTCGATCCAGAGACCAAGAAGGTGATTCGAGTATGCGTCCTGCCCCAGGGTAACCATCGGGAGATCATCGACAAACCCCGGGCCGTTGACGAGGCAAAGGACAGCAGCCCTACAGAAGAAATCTAGCTGAAAATGGTAATCAGCTAGACTCCGCGAAAAGACCTCTTCAACCATGGTCAAACAGGTGGTCGCCGTCCCCGCCGACGTCCAGGCCTGCCAGTGTCCAGCCTGTTCGTGACCTTCACCTCGAGGAAGAAACCATGCCAGCCCAGCTAAGCCTTGGTTTACGTTGGGAAATTGAATCTGACACCTTCACCTTTGCAGTGTCTGTAGGTGACAAGCCATTTACACGCCGTGGAGTGCTGTCAACGGTCAACTCACTCTTTGACCCTCTCGGCATGGTGGCGCCCGTGACTATTCAGGGAAGAGCCCTACTACGAGAACTCTGCACAGACATGAGCGACTGGGACTTTCCACTCCCGAAGGCAGGTTAACAGAATGGGAGACATGGAGAAAGTCTCTCAAAAATCTAAAAAATCTTCATATCCCACGCACCTACTCACCAGACACACTCCCCAAATCCAAACGCACCGAGTTGTGTGTATTCTTAGATGCGCCTGAGAAAGCTATTGTCGCGGTAGCCTACCTGAGATCCCTGGATGATGAGGGCCAAAGCAACGTGGGATTTGTCCTGGGAAAGGCGAAGTTGACACCCCGGCCAGAGCCCACCATACAACGCCTGGATTTATGCGCTGCAGTATTAGCGGTGGAGATGGCGGATCTCATCCTGGATGAGATAGATTTCAAGCTTGATGCAGTGAAATTCTATTGTGACAGCAAAGTTTTGCTCGGTTACATCTCCAATGAGTCAAAGAGATTCTTTATATATGAACACAACCAAAGGCCAAGCATCCTGACATACCTAAGCACATGGGAATTTAATCCTCCACATGCTTCACACATGGGTGGTGCATGGGAGCGCATGATTGGAGAGTCGCGGCGCATTCTGGACTCAATGTTGCGACAGAACAGACCACCTCAGCTGACGCACGAAGTGCTGTGCACCTTCATGGCTGAAGTGTCAGCAATCATTAATGCGAGGCCCCTTGTTCCTGTTTCTTCCGATCCAGATTCACCATTCCTTTTGACTCCAAACATGTTACTCACACAGAAGGGCTGTGTACCCACTCCTCCTGGAGACTTCACTGACAAAGACTGTTAGATCCGTGGTTCAGTGGATAAATAATTACATGGATGCTGTACATAAACAAATAACAGGTCTTTACCGGAGGAGGGTCATCTCTAGACTGGGGTACAGAGGCATGCGCACAGCTTATATACCGGTGTGGTCACTGCCGGTACTACAGTATACAGGAGCTGTAAAAAGTAGTTCTGACTTAAAGCACATACGCTACAATTCCTCCCTTTTTAGATTAATAATACCCCCTTAATATTCAAATAACAATTACATTTTTACATGTACATTCAATAACAAAAGTCCATTTATAGATTTAGGCCTAGAAATTCATTGTAGCCACTTTTGGGGCGTTAAAGTCGGGCGGCCGCTAAAGTTTGCGCCTGCCGCCAAATCGAGGCCACTTCTCCAATATTCATTAGCTTCGCCCTAAGAGTTTGCTCGAGCGCTAAAACTGGCGCTGGACGCCTCTCTTTAGGCGCTAAGCCGGAGGTGCTGAGCGAGAGCGCCCAGGCCGGGCGCAGCGCAGGTGCGGCCATCTCGTGATTGACAGCAGACACCCTGGCGCCGGCCAGCTCTTAAGGGGGAAGGGTCGACTTTGTCTGCTGCCACGCCCTGGATAGTGGAGCCCTCCAGCTAGGCCTGAACACTGCTGCTGGACCCAAATAGCGCCTGAAGCCATGCAGAGGGCCCGTGAATGAGCGCAGCACTTCTCAGAGTGTGATCTGAGTGTGCTGGTTGGTGGTGTGGAGAAGAGGCGCCATATTTTGTACCCGGACAATGGCAGGAAGGCGCCGGTCCGCGCCTACCGGAGAGCCTGGAGGCATGTCGCCAGCAAGGTGTCAGCCAACAGCGAGGTCCCCAGGACCGGTGTCCAATGCCGCAAAAAGTTTAATGACCTCGCGCGGATTGTCAGGGTGAGTACCCTTTCCAGTGACTTCCTCATCCTTGCATGTGCACCTCACATTATGGGCAAAGGGACCTGAAAGCCCTAATGGCCAGCCCTCATCCAGCAGCTATGGAACAGGCATGAACATCAATTGCACATTCTGCACTTAACACACTGGCCAAGCTATTCCACCATGGGAGGCAGTGCACACAAGATCAGGGCGACACACTGGCCAGGCTATTCCACCATGGGAGGCAGTACACACAAGATCAGGGCGACACACTGGCCAGGCTATTCCACCATGGGAGGCAGTGCACACAAGATCAGGGTGACACACTGGCCAGGCTATTCCACCATGGGAGGCAGTGCACACAAGATCAGGGCTACACACTGTACTTAGAAGCCGTCCTTTCTCTTGCAGGGCAAGCTGGCCAATAACAAGAAGAGCCGGACTGCGACCGGGGGAGGCCGACCCCAGATCCAGCCGCTCACCGAGCTGCAACATCGCGTGGAGCGCATCATGGGTGGCCGGGTGATTGGCCCCGTTGCATGTGGAGATGCCGACCCTGTTCTGGGCACCAATGGTAAGGACATCAACGTTTGGACCTCTCTTGTCCCACTTGCGCATCAGATCTACATCCTTTGCCACTGTCCGACCAATGCGCTGAATGCCACCACTCATGCATCCCTCGCTGACGCCCTCTCCTCACTCTAAAGCTACTCTTGTGCCTTCCTGCTTTCAGATGGTGAGGAGGAGGTCCCTGAACTTGCCAGTGACAGCCCCTCAGAGGAGGAGGAGGAGGAGGAGCAAGAGGAAGGCGGCCCATCAGTGGAACCCTCAGCCGTGGCAACCCATGCCAATGTAGGGGACACGTCTTCCCTGGAGGGGAGCGTCGCGGAAGTGTTGGAGGGGAGGGGAGCTCATGGGACCTGCGGCCTGCAGAAACGCGGGAGGGGGGTGCCAGCTCGGCGGCCTTCTCCCCAGAGGGGGGAAGGGTCGGAGGGGAGTCCAATTGCTGGGCCCAGCGGCGTCCAGCAATGCAGGAAGGGTCGGCCAGCTCGGCGGCCTTCTCCCCAGAGGGAGAGTCCGGCCTCCAGTCCGGAGATGGTCTTCGCCGAGGAGATGGAACGCCTCGAGGACTTGTCCGCGGACTCGGAGCGCCGGCACACGGAGCTCATGGGGGTAGTGGCACGGTTGCCTGAGGCCATCGAGTCCCTCTCTCGGAGTGTCACCGACGTCGGGGCCTCACAGGCCATCAGTTTGGCGGAATTCGGGGCAGAGCAGGCAGCGAGTCGGGCGGCATTCGGGGCAGATCAGGCAGCGAGTCGGGCGGCATTCGGGGCAGCTCAGGCAGCGAGTGGGCAGCTGATCAGTGGTGCCGTGCAGTCACTGGGTGCTCTGATGAGGTCACTGAACAGGTCAACACGGGCACTCACTGCTGCCACACTCGCTGTGTCAGCCAGGCATCGCCAGGGCACCCGGCGTGCTGCAGCAGCACAGCGGTCTGTCCCTCGGCAGATTGGTGCGCATGCTGCAGTGCTGGCCCGGCCGAGTGCCAGTGTCTCAGGCAACCAGCGAGCGCCTGCCATCCGCCAGCTTGCCCCCATTCCTCCAGCCGCCACTGCCACTCCCCCAGTGGAGCTGCCAGGAGCTGCTGCAGCGGCTGATGCTGGCCAGCCACAGCTGCAGCATTCAACAGCCGCCCACTCGACGGCCAGACCTCGACTAGGCCGACCCCCAAGGGCATCTGCCGTCACGACATGTGCCCCTCTGGAGCCTGCCCCCAGCCTTGCAGCAGCCAATGGCCTTACTTTGAGGAGGAGCAGCAGGGCGGGCAGGGGCCACACAAGGATGGCCAAGGCATCGCCCTAGCGGGCCAAATAGTCGAATGTGTGGCCAGTTGTGTTTGTTTTTTGAGGCCGAGAATTGGATGTTTGTTTTTTGAGGCCGAGAATTGGATGTTTGTTTTTTGAGGCCGAGAATTGGATGTTTGTTTTTTACGAAGGCCGAGGATGACGGCCATTTTAGTTGCACTGTTTTGTTAATCCTCTCCAGGTTGTGGGAGCGAGTAATGTGTTTGAGTGTTTTTTGGGGGTTTCGTCTGTTTTTGGTTTTCATGTGGGAAGGGCCCTGAGTTTGTACAATAAAGCATTTTATTTATTCACATTGTCCATGTTTGATCTTTGAAGTGTTTGTTGCCTTAACCGGCTGAGGGCTTGCGGAGCGGATGCAATCATGTTCTTTCATTGGCACAAGCCATTCCCTGACAGGGGGCCTAGAAGTGACGTTCAATAAGCCGCCGACGGGCGGCCCTAGGACCTTGTGCCTCCCTCCTGGGCTGGTACTCCTCGTCCTCCTCCTCCTCATGCTCCTCCTGCTCCTCCTCCTGAGGTGGGGGTCCAACGTGAGGTGGCAGTGCCTGAGTCCTGCGGATAGCCAGGTTGTGCAGCATGCAGCAAACGACGACGAATTGGGAGACTCACTCCTGCGAATACTGGAGGGCTCCCCCGGAGCGATCGAGACAGCGGAACCGTTGCTTGAGGACGCTGATTGTTTGTTCTATGATGTTCCTAGTCGCTTGATGGCTCTCGTTGTATGCCTCTTCAGCAGGGGTCGTGGGCGCGCGGAGCGGGGTCATGAGCCAGGTACACAAAGGATAGCCTTTGTCCCCGATAAGCCATCCTCTTGGGGGAGGCTGTGCCTGGAACATGTCAGCCACAGTTGTCTGCCTGGAAAGCGGGCATTGACAGCTAGGATGCGCTGCCTGTGGTCACACACCAGCTGTACGTTGAGGGAATGGTAGCCCTTCCGGTTGCGGTAATCCTCGGCATGCTCCAGAGGTGCCCGCAAAGCCACATGCGTGCAGTCAATGGCGCCCTGCACCATGGGGAAGCCCGCTATTCTTGCAAATCCCACTGCACGCTGCTGCTGCTTGTCCAGGGTCACGGGGAAGGAGATGAATTGATGTCTCCTTCTGAAAAGGGCTTCGGTCACCTGGCGGATGCAGCAATGCACGGCAAACTGGGAGATGTTAGCGATGTCCCCAGCAGCGGATTGGAAGGAGCCGGTGGCATAGAAGTTGAGAGCCACCGTCACCTTCACTGCCACCGACAGAGACGTCCTGCGCATCAGCTGTGGCTGCAGATCTCTCTGAAGTAGCTGGCAGATGTCTGCAACCACCTCCCTTCTGAATCGCAGCCTCCTTACACACATCGCGGCAGACATGGTCAGATAGGAGGACTGCTGGCGGTATACCCTGGGTGGGTAAGGCCTCAGTTGGCGACGCCTGTTGCCCCCTCTGCGCCTAGCCAGGGCTGCCACTCTCTCACGGCGTCTGTAAGCCCTTCTGGCATAAGGCTGAAAGTCAGCGTTGGCACCCAATGCAGCCCCCATTATATGCTGGCAAACAATGAGCTCTCAATGAAGGCAAAGATAATTGCTAAGCTCTGGCCTGAGCCAAAAATACCTGTCCTAGTGTTGGTCCAAACCAGTAAGCTCTCCTCCTTGGTCTCTCTCCAAAAAACCGTTGCACAAGAGTGAATGCTGCAAAATGGCTGGCCTTTATAGTGCAGGGTAAGTGCCCTTTAATTAGTGCTCCCCGCGGCCCGCCTCGGCTGTGTACCGTTCCACTTCACAGTCGTTAGGGCCGCCCGGCTCACAATGGCCCGGCGCGATTGAAGTTCCGGTTTGGGGCGCACAAAGGGCGTTGCACTAGTAAATGACGTCATGATCTGCGCGCGCAGCAGGGCGCGCGCTAAGAATTTGCGCCGGCGCTAAATGTGTACTGAAGTTGGGGTGAGGCGCAGATCGCGCTGCGCCCGGGCACTAAGCGCCTAGCACTCGAGATCTACTCCTCCTAAGGCGCTAACGGCTGGCGCGCCCAACTGAATTTCTAGCCATCAGTCTTTGGGGCGGCTTCCTGACCCTTTCAGGATAGCGCCTTTCCGCAGGTTCTTGTTCTTGGTGCAGAGGCGATTCTGACCCCTTTTCATCGGGTAGTTCATCGGGTTCCACTGCTACTGGGTCTGAAGTAGATGCTACCGGTATGTCGAGTTCATCCCCAGGTACTCGAGACATGGGGTTGACGCCTTTCTGTGACGCTAATATCTGATCGACGTGGCGTCTCACAATGTTCTCCCCGACATCCACTGTGTACATTAATGGCCCCTGCCTTGTACATATCGTTCCGGGTTGCCACTTCTCTGTTCGATAGTCACGGGCCAAGACTGGTTGCCCTACATTGAAGCTCCTTGTCGGCTTCTCGTTGATGTGCTGGAATTGTTTGTCCTCAACATTTCTTCGCACATTTGGCCTGAGCAAGTCCAGACGAGATCTCAACCTTCGGTTAAAGAACATCATGGCCGGGGTCTGGTTGGTAACTGCATGTGTCGCGTTTCGGTAGGCTAATAAGAAATTGTCCATCTTATGCTGTAGTGGAATTTCCTCGTCGCACATGGCCTTTATCACCTTCTTAAAGATTTGTACGAACCTCTCAGCCAATCCATTGGTGGCTGGATGATACAGGGCGGATGTGTAATGCCTTACCCCATTCCTTTTCATGAATTTTTGGAACTCGTCGGACACAAACTGTGGTCCATTATCAGAGCAGAGCTGCTCTGGCAAACCGTTTCTGGCAAATATGGTCCGTAGGACTGCAATCGTTTTCTCTGTAGTGGTTGAAGACATTTTTATCACCTCAGGCCACTTTGAAAGAGCATCCACTGCTATTAAGAACATTGAGTCCATGAATGGACCAGCGAAAGCAATGTGCACCCGTTGCCATGGAGAGGAGGGCCACTCCCATGGGTGTAGAGGGGCATGTGGTGGTGCATTTTGGACCTTCTGGCATCCTAAGCAGCTCTTAGTTAGGTCTTCGATTTGTTGATCGATTCCCGGCCACCACACATAAGCCCTAGCAAGGCTTTTCATTTTCACTCCCCCCAGATGGCCTTCATGTAGCTCCTTTAGCACTCTCTCCCTTAACTTGGGTGGAATCACCACTCTGGATCCACACATCACTGTCCCCTGGCATACTGACAGCTGCTTTCTTCTGGATGAGAATGCTGGCAACAGTGAGTCGCCATGTGTTGGCCATCCCCTCACCGTCAATTCATATACCCGTGACAGCGTCGGATCATTGCGGGTCTCCTTCTCTATATCCGCGTTTGTTACTGGCAATCGTTCAATTATCGACGAATAAAATATCTCGATAGGGTCCACTGCTGGTGCTTCCTCTACCGTAGGCAGTGGCAGGCGCGATAGCCCATCAGCGTTCCCATGCTGTTTCGTGCCTTTATATTCTATTTCATATTGATTCGCCCCTAGAAACAGGGACCATCTTTGTAACCGCTGTGCAGTCATTACTGGCACGCCCTTCTTAGGATTAAAGATGGAGACAAGTGGTTGGTGGTCAGTCAGCAAGGTGAACTTCTGCCCATGCAGATAATGGTTGAATTTTTTTACTCCCCATACTAGGCTGAGGGCCTCCCTGTCAATCTGGGCATCGTTGCGCTCGGCTGAGGTTAGTGACCGAGATGCAAAGGCTACTGGCCTCTCCAACCCGTCTGGGAATTTGTGCGATAGCACCGCTCCAATGCCGTAGGGCGATGCATCACATGCCAAACAAATTGGTCGTGCTGGGTTGAAATGGGCCAACACCTCTTTTGATGTGATCAATTCTTTACACTTCTGGAAAGCTCGTCTACGTTCGTCATCCCACTTCCATGGTACCCCTATTTGCAGTAGGGTGTTCAGCAGGTGTAATACCGTAGACAAATTTGGTAAGAACTTGTGGTAATAGTTTACCAGCCCGAGGAACGACCTCAGTTGTGACACATTTTCCGGTGCTGGAGCCTTGACTACTGCCTTAATCTTGTCAGGGGACTTATGTAACCCCTCTTCATCGATGACGTGCCCACAATACGAGATCTGTTTCTGGAAAAACTCGCACTTGTGGCGATTAGCTCGTAGCCCATATTCCTTTAATCTGGTGAGCACCTTCTCCAAGTTAGCGAGGTGATCACCGTCATTTTCGCCCGTGACCAAGATGTCGTCCAAATAACACTGGGTCCCTGGAATCCCTTGCAGGACCTGATCCATTGCCCTTTGCCAGATAGCCGGAGCCGAGGCTACTCCAAACACCAGCCGGTTGTATTGATAGAGACCTTTATGGGTGTTGATCGTAAGGTAATGTTTCGAAGCTTCTTCTACCTCCATTTGCAAGTACGCCTGGGCTCGATCAATTTTGGTGAAGCGTTTACCACCAGATAGCGAGGCGAAAATATCTTCAATTCGTGGAAGCGGATATTGCACCGTGTGAAGGACTGGGTTCACTGTCACCTTAAAATCCCCACAGATGCGGACCTTCTTTGGTTCCCCAGGCGTATTACTCAACGACCTCTTCATTACAGGAACGATGGGTGCAGCCCACTCGCTCCAGTCCACTTTGGACAGTACTCCTGAACGTTCCAACCCTTCCAGCTCTGCTTCAACCGCTGGTCTGGAATACTTAAAACCCAATTCTGCCCTTTTTTGAGCCAGGTCTCCATTATCGCCACAACATCATATTCCCATGTGACTATTTGTGGTTATTTTGAAACTGGATTGAAAATAGGAATGACATAGGAACAGAGGAATTGCTAGATGAAAAAAACAGCACAGTCCATCGAGTCTATTTTCTACCATCCTGGTTGTCACATGATACAAAGATAATTGAGTTGCTGGCTAATCATAGTAATCAATCTCTATCAATTAGTCTATAACAGACACAGGCATGAGGCAAGGAAAACCCCCAGTGGCGGAGAGCGTTTGAAACCATTATGAGCCCAAAGTTGCCTGTTCCTCACAGGCATGCTAACATTACCATATGTCATGTCTCAAGTACTCTTATATTGTATCCCAAAATATTCAGCAACAGGGTGATTGAGGCATCTGTGATGTCCTGCAGATCATAGCAAATGGACACTGATCTCTCTGCTTATTTATTGAGTTGAATCATCAACCCGCTCACTGTAGCGTTTGTGCACTCTGAGGGCTCAGCAGATGGTGGCTTACTTAGCTGCAGTTCCACCAGAAAGAGTGAAAGAATGAGTATTTATATAGCCCGTTTCATGACCTCAAGACATCTCAAAGCTCTTCGTAACCAATGAAGTACTTTTGAAGTGTAGTCACGGTTGTAATGTAGGGAACCACAGCAGCCAATTTGCAAACAGCAAGGTCCCAGAAGCAACAATATGATAATGTCCAGATAATCTGTTTTGGTGATGTTGGTTGAGGGATAAATGTTGGCCTGGACACTGGGGCGAACTCTCCTGCTCTTCTTCGAACTAGTGTCATGAGATCTTTTAGGGTCATGGAGCCTCAGTTGAACTTCTCATCCGAAAGACAGCACTTCCAGCATTGCAGCACTCCCTCAGTACTGCACTGAAATGTCAGCCAGAAGTGGGACATGAACACACAACCTTCTGACTCAGAGGTGAGATTGCGACCCACTGAGCCAAGGCAAACACGAAGCCACACTTAGCTCTGTTAATTAATTGTAGCCATTAAATATTAGCCCACACACTGAAAATCAATAATGATAGCAATAATTATGGGGGAGCAATGGGCTAAAATTAGTCTGGTAATGATTTTGCAGCTAAGATGCCAGTGTTATACATGTGTGATAAAGGCTCAACTAAAATATAGTTAAGATCATAAGAACATAAGAATTATGAGCAGTACTAGCAAAATTAACGGGACTAAAAGTCGATAAATCTCAAGGACCGGCTGACCTACATCTTAGGGTTTTGAAAGAGGTGGCCATTGGGATAGTGGACGCATTGGTTGTCATCTTCCAAAATTCTATAGATTCTGGAACGATTCCTGCAGATTGGAGGATAGTAAATGTAACTGCACTATTTAAGAAAGGAGGGAGAGAGAAAATGGGGAACTACAGATCTGTTAGCCTCACATCTGTAGTTGGTAAAATGCTGGTATCTATTATAAAGGATGCAATAACTAGGCACTTAGAAACTAATAGTAATATTGGGCAGAGTCAATATGGATTAATGAAAGGGGAGCCCTGTTTGACAAACCTTTGGAGTTCTTTGTGGATGTAACTAGTGGAGTAGACAAAGGGGAACCGGTTGCTGTGTATTTGGATTTTCAGAAGGCCTTCGATAAGGTCCCACACAAGAGGTTGGTGAACAAAATTAGGGCACATGGAATTGGGGGTAATATACTAGCATGGATTGAGAATTGGTTAACAGACAGAAAACAAAGAGTAGGGATAAACGGGTCTTTTTCAGGATGGCAGGCTGTGAATAGTGGGGTACCGCAAGGACCAGTGCTTGGGCCCCAGCTATTCACAATCTATATCAATGATTTGGATGAGGGGACTAAATGTAACATTTCCAAATTTGCTGATGACACAAAGCTAGGTGGCAGAGTCAGTTGCGAAGAGGTAGAAGAATCCGGTAGTCAAGATGGCAGCCGAGATGATCCGGTGCTAGCGCGCTCTCCCTGCTTCGGGCAGCCCGCTCTCGCCGCTCGCTCCCGCAACCAGAGCGAAATGTTCGGCGAGTCGGGCGGAGGCAGCGCAGCGTGGCGAGCAGCAGCAGCAGCCACGACGACCCGCTGGAGCACGTCGGCCGGCAGCTCCTCAGCGGGAAGGCATTCTGAATGGGAGGAGGGTAGCCGAGCATGGCGGCCAGAGGCCGAACCGTGAGCGGGAGAAGCAGGCCCCGGGCCGTCGGACTGTGGAGCCGACGACGGTGAGGAGGAGGCCGTGGTGACCGGAGCATTCACTTCCCGACGATGTGTTCGGCGAGTCGGGCGGAGGCAGCGCAGCGCAACGAGCAGCAGCAGCAGCCACGACGACCCGCTGCAGCACGTTGGCCGGCAGCTCCATGGTGGGAAGCTCGCAGTCCGACTGGGAGGAGGGGAGCCGGGCATGGTGGCCAGAGGTCAGATGGTGACCGGGAGAAGCAGTCCACCACACATGGAGCCGGCAACAGTGAGGAGGAGGCGGCGGTGACGAGGAGGACGGAGCGGCTGAGGGACATCGTGCTCCCACTGCCACTGGAAGCCATTGAACTGACTTTCTGAACACGGCGCTGTAAGAATAGCTGACGTGTCCCTACGGGGAGTAAGCATTCCATTGTACTTGTACTGGTACTGGTTACATATGGCAAATAAAATTGAATTGAATTGAATTGAGAGGAGGTGAAGAGGCTTCAAGGAGATCTCAACAGGCTCAGTGAGTGGGCGAGAACATGGCAGATGGATTATAAGGTGGATAATTGTGAAGTTATCCACTTTGGTAGAAAAAACAGGAAGGCAGAGTATTTCCTAAATGGTGAAAGATTGGGGAATGCAGATACTCAAAGGGACCTGGGTGTTCTTGTACATGAGTCACTGAAAGTGAATGTGCAGGTTCAGCAAGCCATTAGGAAGGCAAATGGTATGCTGGCCTTCATTACAAGAGGATTTGAGTACAGGAGTAAAGAAGTCTTACTCCAATTATATAGGGCCTTGGTGAGACCAAACCTGGAGCACTGTGTACAATTTTGGTCTCCTTAACTAAGGAAGGATATACTTACCATAGAGGGAGTGCAATGAAGGTTCACGAGATTGATTCCTGGGATGGCGCAACTATTGTATGAGAAGAGATTGAGTAAACTAGGCCTGTATTCTCTTGAATTCAGAAGAATGAGAGGGGATCTCATTGAAGCATACAAAATTATTACAGGGCTTGATAGGATGGATGCTGGGAGAATGTTTCCCTTGGCTGGGGAGTCTAGAAACAGGGGCCACAGCCTCAGGATAAAGGGTAGGCCATTCAGGACTGAGATGAGAGGAAATTTCTTCACACAGAGGGTGGTGAATCTTTGGAATTCTCTACCCCAGAGGGCTGTGGAGGCTCAGTCATTGGGTATATTCAAAACAGAAGTTGATAGATTTCTGACTAGTAAGGGCATCAAGGGATAGGGCGATAGGGCCGGTGAATGGAGTTGAGGCAGAAGATCAGCCATGATCTCATTGAATGGCAGAGCAGGCTCGAAGGGTCGAATAGCCTACTCCTGCTCCTATTTCTTATGTTCTTATGATCAAGAAAGTTCTCCTGAACACACTTCAGAAATTCTTCCCCATTCCTGCCCTTTACACTATTATTATCCAAGTCTATTTGAGGATAATTGAAGTCCCTCATTATCACTACTCTATTGTTCTTGCACCTCTCTGTAGTTTCCCTGCAAATCTGCTCCTCTGTACCCTTCCCATTGGCCTATAGAATACACCTAGTAGTGTAATTGTACCTCTATTATTTCTTAACTCTAACCAAATAGATTCTGTCCTTGACCCCTCCAGGATATCCTCTCACTCCAGCACTGTAATATTCTCCTTAATCAATACTGCCAGCCCACCTCCTTTTTTCCTCTCCTATCATTCCTGAGCACCTTATATCCAGGAATATTTAAAATCCAAACCGGCCCTTTTTTGAGCCAGGTCTCCGTTATCGCCACAACATCGTATTCCCATGGGACTATTTGTGCTTATTTTGTAACTGGATTGAAAATAGGAATGACATATGAGCATAGGAATTGCTAGATGAAAAAAACAGCAGTCCATCTAGTTTATTTTCTACCATCCTGGTTGTCACATGATACAACGATAATTGAGTTGCTGGCTAATCATAGTAATCAATCTCTATCAATTAGTCTGTAACAGACACAGGCATGAGGCAAGGAAAATCCCCAGTGGTGGAGAGCGTTGGAAACTATTATGAGCCCAAAGTTGCCTGTTCCTCACAGGCATGCTAACATTACCATATGTCATGTCTCAAGTACTCATATATTTTATCCCAAAATATTCAGCAACAGGGTGATTGAGGCATCTGTGTTGTCCTGCAGATCATAGCAAATGGACACTGATCTCCCTGCTTATTTATTGAGTTGAATCATCAACCCGCTCACTGTAGTGTTTGTGCACTCTGAGGGCTCAGCAGATGGTGGCTTACTTAGCTGCAGTTCCACTAGAAAGAGTGAAAGAATGAGTATTTATATAGCCCGTTTCATGACCTCAAGACATCTCAAAGCTCTTCGTAACCAATGAAGTACTTTTGAAGTGTAGTCACGGTTGTAATGTAGGGAACCACAGCAGCCAATTTGCACAAAGAAAGGTCCCAGAAGCAACATAGATACATAGATACATAGAAGATAGGAGCAGGAGTAGGCCATTCGGCCCTTCGAGCCTGCTCCGCCATTCAATGAGATCATGGCTGATCATCCAAATTCAGTACCCGGTCCCTGCCTTCTCCCCATATCCCTTGATCCCTTTAGCCTTAAGAAATATATCCAACTCTTTCTTGAATATACTTAATGAACTGGCCTCCACCGCCCTCTGTGGCAGAGAATTCCACAGGTTCACCACTCTCTGGGTGAAGAAATTTCTCCTCATTTCAGTCCTAAATGGCTTACCCCTTATCCTTAGACTATGACCCCTGGTTCTGGACTCCCCGGCCATCAGAAACATCATTCCTGCATCTAGTCTGTCCAGGCCTGACAGAATTTTATAGGTTTCGATGAGATCCCCTCTCAGTCTTCTAAACTCCAGTGAGTATAAGCCCAATCGACACAATCTCTCCTCATTCGTCACTCCTGCCATCCCAGGTATCAGCCTGGTGAATCTTCGCTGCACTCCTTCCATGGCAATAACATCCTTCCTCAGGTAAGGCGACCAAAACTGCACACAATACTCAAGGTGTGGTCTCACCAAGGCCCTGTACAACTGCAGCAAGACATCCCTGTTCTTGTACTCGAACCCTCTTGCTACGAAGGCCAACATACCATTTGCCTTCTTAACCACCTGCTGCACCTGCATGCTTACCTTCAGCGACTGGTGTACAAGAACACCCAGGTCTCTTTGCACTTCCCCTTCTCCCAATCTATTACCATTCAAATAATAATCTGCCTTCCTGTTTTTGCCACCAAAGTGGATAACCTCACATTTATCCACATTATAGTGCATTTGCCATGTTTCTGCCCAATCACCCAACCTGTCCAAATCGTGCTGGAGTTTCACGACATCCTCCTCACAGCATACCCTCCCCCCCAGCTTTGTGTCGTCTGCAAATTTGGAGATATTACATCCAATTCCCTCGTCCAGATCATTAATATATATTGTGAACAGCTGGGGTCCTAGGACCGATCCTTGCGGTACCCCACTAGTCACTGCCTGCCACTCGGAAAACGACCCGTTTATTCCAACTCTTTGCTTTCTGTCCGCCAACCAGTTCTCTATCCAAGTCAATACCTTGCCCCCAATCCCATGTGCCTTAATTTTGCACGTTAATCTCTAACAATATGATAATGTCCAGATAATCTGTTTTGGTGATGTTGGTTGAGGGATAAATGTTGGCCTGGACACTGGGGCAAACTCCCCTGCTCTTCTTCGAACTAGTGTCATGGGATCTTTTAGGGTCATGGAGCCTCAGTTGAACTTCTCATCCGAAAGACAGCACTTCCAGCATTGCAGCATTCCCTCAGTACTGCACTGAAATGTCGGCCAGAAGTGGGACATGAACACATAACCTTCTGACTCAGAGGTGAGATTGCGACCCACTGAGCCAAGGCAAACACGAAGCCACACTTAGCTCTGTTTATTTAATTGTAGCCATTAAATATTAGCCCACACACTGAAAATCAATAATGATAGCAATAATTATGGGGGAGCAAGGGACTAAAATTATTCTGGTAATGATTTTGCAGCTAAGATGCCAGTGTTATACATGTGTGATAAAGGCTCAACTAAAATATAGTTAAGATCATAAGAACATAAGAATTATGAGCAGTACTAGCAAAATTAATGGGACTAAAAGTCGATAAATCTCAAGGACCGGCTGACCTACACCCTAGGGTTTTGAAAGCGGTGGCCATTGGGATAGTGGACGCATTGGTTGTCATCTTCCAAAATTCTATAGATTCTGGAACAGTTCCTGCAGATTGGAGGATAGTAAATGTAACTGCACTATTTAAGAAAGGAGGGAGAGAAAAAACGGGGAACTACAGACCTGTTAGCCTCACATCAGTAGTTGGGAAAATGCTGGAATCTATTATAAAGGATGCAATAACTAGGCACTTAGAAACTAATAGTAATATTGGGCAGAGTCAACATGGATTAATGAAAGGGGAGCCCTGTTTGACAAACCTTTGGAGTTCTTTGAGGATGTAACTAGTGGAGTAGACAAAGGGGAACCAGTAGATGTGTATTTGGATTTTCAGAAGGCCTTCGATAAGGTCCCACACAAGAGGTTGGTGAACAAAATGAGGGCACATGGATTGGGGGTAATATACTAGCATGGATTGAGAATTGGTTAACATACAGAAAACAAAGAGTAGGGATAAACGGGTCTTTTTCAGGATGGCAGGCTGTGACTCGTGGGATACCGCAAGGATCAGTGCTTGGGCACCAGCTATTCACAATCTATATCAATGATTTGGATGAGGGGACTAAATGTAACATTTCCAAATTTGCTGATGACACAAAGCTAGGTGGCAGAGTCAGTTGCGAAGAGGTAGAAGAATCCGGTAGTCAAGATGGCGGCCGAGATGGTCCAGTGCTAGCGCGCTGTCCCTGCTTCGGGCAGCCCAGTCTCGCTGCTCGCTCTCGCAACCAGAGCGAAGTGTTCGGCGAGTCGGGCGGAGACAGCGCAGCGTGGCGAGCAGCAGCAGCAGCCACGATGACCCGCTGGAGCACGTCGGCCGGCAGCTCCTCAGCGGGAAGGCATTCCGACTGGGAGGAGGGGAGCCGAGCATGGCAGCCAGAGGCCAAACCGTGAGCGGGAGAAGCAGGCCCTGGGCCATCGGACCGTGGAGCCGGCGACGGTGAGGAGGAGGCCGCGGCGACCGGAGCATTCACTTCCCGACGATATGTTTGGCAATCGGGCAGAGGCAGCGCAGCGCAATGAGCAGCAGCAGCAGCCACGACGACCCGCTGCAGCACGTTGGCCGGCAGCTCCATGGCGGGAAACTCGCAGTCCGACTGGCAGGAGGGGAGCCGGGCATTGTGGCCAGAGGTCGGATCATGAGCGGGAGAAGCAGGCCACCACACGTGGAGCCGGCAACAGTGAGGAGGAGGCGGCGGTGACGAGGAGGACGGAGCGGCTGAGGGACATCGTGCTCCCACTGCCACTGGATGCCATTGAATTGACTTTCTGAACACGGCGCTGTAAGAATAGCTGACGTGTCCCTACGGGGAGTAAGCATTCCATTGTACTTGTACTAGTACTGGTTACATATGGCAAATAAAATTGAATTGAATTGTATTGAGAGGCTGTGAAGAGGCTTCAAGGAGATCTCAACAGGCTCAGTGAGTGGGCAAGAACATGGCAGATGGATTATAAGGTGGATAAATGTGAAGTTATCCACTTTGGTAGAAAAAACAGAAAGGTAGAGTATTTCATAAATGGTGAAAGATTGGGGAATGCAGATACTCAAATGGACCTGGGTGTTCTTGTACATGAGTCACTGAAAGTGAATGTGCAGGTGCAGCAAGCCATTAGGAAGGTAAATGGTATGATGGCCTTCATTACAAGAGGATTTGAGTACAGGAGTAAAGAAGTCTTACTCCAATTATATAGGGCCTTGGTGAGACCACACCTGGAGCACTGTGTACAATTTTCGTCTCCTTAACTAAGGAAGGATATACTTACCATAGAGGGAGTGCAATGAAGGTTCACGAGATTGATTCCTGGGATGGCGCGACTATTGTATGAGAAGAGATTGTGTAAACTAGGCCTGTAGTCTCTTGAATTCAGAAGAATGAGAGGGGATCTCATTGAAGCATACAAAATTGTTACAGGGCTTGATAGGGTGGATGCTGGGAGAATGTTTCCCTTGGCTGGGGAGTCTAGAAACAGGGGCCACAGCCTTAGGATAAAGGGTAGGCCATTCAGGACTGAGATGAGAAGAAATTTCTTCACACAGTGGGTGGTGAATCTTTGGAATTCTCTACCCCAGAGGGCTGTGGAGGCTAAGTCATTGGGTATATTAAAAACAGAAGTTGATAGATTTCTGACTAGTAAGGGCATCAAGGGATATGGCGATAGGGCCGGTGAATGGCGTTGAGGCAGAAGATCAGCCATGATCTCATTGAATGGCAGAGCAGGCTCGAAGGGTCGAATGGCCTACTCCTGCTCCTATTTCTTATGTTCTTATGTTCTTATGATCAAGAAAGTTCTCCTGAACACACTTCAGAAATTCTTCCCCATCCCTGCCCTTTAATTATTATTATCCAAGTCTATCTGAGGATAATTGAAGTCCCTCATTATCACTACTCTATTGTTCTTGCACCTCTCTGTAATTTCCCTGCAAATCTGCTCCTCTGTATCCTTCCCATTGGCCTATAGAATACACCTAGTAGTGTAATGGTACCTCTATTATTTCTTAACTCTAACCAAATAGATTCTGTCCTTGACCCCTCCAGGATATCCTCTCACTCCAGCACTGTAATATTCTCCTTAATCAATACTGCCAGCCCACCTCCTTTCTTTCCTCTCCTATCATTCCTGAGCACCTTATATCCAGGAATATTTAAAACCACAACATCGTATTCCCATGTGACTATTTGTGGTTATTTTGAAACTGGATTGAAAATAGGAATGACATAGGGGCATAGGAATTGCTAGATGAAAAAACAGCACAGTCCATCTAGTTTATTTTCTACCATCCTGGTTGTCACATGATACAACGATAATTGAGTTGCTGGCTAATCATAGTAATCAATCTCTATCAATTAGTCTGTAACAGACACAGGCATGAGGCAAAGAAAACCCCCAGTGGTGGAGAGCGTTGGAAACCATTATGAGCCCAAAGTTGCCTGTTCCTCACAGGCATGCTAACATTACCATATGTCATGTCTCAAGTACTCATATATTTTATCCCAAAATATTCAGCAACAGGGTGATTGAGGCATCTGTGTTGTCCTGCAGATCATAGCAAATGGACACTGATCTCTCTGCTTATTTATTGAGTTGAATCATCAACCCGCTCACTGTAGTGTTTGTGCACTCTGAGGGCTCAGCAGATGGTGGCTTACTTAGCTGCAGTTCCACTAGAAAGAGTGAAAGAATGAGTATTTATATAGCCCGTTTCATGACCTCAAGACATCTCAAAGCTCTTCGTAACCTGTAGTGTATGTACCCGTCTACCTTTAAGAGAACTATTGTATGTAACCGTCCACCTTTAAGAGAACTACTTTAGGTGTTGCACTACTTTGTTGGCTTCTGTATACTGTAATACCGACGGTGACCACACCGGTATATAAGTGCTGTGTCAGGATTATTGGGCAGATTCGCCCTGACCTTCAAATAGTAAAGTGCTGTTTTAAGTTACTCTTGGAGTCTGTGTATTAATTAACTAAACAACCCACAGACTTTACAGTGGCGACGAGTCCGATCGTACCCTGCGGCAACAATACTTCCGAAGCAGTTGACGAGCGTCGAGAAGAGGCAACCGCCCTCGTCATTCTGCTGGGAGAAAACTCGAGTCTACAGAGCTGGAAAGGAGGAAGAATTCAGAGACAAAGACTTCCATCAGCAACAGGCACTGACTGTCCCTTCTGCCACGGTGAGGAGTGAGCCGATCAGCACGAGAAGCAAGCCGGCCACGGTGACTGTGAGTAAGGGAAAAGTAAAAAGAATAACCGGAGGATAAGGGCGGTGCACTCGACCACGGTCGAGGGGGAAAGGAGCCGGACAGAAATCGGGCCCAGAGGCGCTGAGACTGGGGCAGCGTGGAGCAAGGAAGCCGCGGTACAGACAGGCTGGGGACGCAACGGCATCGTGAGACAGCTAGACCGCAACCGGCGAAAAAGGCCGGGCAGCGACCGAAGCCACGAAGCGCTGCGACCGGGAACGTAGGCGCGGGAAGATATAAAATCTCAGCCGCAGCAGGGGAGGGAAGCACCGGACTGCGAGAGGGCTGGGAGGCGCGATTGGGAGCCGAGCGAGCGGAAGAGGCAGAGCCGAGCAAGGGAGACTGAGCGAGAGCCAGTCCAGCGGCTGAAACTGTTCTCCGTCAACGGGGTGTACCCAGCGGCAGTAGAGCCGAGCGAGTGGGAGAGAGACAGAGCCCGAGCAAGGGGAACTGAGCGAGAGCCAGCCCAGTGGCTGAAACTGTTCGCCGTCAATGGGGTGTACCCAGCGCCGGTTGCCTGCCGAGAAAAGGGAAAGCACTGAAGCCGACGCGCAGGCTGTGAACCTGAAAGCCAGCGGCCGTCGCCCGTGGGGAAAGTGTACCCCTCCCGCCAGGGGAAGAAACGCGGAAGCCGCCATTAGGCGGAGAAGACGACAGAAGTGGGAAACCGCCATTGAAGTGGGCGGGGAGAGAAGATAAGCGCGGGAAACCGCCATTTTCGCGGGAACCGCCATCTTGGAAAAAAAAAGAAAATTTAAAGAAATAATTCGTGGTGTTATCAGGAAGAGAGGAAGATGCCTAAGCATGGTAACATCAACGATTTTAATTCCGAGGTAGAAGACTGGGCCACGTATGTGGAACGCATTGAGATCTATTGTGAGGCCAATAAAATAGAAGAAGATGACAAAGCTATAACCTTGCTAAACTCGATGGGCGTGAAGACATACGGGCTCTTGAAGCATCTACTATCACCAGCTAAACCGGCGGATCAGACTTTCGATGATATTGTGGCTGTTCTGAAGGATCACTTGAACCCCACACCGTTGATGTTGGCGGAACGATTCAAATTCTATGCGAGAACGCAAAGGAAAGGTGAAAGCAACGCAGAATACTTGGTCGAACTGCGTAGACTAGCGGAACACTGCCAGTTTGGAGGGAATCTGACAGAGGCATTGCGAGACAAATTCATGTGCGGAATGTCGAAGGAAGAAACACAAAAACGACTGCTCGAAGAGAATGATCTTACACTTGAGAAGGCTGTCCTTATTGCTGCATCGAACGAAGCCGCAGCGAAAGGAACGGCAGAAATGCAGCTAAAGGCAGCGGCACTCAGGGTGCAGCAAATTACTTCGGGTACAACGAAATGCTATCGTTGTGGGAAGACAACACACGACCAGAACCAATGCTGGTTTAAAAACCAGGAATGTAGGAAATGTGGCAAGCTCGGTCACATAGCTAAGGTATGCCGGTCAGGAAAGAAGACCAACAATAATGAGTCACCACAAAAGAGGTACAGAAAGGTACATGAGGTGACTAGGAAGAGTCCGGAAGAACAGAATTCGGACTCACACTCCAACTGCAAGGAACTGGATAGTCTGAGAATTCACAAAGTGAGTAAACAAGCTATCTGGATCACACTACAGATTGCAAAAGTCCAAGTGAAAATGGAAGTGGACACCGGATCGGCGTTGACGGTCATGAATAAGCATGATTATAAAAAGTTATTCAAGCATATTCCCCTACGGGATACGGAACTAGTATTGAAGACATACACGGGGCACAAAGTATACCCCATCGGAAAGATAGAAGTCAAGGTGAGATACAAGGACAAAGAGCACCAAAGGATGGACCTGTATGTGTTGCCTGAGGGAGGTCCACCACTTCTGGGACGGGAGTGGATCAGGAAAATAAAGATAGACTGGCATTCACTAAACACCATGACGGTAGATTCCGGAAAGGATGATGTCAAACCTGAACGGTTGTCCAGAATATTAGACGAAGCTAAAGAGGTATTCCAGCAAGGACTGGGAACACTGCGAGGAATTAAAGCAAAGGGTAAGATTGCAGAACATGCAAGCCCAAAATTTTTCAAAGCCAGATCGGTACCTTACGCGATACGACCTGCTGTGGAGGCAGAACTGGAAGAACTTGAACGATCAGGGGTACTGTCAAAAGTGGACTGGAGTGAGTGGGCCACGCCCATTGTTCCCGTCATGAAGTCTTCACCAAGTAACACGCCAGGGGGACCGGGGAAGGTCCGCATCTGCGGAGACTTCAAGATCACAGTGAATCCGGTGCTTCACACGGTACAATACCCGCTTCCGCGGATTGAAGATATCTTTGCTTCGTTGGCTGGAGGGAAACACTTCACCAAGATAGACCTGGCACAGGCATACTTGCAAATGGAAGTCGAGGAAGAGTCGCGTCAGTACCTCACCATCAACACACACAGAGGCTTGTATCATTATAATAGACTGGTTTTTGGGGTAGCTTCGGCTCCAGCAATTTGGCAGAGGGCCATGGAGCAGGTATTACAAGGAATTCCAAGCACGCAGTGTTACTTAGATGATATCCTGATTACGGGAGAAGACGAGGAAGAACACCTCACAAATTTGAAACTGGTGCTCACTAGGTTGAAGGAATATGGCCTTCGAGTTAGTCGCAAGAAATGTGAGTTCTTCCAAAAACGGATCTCGTACTGCGGTCATGTCATTGACCGAGAGGGGCTGCACAAGTCACCTGACAAGATAGAAGCTGTCGTGAAGGCCCCCGCTCCGGAAAACGTATCACAGTTAAGATCATTCTTGGGGTTGATTAATTATTATCACAAGTTTCTGCCGAATCTATCCACGGTGCTGCATCCGCTGAATGCTCTGTTGCGGAAAGAAGTACCATGGAAGTGGAGTGAGGAATGTAAAAAGGCCTTTCGCAGAAGCAAGGCATTGATTACCTCTGAAGAAGTGTTGGCTCATTTCAACCCAACGTTACCTCTTCGTCTAGCTTGTGATGCTTCCCCCTATGGAATTGGAGCAGTACTTTCACACAAGTTACCAAATGGCTCGGAAAGGCCAGTGGCATTCGCGTCCCGATCATTGACCTCCGTGGAGCGAAATTATGCTCAAATAGATAGGGAGGCCCTCAGCCTTGTGTGGGGCGTAAAGAAATTCAATCATTACCTGCAGGGCAAGAAGTTCACATTACTGACAGACCACCAGCCGTTGGTGTCCATATTCAACCCTCACAAGGCCGTTTCCACCATGACAGCGCAAAGGTTACAGAGGTGGTCCGTGTTACTTGGGGCACACCAATATGACATCGAATACAAAAGGTCCAAACAGCATGGAAATGTTGATGGGTTATCGCGCTTGCCATTGCCGATAGTAGAAGAAGCGACTACAGTGGACACGGTAGAGATGTTCCACTCATCCATAGTGGAATGTCTACCAGTAACAAATTCGATGATCGAAAACGAAACAAGAAATGACCCGACTGTCTCATGAGTCTATGATTTAACGGTGGAGGGATGGCCAGCACAGGGCGAACCAACGCTGCCAGCATTTTCGCAGAGAAAAGAACAGCTGTCAGTGTGTCGAGGAACCCTGATGTGTGGATCTAGAGTGGTGATTCCACCCAAACTTCAACAGAAGGTGTTAAAGGAGCTGCACGAGGGACATCTGGGTGGAGTGAAAATGAAGAACCTAGCAAGAGCGTTTGTGTGGTGGCCAGGCATTGATGGGGACATCGAAGAAATCACTAAGAGCTGTCTAGGATGCCAGAAGGTCCAAAACGCGCCACCACAGGCTCCTCTGCATCCATGGGAGTGGCCCTCATCTCCTTGGCAAAGGGTACACATCGACTTTGCTGGTCCATTTATGGAATCAATGTTTCTAATAGCGGTGGATGCACACTCCAAGTGGCCGGAGGTAATAAAGATGTCCACCACCACCACGGAAAAAACCATCACAGTGTTAAGGACCATGTTTGCTAGGAATGGGCTGCCGGAACAGATCTGTTCTGATAATGGACCGCAATTTGTGTCCGAAGAATTCAAGAAATTCTTAAAGAGCAATGGGGTTAAGCACTACACGTCAGCCCCATACCATCCCGCCTCCAAAGGATTGGCTGAAAGGTTTGTCCAGACCTTCAAGAAGGCCATAAAGGCCATGGGTAATGAAGCCATTAACTTACAACATAAGGTGGATAGCTTCTTGTTGGCGTACAGGAATGCAACACATGCGGTCACAAATCAAACTCCAGCCATGATGTTTTTTAATAGACGACTAAGATGCCGGCTGGATTTGCTTAAGCCAAACGTCAGAAGGGACGTAGAGAACCGGCAATTCCAGGGCATGAATGAAAGGCCAACTAGGTCTTTTCAGATAGGTCAACAAGTTTTGGCCCGGGACTACCGTACCGAAAAATGGCAGCCTGGAACTATTGGAAAAAGGCTAGGGCCGTTGATGTATACGGTGGACATTGGGGACAGTATAATAAGGCGCCATGTTGACCAGATCATAGGGTCAGCCACAAATGGCCAACCTACTCCACCACCTTACACGGTTAATATTGAGACAGAGATACCCAGAACACCTACCTCCGATCTGGTAATACTGGAATCAGATGAACCTGACACTGTCCTTCAAGCCGAATCGACCTTGCCAGAAGCACCTACTACCCCGCCGGGAGTTACGACACCACCGAGGCGTTATCCGGACAGAGTCCGGAAACCTCCAGAGAGACTGAATCTGTGAACTGTCTTGCATAAAGTTGTATATATGTTATAATGTATGTTTAATGGGGAATCAGTATGTTGTAAGCTAAAAAGGGAGGATTGTGGTGTATGTACCCGTCTACCTTTAAGAGAACTATTGTATGTAACCGTCCACCTTTAAGAGAACTACTTCAGGTGTTGCACTACTTTGTTGGCTTCTGTATACTGTAATACCGACGGTGACCACACCGGTATATAAGTGCTGTGTCAGGATTATTGGGCAGATTCGCCCTGACCTTCGAATAGTAAAGTCCTGTTTTAAGTTACTCTTGGAGTCTGTGTATTAATTAACTAAACAACCCACAGACTTTACATAACCAATGAAGTACTTTTGAAGTGTAGTCACGGTTGTAATGTAGGGAACCACAGCAGCCAATTTGCACACAGCAAGGTCCCAGAAGCAACAATATGATAATGTCCAGATAATCTGTTTTGGTGATGTTGGTTGAGGGATAAATGTTGGCCTGGACACTGGGGCGAACTCCCCTGCTCTTCTTCGAACTAGTGTCATTGGATCTTTTAGGGTCATGGAGCCTCAATTGAACTTCTCATCCGAAAGACAGCACTTCCAGCATTGCAGCATTCCCTCAGTACTGCACTGAAATGTCGGCCAGAAGTGGGACATGAACACAACCTTCTGACTCAGAGGTGAGATTGCGACCCACTGAGCCAAGGCAAACACGAAGCCACACTTAGCTCTGTTAATTAATTGTAGCCAATAAATATTAGTCCACACATTGAAAATCAATAATGATAGCAATAATTATGGGGGAGCAATGGACTAAAATTAGTCTGGTAATGATTTTGCAGCTAAGTTGCCAGTGTTATACATGTGTGATAAAGGCTCAACTGAAATATAATTAAGAACATAAGAACATAAGAATTACGTGCAGGAGTAGGCCATACGGTCCCTCGAGCCTGCTCTGCCATTCAATAAGATCATGGCTGATTTTCGACCTCAACTCCACATTCCCACCTGACCCCCATAGCCCTTGATTCCCCTAGAGTCCAAAAATCTATCTATCTCAGCCTTGAATATACTCAATGACTTAGCATCCACAGCTCTTTGGGGTAGAGAATTCCAATGATTCACAACCCTCTGAATGAAGAAATTCCTCCTCATCTCAGTCTTAAATGGCTGATCCCTTATGTAGTGTATATACCCGTCTACCTTTAAGGGAACTATTGAATGAAACCGTTCACCTTTAAGAGAACTACTTTAGGTGTGGCACTATTTGTTTGGCTTCTGTATACTGTAATACCGATAGTGACCACACCAGTATATAAGTGTTGTGGCAGGATTGCTGGGGCAGATTCGCCCTGACCTTCGAATAGTAAAGACCTGTTTGTTTGTTACTCCTGAAGTCTGTGTCGTTATTAACCGTACAACCCACAGACTTTACAGTGGCGACGAGTCCGATCGTACCCTGCGGCAAGACTACCAAATCAACGAAGAGCGTCGAAGAGAGGCAACCCCGCCCTCGTCGTGCTGCTGAAAGAAAACACGAGGCTGCAGCAGGAGGAAGGAGGAAGACTTTAGCAATAAAAGCTTCCATCTGCAACAGGCACTGACTACCCTTCTACCACGGTGCGGAGTGAGCCGATCAGCTGGAAACAAGGCGGCCGTGGAGACTGTGAGTAGGGGAAGGTGTAGAGAATATCCGGAGGATAAGGGCTGTGCACTCGACCACGGTCGAGGGGGAACGGAGCCGGTCAGAAAGTCGGGTCCAACGGCGTCGTGAGACAGTCGGACCTCGATCGGCGGGAAAAGCCGGGCAGCGACCGCAGCCACGAAGCGCTGAGACTGGGAGTAGGCGCGGGAAGAGAAACCCAACTGCAGCCGGGGAGGGAAACACCGGTCTGCGAGAGGGCTGGGAGGCGAACAGGAACCGTGCGGGTGGGAGAGAGAGACAGAGCCGAGCAAGGGGAGAGAGACTGTGCGAGAGCCAGTCCAGCGGCTGAACTGTTCTCCACCAACGGGGTACCCAGGGCCGGTAGAACCGAACGTGCGGGAGAGAGAGCGACAGAGCCGGGTACGGAGAGAGAGACTGCGCGAGAGCCAGTCCAGCGGCTGAACTGTCCTCCGTTAACGGGGTGTACCCAGCGCCGGTAGAGCCGTGCGGGCGGGAGGAAAAGACAGAGCCGAGTAAGGGGAGCTGTGCGAGAGCCAGCCAACGGCTGAACCTGTCCGCTGTGGGGAAAGCGTACCCCTTCCACCAGGAAGAAACGCGGGAAGCCGCCATTAGGCGGAGGAGACGACAGAAGCGGGAAACCGCCATTGAAGTGGGCGGGGAGAGAAAGGAAGAGTGGGAAACCGCCATTTTCACGGGAAAACCGCCATCTTAACTGACATACCGCCATTTAAGTGGGCGGGGAGAGAAGGAAAGAGCGGGAAACCGCCGATTTCGCGGGAAAACCGCCATCTTAGAAATAAACAAATAAATAAGAATACTTAAAGAAATACTGGTGCTGCTCCCAAGGGAAGAAAGATGCCTAAGCGAGGGAATATTAACGACTTTAATTCTGAAATAGAAGACTGGGCCACGTACGTGGAACGCATAGAGATCTATTGCGAAGCCAACAAAATAGAGGAAGACGACAAGGCGATAACATTGCTAAACTCGATGGGGGCAAAAACATACGGGCTCTTGAAGCCAGATAAACCAGCGGATCAGACCTTCGAAGAGATTGTGGCTGTGCTGAAGGACCACTTGAACCCCACACCGTTGATGCTGGCTGAACGATTCAAATTCTACGCAAGAACGCAGAGGAAAGACGAAAGCAATGCGGAGTACTTGGTCGAACTGCGTAGGCTAGCGAAATACTGCCAGTTCGGAGGGAATCTGACAGAAGCACTGCGGGACAAGTTTGTATGCGGATTGTCCAAAGAAGGGACGCAGAAGCGACTACTGGAAGAGAATGACCTCACACTAGACAGGGCTGTCCTTATAGCTGCATCGCACGAAGCCGCAGCGAAAGGAACGGCGGAAATGCAACTAAAGGCGGCGGCACTCGGGGTGGACCAAATTACTTCAAGCACAACAAAATGCTACCGTTGTGGGAAGACAACGCATGACCAGAATCAATGCTGGTTTAAGAACCAAGAGTGTAGGAAATGTGGCAAACTGGGTCACATCGCGAAGGTATGCCGGTCAGGGAAGAAGACCAACAATCAAAGGAAGCCACCACAAGATAAGTACAACAAGGTACACAAGGTGGCTGAGAAGAGTTCAGACGAACAGAATTCAGACTCAGACCCAAACAACCAGGAGCTGGGTAGTCTGAGAATCCACAATGTGGGTAAAGAAACGGATCTACAAACCATCTGGGTCATACTAAAAGTAGCTGGAGTCCAAGTAAGGATGGAGCTGGACACTGGATCAGCTCTATCAGTCATCAACCGAAGGGACTACCACCGGCTATTCTCTCACATACCTTTAAGAAATACCAAGTTCGTATTACAGACATACACGGGGCATAACGTATACCCCATGGGGAAAATAAGAGTCAAGGTGAGAGATAGGGGTAAAGAACACCCAAGAATGAACTTGTATGTATTACCTGAAGGAGGACCACCACTTCTAGGACGGGAGTGGATTAAGAAAATAGATATGGAATGGCACTACCTAAAAGCCATAATGAGGGAGGACTCGGTGCAAGCTATCAGCTCAGATTCTGAAATGGATGATGATAAGACCAATTCAAATATGGAAGACAAGGCTAAAAGGGACTTGCCGATGATGGGGAAGGAAACGAAGACATGCAGAAGGACGTATGTTACCAAGAAGAATAAAGCTGCAGAGCAGAACTCCAGGTTGACAGAGAATTCTGAGCCTGTTCAAGCAAAGGATTCATCCACGACGGAAGAACACCGAGTTCGGACTCAAACTTATGTCAAAGTACGACAACAATTAGAACAGTTGAGTGACCGTCTCGTACAAGAGATGAAAAATATGGAAAAGTTCTGGGACACCGAATGGGAGAACCTGGAAAGACAACAGAGACAGCTAGCTCAAGCAGAGAGCGACCATAGAGCCATCGTGGCCAAATACCAATCACATTCCCCTGATGCTGTTCAGGAACTAGAATATTTACAGAACGAACCAAGGGAAGAGGAATCTTCAGGAAGCCAGGATTTTATCCCAGTTCATCTCTACGACTCGTTGCAAGCAGAGTGTAACAAGTTGAAAGAACAGTATGAACAGGCCCAGACTATAATCCTGGAAGGGGTTAACTCGGCAACCTCCGAAAAGCTAGTTTTAGTGAAAGCATCTGAACAGCTAAAGGTTGAACATGAGCGAGAATTACAAAGGCTGCAGGAAATGTTTGATGAGCTCCAGGCCAAGACAGACTCATCGGTAGAGATTCCATCCATCGATGAAAAATTAGAGGTGGAAGACATAGCAGAACATGAAATTCAAGATGTCCAAGAACTCATTAAATTATTGAAGGCAACCCAGGACAAATATGAGGCGGCAATGGCCGAGGTTCAACAACTTGAAGAACATATTCAACTAGGAATCCGGGCAGTGGAAGGAAAGGCAACTGGAAGGATCACAGAGACTGTAGGAATGGCCCCTGAACAGGAGTTAGAGAACATCAAGGCGCAACTTCTTCGAGCGCTTAAAACCAAAGTACCGGAGGAAAGGAAGGTGAAAACATTGGCGGGAAAGGTGGATGAAATGGAGAAGACTCTAATCCACAGTGTCCCCGTAGAAGAGTTAACGGCCAGCCAACTCTTACACACGCTGAGGGACAAGACTCCAAAATGGGAACATGAGTTTCAGGGTTCAAAGGGAAAGAATTCGGAGCTTCCAAAAGTCACGGAGATAGCTGAGGTGGCAACACAGCTTTTACAAGGATGCCAAAAGTACGCTGAATTGCGTCAAGGGGAACAGAAGGGGGTGGAAACAGATACTCCAGTAGAAGGATTAAATAGCCTGACAACGAAATCCCCGATGGAAGGGAAGGTATCGAACTCACAAATGAGGCCAGTAGTGAAGGAATGGCAGACATCCCCGGAAGAGCGGAATGAATATGAATGTTTGAAGAAGTCTTTTCAAGAAAGATGGTTAGGGAAGGAACCACCGTCGGCTAATGTCCAGATGGATAAGAAGGAAGTAGAAGGGCCTCTCACTGGCCTAACTCAGGACGACCCCGAATATTACCATGACCTGTTGAGTGACACTGAATATTACGAGGATCTGGTCTGCTCAGTTTGTGATGAAAACTCCCAAAGTGCTGAAATCTGGATGAAGCACTTAAGGTCTAAGGAACATAGAGAGTTGGTGGCGCTACAGCTGGCAGCCGAGAAAGGAGCTCCGAGAGTGTCAAAAAGGCAGAAAAGAAAAAGAAGAAGCAGAAGATAATAACTGTCTAAATTATTAGCACTTCTACCATCTCAGGCGGCACACTACGAAAGGAACTAAATTAGTTGGAAAACTGGAAAATATCGAGACAGCCAGTTGATTGTAAAAGTCCGCACTGCTGGTTCAACAGGACGAAAGTTCAAGCTGTCACGTCAAGAAAAAGGCTATGGAGGAGTCACGCTAGCCATGTGAACCGGCTACACCAAAGAGATGTTGTTTGGAACGAGTCAAGATCAGAGACTGAATCTATGAACTGTTTCCGCAGAGACTGAACCTGTGAACTGTTCCCACCAAGATTATATCTGTAAATTGTTTTATATGACATTGACTCCACCGAGATTATATCTGTAATTTGTTTTATCGGAAGTTGAAGATATGTATGTTTAACGGGGACTCTGTAAGTAATAAGCTAAAAAGGGAGGATTGTAGTGTATGTACCCGTCTACCTTTAAGGGAACTATTGAATGTAACCGTTCACCTTTAAGAGAACTACTTTAGGTGTGGCACTATTTGTTTGGCTTCTGTATACTGTAATACCGATAGTGACCACACCAGTATATAAGTGTTGTGGCAGGATTGCTGGGGCAGATTCGCCCTGACCTTCGAATAGTAAAGACCTGTTTGTTTGTTACTCCTGAAGTCTGTGTCGTTATTAACCGTACAACCCACAGACTTTACACCTTATCTTCGGAATATGTCCCCTAGTTCTAGACACTCCAGCCAGGGGAAACAACCTCACAGCATCTACCCTGTCAATCCCCCTCAGAATCTTTTATGTTTCAATGAGATCACCTCTCATTCTTCTAAACTCCAGAGAGTATAGGCCCATTTTACTCAATCTCTCATCATAGGACAGCCCTCTCATCCCAGGGATCAATCTAGTGAACCTTCGTTGCACCACCTCTAAGACATGTATGTACTTCCTTAAATAACGAGACCATAACTGTGCACAGTATGCCAGGTGTGGTCTCACCAAAGCCCAGTACAATTGTAGTAAGACTTCCTTACTCTTGTACTCCACCTCCCTTGCAATAAAGGCTAACATATAATTTGCCTTCCTAATTGTTTGCTGTACCTGCATGCTAACTCTCTGTGTTTCCTGTACACGGACACCTAAATCTCTCTGAACAACAACATTTAATAGTTTCCTCACCATTTAAAAAAATATTCTGTTTTTCTATTCTTCCTACCAATGTGAATACCCTCACGTTTCCCAACATTATAATCCTTCTGCCACCTTACTGCCCACTCACTTAATCTGTCTATATCCCTTTGCGGACTCGTCCTCCTCACAGCTTGCTTTCCCACTCAGCTTTGTATTGTCAGCAATCGGTCTCTTCATCTAAGTCATTAATATAGATTGTAAATAGCTGAGGCCCAAGCACTGATCCTTGTGGCACCCCACTAGTTACAGTCAGAAAATGACCTGTTTATCCCTACTCTCTGTTTTCTGTCCATTAACCAATCCTCTATCCATGTTAATATATTACCCCGAACCCCATGAGCCCTTATCTTGCGTAGCAACCTTTTATGTGGCACCTTATCGAATGCCTTTTGGAAATCCATATTTCCTACATCCATTAGTTCCCCTTTATCTACCCTGCTAGTTCCATCCTCAAAAAACAACAGGTTGTAGGTGAATGTGCAACTGTAAACAACTTTCCTGACCTGGTCAGGTCATTAAAACGCTTCCAGCACTGAAGCCAGGAGTGTGGCACAGTGCTCCTGCTGCTGACCTCCTCGGCCACCTCCAGCCACACCTTCTTTGTGGCAACAACAGGTTTCTACCTCCCGTTGCTGGGGAAGAGTATCTCTTTCCGGCTCCTCACTGCCCCCAGCAATACATCAAGCGATGCATCGTTAAATCGAGGCGCAGCCCTTTGAGCACCCCGAGTCCGTCTTCTACAATTCCTGTCTCTGTGCAAAACCTCCTAACTCCTCCAAATTTCTTCTTTGGATTGGCCCTTTAAATACTCCAGTTGAGATCGTGTCATGCGGGTCCTCATCACACCTGCTGCCACGCATTCAACGTCAAACCTGGAAGTAATATTATAATTAGGTGGCTGCCTTAAAATGTCACAGACCAAAGCGCTGAAAGTTCTTCTGGATTTATTACCCAATATTGCAGCCCCCCTCCCCCCACTCCCCCCCCACCCCTAACTACTCTGAACACACCTCGGTGTTATTATCGGGGCCATAGAATCATAGAGCACAGAAGGAGGCCATTTTGCCCATCGTGTCTGTGCCAGCCCTTTGAAAGAGCTATCCAATTTAGTCCCACTCCCCCGCTCTTACCCCATAGCCCTGCAAATTTTTCCTTTTCAAGTATTTATCCAATTCCCTTTTGAAAGTTACTATTGAATCTGCTTCCTCCACCCTTTCCGGCAGACTGGTTCGTTGCTGGTTTGTCACTTGAGCCTACTGGGTAACTTCTGGGTGTCTTTTTGACCCATTTTCTGACTGTGAAAACTTAAATCTGACTTCTGAGAAGAAGATTTTTCTGCTGCACTGTTTTTGGCTGCCTTCAAAACAGTTTTACTGCAATCAGGGGTGGTCTAGTAGGTCTGCCTTTGGGACTGGAGGATGAGGGGGAACAGAAAGGAAGACAGGAGAGAGTATGAGCAGCTAGGACTAGAGGGAGGAGGAAGGCACTGCGCAGGAGGCCATACCCACAGCAGGCCTTCAGGGAACACCTCTCTGACCTGAACTTCACTGAGGAGCAAAGTCCCAGGTGTCTTCGCTTCTCAGAGGACCCTTCACATTTGTCACCGACATATGTCACCTGCTGTAGCCACAACCGAGCCTTGTAATAGGACATGGGTAGCACTACCTGTGGCTGTCAATGCCACCGAGGCCCTTAACTTTTATGCAGAAGGCTCCTTCCAGGCTGCAGCAAATGATATCTCACAATTTGCAGTCCACTGTTGTATCAGGGAGGTCATCGAGGCTCTCTATGCCAGGAGGTACACCTACATCTCTTTACCCATGGACAGAGGGATGCAGGATAAGAGAGCACTGGGTTTTGCACTCATTGTATGCTTCCTCAGTGTCTCCCACATTGCCTTGCATGCTCCATATCACTAGCCTGGCATCTTTCTGAATCGAAAGGGATTCCACTTGCTCGATGTCCAGGTTGTTTGTGACCACAGGCAGCGTGGTGCCCGGTTTCCTGGCAGCAGTCATGATTCATTTATCCTGTGCCAGCCTTCTTTGCTGCCTTTGTTTCAACCAAGCCATTTGGTTACAAGGCTGGCTACTGGGTGACAAGGGATATCCCCTTTAGACTTGGCTCATGACCCCTGGGCAGGACCCTGGGCACAGCTGCAGAGCTGGTCTACAACAAGAGCCACGCCGCCATCGGAAAAGTCATCAAGCAGACCGTCGGTGTGATCAAGCAACACTTCCACTGCCTGGACCATTCGGGAGGAGCTTTGCATTACAGCCCTGAGCGAGTATCCAGATTTGTGGTTGTCTACTGCAAGCTCCATAACTTTGTCATCATGAGTACCAGCCCTTACCACCACCTGGGTAGCAAGAAGTGCAGCAGGAGCAGGAACAGGAGGAGGATACACGAATATCCAGCTATGGTCACAAGGAGGTATTGTTACACAACTTGATTATGCTATCGAGCAAGTAAATATAGGATAGTGTGAGTCAACTCCTATGAAAGTAAGAACTCAGACCACTTATGAGATGACCGACGACACTGAACGTAGGGAAGTATCTATAGCCAACCCAAATTTTTAACAGAATCCCAGGCTTCCACTAGCCCCAGCAGCACAGGAATCATTTTGTCTCAAGACCATTTGATCATCTCACTCTGTACCTATCCCTATAACCATCAATCTAATTTGTAACAGCATATTTATCCAGTCCTTTTTCTGAATGAGTTAATACATAGTATTACATAGTATTTATAGCACAGAAACAGGCCATTTGGCCCCACAGGTCCATGCTGGTGTTTATGTTCCACACGAGCCTTCTCCCACCCCTCTTCATCTAACCCTATCAACATCTCCTTCTATGCCTTTCTCCCTCATGTGTTTATTTAGCTTCCCCTTAAATGCACCTATGCTACTTACCTCAACTACTCATTGTGTTCCATTCTCTGGGTAAAGAAGTTTCTCCTGAATTCCCCATTGGATTTATTAGCGACTATCTTATATATATGGTTCCTAGTTCTGGTCTTACCCTCAAGTGGAAATTATTCCTCTACCCTATGAAATCCTTTTATAATCTTAAAGACCTCTATCAGCACAGATAAGTGTGAGGTATTACATTTTGGTAAGAAAAATAAGGAGGTCACATATTAATTGGAAAAGAAAAATCTAAATGGGGTAGAGGAACAAAGGGATCTGGGAGTACAAATACATAAATCATTAAAAGTAGCGATGCAGTTTAATTAGGCCATAAAAAAAGCAAGCCAAGCACTATGGTTTATTTCTAGAGGGATAGAATTGAAAAGTAGAGAAGTTATGCTAACCTTGTATCAAACCTTGGTTAGACCACACTTGGAGTACTGTGTACAATTCGCCATATTATAAAAAGGATATAGAGGCACTGGAGAGAGTGCAAAAAAGATTTACAAGGATGGTACCAGAAAAGCGAGGTTATACGTATCAGGAAAGGTTGAACAGGCTGAGTCTCTTTTCTCTCAAAAAGGGAAGGCTGAGGAGTGACCTAATAGAGGTCTTTAAATTCTGAAAGATTTTGATAGCATAGACAGAGAGAGAGTGTTTCAACTTGTGGGGAAGAGCAAAACTAGAGGCCATCAATATAAGAAAGTTGCCAAGAAATCAAATAGAGAATTCAGAAAAAACTTCTTTATCCAGAGAGCGGTGAGAATGTGGAACTCAAAAGAACATAAGAAATAGGAGCAGGAGTAGGCCATTTGTCCCCTTGAGCCTGCTCCACCATTCAATAAGATCATGGCTGATCTTCAACCTCATCTCCACTTTCCTGCACTATCCCCATATCTCTTGATTCCCTTAATATTCAAAAATCTATCGATCTCTGTCTTGAATATAATCAACGACTGAGCCTCCACAGCCCTCTGGGGTAGAGAATTCCAAAGATTCACCACCCTCTGAGTGAAGAAATTTCTCCTCATCTCAGTCCTAAATGGCCGACCCCATATTCTCAGACTGTGACTCCTGGTTCTAGACTCCCCAGCCAGGGGAAACATCCTCCCTGCATCTACCCTGTCAAGCCCTGTAAGAATTTTATAAGTGCAAAATACTGCGGATGCTGGAAATCTGAAATAACAACAGAAAAAGCTGGAAATACTCAGCAGGCCAGGCAGCATCCGTGGAGAGAGAAACAGAGTTAACGTTTCAGGTCTGGGACCCTTCATCAGAACTGGAAAAAGCTGGAGATGTAACTGATATTAAGCAGGTGCAGAGACAGGGAGGGGGGGGGTTAGGAGGGGAGGAAGAAATAGAAAGAACATCCTGTACTTTTGTAAGAGGCAGGAAAGATAAAATGTTGCAAATGGGAATGGCAAAAATCATACTGCATGAAAAATGGGGGCAGGGATAATTATTTGAAATTGTTGAACTCAATGTTGAGTCCGGCAGACTGTAAAGTGCCTAATCGAAAGATGAGGTGCTGTTCCTCGAGCTTACGTTGAGCTTCATTGGAACAATGCAATAGCCCGAGGACAGAGAGATCAGAGTGGGAGTGAAGCGGTGAATTAAAGTGACAGGCGACCAGAAGCTCAGGGTCACCCGTACGGACTGAACGGAGGTGTTCCGCAAAGCAGTCGCCCAATCTGCGTTTGGTCTCCCCAATGTAGAGGAGACCGCATCGTGAGCAGCGAATACAGTATATTAAATTGCAAGAAGTACAAGTAAATCGCTGTTTCACCTGGAAGGGGTGTTTGGGGCCCTGGACAGTGGGAAGGGAGGAGGTCAAAGGGCATGTGTTGCATCTCCTGCGCTTGCACGGGAAGGTGCCAGGTGAAGGAGCAGGGCTGTTGGGGGTGATTGAGGAGTGGACCAGGGTGTCGCGGAGGGAGTGGTCCCTTCGGAATGCTGAAAGGGGAGGTGAGGGGAAGATGTGTTTGGTGGTGGGATTTCCGCCACCTCCAACGTGATCCCACGTTTTTCATATGCTAACAGCCTGTTTGTCCTTTTAAATTCTGTTTCCATGAGGTCTGTTCAGCCATTTTTAACAGTCCAAAACTCAAGAGTATATCTTTTAATAAAATGTACAATCTTAAAGTGTGGATTTTCACAAAGTTCTTTGATTCCAGTGTCCAAGTGCTGCCCAGCTTACGAGCTTTTTAACGCAGCCTTTTGCGGTTCTGGGTATGTTTTAAAATATTGTCCAACCCAGAGACAATTTAAATCACACAGGTCTTCGTCCACGATATAGATTAATATTTCCCGATCTTCGGGAGCTGAGGGGATTTTGCGACCCCTACATTCCCCCCTTGGGTACTTCCAACTTGCTTGTAGTATCCTCTTGAAGAAGTGAGCAAAATTTTCTGACCTCCCACAAACAATCATCCCCTGTATTTACCTATAGCTACGTACCACTGATCCCCCGACCCGTCTATGCCCCTCAAATCTGAGAAAAACCGTGGTACGGTAGTCATCTACAGATACATCAATTACAAAATGTTACAATAGGGGTCTCATACCCCTGCACCACTTGTTACATTATAACATGTTACAAAATGTTGCAATCTTGGTTCTACAATATAATCAAAGTGATCCCAAGCACAGAGAGGGTCCTATGCCTCTGCACCGCTTGGAACTGTAAAACAAAATACAAAAATCTTCATTAAACATTTGAAACAAAATGCTGAAATAAACCCCGACCATCACGTGCCAATGATGGGTCGCGAAATTCGAGTGGGTATTGCTCCTCCCACCTGGGCAGTGAATGTTCCTTCCACCCCCTCTTTTTAATGGTCTTAAACCTTTAAAACATACAGAATGGATTTTACAGAACAGTCTGATCCACCAGCCCTGAGCCGTTCCCTTGTCCCTTTGTGGAGGCGGGGTACCCCTCATGTTTCACAGACTGAGACCGGGGAGTATGGGATCGCGACTCCCAGTCCCTTCCCCTCCCATCTTCCCTCGACTGGCTGCAGAAAATGATGGGTGCCTGTGTGGCGGCTCTCACTGGTCCCACACTCAAACTTGTATCCCAGATCCGGCCACCCACTCATCCTTCCCAGCCACACTTACACTCTAACTTTGCCCATGGGCCTCAGGTGAGTTCCTCCCTTCCCCGAACGCACCCACACGACTCTTGGGTCTCCCCCTCCCCTTTACAATCTTTCCTGGGCCATCACCACCCACTCCCGGGGAACGTGTCCCTTTCTGACAAGGTGCCCGCGCTTCCCCACCATGACTTCTCAATAGTGAGGTCTCCCGCAAGTGAAATTCGGTCAGGATAGTGCTGGGTCCAGCTGGGGCCATCTCTTCCGCATAGGATGAGTAGGCAGGTTCCTCCGGACTCTGTCCGGTTTCTCCCGAAGGTCGCTGCGGGGTCGCCTCCTGGATTTGTCCAGTGGTGAGGTGATCCCCAACATTCTGTATAACCATATCTTCATTCGATGCCCAGCTCGGGCTGGGCGAACAGGGCTGCTCCTTTGTCCACTCTCCTGCAAAAGAACTTAAAAGGACATGCAGCCAGGTCTCTCACTGACCTGCTGCCTTAGGTGGAGACATGGTCGGGTCTTTCGACCTTGGACCAAAATACAAGCATTTGGCACACTTATAAACTTAAACTTTAAACTTAAACTCAAAACAAATAGTTACATTCTAAACTTAAAATTTAAACACCTTAAAAGCAAGCTATAAACATTGGTAACTTAACACAAAGCTATAATACAAATGCCACCCATCTCCGGATGGCCAGGCTAATCTCTGGTGTCACTGTCGCAGATTACTGCTGCCTGCAGCGAGGCTGGACTGCCTCCTGCTTCAAGTCCCTGGCAGCTTATGGCTGCTAGTTGGGGACCTCTGTGATCTGTTTCCTCCCGGGCTCGGAAGATTGCTCTTTGTGGCAGGTACCCTGGTGACCATCTTATCTTGGGCTTGCGAACCCGCTGGGACCTTCAGAGGGGCGTCTCTGTGGGGGAAACTTTGGCTGACGGACCCTGAGCCTGGGTCACAGCCCTAGCTGGCTGGGAACCTACTCCCCCTGATGCAAACAGCCTGCACTGTTTAATATACCTGGCAGCCTGCCAGTAATCCGGGTTTGTCTCCTTTTCCCCACCCACTCCTGTACTGGGGGCAGGTATCCCCTCACCACCCGCTGCTGGTGGCTGAAAATCTTCCTCTCCAGGTCCGAAACCTGGTACCGGCTTCTTCCATATGTCCCCTGCAAGAGGAATTGCTATCCCTTCCTCCCTAGAGTCCCACACCATAGGGGGAACTACTCTAGAAGCGGGCTGGGAAGCTTGTCCCTTTAAACAGGTGACTGCGCCTGCACGAACCTCCTCCCCAGAGTCCCACGGCAGAGGCTGTGAAACCTCTGTATTCAAACAGGCGGCTGCCCCTGCATAGGAAAACTGAAGAGGAGCCACTGTGGTCATGGGCTGGGGAACTGCGCCTGCATGAACCTCCTCCCTGGAGTCCCACAGCAGAAGCTGTGAAACCTCTGTATTCAAACAGGCGACTGAGCCTGCGCGGGAAAACTGAAGAGGAGCCGCTGTGGTCACAGGCTGGGGAACTGCGCCTGCGTGAACAGGCCATTCAAAAGACTGGGGAATTCCTGTCTCCAGACCAGCGACTACGCATGCGCAGGCAGTCTCTTCACAGGGCAGCTCCTCCCTGGGGCCCCCCAAGCGATTTTCTGTGAATGAACTCGCAGCAGCCTGCAGATTTCTACTCTCAGGCTGCGGTTTCTCTGTTTCTGAACTAAATAACTGGTTCAAATTTAAACTTTGGCCAAAACTTAGGTCCCACTGGGGCGGGGAAGTGTCCCAATTGGTGGGCCGGACAACTTTTCCCTTGAAACAAGCCACAGCGCCTGTCTTTACAGCCTGTAAACTTGAACTTGTATGGTCAGATTTATACAATTTACATTGGTTGGCGTGGAACCACTTTGTGCACCGGGGTAGTTTTACTGCATAGACCATGGAGCTGGCCCTATCAACTATACTATAGGGTCCCATGTAGAGTGGCTCTAAACTTCCCACCCAGGCATAGTTTCTTACCATCACTAGCTCTCCTATCTCCCACTGGTGGCTCTTGCTAGGCTCGAGCAGCAGCCGGTTATTCCGATGCTGCTTCCCCATGCTGTCTGCTGCCTGCCCATAAATTCGTTTGAGGTGTAGGGGTCTGGAGTATACCCCTGCCTGCTCCTGACCGGTGAATCCCGATAGTATGTATGGAGCCTGTAAGATTCGAAATTTTCAGCAAAAATCACGCAAGAAAACTGGATAAAATAAGACTGTTTATTGACCAAAGTAAGCTTGCACAGAAAAACCTTTGATAAAAGGGCATACAAAATGGCCGCCAGGCCCCGTGATCAGTTTCTGAACCATTTAATTTCTGTTACTGCAAGCCAGACAGGCTTGTGGATTGAAGACAGTAAGCCCGCGAAAGCCAGTATCTGGGAACAGAAACTCAAAGAAACAGCATACATATTCAATGGATTCTAAGTACAGGATGGGGCCCATCAAGGTATGGGTGGACAATGCAAAAACACTTATACCCATTTATTGTATAAAGGAGAAACCGTTTAGCAGCCATCAAGGAAAATCTCCGGACCGATCAATATGCGAACCGAGTCGCGATGACAATGTAAAAGACATTAAAAGACATTATCGGCCAGGAAGGCCAGTTTAAGTTATCACCGGCTCCCATTACAAGACAAAGCACCCCTGCAGAGATTTCTGCCCGCCAAAATTAATACAAAGACAGGACTATGATTTGGCGGGAGATAAGACTGTCCCAAAAGAGTATAACTATGGATTGAAAGTCCATCTAAGTTACTTGGACAACTTCGAACTTAACTTCACTGCTGCTTCTTGCTGGGCGACTTCAGACTTCCATCTCTGCAAGAACTTCTTCTACAAGGAACGAATGAAGGACGGACGGTGCCAGGATCGGTGCCTCTTCCACTTCGGTAGATGCGGAATCGAGGAAGATGTTTTCGTCTTTTTAAAGACGGACGACTTCGGTGAAAAGACAACGTGGTCGGTGTTCAGCCGAACAAGGCTCGGCCACGACGAGAAGACGACGAGGGTGGCCCGGGTACTGGGGTCGGGAGATCATCGACGACCCAAGCCGACGGAGAAGAAACCCTCTGGAGAACCGGCGATCCAGGCCGGAAAGATTCTTCCATGTGCATGTACTTCTTCAACAGCCTGCAGCTGAAGTCTGCTCCATGAACCCAAATCCACGATAGTGGATCTCAACCTTGACGAGCGCTCATCGAGGCTGTGTCTAACCCACCGCTTCGAGGGAGAGAGAATATCAACTGCGCCAGAAGTTTCCAAATCCACGTGACGACGGAAAGCGGTGCCAAAAGACTGCGAACCCCCTTTTTCGCGATTTCGAGAGTGGTGAGCATGATCCCAAGTTCCCCAGGTCGAAACTTAGTTTAGGTATAGGGGAGAGAGTTAAGGGTAATCATAATGTGTTTCCCCTTTTACGATGTGCCGTGTGTTCCCCATTTCCATAGAGTCAAGTTCATAAGTTTGTGCATGATTGTAGTAACTTTAATCTGTGCCTATGGCATGTATTTTGTAATGCTTCAAACTGTTTAAAAATAAAAGCATCCATTTCGTGCTATTCAACCTGGTCTATTGAGTTCTTTCTCTGCACTACTGTTCTCTGCATCTAAGTCCAAGGTCTAGAACCGTAGGGGGAGTGGGTCAAACCACTCAAGGGTAATTATTGCATGAAACCTGGCAGGAGACCAGAACGAGCAAGAGAAACCCCCTACAGAAATGGCGACCGCGGCAGGACCTTGGCAGCAGGAAAGTAGTGTGTTAGATCAAGGTCTGAATAAACGAGATGTGATGGATGAAAGAATAGCAGATTATGTTTTTTGCAAAGTCAACCTCACAAAGCAATGGATATCTGACCTGTTGAGAGATAGGCGCCCGCTAGATGCAGCCATCAAGTGGACAGCGGGTAAAGAGCATAAGAAATCTGTAGAGAAGGCGGTCTGGCTGATGTGCTACAAAAAACAAGTCCAGCTTTTGGACCAGGTCGTTGCAGCACAGACAGCCCAGATCAACGGTTTGCTTAAAGACGTAGAGAAGGCTGCGGGAGGTCAGCAACTGATTGAAGCGCTTAACGCGCTGAATCAGGAACGCCACTCCATAATTCGCTGCCACGAGACCCGAGTAGAATATATAAAATGTCAGGTCATTGAAGCCAAGGCCAGTGAAGGTAGAATGAGAGACAGGTGTTTCCGTCTAGCCAAGCAGATAGAGGCCCAAGAGGAAAAACTCCTGGGAGCCAGAGCAGCATATAAGATGGCCATGGAGAATAGATCTGAGAGCACCGACCACAGCGCTTGCCGAAGGGAGCAAGAGGACCTGAGAACGGCCCTAGCCAAGGCAAACGGGTTGGTGTGTCTCATAATTCCACCAGCGAGTCAGCTATTGCTAGCCAAGGAATCCAAAAGACCGATTCCACAAGAGGCAGTTGGGGTACCAACTCCCGAACCCTCTGCGCCTCCTGTTCATGATGAGTCTTGGACTCCGGGGAAGGAGATGGAGACGATAGAGGAAGAGAGTCCTGAGGTAGAGCAACCCCAGATGCGCCGATGTGTCCAACCAGACACCGGAGGCTCGGTCCAAATGAAGCAAATGGCGATGACGGACCCCTTGAGAGTCAGATCGTAATGCCCCATAGCGCACGACAGCTAAGAGAAATGATAAGCTACATCCCAAAACTCTCCAAGTCAGGAGATCCCTCCGTGCATTTCAGGGACGTGGAGCAGACCGCAGCAGTCAATGACTGCGACGGGGTGGAACAGTCCAAAATGCTGCTGTTCTCCCTGGACAGTTCGCTCCTCCAGTGTCTCCCTGACGAGAGCAAGAGAGGGCTCAGGGACTATGAGTTGCTACGGGATGAGATCCTGGAGATTATGGGAGAGGGGGACGGAACTCCGTTCCTCCGTTTAGAAAAGACAGTGCAGCTAGAGGGAGAACCCCCACGGGTTTTCGCCGAAAGGCTGTGGCCAGTGTATCGGCGCAGCTGCCCGGGCGGGCCGGCCCGGGCCGGGCTGAATAACGAACAAAGGGCTCATTGGCTTCGGTGCCTGGTAGCAGGTTGCCTGCCAGTAGTGAGGGAGCAGGCCAAAGCATGGTTTGACCCCACTAACGCCCGCTCCACGGAGGATCTAGTACTAGATCAGCTCACGATCAGTTATAGGAACAACAAGGGCAAGAAAACGCCTGTTATAAAAGGAAAGGTGCATGAGGTGAGGCCCGCAGCCTCTGCTAAAAGGGAATGGCGTCAGGAGGGAAATCGCCCTCCCCAAGCCAACAGCAGTTGTTACGGGTGTGGGAAGGAGGGTCATTGGCGCAAGGACTGTAGGAATCCATGGAAGGATAAGAGAGAGAGAGCGTTCGCTGCAGCCCAAGACCGAGCCCAAGCCCAAGTCCTAGCCCACGGTCAGATCGTTACCCCAGCACCAGCACAAGCACAAGCCCAGACCGCTGCCCCAGCACCAGTCCAGAACCCAACCGTAGCCCCTGCCCCAACCACAGGGGGTGGTGCGGTTGTGGATCCCGCTGCGATCAAGTCAGTCTTGGAGGCTATGCGGTCTCTGATGACCTGGCAGGGGAAGGTAGCGGTCGCCAACAGCCCTATTGCTCCCGAGACCCCAACCGAAACACCTAAATGACTGACGCCCGCGCAGCCCGTCTACTTGTGTCCGCTCCGCTATGACGCCTGGAGAAGACCTGTGGTGGAGATGGAGGTGGAAAGACAAAAGGGTAGTTACCTGTTGGATACGGGAGCTTCATGTACCGTGATCCACACAGATAAACCTTTCGCCTCACCTCTGTCCGCCCAGGCTCCGTACTCAGTAGCGGGTTTCACAGGCAGGGAACAGGCTGGCACGTACTCCATCCCGCTCTCCATTCAGTTGGGAGCACTCCACACCACATGGACGTGCATCCTATTGAAGTGGAATGAGGGGGGTGGAAAAGGCATCCTCGGGGCCGATTTCTTGGTGGAACACGGGATCCTCGTGGACCTGAGAAATCACTGTCTCTGGGGAGCCGAGAGCGGTTTAGGTAAGGTAGTCGTAATCCCAGGGAAGGAAGAAAAAGGGGCCCTGTGCACCATGAAGCCGTCGGGAGGTTACGACCTCGGGCTCATGGTAACGAACGTCCCAACGGACTTGCAGGCGTGTGTGTCGGAAAATCTGACCGCGTTTGCCACCCACAAGCACGACTGTGGGAGAGTCACTGGGTTTGAAGTCAGCGTGGATGGGGACCCCATGATCCAACTCCAAAAGCAGTATAATTTCCCCAAGGAGGCAGAACCCGACATGGAGACGGCAATATCTTCATTGGTGCAGCAGGGCGTATTGAGAACAATAGCCACTCACGTGAACTCCCCATTATGGCCGGTAAAGAAGCCGGACAATTCGTGGAGAGCCACGGTGGACTACAGAGTCCTCAATAGTAACATCCCAGCCTACGCGCCCACGGTAGCAGCAGTTGCAGACCTAATAGGGAGCATTCCAGCATCGGCGACCACGTTCACGGTGCTGGACATCTCAAACGGTTTCTGGTCCATCCCGCTGCGGCGGGAGGATCAGTACAAGTTTGCCTTTACTTTCAAAGGGCAACAGTACACTTGGAACTGCTTACCACAGGGTTTTCACAACAGCCCCAGCATTTTCCATCAGTGCATGGCGGGGAGTTTAAAAGAGTTTAGCCAGCCCAACCAGATAGTGCAGTATGTGGACGACTTACTCCTGTTCACAGACACAAGGGAGGAGCACGGCCCACTATTAGCCGAATTGTTGGAACTGTTAGAAAGGAAAGGTTTCAAAGTAAACCCGAAGAAAGCCCAGATCGGCCAGCAGGAAGTCAAATTCCTAGGTCTGGCCATCCGCGCTGGGGAAAGAGCCATAGATAAGGCCAGAAGGGAATCAATACAAGATCTGCCGATTCCCAACACAGTAACGGGTGTAAGGTCCTTTTTGGGATTGACCGGGTACTGCAGAGATTTCATCGAGGACTATGCTGCCACAGCAGCCCCGCTACTTCGACTCTTACACAAGGGAGTCGAGTGGTCTTGGGATGGAAGGTGCCAGGCAGCATTCGAGAAGTTGAAAAGAGATCTGCAGACCGCGCCAGCCCTAGGGGCCATAGATGGGGGAGAGGAGTTCTTCCTGGAGGTAGCCGCTAGTGGGGACAGCCTGAGCGCAGTGTTGCTCCAGGAGCGGCACGGTAAGCTGAGACCAGTGGTTTATTCCTCCAGGGTGCTCACGGATGTAGAGAGGAGTTTCTCCAATTGCGAACGGCATCTCCTGGCCACGCATTGGGCTGTGAACAGATCAGTGATCTTCACAGGAACCTCTCCCATCACGCTCCTCACCCATCACACCCCCACAAAGATGCTTCTGGATGGAAGGATTAAGGATGGGACCGTAAGCAGCGCTCGGATTGCGCGCTGGACCCTCCTCCTTTCCCAGATGGATCTCAAAATTAAAGGCCTCTGCGCGCCAAGGCTCGCAGCCAATATGGCATATCCCGGGACAGCCCATCGATGTTCCGTAGAAGGGGTATGGGAAGTCAACATAGGTTTACGGGCCGGGATACATCCCACAGGCCGCGAAATCTACGTAGACGGTTCTAGCACTGTATCTGATGGCGAACGACTCACAGGGTGTGGAGTTTATGACCCTGCGGCAAACATTGCCCTGGCAATTAAGCTCCCCAGCACTATGAGCGCACAGCAGGCTGAACTGTCCGCGATGGCATACGTGGTTACCCACCCCGAGATTTTCCCAACCCCATACACGATTTGCTCAGACAGCATGTTCACCTGCAATTCGTGTACAGAGTACCTCGCCACCTGGTCCCGACGTGGATATACCTCCGCGGACGGGCGGCCTTTAACAGTTAAGCCCTTGCTGGAAAAGATCCTAGCAGCTGTGGGCGAGAAAGAGGAGGTGTTCATCCATAAGGTGAAGGCTCACTCCACCACAGAACCCCGCGGCCAGGGCAACCAGCAGGCGGATGCGCTAGCCAGGGAGGGTGCCCGCAACGGCATTCTCTGGGACCCCTATGGACCCGGACCCGTGGCGGCGATCCAAGGCAGGGAGGGAATTCCAGGGAACACAGGGGTGACACCGTCCCCAGACCTAAAGACCGTCCAAACCCTGGATCCCGCCCTAAAAGTAGTCCTAAAAGCCATCACAGAAGGCAAGCAGGTAGAGGGTCCGTACAGTGCGGCAGCCCTCACAGTCAAAGAAGGTATGCTGTTCCGAGAGGAGCAGTGGGTTGTGCCGCAGCAGCACCGGAGGGAATTCCTGCAACAGGCCCACGAGGGTCCAGGAGCGGGACACCCCGGGCCTGAGGTCACCTGGCAACGGGTAGAGCAGGCGGGATGGTGGCCGGGACTTCGGGACGATGTCCGCGAGTTCTGCACAAGCTGTCTTGTGTGCGCTGCAAACAACCCAGACCCCCACAAAAGGAAGGTGCCCATGGGGCATATCAGGAGGGTAGAGGGACCATGGCAGTCGATTCAGGTCGACTACATAGGGCCCCTGCCCGCCGCCCAGGGAGGCTATAAGTACTGCCTTGTCCTGGTAGATGTGTTCACCAAATGGGTAGAAGCCTTCCCGTGCAGAACAGCTACGGCACTGGGTACTGCTAAGATCTTGATTCGGGAAGTGTTCTCACGGTGGGGACTCCCCCGTTTTGTAGAGTCCGACCAAGGGAGTCAGTTCACCGGTCAGGTAATGCAGAACGCCCTCATGCTCTTGGGCATTGAGGGGAAGTGGCACGTAGCATACAATCCCCAGTCATCCGGGATTGTTGAACGCATGAATCGGACCCTCAAGGAAAAGCTGAGGAAAGAGACAATGGGCTCGCCCCAGAAATGGGCGGAGGTCCTGCCTTTAGTCCTCATGGGGATCCGAGCCAGCCAGTCCAAAAGTACAGGGTATTCCCCGCACGAATTAATGACTGGAAGGATCATGCGAACACTCACCCATGTACTAGCCCCGGTGCTCACTGAGGGCCAGCTCCGAGAGGTGAAATGAGACAAATTTGCCCAAACCCTTTTGGAACGCCTGAGGCAGATTTATGGGCAGGCGGCTGGGAACATGGGAAGACAGCACCAGGGAAATAAACTGTTATTGGAACCTCGGAAACAACAAGAGTGGTCGGAGACCAGGTCATGGTCCGAAACTACGCCAGGGTAGGGACTTTTGAACCACTGTACATGGGGCCTTACAGCATTGTGGACAAGGCCAGCCCCATGGTTTATGCAGTAAAGGTGCCCCGACGTACCAAATGGTTTCACATCAACCAGTGTAAACTGTTTAAACCAGGTGCACAAGGACCATCAAAGGGGACCAGGTCTGAGAACAAAGATCCTCAGCCTGTAACAGAGTCACAGACCACACAGGCTGGAGCAGTAGCCTGCGTGAAGGGAGAGGCCATCCCATTGGAGTGGGAGGTCTCCCCTTTTGAATGGGATTCAGGCAGGAGAGAGCCCGAACAGCTCGACCTCGCCTTAGGCCCAATCACGGAGGAGGAAGAGTCAGAGGACGACGATCCCGCCCTCGACTCAAGCTTGGGGGAGGTAGGGAATGGGGGCGGAGACTCACTACCTGTAGGGACAGGTGAGGTGGAGTCGGAGGCCACAGATCCCGACCCCGGGGGGGCGGAGCCTGAGGGAGGAGAGCTGGAGCCGGCAGCTGTGGAGGAACCACAGGCTGTGACGGTAACAGTCCCAACCCCCGGTCCATCAGCCCCGGGAGCCCAACCCAAAGCAGCCCCTCGTAGGTCGGCTCGAGCGCCCCAGCCCAGAAAGTTTTGGCCAGATTCTCCCCATTTTTCCCAACCACGGCTTAGAGCAGCCCCAGGAAGGCATGGTCCCCGTTCAACAGCGACAGGCTGCGGGGGGTCAAAGCCGAAGGTCAGTGCAGCCCCACCGCAGGGTGTGGCGCGCGACAGCCCTCACAGGGATTAGGCAAGCCGCCCCGCGGAGGGCGGCGCTGTACATAAGTTAAGTTAGGCAATTATGGCGATAATTTAAGGAAATGTATATAGCGTTAAGATGTGTTAAGAGTACGATTTCGGAATCTGCCCGGTGTGTGTGTTTGTTTGGGAGCGGGGTCCAGGAACCCGCGCGTCCATTTAATTAGGCCAGCACCTATTGGGAGCCCGGCTACATCATTTTATTGGTTACAGAAACCTGGGATATGATGAAAAAGATTCTCATCGCGTTCATGGCGATCGGGTGCGGGTGGGCCTACCGAGGCCGCACCAAGGACGTCATCATCTTCGGGTGCTCCGGGGACACGGCCCCCATCGCAACAGATGGGACAGGGGAGCGAGAGGTTGAGGAAACCGCCACCTACTTCCACCAAGGGAGATGGCCAGGTTGGCTGGGAACGAATTCTACGGAATATTCCAACAATTTCGGTTTTGCCTACCAAGAGACTTCGTTAACGTGCCCTCGGGTGAGGATCCTTGCACCCAGAGTCAGCGTTACCGTGGGAAAGAGGATTTGTCTGGTGTGCAACGGGAACGTACCACTGAGGCGATGGTGGTGGCTACGAAAGCTGGGAAAGGACATGAGAAACTCTACGGTCGAGTGGGAGCGACTGGGTAATAATACCCATCGGACTATTACGGGGACTCACGGACAATTATGTGTGTGTTGGGACAAATGGTGGGAACCAGATGAAGGAATATATGTCTGTATGTGGGGTTCGAGACACGTCTGCCCCAAGGGCGTATCCATCTTCTTCCAGAGGCAGTGGCAGGATGAAGGAAAGGGGATGAGATGGGATGTCAGCACTCGAGCGTGCGGAGCCCCATACTCCCCTATTCCGGTAAACGCCACTGAACTCATCACCCGCCCACGCAAGCCCCTGCCCACGCTTCCGGTAGCACTAGCCCAGAAAGGAGGGTGCCCAACCACCACCAAGGGACCCGGGAACGGTTTAGTATTGGTACCCACCGGTCAGGTGCTGTACCAAGGGGTACACTACGCGGTGGCCTCAGTGATTTTAAATCTCACTGAGGTACGATTGCCGGAGTGGTGTCCCAAAGAAACGGAACAATTATACCAGGTCCTGTTAACCCGAATGTTTAGACAGTTTTACGAATTTGACTTTGCCGACATCGACAAAGACAAATTATACACCACACCGCCAGAAGTTTTGGATCGAGTCGGGAGGCAAAGAAGGGGTACTGTAAATGACATATTCACTGCTTTTAATACCGGGACATCTGTCGTCAACGCTCTAGACAACGTGGAGCTGCAGACACAGATCAACGGTTTAAAAGCCCAGTTAAGAAACATACTGACAGACGAAAATAAGGTAGTGGGTTCTGAGTTGCATGAGGACCAGGCCATGACACTACACTTTAAGGATATAATAGCTGAGCTGGAGAAACACGCGAGAACGGTAAATGCGCTCATTAAGGAGGATCGGAATGCGTCCGATCAAGCTGCGCAAAACGAAGCCTGTGTGCTGTACGGGGCGTGGTTACTGGGCGAGGGCCGCAGTAATCTTGAGGATTTAAAACAAGGTTTGGTCCCGTCCTGGATTAGCAACAAGCGCTTACAAGCACTCCACCCTTTTGAGAATGCATTAAGCCTGTGCCAGCTCAGACTAGCTGCAGAAGCATACCCAGTCCCAGTGGACTGCGGACATTCGAATCATACTATCATGGGAATAGTGGTAAGAATGCCGGTGTTGGGTCCCGCAGCAAAGCCCGCCCCGGTATACAGGGTGGAGAACATTGGAGTCATTCAGGGGGGCGCACACATTCGTTACGCAGTGGTCCCGCCTTACGTCATCAGATGGGAGCCTACGATGACAGGCACCGACCTCTTGGGATGTCGGAGCCGGGGAGCACACATCATCCTGTGCCCCCAGCACTTGAATGCCTTTTTGAAACCACAGTGCGGGTTCAGAACCGCTAGCGCAAAGCAGATAAATTGCACCATGGAGGCAATGGCAGAGGACCATGTGCCCCCGCAGGTAGCATATATCGGGGGTGGGACCTACTGCGTCACCACTGCAGCGCCTCAGTACCGATACGGACAACACGAGTGGTGTTCGATCGGTGATAGCAGTTTCTGTTTCAAACCCAGGGCCGAGGTTCAAGTGGCACAACAACGAATTGTCCCCATTCCTGCGCCCTCCACCGTTCACATCACTATCAAAGAGAATTTCACAGACTTGCAACGATTTGTCACGCATTTTGGTTATGTTATTCCCCCTCTTCCCGAACACCTCACAAAGATTTTAAAAGCCGTTATAGTTTCACAGAAACATTTCTACACACTGGAGCAGAAGACTTTAGAGATAGGAAAAGACATATTGGACATAACCATCCCACCATGGTGGGACTTGTTCACTAACATAGAGATCCCGGCCTGGATTAGAATAGCATCCCACATCCTAGTAGTGTGTCAGGTTTTAATTGTGATATTTTTGCTCTTCGTGCATTGCAAGAGAGGCAAACGCCTCCAGAGGCACGAGAACGGAGGAGAATGGAGAGAACGCTATGTGCGAATGGGGGAAGAAGACACCCCATTTTAAGCTGCTAGTATTGAAGGTTAAGCGTCACTCCATTTTAAATTTTGACCATTCGCGTTTTTGTTTTTGTTTTGTTGTTTTTGGGTTTTAAGGAAATAAGTATTGTTATGTTATTAGTCGTTCTTAAGTTCTTTGGATTAATAAAAGGTGTATACGGATGGCGCAAGGGGGTATCAACCCCCGCACATCTGAGATATGAATGTGTTATAGTTTAAGTTATGCTGTCCATGATTGTCCAAATGTGCAAAAGGTAATTTTCGTTTTCTTCGGAAATGGGAACTGCATGTGTCGTGAGGGTCATAGATAGTTAAGTGACAGGAATGTTTGGATGTGGGGAATCAGGGAAAATTTGCTCACCAAGGATTATTGATACTTTAAGCAAGCTATCAGTATCACAGGGGGGCCTGTAAGATTCGAAATTTTCAGCAAAAATCACGCAAGAAAACTGGATAAAATAAGACTGTTTATTGACCAAAGTAAGCTTGCACAGAAAAACCTTTGATAAAAGGGCATACAAAATGGCCGCCAGGCCCCGTGATCAGTTTCTGAACCATTTTATTTCTGTTACTGCAAGCCAGACAGGCTTGTGGATTGAAGGCAGTAAGCCCGCGAAAGCCAGTATCTGGGAACAGAAACTCAGAGAAACAGCATACATATTCAATGGATTCTAAGTACAGGATGGGGCCCATCAAGATATGGGCGGACAATGCAAAAACACTTATACCCATTTATTGTATAAAGGAGAAACCGTTTAGCAGCCATCAAGGAAAATCTCCGGACCGATCAATATGCGAACCGAGTCGCGATGACAATGTAAAAGACATTAAAAGACATTATTGGCCAGGAAGGCCAGTTTAAGTTATCACCGGCTCCGTTACAAGACAAAGCACCCCTGCAGAGATTTCTGCCCGCCAAAATTAATACAAAGACAGGACTATGATTTGGCGGGAGATAAGACTGTCCCAAAAGAGTATAACTATGGATTGAAAGTCCATCTAAGTTACTTGGACAACTTCGAACTTAACTTCACTGCTGCTTCTTGCTGGACGACTTCAGACTTCTATCTCTGCAAGAACTTCTTCTACAAGGAACGAATGAAGGACGGACGGTGCCAGGATCGGTGCCTCTTCCACTTCGGTAGATGCGGAATCGAGGAAGACGTTTTCATCTTTTTAAAGACGGACGACTTCGGTGAAAAGACAACGTGGTCGGTGTTCAGCCGAACAAGGCTCGGCCACGACGAGAAGACGACGAGGGTGGCCCGGGTACTGGGGTCGGGAGATCATCGACGACCCAGGCCGACGGAGAAGAAACCCTCTGGAGAACCGGCGATCCAGGCCGGAAAGATTCTTCCATGTGCATGCACTTCTTCAACAGCCTGCAGCTGAAGTCTGCTCCATGAACCCAAATCCACGATAGTGGATCTCAACCTTGACGAGTGCTCATCGAGGCTGTGCCTAACCCACCGCTTCGAGGGAGAGAGAATATCAACTACGCCAGAAGTTTCCAAATCCACGTGACGATGGAAAGCGGTGCCAAAAGACTGCGAACCCCCTTTTTCGCGATTTCGAGAGTGGTGAGCATGATCCCAAGTTCCCCAGGTCGAAACTTAGTTTAGGTATAGGGGAGGGAGTTAAGGGTAATCATAATGTGTTTCCCCTTTTACGATGTGCCGTGTGTTCCCCATTTCCATAGAGTCAAGTTCATAAGTTTGTGCATGATTGTAGTAACTTTAATCTGTGCCTATGGCATGTATTTTGTAATGCTTCAAACTGTTTAAAAATAAAAGCATCCATTTCGTGCTATTCAACCTGGTCTATTGAGTTCTTTCTCTGCACTACTGTTCTCTGCATCTAAGTCCAAGGTCTAGAACCGTAGGGGGAGTGGGTCGAACCACTCAAGGGTAATTATTGCACGAAACCTGGCAGGAGACCAGAACGAGCAAGAGAAACCCCCTACAAGCCCCGTTAGACAGAGGTGAGGTGGTGGGATTATCCGTATGGATCACGGTGCATGATGCCCCCATATCCAATAGATAAGTCCCTGTAACCTTCTCTACCTCCATCTGTACGAGCGGTCTCTTCCATTCATCGTACCGGAGATTACACAGATGGACAGGCTGCGCGGACTCCAGTCATTGTGGGGAGGCAGAGGTGGGCGAGGGGGCTGCAGCACCACTGATGGCTGCTACCTTTCCCTGATTGGCTCTGAGGAAAGATTTTATCGACTCCATGATGGACTCGACTGGACCGGGAGGAGTTTCTGTCTCTGCCTTCTGAGTTGGGGCTGCGGGGTTCCTGGCTTTATTGTCTCTCCCAGGCTTTTCACAATCCCTGCGTCAGTGGCCATCCTCCCCGCACCTGTAACAAGTGACCTTGTTCTGGGAGGGACGGCTCCCCTCCTGGCACCACTCTTTCTTGTATTGAGCCCCAGGTTTAACCTCGTGGACCTTACCCTTTTGCTGGGGGTCCCACTATTCCTACCATTCCTATATGCTACTGTGAGCTGCCGGTTTACAATCTCTTCGGTTGCTAGGGGGTCTCGGTGGTCAAACCAAGTATCAGCCTTTGCTTTTATCTGGGGCAGGCAATTGGACACCAGGCAACAAAGCATTTTGGCTTTTTCTTCATCATCACAGCCGTTAACACAGGCTGCCTGTTCTATCCCTTGGAAGTGCATTGAGGGGTCTCCCTTTTTGGAGAGCAGGGGAATATGTTTCACCCGGACTCTGAGCTGTTGGATATCATAGGGTACCAGATAGGTATGCTGAACAGCCCCTGGGTCATTATCATTCATGGGTGGACCGTACCTCCATTGTCGGAGGGGGTACACTGGTCCTGGTCCCCGCCTGCCTAGCGGGACCTGCTGGTGTTCTCCTACCACCCCATTGTCTACCCCTTCTTGCTGCCAGAGCTCCTCAAAACTCGGAGCTGTGGGCTGCGGTCTTGGTATCTCTAATTCCCTAGCCAGCTCTGTTCTGGGTGCGGCCTGTGGGGCGGTTTGATTTGGGCTGCTGGTACTGTCCGACGGACTTCCCTTTGGACTTAAGAGACATACCATCCCTTTAGTCCTTAATAACTCCACACCCAAACTCTCTATCTTTCTGTTACATGGGGTATGATCTGCTCCACTAAACCTTTGGTCACAAGCCAGCTTATAAGCTGCCTTTACCTCCCTAACCCTTTCCTCCTGCTCTGTTACTTCTAAGGTGAGGCGGGCATTCTCTTCCCGCAGTCTCATCTCGTTACTCTTTGCTTCTGTAATTTGGCACTTTAGGAACTCTATCTTGTGCCTCGCGTGGCTTTTGCCCTCGCTAGCTTCTTGGGTGAGGTGTGCATTTTCCTCCTGTAGCCTCATCTCACTGTCCCTAGCCTCTGTGACTTCCTGCACAAGGTGCTCTATCCCTGCCTGGCATTTCATGACCTCTGGTGTGAGGCGTGCATTTTCTTCCCGCACCCTCATCCCACTATCTCTGGCCTCATTCACCTCTTATGAGGCGTTCTACCTCCGCCTGGCATTTCTCAAACTCTGACTCCCAATTCTTGGCCTCTGTAACCTCCTCCCGCACCCTCATCTCACCCTTCTTAACCCAGCCACCTATACCATAATAGGTCAGCTTACACGCTGCCGCTAACTTCTGCAGGGCTACCCACAGACTGAAAGCAAGAAAAGCAAGAGCTGATGCTTTCTCCAGATCCAGACCACTTATCATATCAAAAACTGCCTCCAATCCCTTCGTGGTCGCCAATTTGTAGGGGGGGCAACCTTTACCTGGTTTACGGTAATTTACCTTGTCAGGCAGCCTTTTGCCACTGCACTGTGACCAATTCCAATCAGTGGTTTCGAATCGCTAAACCCTCCTTCCAGTTCTGACTGGAGGAACTTATAATTAATGATATATTAAAAATGGACAAATGGTCTGGATGCAAGAAAGTCAAATTTTATTAAAACTAAAGAAACTATACCACACGATCAAAGTAATCGCGGTAAAATTGCTTAACAGGGGAAGGGAGACGGCAAAAATGAGGGATAAATGACTACAATGTTAATCTTACAATCTTAGCAACATTTCCCTTAAATTACCACCCCTTTACTTCTCACTAGATTCTCTTGCTAGTGGGTCAGAAGCCTTGCTCACCTGCAGTCCAAAGAATAAAAGAGAAGAGAGAGATGCTTCTGGGAAGCTATCTTTTATAACCCTTTTTTGGAGCCCGCCCAGATCTGATGTTTCTGGGCTAAAACAAAAGAGATCCAAACTGTCCACTTCTCTGGGATGGGTTTCGAATAAAGCTGCAGTGGTTTGAATGTGTTTAATAGCATTCAATTGCTTTGTAAACAAAGCATTGTCCTGTGGTCATCTGGAACTGCAATTGATTGACAGTCTTGAGTGCTTAGCAAACAAAGTCCCTTTGTTCATGCTGGCAGTTTCAAGCACTTGATCTTAGAGTCAATTTCAGTGAATGGATGTGTGTAAACAACCCAGTGTGCTTGCTGTCCGATGATTGGCTGATTCAAACGGGCTACTCCCCAGTGTAAACAAACAGCTTGTAGGTTACCGGACCCGCCCAATACCACAGGGTGACTGACAGCTCGGGCTCCATTCAAACCCACTACAGGGCAGCGCTGAGCTTTTTCATATGCTAACAGCCTGTCTGTTTCATATGCTAACAGCCTGTTTGTCCTTTTAAATTCTGTTTCCATGAGGTCTGTTCAGCCATTTTTAACAGTCCAAAACTCAAGAGTATATCTTATAATAAAATGTACAATCTTAAAGTGTGCAATTTTCACAAAGTTCTTTGATTCCAGTGCCCAAGTGCTGCCCAGCTTACGAGCTTTTTAACGCAGCCTTTTGCGGTTCTGGGTATGTTTTAAAACATTGTCCAACCCAGAGACAATTTAAATCACACAGATCTTCGTCCACGATGTGGATTAATATTTCCCGATCTTCAGGGGCTGAGGGGATTTTGCGACCCCTACATAAGCCAGTAGGAGGTGCATGACGGTGTGTATATTTACATGGCTTCTGATTACACCTCCCTCTGAAGAAAAGTCTCACTTCTGTTTCCCTCTTCCTCCAATACCTTGGGTGGAACTGGCATCTCAGAACTTGAACCCGCACCCTATCAAGCACAAAAGATAGAAAGACCTGCATTTTTCATTGGCATCTTGATGCGCTGCAGCACTGGACTGGTCTGGTACAAAATGCAGCTTTTACAATTTGACACTGAGCAGATTCTGACATTGTGATATTAATATTTATGTCCTTCCATTGCAGAATATGGAATAGGAGAATGTTTATAGGATTGCATGTACAAGTGAAGAGAAATGGATAATATGCAATTAAACAAGCCAATGTTTATTGAGACATATATCTTCTATAGATCTCATTTGCCCTTATGTTCAAGGACATTGAAAGAAAGAAAGACTTGCATTCATATAGTGCCTTTCACAACCTCAGGACGTCCCAAGACGCTTAACATTCAATGATGTACTTTTAAAGTCTAGTTACTGTTGTAATGTCGGAAACGCGGCACCCAATTGGCACACAGCAAACTCCCACAAACAGCAATGTGATAATGACCAGAAAATCTGGGGTTCTTTAGTAGTGTCGGTTGAGAGGTAAATATTGTCCAGAAGAACGGGGAGACCTCCTCTGCTCTTCTTCGAATAGTGCCATGAGATCTTTTACATCCACCTGAGATGGCAGACGGGGCCTCGGTTTAATGGCTCATGGTAAGTGGTGAATTAATAAAAATTAAAACATTTTTTCCACAGGTTTATTACTTTAAAGCAAGGTAAGTTTATTTTTAGCCCCGTTAGAATATAAAATTATTTTTTTCAAAAATTTAAATTATTGTTTAAAATAGTTATTTCATGTAATTTATAGTTTATTTAAAAAATGTGATGTTTTAAAAAAATTATTTGAAGGTTTAGTGCTATTTTGGGGCCGTAGTATTTATAAGTCTTTACAGCACTTCCTGTCAGACTTATGAATGGAGCATTCCCTGCTCCGATTGGCTGCCCATGGCCCACGTGATCCCAGGGGACGCATCAAACTAACTGCGCCCCTGGGATATGCAAGCACTGCGTGCTGGCAGCTGGACCAGGCCTCGGATCGGAATTCCACAGGGGCCCTATAGCACAACGGCTGGCGCGCAAGGTAAGTGCAGGTTGGGGGCCTGCACCCGCGGGAAGCCCCCGACCCGAATTTCTGGGCCATTGTGTCTGCCTCAACCACTAACCATGGAAGTGAATTGCACAACTCTCTGTGTAAAAGCAGTTTTTCTTGCCTTCTGTTCTAAATTTCTTATACTTAATCTTGTAGCTACCGTCCCTTGTTCTTGACGCCTCAATTATCTTGCCTCCGGACCATCTCACATAACTCAGGCCAAATTGTATTAATTTTACACAAAGCAAACCCTATCACAACCAGAGCGCTGTACGAGTGTAGTGTAATTATCTTCTACTTGCCTGCGCATTCACTGATGAAGCCAGCCATAGTTATGTGCTGTGGACTTGCACAGCAGTGGATTGAGAGTACTGAAACTGGTGTTATGTTGGGGCTTTACAGCCAATAGTGAGAGAGGATACATTCATCATATTAACTATTACAAACCAGAGGTCAAAGGATAGAGCTAGTTTTCCTGTCCAATGAATACTCAGGTCCTGGCGCAAAGGAAAGGAAGAAGCGATGGTGACCCTTGCGGTTAGGTTTCACCCTCCCCCAACCTTTACATTGTCCCAGAATTTCTGTGGCTTCCCCACAGCAGGGCATAAGCAAAGGGCAGAGAAAGTAATGAAGTAGGAGGGGAATTCATGGCCCTACCACCTCAGTTTGATGGGGCCCATTTTGAGAGGTGTCCAGAAGAAGTTGGCTTTAGGCCCTGCAACCAGCCCCTCTCTGATCAGAGAGAGGCAGGCAGCAAAGACAAGATGACCCAAGAACGTATGTCCATTTTTCTTCAGCAGTAGAACAGTGGGACAGGGATAAACTCTGGAGGCCGCTGTTTCTGGCCAACAGGCAGAAAGTACTAATGCTGGCAGCCATTACCACTGTTGATGGCCTTAGAGACTGCAATTCCCTGACCTTTGCCAGGTGCAAGGACCCTGCCAAAGAGCAAGCCTGCACCAGGGCCTATTGGACCTAAGCCAATAACCTGAACCCGCAAATACGGGCAGGTTCAGGTCATGTTAGGTAGAACGCACTTTGGGTGTGCGCTGCCTGACTAGTGGCCAGGTGCAACGAGGTCAGGTAAATCAGCACAATAGCATTATGTATTGTTATCTTGTAAATGGTGCACTACCCTCTACTACAAACAATTGCCCAGTCAAAAGCTGGGCAAGCAACCTCTCTACCTCTGCCAATGTTGCTCTAAGAGGCCCAAAAGAGACCTGAGGCAACTTGCACCCTGAATTTTTTTCTCCCCACTCCTTAAGAAGGGTGTGGCCTCACCTTGGTGTCTCCTGGTGATGGCATGAGTGATGTGAGAAACATAAGGGATAAGCTATGTCCTCTATTGTGGCATGGCCACTGCGATGCCCGGCAGATTCTTCAAAATGGCAACACTTCTTGGTGGAAAATGTGCATTTTTGCTTTTAATATGCACTTGGTATTTTACTGTGAAATTGTATAGGACTTGCTGATCAGCACTGTTACTTTTTATTTTGAAGTTCTAATTAATCAAGGAGAGAAAAGCCTTGTCTTCGCTGCTGTGAAATCCCACGATGATTTTTGTCAGCAGTGACATTATTGGGTCCTTGGCTGTTCCAGATACATTCCCCTCGCCCTTTGCAATAATGGTCATTCTACTGAGACATTTCCGAGTTGACAAAGTAAGGGTGTTATCTGTGCTGAGGTACTTTTGGTGCACTAATAACGAGGACAGGTAGTGTGCCTTCAACGTGCTTCCCCAACCCATGGCACTTGGTTCTTCACAAGCCACCAGCCTTGAATGTAGACCTGTATGAGGTGGAGAGGGAAAGGAGTTTCTCTGGGGGTTCTCCCGTGTACGCTCTAACTTCAGCAGAAGAGCTGCAGAAACCCCAGAGAAATGGCAGCTCCCCCGCTGAAGTTATGGCTGGCCAGATGGAGAAGGCCGTGGATATTCATCGCCATAGTGTGACCATTTACAGATGTTCCCTTCCTACAGTATGTGTCCTATTCTGTAGAGTCGCATACAGTGGCATTGGGCAAGCCCAACATCACTAAAACCAACTTCAAGCCCCAACCCCACCCTGGGGTAAGGGGGACACCACTGATAAACACCTGGGTGACCAGTGTAGGAATTAACGGGCATGGGGTTATTGCCTCTCTGGCCAGTCAGAAGTATCTGAACTGCTCCAGAGCCCCGTGCAGTTTCGAATCGCTCGCCTTTCCTGGTTCTGAGCGCCAGACTTATTCAGCAGCGATGTAGACAAAACGAGACTCGTGGTTGGGTGCAAAACAGACCAGTATTTATTGAAATAAAAAGGAATAAATTAAAAATCATCAATACAACACACCTATGCTGAATATAGCACTTATACTTAACACAGTACACTTTTGCTTACTACAGCACTGTTTTGCATAGTACAACACTCTTTTACTTAAATACAACACTTTTTGCCCAGTGCAATATACTTTTGCTTAGTAGGGGAGGAGAAAACGGACACATCGAGGGAAAATTGACTAAAATTACAATTTAACAAAATTCCCACTCCTAAATACCTATCTAAGTTGCCTTGTAATGGGTCAGAAAATCTATGCTCACCAGAGAACGCCTGCTCTGTGCCCCTGCGGTCTGTATTCTTCACCGCCCCGAAATGGAGATACCCCAGTATTTAAAAGTAACTGCTGGTATTCCACTCCTTTGGGTGGGCTTGTTGAGCTGTTCTTCTGTAGGCAGAGCACGGAGGTGAGGTGGCAGAGAGAGAGAGAGATGGCTTCCTCAGAAGCTATCTTTATACCCCATTTGGAGCCGAAATCTTCGCGCCCAAATCTGGATGTATCTGGGCTGTACAAAAGGGAATCGATCTGTCCCCATTCATTGTGATGGGTTTTTGAATGTGTCCCCATTCATTGCGATGGGTTTGAATAAAGCTGTCTCAGTTTGAAAAAAACATGTCTGTTTCCTTAATTGCTGGGTAAACAGCCCTTGGAGGTTAGTGTAAACATCCGATTGTCCTGCGGTCATGCCCAACCACAATTGATTGACAGCTTTAAGTGCTTAAGCCTTTGAGTAAACAAAGATCCATTGTCCTGTGGTGAAACTGCCTAAACTGCAATTGATTGACAGTTTTATGTACTTCATGCATTCACACAGGCTGGTGATTGCAAGTCCATTTTGTCAGCCCGTGCTTGAAGAGATACAGGCAGACTGTCTTTTGTCTTCTGCCACGAGGTCTGACGGCCATTTTGATCCCTGGATTGTTAAAGGTATAGTCTACCCAGGTTTTCTTTAATCAAAAATAGTCTTCAGAGCTGTAGAGATTTTCGAAATTCTTGCGAAACCTTACAGTCCCCCATCGGATACTAAAACTTGCTTGTAGTATCCTGTCCAAAGGTGAGCAATAATTTCAGACCCCCCACAAACAACCTTCCCTTATACTTATCTAGTTCTATCTTTGATCCCCCGACATCTCCATCTCCCCTACCCAGAGAGAATCGCAGTGCACGGTAGGCATCCATCGAACGAAAAACAAGATTAGTTAAATAATCAATACACGGAGGGGGTCGAATGCCCCTGCACCACTTGTATTCACAATAATTCAAGCATGGAGGGGTCCAATGCCCCTGCACCACTTGTGACAAAGTTTTAACATGATACTATATCTTCAATAGGATTACCACCAAGCCCAAAACATATCTGTTAAAAATATAAATGGAAGAAAATGAGCTCCCCCCTCTTTCTTTAATTAAAATGCAATAGCCTGACACTTTCATTAATGGCACCATTCTACAGCCATAAATGTATTTCAAATTTTACAATCTGCAAACACGACAATCCGTAGGCATATGCAATTTGTTCCAATTAACTCCAAACAAGTAGTACAATCTCGCAGTTAGGATCTAAATTCACACATTATTTCCTTTGGAGTTGGGACCAGTACATAATACAAGATATAAAATAATTAACAAGCTTTTTGTAAACTCTCAATTGAACTACCAATAACAGTTTGAATGCTGTGGGCATTTGCCTCCTGCAGACCCCTTCCTTCGTGGGCTAGGGGTGCTTCCTTTTCCAAACACCCAAAAGCACCATGGTCCTCTGTACCTTCCGGAACTCTGAAAAAGACTTTAAAAAGAAAACATCTAGCCAGGTTCCCTGGCTCGGGGGAATGTGACCAGGTCCCGCGACCTTGATTCACATAATACAACTTCTGGAATGGTACCATACTTAAAACTTATACTCTAATAATTAACACTACCGAATTGCAATATAAAATTAAAATTAACACATTCTACCTTAGTCCATTATACACATTACTTGAACAAAGCTATATACAAGCACCGCCCATCTCTGGGTGGCCACCCAAATCCCTGTTTGGGCTGCCACAGGCTGCTCCCTGTGGCGTGGCTGGACTGATTCCAACTTCAAGCCCCTCACAGCTTATGGCTGCTGGTTGGAGACTTCTGCCTTTTGGCTTCTCCCTGACTCAGGAGTCCACCCTATTCCACTGGAAAGTGGGGGACCATACTTTCTTGGGCTGGGGTACCCAAAGAGATCTCCTAGGGAGTGTTGCTGGCGGGGCTACACCGGCGAGCAGACCCTTAGCTTGGGTCACACTCCTCCTTCGGGTCCCTCCCTTCCCAAACCTGGGCTGGGGATAGGCAATCCCTTGCCACCAGCTGCTGGTGGCTGAGAGCCTACCCCTTCAGGTCTAAAACCTGGTTCAGGCTCCTCCCCAGAGTCCCACAAGAGAGGGGGAATCGCTCGGCCAAGTGCTGGGGAACTTCTCCTCTCACGCACGCGACTGCGCCTGTGTGTGCAGTCTGTGCGTGTGTATGTGCCGCAGGCTGAGGCTTTCTAATCTCAGGTACAATCCCAGCTGCCTATTTCCCTGTCCCTGGCTCAAACAACCTGCATTGTTTGATATAACTGGCAGCCTGCCAGTAATCCTGTTCAAAATCCTTTTCCCTCACCAGGGTGGCCTTAAATGTAGAATCTTGGGCCTGGACCTGCTTTTGGTCTGGGGCCAAAGCTATCCCCTGTGTGCCTCCCTTGTCCCGGATTGTTGCTACCGGACCTGCTCTACAGGGGTCCCAGAACTCTCCTTCCCTGTTCTCCTGCTTGAACAACTTACACTGGTCATGAATGGCTCCTTCCCTAACACAAGCGACAGCGCCTGCGAGCTTGTACCCGCTGTGGGCTGGGGATTTCTGACCTCAGGTTCACTCTCAGCTGCCTGTTTCCCTGTGGGTCCCATTAAGCTAAATGGGACCTTGTTAGACTGGGGGAATTGTTCAGGTCTTCTGAGTGGACCACCGTGCTGGAAGCTCCAGTGTCCACCAAATATCTCCCCTGCCCCGTCTTCACCCCCATCTTAACATGGGGCCTGCTCCCCTCAGCATTTTTGTGGGGACACAGGTCAACTGGTTGCGCTGGCTCTAGTCATTGCTGGGAGTGGGATGGGGCAGATGGGGTTAAAGCACCGGTGGTGCCTTCTACTCTCCCCTGGCCAGTCAGAAGAGACCATAGGGACTGTGAAAATGACTCAATCACTGCGGGAGGGATGTCTGGCCCTGCCTTTCGGGCTGGGGCTGTGGGATCCTTTCCCTTGTTCTCCTTCCAGGGATTCTTACAGTCTTTTCTCCAGTGACCGTCTTTCCCGCATCCATAACAATTTAACCTAGCCTGGGAGGGACGATTCCCCTCCTGGTGCCACTCTTTCTTACTCTGGCTCCCAGGTTTAACCTCATGGACTTTTCCCTTGGGTTGGGGAGCCTCGATACACCTCATGTTTCTGAAGGCTACTGTGAGCCGGTGGATCACTGCTTCTTCGGTGGTCCGGGGGTTTCGGAGGTCAAACCAAGCCACGACCTGGGCTTGGATCTGGGGTAGGCTATTTGTCATGAGACAACGGAGCCAGTGAGTCAATTGGACTGGGTCCAGTGCTGCCCGCCCTGGCATTCCCGGGCATGTGCTCTGGTAGACTGGCCACAGCCTGTCTGCGAACGCCTGCAGGGACTCCCCTGGGAGCTGCACCGTGCTTTCTACCCGGGCGAACGGGCTACAATCATTTAGTCCCATGGCCTCCAGTGTCTCGTTCTTGAGACCCTCATAATCCCTCTGCCCCCTTTTGCACTCACCAGATAGGGTCTGGAGGAGATCACCTGCCAGGGAAAACAGCAGCATTTTTGCTTGCTCTGCGTCATCGCAGTCATTTACACAAGCTGCCTGCTCTATCTCCCTGAAGTGTAGAGAGGGGTCTCCCTTTTTAGTGAGCTTGGGGATGTGGCTAACCAGGTCCCTGAGCTGGTGGGTGCCACACGGCACCAGAAACTGATTCTGGGTGGCCCCTGGGGCATCTTCATCAACGGGCGGACCGTACCTCTGTTGTCGGAGGGGTACACTGGTCCTGGTCCCGGCCTATTGAGCAGGGCCTGCTGTGCTTCCTCTACCACCTAATCCTCCACCCCCCCTTTTGCTGCCAGAGCTCCTGAAAGCTCGGAGCCGTGGGTGGCAGTCGTGGGACCTCTGATTCCCTGACCAGCCTTTTCCTGGGTGTTGCCTGTGGGACGGTTAAATCCGACTGACCTGTTTTTGGGCTGATCAGACACATCATCCCCTTTGCCCTCTTTAAAGCCATATTCAAGCTTTCTATCTCCTTTTACTTAAATACAGCACTTTTTGTCTACTACAGCACTCTTTTGCTTAGTACAACACTCTTTTACTTAAATACAGCACTTTTTGCCTAGTGCAATACACTTTTGCTTAGTAGGGGAGGAGAAAACGGACACATCGAGGGAAAATTGACTAAAATTACAATTTAACAAAATTCCCTTAATGCCCACCCCTAAATATCTATCTAAGTTGCCTTGTAATGGGTCAGAAAATCTATGCTCACCAGAGAACGCCTGCTCCATGCCCCTGCGGTCTGTATTCTTCACTGCCCCGAAATGGAGATACCCCAGTATTTAAAAGTAACTGCTGGAATTCCACTCCTTTGGGTGGGCTTGTTGAGCTGTTCTACTGTAGGCAGAGTGCGGAGGTGAGGCGGCAGAGAGAGAGAGAGCGATGGCTTCCTCAGAAGCTATCTTTATACCCCATTTGGAGCCGAAATCTTCGCGCCCAAATCCGGATGCATCTGAGCTATACAAAAGGGAATCGATCTGTCCCCATTCATTGTGATGGGTTTTTGAATGCACCCCCATTCATTGTGATGGGTTTTTGAATGTATCCCCATTCATTGTGATGGGTTTGAATAAAGCTGTCTCAGTTTGAAAAAAACATGTCTGTTTCCTTAATTGCTGGGTAAACGGCCCTTGGAGGTTAGTGTAAACATCCGATTGTCCTGCGGTCATGCCCAACCGCAATTGATTGACAGCTTTAAGTGTTTAAGCCTTTGAGTAAACAAAGATCCATTGTCCTGTGGTGAAACTGCCTAAACTTCAATTGATTGACAGTTTTATGTACTTCATGCATTCACACAGGCTGGTGATTTCAAGTCCTTTTTGTCAGCCCGTGCTTGAAGAGATACAGGCAGACTGTCTTTTGTCTTCTGCCATGAGGTCTGACGGCCATTTTGATCCCTGGATTTTTAAAGGTATATTCTACCCAGGTTTTCTTTAATCAAAAATAGTCTTCGGAGCTGTAGAGATTTTCGAAATTCTTGCGAAACCCTACACCAGTTCAAGCTTAAATTGCGTGTCAATGATTCACTGCGCACTAATTGTGAACCAGTAGTCAATAAATGATTCGATATCCTATAATATCCACTGGTTGTGGGAAGCTTGTAGCAAATCTATAGAACCTTGGTTGGATATGGCTACATATAGTGACACCACTATTCCCGGCCAGAATGAAGGTGATTGGGCTATCCCCTTGCCAATCATACCTGGAGCCCGCACTGCTGTAACTGACTGGCTGACTGGGATTGAGTTTACGCACATAATTTGTATGTAACTATTCCCCACTCACTACATTTTGCTGGTGATTGTGAGAAGTTGCTGTAGTTTCGGTTATGAGTTCTGTTTGTTGTATTTCGTAGAGACTCTGCTTAAATAGACTCTGTAGACTGTTTGCTTGCTGAGTAAATAGAATTTGTTTGAGTTCTGCCATAAGTCCTGGCCTGTCTCCAACTCATTTGCTGACACAGTGCAACTCATTGGCTGACACAGCGGTGTCAATAGACAATCTGTGCACAGTTCTGGTCTCCATATTATAAAAAGGATATATAGACGCACTAGAGAAGGTGCAAAGTAGATTTACAAGGATGATACCAGAACTGAGAGGTTATACCTATCAGGAAAGACTGAACAGGCTGGGGCATTTTTCTCTAGGAAAGAGAAGACTAAGGGGACACCTGATAGAAGTTTTTAAGATGATGAAAGGGTTTGATAGAGTAGACATAGAGAAGATGTTTCCACTTGTGGGGCAGACCAAAACTAGTCAATAAAGAATTCAGGAGAAACTACGTTACCCAGAGAGTGGTAAGAATGTGGAACTTGCTACCATTTAAGGGGATGCTAGATAAACACATGAGGGCAAAAGGAATAGAAAGTTATACTGATAGGATTAGATGAAGAGACGTGAGAAGAGGCTTGTGTGGAGCATAAATATTGGCATAGACCTGTTGTGCTGAAAGGCCTGTTTCTGAGCTGTAAAATTCTATATAATTCTATGTGCCTGTTCAGGCTCTGAAAGAGCTATCCACTTAGTCCCCTGGATCAATTGGGCTGAATGGCCTGCTTCTGTGCTGTATCTCATTACAGCTTTGGTCCAAACATGGACAAAGGAACTGAATTCCAGAGGTAAGGCGAGAATGACTGCCCTTGACATCAAGGCAGTATTTGACCGAGTGTGGCATCAAGGAGCCCTAGTAAAGCTGTAGTCAGTGGGAATTGGGAAGAAAACTCTGCACAGGCTGGAGTCATACCTAGCACAAAAGAAGATGGTTGTGGTGGTTGAAGGTCAATCATCTCAGCCCCAGGACATCACTGCAGGAGCACCTCAGGGCAGTGTCCTAGGCCCAACTATCTTCATCAATGACTTTCCCTCCAACATAAAGTCAGAAATGGGGATGTTCGCTGATGACTGCACAGTGTTCATTGCTTTTCACAACTCCTCAGATAATGAAGCAATGCATGCCCGCATGCAACAAGACCTGGACAACGTTCAGGCTTGGGCTTATAAGTGGCAGGTAACATTCGCACCACGCAAGTGCCAGGCAATGACTATCTCCAACAAGCAAGAGTCCAACCACTGCCCCTTGACATTCAACGGCATTACCATCGCCGAATCCCCCAACATCAACATCCTGGGTGTCAGCATTGACCAGAAACTTAACTGGACCAGCCACATAAATACTGCGGCAACAAGAGCAGCTCAGAGGCTAGGTATTCTGCAGCGAGTGTCTCACCTCCTGACTTTCCAAAGCTTTTCCACCATCTACAAGGCACAAGTAAGGAGTATAATGAATACTCTCCACTTGCCTGGGTGAGTGCAGCTCCAACAACACTCAAGAAGCTCGTCATCATCCAAGACAAAGCAGCCCACTTGATTGGCACCCCATCCACCACCTTAAACATTCACTCCCTCCACCACCGGCGTACCGTGGCTGCAGCGTGTACCATCTACAAGATGCACTGCAGCAACTCACCAAGGCTTCTCCGGCAGCACCTCCCCAACCCGCGACCTGTTCCACCTAGAAGGACAAGGGCAGCAGGCACATGGGAACACCACCACCTCCAAGTTCCCCTCTAAGTCACACACCATCCTGACTTAGAAGTATATTGCTGATCCTTCATCGTCGCTGGGTCAAAATCCTGGAACTCCTTACTTAACAGCACTGTGGGAGTACCTTCACCACATGGACTGCAGCAGTTCAAGAAGGCAGCTCACCACCACCTTCTCAAGGGCAATTAGGGATGGGCAATAAATGCTGGCCTTGCCAACGACGCCCACATCCCGTAAACAAATTTTAAAAAATGTAATCAGTGAACGGCATGTGATCAAGTTCCATGGTTACCCAGATAGCAGTGTCAGATTGAGGATGTAATTTAGAGACATTCCCTTAACAATGGTGTCTGGCAATTTTTTGCAATTTGCCAACCAGTTCGAAGCGGTCTGCACCAGCCAGGGTGAGAGTTTGATAGAATTATTTTAGCATGGGCTGCATGCTCCTTCATATTATGTTGTTTTAAAACCTTAATGGAGTTATTCCTTTTCATCAATTTTGGATTAGGAAGATCCCGGAAATATGTCCGATATGAAAATATGGCTCAGCCCGATATTGCCTGAGGTATGGCACTCAGCTCTCAAGGAAGGGGGATATGGGTACAAGGAGAGATGAGAAAGATCTGTCGAAGCAGCAAATTAGATATAACACACAAGAGGCTTTAACAGATTAAGGATTACGTTTGTTTCAGATCTTTCAATTGTTTAATTGGGGAGTTTATTGCGGGTGACAGGGGAAAAGCAATTAAGTCTCAGATCAGTCGCACAAGAAAGCAAGAAAAAGTTTGAACCAGGATAGCAATAGGAATTGATGCCTGTCGCTTTTTTACAAAGGCAGGAATCTGGTTCTGACAAAGGGGCTGTACCCGAAACATTAACCTACCTTTGCTCAGTTTAGATGCTGTGTGTTTCTAGCATTTTCTGTATTCAATTCGTATTTTCAGCCTCTGCAGATTATTTATTTTATCTCCACTGAGCATATTGTGTACACCTGTAGACGCACTTAAATAAAAGGTGGCTGTTGAGTTGCGAAGGCAGCACTTTACTGTAGCCGTAACAAGGGATGGAGATAGAATTGGAATGTGTACGGCCCATCCTCTTTAACACTCGGCAAACACTTCCCATAGGGATGAATAGATCAGGAATGAAAGAGAGGGGAGTTGGAAGTCAAGGGGGTAATGAGGTTTATGGCGAATCACGGAATCTGATGGGCAGAGTACTCTGTCGTAGCCGTGACAATGAAGATGTCCACAATGATAAGAGGCGGTGACTGCATACTTGGAGATCTTTAGATAAATGGCAAAGAAAGTTTACAATTTTCATCCTGTCAATCAATCGTTGGGAAAGAAAAACCTTGATAAGAAGATAAAATGATTGCTTAAATGTATTGCGTATTGACGTAGGAAATTATAATGGAAAATAGTTGACACTGCTAAGAGAGTGACAACAGGAAGTAAGGCTTTGTAGACAGGACGTGTGTAAGACTTTTAATATGATATAGATAGATATATTCAGCTTGTTTTTAGTTGAATGTTGACATCGTAACTTTGGGAGGGGTTTGAATGCTTTCTGCTGAGTGAACTTGTACCACATTACAAGTGCCCAACCCAATGCTAGATCTCCCACACAGAACAGAGGCTGGAAAAATTATTTCCTTACCTCGACCTTCATGTGGGGACCAGCAAACTAACAGCATCCAAAAATCATTTGCACTCCTTTGAATGGTCGGATCAAAAGAGGGCTTTAGATATATTACAAGAGATGGGGTGCCGCTGTGCTTGTAACTGTAGACAGACCTGGTGCTCAGCTTTGGCTCAGTGATAGCACTCTCATCTCTGAGTCAAAAGGTTGTGGGTTCAGAGAATTAAGCACAAAATCTAGTCTGATACTCCAGTGCAGTACTGAGGGAGTGCTGTACTGTCAGAGGTGCCGTCTTTCGGATGAGATGTCAAACCGATGTTGTCTGCCCTGTCAAGTGAACTTAAAAAATCCTATGGCACTATTTCGAAGAAGAACAAAGGAGTTCTCCAGTGTCCTGGCCAACATTTGTTTCTCACCTACAACTAAAACAATTTATCTGTTCATTGCTGTTTGTGGGATCTTGCTGTGCGTAAATTGTCTGCTGCATTTCCTGCATTACAACAGTGACTACGCTTCAAAAAGTACTTCATTGGTTGTAAAGCACTTTGGTGCGTCCTGAGGTTGTGAAAGGTGCTATATAAATGCAAGTTTTTGTTTTAGGCATTATATAAGTGTTCGGGTGCATTCACTCTCCTCTGTATCATCGATGTGAAGTGGTTTTTACTTGAAAGCCTCAGCTTCTCCCAAAAGCCTGGTGTGGTTTTGATATTTTTGCGCAGAGCTGCGATGCCATGCACTGAAGTTAGATTAGGCAGTCTAAACATGCGCAGTGTACCTCATTTCCCAGGACCCATCAGTGCCATTCAGTCAGCTGTACTGTTGGGGTTTCTTTTTTTTAACTTCCAGCAATTTCTGTTTAGTTACTTATCAAAGTTATTTGTAAAAATGTTAGAGAATAATTATCAACGGCTTAGTTCTGGTAAAGTTAGGGGAAAAATTCAAGTACGCCAAGAGAATTGTCGGTTTCACTGGCAACTCGAGTTAGTGGCCGCTGAAAATGGCCACAGCGCTACTGGGCATAAATTCGTGCTGGGGGCTGGCGATGTGTAGCGCAGCGCTAACTTACCATGCAAGCCCTCATGATGGCATTAATGGAGGTCTCCGACCTGAAGTTCCCATCCACCGTTGGCGTTGCAACATCTTACAGCCTCAGTCAATTAAAGGGGCTATGAATTAAAGGGGCAATGCACTCAGAACTAATAAAAATTACAATGCAGTGAAAAAATACAGCTTTCGGCCGCTATGCTGTGGTACCGGTTGGTCACTTTGATCCCTCCCCCTGCATTTGTCGCCAAGATACAGAAGAAGCTCATCGACTTCTTTGGGACAAAAGGAAGCACTGGGTCTCTGCTGCGATTCTGAGTCTCCTGCTTCGGGAGGGCGGTCAAGCGTTGGTGTGCCTTTGCACCCAGGCTGCGACTTTCCATCTTCAGACCCTGCAGAGATACCTGTACATTAAGGATCCTCCTAGATGGTGTGTGCTGGCGACGTATTTCTTCTGCCAGCTGCACAGCCTCAAATACGACACGCAGCTCCTGTTTGTAAACCGGGGGGTACCCGTGCCTCCTTGCGGGAGCTGCCTGTCTTCTATCAGGAACCGATCAGGGTCTGGAACAAGGTCGCCTCCAGACAGAGTCATCCCCCGTCGGGAGTGGCGGCTGTCCTTCGGGAGCCGCTGCTCAGGAATCCACACCACCATGACTGCGAGTTCATGTGGCTGGCGGAGGAGCGGGTTGGATGGCACCAGAGCTGGCACAGCGCCTGTCCTGGGATGACGTCCGGCTCAAGGCCAAAGCCATCGGGTAGCTAAAAGTGACACTCGACCCTGACTCCACTAGGTGCGTCAAGGAAGCTCAAGCATGTGGGGCGATCCCGTCTGAACTGACCCCCGTTCGGACGGAATTCCTCATCGGCACCAGGCACTGAAACCTCCATTGGGAGTCGGCGCCTCACAACTTGAACCCTCTCCGGGAAATCCCTTCCGTGCCTTTCTATTCTGCAAGGAGGGGTTTCCTTTAAGGGCTGGTCTTGTACACCCACCACTTTGTCATCCTTGTCTGCCATCCGGACATGCCTTGGCACCATCTGGCTGTCCGGAGGAGGCGGGGATCCCCAGTGGAGTCCTCCCTTTACCTATTGGGGACTTGGCCTGGAGGGTGTTGCATGGTGTAGGGGGTGGCGGGTGGCGCGTGTGCCCAGTCAGTTATGCCCCTGACTGCCTGTGAGCGGTTCGAATCGCTCCCACGCCCCTGGGTTCTAGACACCGGACTTAGGTACAGGCGGCGATACAGAAAAACTCGAGTAGACAGGTGGTTTGGTGTAAGAAAACCAAGATTTTATTAGAACGGAAACAAAAACACAGTCTTATGAGAAATTACTGGTAGCAAAATTACAGGCATATAACAATAATTATACTTATACAGGGAATGGGGAACACACGGCACATCGAAGGAAAAACAACTACTTTAACAATCCCCTTATCCTTATCCCACCCCTATGCCTAACTAGATTAAGCTATGAGGGGCCAGGAATTCATGCTCACCAATCCAAAGCAAAGCCTGTTGTTTTAGCAATTGCAAGTTTTGAGGTCTGGTCTCCTGTCCTTTGGGGTACTCCATTGCCACGTGGTCTCAGGGCGCGGTGTTGGAGCTGTTGCTGCGACACACCTTTCTTCCCCTTAGCTACCGTCGTCGTCTCGTCGCGATGGGTTCTCTTCTTCCTCTCCCTCGAGCGGTCGTCGGCGGTAACATTGCGTCAGCGAGATGGTTGGCAGTCTTCACTGCTTAGGTTTTCCTACCCATTCTTGGAACGCCGGTATATTCGTTATGGCGTGGACACTTGCGTTTAACGCCAGCTCATTTGCAGTGTTTAACTAGCCAACTTAGTTTCACTGTCTGTGGTAAACCACGTTCACTATCGTATCACTGTTAGTAGTTAGCACTGTTCACCACTGTTCGTTATAACTGTATCACTGACCACTATTGTATCACGGTACGAGGTCGCCTCTTGCCACACTGCTATACCTGGGATGACCACTGCCGACTCCGCCTTGGCTCCACCCACCAGGCCAGGTATAAAGGTGAGCGACTGGCTGGTATTCCTCCTGCTTGGATCGGATCACCCACGAGAGTGGGCTCTGTTATTTAGTCAATAAAAACCTTTAGTCACCTTCGTAACTCTTCGCCTTTTATTGGAGGAATTGATAGGTATATCAATTTTATTGACTAAATTTAATGATGTCTGACAACGAGTCACAACCGGCGGAGGAGCCACCAGCGCAGCTCCCAGGAGCACAGCCACACCAGCCAGCTTGGCTGCGAGCCCTCAGACCGCCGTACCTGGACCTGAACCCACGAGCAGCAAACTCAGCCGCAGACTTTAAACACTGGCTGGTCTGCTTCGAATCATACCTGAGAGAATCCAGCGTCCCTCAGGCATCCAAACTAAGTTTCCTGCAGGCACAACTGAGCCCGAGAGTATACACTCTCATCGAGGACATGACTACCTACGAGACCGCCATCAACCTGCTGAAACAGAAGTACCGGACCCCGGTAAACTACATGTATGCTAGGCACCTCCTAAGATCACGGCCGCAACAGCCAGGAGAATCAGTAGCCGAATTCTCACAGGCGCTATATGCACTCGCCAGGAACTGTGACTTTAAATCGGTGTCGGCAGCCGAAAATACTGAAGATAATATCCGCGACGCATTCCTGAAAGGCCTACGGTCCGAGTACTCATGGCAAAGACTGCTGGAAGCTAAAGACCTCAGCATGGAAAAAGCTGAAGCCCTCGCTATCTCCCTGGAAGTGGCCCACCAAGATCAGGAAGCATTCACCAGGTACTGCTCGCGACCCTGGGACTCGGGCCCGACCCCTACCACAGCACCCTTCCCAGCGCCGCCCCCGGGACCTACCTCTGCGTCGGCGTCCCGGACCCGACCGGCCCCGCCACCCCCGGCACCGGCCCCGACATCGGGCATCCGCGATCGGGCCGCTGGCTGTTTTTTTTGTGGCCAGGAGAAGCACCCGAGGTCGCGCTGCCCAGCCAAGAACTCCATATGTAAAACCTGCCTGAAGAAAGGCCACTTCTCCAAGGCCTGCAGGAGCGGATCCTCAGAGGCCAGCAGTGCCGCATGCGAACTATGGGGGCGGCCATCTTCGTTTAGGGCAACTGAGGCCAGCATCCCCACACATGAGTCATGGGGGCGGCCATCTTTGATTAAGGCAACCGACCCCAATAGTGCCTCATGGGGCCCTACCTCGTGGGAGACGCCATTTTACTCACCACGCCCGACCGCCTCGCCCGCAGATGACAACGACTCGCTCAGCTACACACTAGCTTCCGTCACCCTGGACCAAGCCCGCCCGCACCATCTGTCCAAGTCAATGATGGACATCAAAGTGAACGGCCACGCCACGACCTGCCTGTTCGACAGCGGAAGCACGGAGAGCTTCATCCACCCAGACACGGTGAGCCACTACTCCCTCTCTGTCCTACCAACGCGCAGCCGAATCTCAATGGCATCGAGGTCCCACGCCACGGACATCAGCGGCTACTGTGTCGTGACCCTGTCGGTTAAGGGCACGGAGTATAAAAACTTTAAACTCCTCGTCCTCCCCCATCTCTGCGCTGCCGTCCTACTAGGGCTGGACTTCCAATCCCACCTCCAAAGCGTAACCCTAGCATACGGTGGACCCCTCCCCCCACTCACAGTCAACAACCAGCAAACGTTAAACCGCCCACCGCGTAACACCTGCAGCCTCTCCACCCTCAAGGTCCCGCCACCCTCTCTGTTTGCTAACCTTACCCCTGACTGCAAACCCGTCGCTACCAAGAGCAGGCGGTATAGCGCCGGGGACAGAGCCTTCATTAGCTCTGAGGTGCGGCGCCTCCTGAAAGAGGGCATTATCGAGGGGAGCAGCAGCCCCTGGCGTGCCCAGGTCGTAGTCGTAAAGACCGGCGATAAAAACCGCCTGGTCATCGACTACAGCCAGACCATAAACAGATATACCCAGCTGGACGCATACCCCCTCCCCCGCATATCTGACATGGTCAATCAGATTGCACAGTATAAAGTATTCTCGACCATCGACCTGAAGTCGGCCTACCACCAACTCCCTATCCACCCTGAGGACCGCCAGTATACCGCCTTCGAGGCGAATGGGCGCCTATACCACTTCCTTAGGGTCCCCTTCGGTGTCACTAATGGGGTCTCGGTCTTCCAAAGGGAGATGGACCAGATGGTTGACCAGAACGAACTGCAGGCTACATTCCCCTACCTAGATAACGTCACTATCTGCGGCCGCGACCGGCAGGAACATGACGCGAATCTGGAGAAATTCCTCCGTACGGCCCAACGGCTGAACCTCACCTACAATAAGGAGAAATGCGTGTTTAACACCACGCGCCTTGCCATCCTCGGCTGCGTAGTGGAGAACGGAATCATCGGCCCCGACCCAGAAAGAATGCGCCCCCTCATGGAGCTACCCCTCCCCCACTGCCCTAAAGCACTTAGGAGAACCCTGGGGCTTTTCGCCTACTATGCCCAATGGGTACCCAATTACGCGGACAAAGCCAGACCCCTCCTGAAAGCCACTTCCTTCCCCCTCACGGAGGAGGCGTGCGCGGCCTTCTCCCTCATTAAGGGAGACATAGCCAAGGCCACGATGCACGCAGTGGACGAGTCCATCCCCTTTCAGGTGGAGAGCGACGCATCCGACTTCGCCTTAGCCGCCACCCTAAACCAGGAGGGGAGGCCAGTGGCCTTCTTCTCAAGGACCCTACAGGGCCCCGAGATCCGACATTCGTCGGTCGAGAAAGAGGCCCAGGCGATCGTGGAGGCAGTACGGCGCTGGAGGCACTACCTGGCAGGCAAACGATTTACCCTCCTCACCGACCAGCGTTCGGTGGCTTTCATGTTTAATAACAAGCTGAAGGGCAAAATCAAGAATGACAAGATTTTGAGATGGAGAATCGAGCTCTCCACCTACGATTATGAGATCTTGTACCGGCCAGGCAAGCTGAACGAATCCCCTGATGCCCTTTCACGAATGACATGCGCCAGCGCGCATATCGATAGGCTTCAGACCCTCCACGACCAGCTCTGCCACCCCGGAGTCACCAGACTCTACCATTTCATTAAGGCCCGCAACCTGACCTACTCCATCGAGGAGGTCAGGACCATGACCAGGAACTGCCAGACCTGTGCGGAGTGCAAACCGCACTTCTATAGGCCGGACCGAGCAAGCCTGATCAAGGCCACCCGCCCCTTCGAGCGCCTGAGCATCGACTTTAAGGGGCCCCTCCCGTCCTCTGACCGTAATGTGTACTTCCTCAACATCGTTGATGAGTACTCTCGTTTCCCCTTTGCCTTCCCCTGCCCCGACATGACCAGTAGCACGGTCATTAAGTGCCTGAATGCCCTCTTCGCCTTGTTCGGGTTCCCGAACTATATACACAGCGACCGGGGCTCCTCCTTCATGAGCGAGGAACTCCGGCAATTCCTCCTAGAGAGAGGTATTGCAGCAAGCAGGACCACCAGCTACAACCCCAGAGGTAACGGTCAGGTGGAAAGAGAGAACGCGACGGTATGGAAGGCCGTCCTCTTAGCCTTAAAGTCTAAGGGCCTCCCAACCTCCCGCTGGCAAGAAGTCCTCCCGACAGCGCTGCACTCCATCCGGTCATTACTTTGCACGGCCACTAACACCACCCCCCATGAACGAATGTTCGTTTTCCCCAGGAAGTCGACTACGGGAACCACTCTACCAACCTGGCTGACCGCCCCGGGGCCGGTCTGGCTGCGGAAACACGTGAGGACCCATAAAACGGACCCCCTGGTCGAGAGGGTGAACCTCCTGCACACCAACCCCCAGTACGCCTACGTGGCGTACCCAGACGGGCGGGAGGACACTGTCTCCCTACGAGACCTCGCACCCTCAGCCGATCCGGAAACACCGCCACCACCCCCCCAACCTCAGTCCAGGTAGACGGCATGCCGGAACCCCACGAGCCCTCGCCGACCACGCAAACACCAGCATCAACACCGGATAAGGCACCAGCACCGGATAAGGCAACACCACCGCTGCGGCGATCGGAGAGGCTTACGAAGCCTCCGGACAGACTGACCTACCAGAATTGGTAGTACACTTCACCCCGCCGGACTTAATTCTAAACAAGGGGTGAATGTGGTAAACCACGTTCACTATCGTATCACTGTTAGTAGTTAGCACTGTTCACCACTGTTCGTTATAACTGTATCACTGACCACTATTGTATCACGGTACGAGGTCGCCTCTTGCCACACTGCTATACCTGGGATGACCACTGCCGACTCCGCCTTGGCTCCACCCACCAGGCCAGGTATAAAGGTGAGCGACTGGCTGGTATTCCTCCTGCTTGGATCGGATCACCCACGAGAGTGGGCTCTGTTATTTAGTCAATAAAAACCTTTAGTCACCTTCGTAACTCTTCGCCTTTTATTGGAGGAATTGATAGGTATATCACTGTCCATATATTTTCTTCCCCCAAGTGCCAGCTTATAACTAGGCGCTCGGTGTTAATTAATGCGTCTTCTGCTGCCCTTCTCTACTCTTTGTCGGGTCTACCTTATTCTTTGTCTCAGTTTCTTTCGCCTCGTTTCCTCTGCCCTCTCTCGTGGCCTGGGTGTCCTGGGTGACTTTGGACTCGGGTCTCGTTCCCCTCTCCGCGAATGGTATGGATGTCCTTGGCTGCTACACAATGCGGGGAGCGAGAAGAGAACCCGCCAAGAGGCCAGGGCACGAGTATGGGCAGCAGCAGCCCAAGGCCCGACAAGAGGTCAGAGTCCAGCAGCGAGCAGAGAGAGATGATTGTTACTGAGGGCCTACAATTATACTCTTTCCGATGGCCCTTATCTGCGCGCCAAATCAGGTCAGTCCATTGTTTCACTTTTGGCGGGCTGTTTTAAATGATTATACCAATCTAAACTAACTAGTTTTAGATGGCCGTTTATCGCACCTAATGGCCTGATGTCCGGGCTGTATTGTCATTAATGCATTTTAATCGGCCTGTGCAGCCTTGATGGCTTCCTTAAGCTGTTTCCAATTATTTATGCGGACAAACTAATGGCCTTGTGCTTAGGCCTAACTGGGTTGATCTGTTCCAATCTAATGTAATGCATATTCAATGTTTGCTTAGCTGTCTGGCCATTCAAACACAAAAGTCCTTTTCACAGAAATGCATTTTAAGTTTCGATTTCCCAAAGCAGCCTATTCTGTGCTGCAGAGTCCAAGCTTTTAAAATCTCACAGGCTTTTGATCACTAGGTGCGGATGCCATCTTTTGGGTACCCTTTTTAAATTGTCCATAGGGTCCCTTTTATTAATAGCTTTAGGGGAAATGTGGGAATTTTGTGAATCCTACACTCCCCCCTGTGATCCTAAAACTTGCTTGAAGTATCATCCTTACAAGGTGAGCAAAATTTTCTGACCCTCCATAGTCAACCTTCCCCTGTAATTACCTATCTAACATACCCATGACACATGCACTTCCCATTCCGGAAAAATGTAGTGTACATAAGTATACATAGAATAATTACAGTCTTTTACACACATCCAAGCATGGAAGTGGCCCAACACCCCTGCACCACTTGGTACACATACATCTTTAGTAACAACGCGTTGCAAAATCTTTATTAAAAACAACAAACACAAAAAAACAACAATCTTTAATCAAAAATACAAGGAAAAAAACTCAAACAGGGGTATCTCCCTCCACCTTCACATAATGTTCCTTCCAGATCTTTGGATTTGGAACTCTAACAACTGACCTTTTCCCTTGCATTGGATGCAGACTACATACAACACTATCTGTAACTGGCAAACCACGAGAATGTGGGAAGCCAGTCTGATCCACGAAGGGACCTCTATGTCATTGAAAATGTCCCACCAGGGTGGAATCACAATATCCAATATCTTAGCCCCATCACTACTGTTTCCTGCTCTAGAGTGTAAAAATGTTTCTGCGAAACTATAACGGCTTTGAGAATTTTGGTAAGGTATTCAGGGAGAGGGGGAATTTTGTAGCCAAAATGCGCTACATACTTCTGCAAATTGGTAAAATTCTCCTTCATAGTGAGGTGAACAGTGGAGGGTTCAGGAATGGGGACAATTCGCTCCTGGGCCACTTGAACTTCTGCCTCGGGTTTAAAACAGAAAATGCTGTCACTTACCGGACACCAGCTATGCTGTCCATGTTGGTAGTGGGATGCTCCTGTGGTGACACAATATGTCCCACCTCCTCTATATGCTACCTGCGGGGGAACATGGCCTTGTGCCATTGCCTCCATGGTACAATTTATAGGTTTCGCGCCAGCAGCTCTGAACCCGCACTGTGGTTTTGAATAGGCATTCAAGTGCTGGGGACACAGGATTATGTGTGCTCCCCGGCTCTGGCACCCTGAGAGGTCAGTACCTGTCATAGCATGCTCCCACTTTATGACGTAAGGTGGGACCGCTGTGAAACGAATCAGTGCACCCCCTTGAATGACTCCAATGTTCTCTACCCTGTATACCTGTGCAGGTCAGGCTGTCCTACCCATGACCGGCATCCTAACTACTACTCCCATGAGGGTATGGTTGGACCGTCCACAATCCACTGGGACTGGGTAGGCTTCAGAAGCTAGCCGGAGTTGGCACGGGCTTAATGCATTCTGAAACAGATGGAGGGCTGCGAGGTGTTTGTTGCTGATCCAGGAGGGGAATAAACCCTGCTTTAAATCCTCCAGATTACAGCGGCCCTCACCCAGCAACCACGCTCCATACAGCACGCACACCCCATTCTGCGCAGCCTGGTCAGAAGCATTTCTGTCCTCCCTCATGAGGGCATTTACCGTCCTTGTGTGCTTCTCCAACTCCGCTATAATCTCCTTTAAATGGACCGTCATGGCCTGGTTTTCATGCAACTCTGAGCCCACTACTTTGTTCTCATCCATTAATATCTTCCTTAACTGTGTTTTTAAACCGTTTATCTGGGTCTGCAGCTCTATGTCATCCAGACTGTTGATGACAGAGGACCCAGTGTTAAACGCAGTAAAAACATAATTCCATACTCCCCTTCTTTGTCTCCCTGCATTACCCAAAATCTCGCGGTGTGTGGTGTACAGTTCGGTTTTGTCGACATTGGCGAAATCGAACTCATAAAACTTCCTGAACATGTCCTTCAATAGGGCCTGGTATAGCTGCTCTGCTTCTTTGGGGCACCACTCCGGTAAATGTACCTCGGTGAGATTTAAAATCACGGAGGCTACCGCATAGTGTACCCCCTAGTACAGCATCTGATCCGCAGGTACTAGTACCAGTCCATTTCCTGGTCCCTTGGTGGTGGTGGGGCACCCTTCCCTGGGTATCCTCGCTGCCGGCACCATGGGCGGGGGCTTACGGGGGCGGGTTACAAGTTCAGTGGCATTGACTGGGATCGGGGAGAATGGGGCTGCGCACGCCTTCAGGCTGGTATCTCACTTCATCCCCTCCCCGGCGTCTTGCCACTGCCGGTGGAAAATGATGGATATGCCTGCAGGGCAGACCCTCTCTGACCCCACATACAGATATAAATCCCTTGGTCCGGTTCCCACCACTTGTCCCAACACACACTTAATCCTCCGTGAGTCCCTGTAATCGTCCGGTGGGTGTTGTTCCCCAACCGTTCCCACTCGACTGCGGGGTTTCTCATATCTTTGCTCAGTTTCCTGAGCCACCACCACCTATCCAGAGGAATGTGTCCCTTGCATGTTAAACATATACGTTTTCCTACGGTGACGCTGACCCTTGTGGTAACGACCCGTACCCTGGGGCACAGGAGGGAGGCCTCTCCGTACGTGAATCCGGTCTGGCTGGAGTACTGAGACGAATTGGACCCCAGCCACCCTGGCCACCTTCCCTCGTGGACGTAGACGGCGGTCTCCTCTGCATCCCATTCACCGCTTCTGTCGGTCGCTATAGCTGCTCTATCTCCCGAGCACCCGTAGATGTGGGAGTCGTCTACATCGCCCCTCTTTCCCAGGCTCAGTCCCATCAGGGCGAGTAGAATTACGATCCCCTCCATCCCGACAGTCTTTCAGTAACAGGTACAAAAATATACAGCCAGGTCCCCAAGAGATTCTCTGGTTTGGGTGAAGCATGGTCGGGTCTCGCGACCTCAACCCAAAATACATACTCTTAGCAGATTACTACTTATATCAAACTACCCATCACCTTGCTTAACTTAAGCTAAAACACCCAAACTTAAGCTAAATACTTAAACTTAACAATACAAACTTACCTTACCTAAACTATGTACATCCACCACCCCTCTCCGGGCGGCCAGGCTAATTCCTGGTTGGACTGCGGCACACTGCTTCCTCCGGCATGGCCGCACCGTCCTGCACTGTTGGTCCCTTGCCTGGGGACCTCTGTCCTTTGACTTCCCCCTGACTCGGGAGGCTGTCCCTTTAAACTGGGGGGCTGGTGACCATGGCTTTCTCAGCTGGGGCGTCCGTGGGGACCTTCTAGGGACTTTGGCGGGTGGGGCTTTCTTGGCCGATGGGCCTTTAACCTGGACCGCTGTCCCCTCTGGTGCGGCCTGTGGGCTAACCACTGCCACTGGCCGGGGATCTTCTTCCTTAGGTTTGACCTCTCCTGAACCTGGGCTAGGGGCAGGTAACTCTTCGCAGCCTGTTGCTGTAGGCTGAGAGTCTCTGCCCCCAGGTCCCAAAACTGGGTCCGGGGCGGGGTCTTCGCCCTCAGGTCCCTCCTCATCTACACCTGGGTTAGGGGCGGGGTCTTCATCCTCAGGTCCCTCCTCGTCTGGAGCCCAGAAGAGTGGGGGAGTGTCCCAATTGATGGGCGGGATGGCCCCTCCCTTTAAGCAAGCCACAGCGCCTGCCTGTGCAGTCTGTGAACTCGCTCCTGCTGCAGGCTGAGGATTTTTATCCTCAGACCTTACCCCAGCTGGCTGTTTTTCCCTTTCAGGTTTAACCAGTTTGCACTGGTTGATATAACCAGCGGCTTGTTTTAAAACCTCGTCCGCTGCCCCGAACGGGCCTTCTAGGGACTCCCTGTTCTCTTTCCTTACCGGGACGGCCTTACAGACGGGACCTTGGGCTTGGACCTGCTTTAGGTCCGGGGCCAAAACTACCCCCTGTGTGCCTCCCTTGTCCCAGATTGTGGCTACCGGGCCTGCTCCACAGGGATCCCAGAACTCTCCTTCCCTTGCCCTCTACTCGGCCATCTCATTGGCCCTTTGGTTACCCTCCCACGTGGTAGGGAGGGATCCTAAAACTATGGCCAAAAGTTTGGCCATTTCCCCAGCCTGCCCGTCCCCTGTGGCTCCCATTAAGCTAAATGGGGCCTCGTTAGACCTGGGTGGATTGGTCGGGTCTTCCGAATGGACCACCGTGCTGGAAGCTCCAGTGTCCACCGAATATCTCCTCTGCACCGTCTCCACGTGCCTCTTAACACAGGGCCTGCTCCCCTCATCGTTTTCAAGGGGACACAGGTCGACAGGCTGTGCTGGTACTAGTCAGGGCTGTGGGTTGGATGGGGCTGATAGGGTCAGAGCACTGGTAGTGGCTGCTACTCTCCCTTGGCCAGTCAATATGGACCTCATGGCGTCCAAAAATGACTCGACCGCGGCGGGAGGGATTCCTGCCTCCGCCTTTTGGGCTGGGGCTGTGGAATTCTTTCCCTTTTTATCTTTCCAAGGGTTTTTGCACTCCTTCCTCCAGTGGCCATTGTTGGATCCGTGAATCTTAAAGTATGGCGTTCTTCAATAACTAGACGGAGGCTGCAGATTAACATTCAACAGGTGTTTACTGGATGAGGGTAGTCTAAAGACTAACAGTACAGATGCCTGCTCAAGGCTTATATACAGGTGTGGTCACTGCCGGTACTACAGTATACAGGAGCTGTAAAAGTAGTTCTCTCTTAAAGGTACATACACTACAGCCATCCTTCCCACACCCGTAGCAATGAAGCTTGTTGCTGGGAGGGTTATTCCCTTCCTGGTGCCACTCTTTCCTACTCGGTCCGGGTTTTACCTCGTGCACCTTCCCCTTGGGTGGGTGTGCATCGGTTCCCCTACCGTTCTTATAGGCTAGAGTCAACTGTCTGTTCAGTGGTCTGGGAGTTCTTGGGGTCGAACATCAGCCAAACTGCCTTCTCTAAGGACTTCTTGTGTTCCTTTACCTCTGTCCACTTAGCTGCTGCATCTATCTGACGCCCAGCCCTTAACAGAGTGGTGATCTACTGCTTAGTGATATTCACCTTGCTAAACACATAATCAAAAATCCTTTCCTCCATCATGGTTTGCTCATCCGAACCATTGTCTACTGTATCACAACCCTGTTGCCGGTGTACTGCCGCAGTCGCCATTTTCTGTAGGCGGTGGCGGGTGGCGTGTGCGCCCAGTCAGTTATGCCCCTGACTGCCTGTGAGCGGTTCGAATCGCTCCCATGCCCCTGGGTTCTAGCCACCGGACTGAGGTACAGGCGGCAATACAGAAAAACTCGAGTAGACAGGTGGTTTGGTGTAAGAAAACCAAGATTTTATTAGAACGGAAATAAAAACACAGTCTTATGAGAAATTATTGGTAGCAAAATTACAGGCATATAACAATAATTATACTTATACAGGGAATGGGGAACACACGGCACATCGAGGGAAAAACAACTACTTTAACAATCCCCTTATCCTAATTCCACCCCTATACCTAACTAGGTTAAGCTATGAGGGGCCAGGAATTCATGCTCACCAATCCAAAGCAAGCCTGTTGTTTTAGCAATTGCAAGTTTTGAGGTCTGGTCTCCTGTCCTTTGGGGTACTCCGTCGCCACATGGTCTCAGGGCGCGGTGCTGGAGCTGTTGCTGTGACACACCTTTCTCCTCCTCAGCTACCATCATCATCTCGTCGCGATGGGTTCTCTTCTTCTTCTCCCTCAGGCGGTCGTCGGTGGTAACGTTGCGTCAGCGAGATGGTTGGCAGTCTTCACTGCTTAGATTTTCCTACCCATTCTTGGAACACCGGTATATTCGTTATGGCGTGGACACCTGCGTTTAACGCCAGCTCATTTGCAGTGTTTAACGAGCCAACTTAGTCTCACTGTCCATATATTTTCTTCCCCCAAGTGCCAGCTTATAACTAGGCGCTCGGTCTTAATTAATGCATCTTCTGCTGCCCTTCTCTGCTCTGTGTCGGGTCTACCTTATTCTTCGTCTCAGTTTCTTTCGCCTCGTTTCCTTTGCCCTCTCTTGTGGCCCGGGTGTCCTGGGTGACTTTGGACTCGGGTCTCGCTCCCCTCTCCACGATTGGTATGGATGTCCTTGGCTGCTACACAATGCGGGGAGCGAGAAGAGAACCCGCCAAGAGGCCAGGGCATGAGTATGGGCGGCAGCAGCCCAAGGCCCGACAAGAGGTCAGAGTCCAGCAGCGAGCAGAGAGAGATGATTGTTACTGAGGGCCTACAATTATACTCTTTCCGATGGCCTTTATCTGCGCGCCAAATCAGGTCAGTCCATTGTTTCACGTTTGGCGGGCTGTTTTAAATGATTATACCAATCTAAACGAACTAGTTTTAGATGGCCATTTATCGCACCTAATGGCCTGATGTCCGGGCTGTATTGTCATTAATGCATTTTAATCGGCCTGTGCAGCCTTGATGGCTTCCTTAAGCTGTTTCCAATTATTTATGCGGACAAACTAATGGCCTTGTGCTTAGGCCTAACTTGGTTGATCTGTTCCAATCTGACGTAATGCATATTCAATGTTTGCTTAGCTCTCTGGCCATTCAAACACAAAAGTCCTTTTCACAGAAATGCATTTTAAGTTTCGATTTTCCAAAGCAGCCTGTTCTGTGCTGTAGAATCTAAGCTTTTCAAATCTCACAGACATTTGGTCATGAGGTGCAGACGCCATCTTTTGTGTACCCTTTTTAAATTGTCCATAGGATCTCTTTTATTAATAACCTTGGGGGAAATGTGGGAATTTTGCGAATCCTACAATGGAGCCGTCCCTTGCAATAATTTTTAAGTCGGTTCACAGACTCCCAGGTCACATACATTTTCTGTAGCCTGGAGGAAACATAGAAACATAGAAGATAGGAGCAGGAGTAGGCCATTCGGCCCTCGAGCCTGCTCCGCCATTCAATGCGATCATGGCTGATCATCCAATTTCAGTACCCGGTCCCTGCTTTCTCCCCATACCCCTTGATCCCTTTAGCCTTAAGAAATATATCCAACTCCTTCTTGAATATATTTAATGAATTGGCCTCTACTGCCTTCTGTGGTAGAGAATTCCACAGTTTCACCACTCTCTGGGTGAAGAAATTCCTCCTCATTTCTGTCCTAAATGGCTTACCACTTCTCCTTAGACTGTGACCCCTGGTTCTGGACCCCCCCGCCATCGGGAACATCCTTCCGGCATCTAGTCTGTCTAGTCCTGTTAGAATTTTAAAAGTTTCAATGAGATCCCCTCTCATTCTTCTAAACTCCAGTGAGTACAAGCCCAATCGACCCAATCTCTCCTCATACGTCATTCCTGCCATCCCAGGTATCAGCCTGGTGAATCTTCGCTGCACTCCTTCCATGGCAAGAAAATCCTTCCTCAGATAAGGCGACCAAAACTGCACACAATACTCAAGATGTGGTCTCACCAAGGCCCTGTACAACTGCAGCAAGACATCCTTGTTCCTGTACTCAAATCCTCTTGCTACGAAGGCCTACATACCATTTGCCTTCTTCACCGCCTGCTGCACCTGCATGCTTACCTTCAGCGACTGGTGCACAAGAACGCCCAGGTCTCGTTGCACTTCCCCTTCTCTCAATCTATTGCCATTCAGATAATAATCTGCCTTCTTGTTTTTGACACCAAAGTGGATAATCTCGCATTTATCCATGTTATATTACATCTGCCATGCATCTGCCCAATGACCCAACCTGTTCAAATCATACTGGAGTTTCTCGGCATCCTCCTCACAGCACACATGCCCACCCCGCTTTGTTTCATCTGCAAACCTGGAGATATTACATCTAGTTCCCTCGTCCAGATCATTAATATATATTGTCAATAGCTGGGGTCCAAGGACCAATCCCTGCGGTACCCCACTAGTCACTGCCTGCCACTCAGAAAAAGAGCCGTTCATTCCAACTCTTTGCTTTTTGTCTGCCAACCAGTTCTCTATCCAAGTCAATATCTTGCCCCCAATCCCATGTGCGTTAACTTTACATGCTAATCTCTTATGCGGGACCTTATCGAAAGCCTTTTGAAAGTCCAAATACACCAAATCTACTGGTTCTCCCTTATCTATTCTACCAGTTACATCCGCAAAAAATTCCAGTAGATTAGTCAAGCACGATTTACCTTTTGTATATCCATGTTGACTTTGTCCGATCCGGTCATTTTTTTCCAAGTGCTCTGCTGTTACATCTTTTATAATGGACTCTCGCATTTTCCCCACTACCGATGTCAGGCTTACCGGTCTGTAATTCCCCGTTTTCTCTCTACCACCTTTTTTGAACAGTGGGGTAACATTAGCTACCCGCCAATCCATGGGTACTGTTCCAGAGTCTATCGAATTTTGGAAGATGACCAGCAATGCATCTACTATTTCTAGGGCCACTTCCTTAAGTACCCTAAGATGTAGATTATCAGGCCCTGGGGATTTATTGGCCTTCAATCCCATCAATTTCCCGAACACCATTTCCCTACAAATACTGATTTCTTTCAGTTCCTCCCTTTCATCAGACCCTATGTTCCCCGACATCTGTGGGAGGTTATTTGTGTCCTCCTTTGTGAAGACAGAACCAAAATATGTATTTAATTGCTCTGCCATTTCTTTGTTCCCCATTATATATTCCCCTGATTCTGACTGCAAGGGACCTACGCTTGAATTCACCAATCATTTTCTCTTCACATATCTATAAAACCTTTTACAGTCAGTTTTTATGTTTCCTGCAAGCTTACTCTCATATTCAATTTTCCCCTTCTTAATTAATCCCTTTGACCTCCTTTGTTGAATGCTAAACTGCTCCCAATCCTCAGGTTTACTGCTTTTTCTGGCCAATTTATATGTCCTCTCCTTGGATCTTATGCTATCCCTAATTTCCCTTGTTAGCCACGGTTGAGTCACCTATTTTGTTTTATTTTTATGCCAAACTGGGATGAACAAATTCTGTAGTTCATCCATGCGGTCTTTGAATGTTTGCCATTGCCTATCCACCGTCAACCCTTTGAGTGACATTCCCCAATCAATCCTACCCAGCTCGCGCCTCAGACCATCGTAGTTTCCTTTATTTAAATTCAGGATCCTAGTCTCTGAGTCAACTGCTTCATTCTCCATCTTAATGATGATCCAAGGAGAGGGCATATAAAATGGCCAGAAAAAGCAATAATCCTGAGGATTGGGAGCAGTTTATGATTCAACAAAGGAGGACAAAGGGATTAATTAAGAAAGGGAAAATAGAATATGAGAGTAAGCTTGCAGGGAACATAAAAACTGACTGTAAAAGCTTTTATAGATATGTGAAGAGAAAAAAATTGGTGAAGTCAAGCGTAGGTCCCTTGCAGTCAGAATCGGGGGAATTTATAATGGGGAACAAAGAAATGGCAGACCAACTAAATACATATTTTGGTTCTGTCTTCACAAAGGAGGACACAAATAACCTCCCAGAGATGCCGGGGAACATAGGGTCTGATGAAAGGGTGGACCTGAAAGAAATCAGTATTTGTAGGGAAATGGTGTTAGGAAAATTGATGGGACTGAAGGCCGATAAATCCCCAGGGCCTGATAATCTACATCCCAGGGTACTTAAGGAAGTGGCCCTAGAAATAGTAGATGCATTGCTGCTCATCTTCCAGAACTCGATAGACTCTGGAACGGTACCCATGGATTGGCGGGTAGCTAATGTTACCCCACTATTCAAAAAAGGTGGTAGAGAGAAGACGGGGAATTATAGACCGGTAAGCTTGACATCGATAGTGGGGAAAATGCTAGAGTCCATTATAAAAGATGTAATAGCAGAGCACTTGGAAAGCAGTGACTGGATCGGACAAAGTCAACATGGATTTACAAAAGGTAAATCATGCTTGACTAATCTACTGGAATTTCTTGAGGATGTAACTGGTAAAATAGATAAGGGAGAACCAGTGGATGTGGTGCATTTGGACTTTCAGAAGGCTTTCGATAAGGTCCCGCATAAGAGATTAGCGTGCAAAATTAAGGCACATGGGATTGGGGGCAAGGTATTGACTTGGATAGAGAACTGGTTGGTGGACAGAAAGCAAAGAGTTGGAATAAACGGGTCATTTTCCGAGTGGCAGGCAGTGACTAGTGGGGTACCGCAAGGATCGGTCCTAGGACCCCAGCTGTTCACAATATATATTAATGATCTGGACGAGGGAATTGGATGTAATATCTCCAAATTTGCAGATGACACAAAGCTGGGTGGGAGGGTATGCTGTGAGGAGGATGTCGTGAAACTCCAGTACGATTTGGACAGGTTGGGTGATTGGGCAGAAACATGGCAAATGCACTATAATGTGGATAAATGTGAGGTTATCCATTTTGGTAGCAAAAACAGGAAGGCAGATTATTATTTGAATGGCAATAGATGGGCAGAAGGGGAAGTGCAAAGAGACCTGGGTGTTCTTGTCCACCAGTCGCTGAAGGTAAGCATGCAGGTGCAGCAGGCGGTTAAGAAGGCAAATGGTGTGTTGGCCTTCGTAGCAAGAGGGTTCGAGTACAGGAGCAAGGATGTCTTGCTGCAGTTGTACAGGGCCTTGGTGAGACCACACCTTGAGTATTGTGTGCAGTTTTGGTCGCCTTACCTGAGTAAGGACGTTCTTGCCATGGAAGGTGTGCAGCAAAGATTCACCAGGCTGATACCTGGGATGGCAGGAATGACGTATGAGGAGAGATTGTGTCGATTGGGCTTATACTCACTGGAGTTTAGAAGATTGAGAGGGGATCTCATCGAAACCTATAAAATTCTGTCAGGCCTGGACAGACTAGATGCAGGAAGGATGTTTCTGATGGCCGGGGAGTCCAGAACCAGGGGTCATAGTCTAAGGATAAGGGGTAAGCCATTTAGGACTGAAATGAGGAGGAATTTCTTCACCCAGAAAGTGGTGAACCTGTGGAATTCTCTGCCACAGAGGGCGGTGGAGGCCAGTTCATTAAGTATATTCAAGAAAGAGTTGGATATATTTCTTAAGGCTAAAGGGATCAAGGGATATGGGGAGAAGGCAGGGACAGGGTACTGAATTTGGATGATCAGCCATGATCTCATTGAATGGCAGAGCAGGCTCGAAGGGCCGAATATCCTACTCCTGCTCCTATCCTATCTTCTATGTTTAATATGATAAGGTAGGATCTGGCCAAAGTGGACTGAGGTCAGCTACTTGTAGGAAAATCCACATCAGAGCAGTGGGAGTCATTCAGAAAGGAAAGAGAGGGAGTACAGCACCAACATGTTCCTGTAAAGGTCAAGGATGGGACCAACAAGTCCAGGGAACCCTGGATGTCAAGGGATATACAAGAATGGATTAGGAAAAAAAGGGAGGTTTTTGGCAGATACAAAGGACTAAAAACAGTGGAAGCCCTAGAGGAGTATAGAAAGTGCAGGGGTACTTACAAAAAGAAATTAGGAGAGCGAAGAGGGGGCATGAAAAAACACTGGCGGACAAAATAAAGGAAAATCCCAAGGTGTTTTATAAGTATACTAGTTGGAGTGCCCGGCGGTGCCGAGGGAACTCAAGAACCCTGAGCCATGTTTATAAAACTGTTTATAAAACTGTTGGGATTGAAGAACTCTTCCTAAGCACCCAGGAGTGATATTACATTATTCACAAAGTTTCAGTGTATGAGTTGAATAGGGAAATAAAAGATACTATCTCAGGCATTTGGAGGTCAGTTTAGAAATCAACAGTGAACATTTATATTCCAATAATGTAAAACAAAAGAACATTTTACAATATGCTGGAGTTACAACCAAAGTCTGAGTGAATACTCCTTCTGGTAAAGCTTTGTACAGAGTGATGTTATAATAAATAAATGTATTCAACAGTACACTGTCATATGTGTTATCTTGTAGTAGGTATGCAGCCTCTCAGATCTTGAAGAGTGCTGTTGAGTGCTTCAAGTGCCCTCTTGTGGGCCTTTGTACACTCATCCCACGCAATGAATTTAGACTTTTGAAGCAGCTCAGCAGCAGCAGTTCCTTTGGTAATGGGGCACATTGGGTGTTGTTGTCTTGTCAGATCCAGAGGGAGAGCAAAGGTTGAGTGGGCAGTGCGACCTCCTTGGAGAAGAATTGCAGCGATTCCTGATGAGGCAACAGCCAGTGCAATGAATCCCTTAGAGCAAAGGATGGGCACAAAGTGATTTTGTAGCCTTTTGGGGAGTAAGACAGAGCAGCTTCTGTCATCGTTGCAAGCCAATGAATGTCATCCTCAATGAGTCCTCTCCTGCGGCAAGCTTTTATAAAGGAGGCACAGAGATGGCCAGTGAGAGTTTTGAGGTCATTAAATGATGTTGGGCCAGCAACCTCATGGAGCAGTAGACGAAGGTGAAAGCACTCTGCATTATTGGAGAGCCCGTTGATAGACAACATTTTCTGTTTTTCCTGAGGGTGTTAAAATAAACAGGTTCCTTGATGCACCAACTCTGGAACATGTCATGTAGAACTGGCCATGTGAAAAACAGGGCGTGAGTAAGTTGATGCCAGCAACCTTCAAAGTCTGCCCCTGTGCCTTGTTGATTGACACTGCAAAAGAAATTGTCACAGGAAACTGTTGCCTTCTGAATTGAAATGGCAAGTCAGTTGGTATTGGAATTTGAGGAATGAGAACATCCTCCCCTCTGGCGCAGCCTGAGATGATGGTAGCCTCAATGAGATTTGGCATGAGCTTTTTGACTGCCAGTCTGGTTCCATTGCACAACTTTGGTGGATATATGTTTCTTAGGAGCATGATGGGGGTGCCTTCCCTCAGCACCAGTTTGTGAGGAGGCATTCCTGAAGGCTGCAATGAGTTGAGGAACTCAGTGGGGTAGTGTACCCCATCAGCACTGTCACAAACAGTATCAACACTTTTATAAATTTGCTCTTGGCCAGGGAGTTTTTGAAGAAGTAGCATGTTGATGTTGTTGACAGCATAATTCCTGGGTGCAAGTGTTGACCGTTCACACAGCCACTTGTGATCTTTGAAGTGATTGAGGAGGTCTGGATACACCTTTGAGATCAACTCATCAACTGTTCTGACTTGACTACGAAAGCCTGGAGGAATTGTGATTTGACCACTGCTGTCAATTGGCAACTTTCCTTCTCCCAATTGTAGCAAAAGTTGCGCAAAGGATTCTGTCATCTCGTCACCATGCATAAGAACATGCATGTTTGTGGTCAAATGGACTGTTTGCACATCCGGCCACAGATGGGATGCCTTGAGACATGCATTGAGTTCATCTGCTGGAGTTCCTCTGGGGACAACTGGCAGAATTTGGTGGAAATCACCTGCCAGCAACAGGGTGATGCCACCCATCAGCCTATTGTTGCCTCTCAGATCTTGAAGAGTTCTGTTGAGTGCTTCAAGTGCCCTCTTGTGGGCCATTGTACACTCATCCCACACAATGAGTCTACACTTTTGAAGCAACTCAGCAGCACCAGTTCCTTTGCTAATGTTACACAGTGGGTGTTCTTGTGTTGTCAGATCCAGAGGGAGAGCAAAGGTTGAGTGGGCAGTGTGACCTCCTTGGAGAAGAGTTGCAGCGATTCCTGATGAGGCAACAGCCAGTGCAATGCATCCCTTAGAGCGAACCATGGCCAGTAAAAGATTGATCAGGAATGTCTTTCCTGTTCCACCAGGTGCATCGAGGAAGATAATGCCACCTGCATTGTTTTCCACCATATCCACAACCAACCTGTATGTCTCTTTCTGGTCTGGAACCAATTTAGGTTCAGTGACGGTGACAAAGGAGGTCAGTTCCTCAACATTGTAGGTGGTTTCCCTGAGGACCTCTCTGCTGAGACCTGGAGAATCATTCCTATTGGGAGATGGAAGGTTCAACTGAGTCACAGACTTGCCAGCCAATGCTCCTATCTTCTATGTTTCTATGTTTCTATGAAGAATTAGATCATATTATGATCGCGCCGACCCAAGGGGCCTCGTACCACAAGATTGCTAATTAATCCTTTCTCGTTACATAATACCCAGTCTAAGATGACCTGATCTCTGGTTGGTTCCTCGACATATTGGTCCAGGAAACCATCCCGTAAATACTCCAGGAATTCCTCCTCCACAGTATTGTTACTAATTTGGTTAGCCCAATCTATATGTAGATTGAAGTCACCCATGAAAACTACTGCGCCCTTATTGCACGCTTCTCTAATTTCCCTTTTAATGCCATCCCCAACCTCCACTTTACTGTTTGGAGGTCTATATACCCCCCCGCCACTAACGTTATTATTTGAATGGCAATAGATTGGGAGAAGGAGAAGTGCAAAGAGACCTGGGTGTTCTTGTGCACCAGTCGCTGAAGGTAAGCATGCAGGTGCAGCAGGCGGTTAAGAAGGCAAATGGTATGTTGGCCTTCGTAGCAAGAGGGTTCGAGTACAGGAACAAGGATGTCTTGCTACAGTTATACAGGGCCTTGGTGAGACCACACCTTGAGTATTGTTTGCAGTTTTGGTCGCCTTATCTGAGGAAGGATGTTCTTGCCATGGAAGGGGTGCAGCGAAGATTCACCAGGCTGATACCTAGGATGGCAGGAATGACGTATGAGGAGAGATTGCGTCGATTGGGCTTATACTCACTGGAGTTTAGAAGATTGAGAGGGGATCTCATCGAAACCTATAAAATTCTGTCAGGCCTGGACAGACTAGATGCTGGAAGGATGTTCCCGATGGTCGGGGAGTCCAGAACCAGGGGTCATAGTCTAAGGATAAGGGGTAGGACATTTAGGACTGAAATGAGGAGGAATTTCTTCACCCAAAGAGTGGTGAACCTGTGGAATTCTCTGCCACAGAGTGCGGTGGAGGCCAGTTCATTAAATATATTCAAGAAAGAGTTGGATATATTTCTTAAGGCTAAAGGGATCAAGGGATATGGGGAGAAGGCAGGGACAGGGTACTGAAGTTGAATGACCAGCCATGATCTCATTGAATGGCGGAGCAGGCTCGAAGGGCCGAATGGCCTACTCCTGCTCCGATCTTCTATGTTTCTATGTTTCTATGTTTTCTGCCCCTTGGTATTTCTCAGTTCTACCCATATAGATTCCACATCATCAGAGCTAATATCCTTCCTTACAATTGTGTTAATCCCTTCCTTAACCAGCAATGCTACCCCACCTCCCTTTCCTTTTTGCCTATCTTTCCTGAAAATTGCATACCCCTGGATGTTGAGTTCCCAGCCTTGGCCACCCTGGAGCCATGTTTCTGTAATCCCAATCAAATCATATTCGTTTAGCTCTATTTGCGCAGCTAATTCATCCACCTTATTACGAATGCTCCTCGCATTAAGACACAAAGCCTTCCGGCTTGTTTTTCTAACGCTCTTAGACCTATTAGAATTATTATTTACTTTGGTCATGTTTGATTTAAACCGTTGATTTCTCTGACTGCCACTTTTGTTTTTCTCCTTCCTGTCTTTTGCTTTTATCCTTGTTTCCCTTTCCTCTGTCTCCCCGCTCAGGTTCCCAACCCCCTGCCATTTTATTTTAAACCCTCCCACAGAGCACTAGCAAACACTCCCCCTAGGACATTGGTCCCGGCCCTGCCTAGGTCTGAACCGTCCGGTTTGAACTGGTCCCACATCCCCCAGAACCAGTTCCAATGTCCCAGGAATTTGAATCCCTTCCCCTTGCACTATTCCTCTAGTCACGTATTCATCTGAAATATCCTTCTATTTCTACTCTGACTAGCACGTGGCACTGGTAGAAACCCTAAGATTACTACCTTTGAGGTCCTATTTTTTAATTTACCTCCTAACTCCCTATATTCACCAGCACGCTTGAGGCATTCTATGAACAGTGAGCACCAGAAGGACTGGCGTGCACCCCGGAAAATAGAATTTTGATTTAATTTGTTAAGTTTCCTTTCATTTTGGTTTAAATTACAGTTTTTATTGGTTGTGCATGCTACCTCTTAATTGGTGATGGCAATTGCCATCAACCAGTGCAACTAAAAGAGTCAGCCCTTACTGTCTTTCAATAAAAAATTTACCATTAAAGAGAAGCCCCAAATGGGATTCTTCAGCACGTAAAGCTGAATTCCCTTCCGAACCTCAGAAAATGGGAAAAGTGCCTCAGCACTAACACAAATGGCTCAGCAAGCCAGGGAAGGAGCACCCAGTGTCTCACTCGCAGCACTCCAGCTTTGTGTAGGGAGTCAATACTGCGAGAGGTCCTCTACCCACAGGAGGTCAGGAGGGCCTCCAGAAAGAATGATGTGGGACCACATCACCAAGGCTGTCATTGCCAGCAGTGTTATCCCACCACCTGGCTCCAGTGTCCATAGAAGCTTCATGACCTCAGACCACTGGTCAAAGTCAGTGAATGCATCTTCAAAAGCCATCTCCTACCAACTGCACCACTAGCCTCACACACTGCTCAATGCACGACCCTCCCCCCACCCCCCAATCACTCACCTACCAACAATACCAACCAATCACGAGGCACATCTCCCATTCCTAGCCTCACCTCACACCTTGGAGGAGATGGTGCTGGCCATTCTTGGCAAGGGCATGGCTGAGCCCTTGGCCAGCGGTGGGGCTGAAAGGTACAAGATGCTGGTATCCTCAGATGCTATCCTCCTTCTGGCATGCACCTCTTGCTTTCCCACCCTCCCCTCACCACAACTCCACCCTTGTGGCTTCCTCATTTCACACACCCAAGAAATTTAGCCTGCCCAGCTAATGGTTGACTGAGAGGGAGAGGAGATTGAAGAAGAAGAAGAAGAAGAAGAAGAAGATTGGTTTGACACTCCCAGCCACCAGCTCTCATGGTTGACCAGCAAGGCAATTTACAATGTCCCCCACTGAAAGTCAGCAGCTTCCACCAGCCATGCTGCAGCCACTGGGGCAGCACTGCGTGATATCAGTAGGATAGGAAAAGGCACACACAAGACAGTCACTAAGAGAATGCATAAGGGTGATGAGTTGATTTCTTGATGTTATATTGGATGGATAGATGTATAAAGTTAGATTGGAAAGTTTGCTTTGTGGTGGCTTTTATTTCCGCATCGTGGCCAAGAGGATGTTGTGATGGTCAGTAGCAGAGGGAAGGTAAGGTGTGGGACAAATGTTGAAAGGGGAATTGGGGTTGTGATCACTGGAACTGCAAGTAGTTGATTCCATCCCAGATATCGTGGCCCAAAAGGGGTTGTCTGGGATGCATCCTTCCTTCAGCTTCCTCCTCTTCTGCTTCTTCCTCTTCTGTGTCTTCCTCTGCTCTCTGTGAGCAGATGCTGAAAATCTGAAATGATAGCATAAAATGCTGGAATACTCAGCTGGCCAGGCAGCACCTCAACTTGAGATGTGAACTCTGTTTCTCTCTCATGGATGTTGCCTGACCTGTTGAGTATTTGCAGTATTTTCTGTCTACTCAGAGGCCTTCCTTTACCATCTGAGGTCTTGCAAGCATCCAGCAGCACTCACTACACACTTAAAAAACTTTTAACATCTATTGCAGAAAGCCATTACTTCAATAAAGTAAAAAAAAGTCCAAAAGTTTAAATGCAAACTTACCTGAAAGATGTGTGTGTCCCTTTAAGAAGTGTTGACAGCACCTCTGTCAGTCTGTTTGCACGCTGGGTTTCCCTGGCATGGTTATGACCCAGTGCTGAACTCAGCGCTAGGGTCAAAGTTGGCCATGGTGACATTAAGTTGCCACCAGCCCGCCATTTATTTCTGCAGGGCGCTAGGACTTACCGGCAGGTGGCATTAAGCCCCTGAATTTTTAGCCGAGTGTATTTTTTTTAAATAGAGAGGCTGTAATGTTTGTTTTTATGTGTGAGAGAGACAGAGGAAAAATTAGAAAAATGACTGTGTTTTATGTTCTTTATTCATTCACGGGATGTGGGGCGTTGCTGGCAACCCCAGCATTTATTGCCCATCGCTAATTGCCCTTAACTGAGTGGCCCGCTCAGCCATTTCAGAGGGCTGTTAAGAGTCAACCACATTGCGGTGGGTCTGGAGTCATATATAGGCCAGACTGGGTAAGGACGGCAGATTTCCTTCCCTAAGGGACTATTTTTTTTGCGGGGTGCTACGACTTACCGGCAGGTGGTGTTAAGCCCCCGAATTTTTAGCCGAGTGTATTTTTTTTAAATAGAGAGGCTGTATGTCTGTTTTTATGTGTGAGAAAAACGAGGAAGAATGTGAAAAATGACTCTGTACTGATTACACTTCTATTGTAGCTTTTGTTTTGTGTTCTATAAACTTCAGAAAGTGTATTGAGAGAGAAAGAGGGATGTGTCTTTTATTCCTAATATTGATAGTTCAGTAGATTTTGAAGCCAAACTAATTATCTCACCAATCCTAATTGGAAACTCCTGCATGTGAGATAGAACAGTTGGAGCGCTCAAGGCTGAGATCGATAGATTTTTGTTTATTAAAGGTATCGGATTATAAAAGCTCCTGTAGATATGTAAAAGGGAAGAGATTAGCGAAAGTAAATGTGGGCCCTTTACAGTCAGAGACAGGAGAAATTATAATGGGGAATAAGGAAATGGCAGGGACATTAAATGAATACTTTGGGCAGGATTTTAACTTGGAGGCCGATAGGGAGCGGAGGTGCTGGATTGCGGTCGGGAATCCCGGGAAAACAGGTTTGCTTCAGGCCCTTCCAAATTTAACGGCAGGGCCTGATTAACATTTTTTCTGTTTTCCTCCCCCACCACAGCTAGCCAGATTGAGAGGCTGGGTGGCTGTCGGGCGGGTAGGTCTGCACTAGGCTGCAGCCGGGGAACAGAGAGGAGGGAGGGAGGGATCGAGGGCCGAGATCGGTGGGGATGGGGTTGGAAAGCCGAGATCGGGGGTGAGGGATCAGTGGGGATGGGGTGGGAAGGCTGGGATTGGGGGTTAGGGATCAGTGGGGATGGGGTCGGTAGGCCGGGATCGGTTAGCCGGAGGGGGGGTCGGTGGCCGGGAGGTGCGGGGAGGATCGGAGGCTGGAGGGTGGGTCGGGGGACGGTTTATTGGAAGGCCAGAGAGGGGATCAGAGATCGGAGGCCCGGGGGAGCGGGGGGTGGAATTCGGAGGCGTCGGGTTGCGGGGGGAGGTCGGGGGGAGATCGGAAGGGTCGGGAGGGTGTCTGGTTGCGGGGGTTGGGGGGGGCGGTTGGCGAGGCAGGGACTCTGGATCCAGCATGTAAGTAGAAAGGCACTAAACTCCTAGATCCCGCATTCCTCACCTTGCTTTAGCTTGCGGGTTCCCTGCCTCTGTTAAAACCGGAAGTGGGAGGGTTAGAGGTGAATTGGGGTTGGGATTCAGATTTCTACCACTTGAACCTCCTACTTGATTCAAACCTGCCTGTTTTTTGGGGTTAAAATTCCCCCCTTTGTATATGTCTTCACGGTAGAGTCATAGAGTCATAGAGTTATACAGCACAGAAAGAGGCCCTTCGGCCCATCGTGTCTGCGCCGTCCATCAATCCCTGTCCAGTCTAATCCCATTTTCCAGCATTTGGTCCATAGCCTTGTATGCAGTGGCATTTCAAGTGCTCATCCAAATGCTTCTTGAATGTTGTGAGGGTTCCTGCCTCTACCACCCTTTCAGGCAGTGAGTTCCAGATTCCAACCACCCTCTGGGTGAAAAAGTTCCTCCTCAAATCCCCTCTAAATCTCCTGCCCCTTACCCTGAATCTATGCCCCCTTGTTATTGACCCCCCTACTAAGGGGAAAAGTTCCTCTTTATCTACCCTATCTATGCCCCTCATCATTTTGTACACCTCAATCAGGTCCCCCCTCAGCCTTCTTTGCTCCAAGGAAAACAACCCCAGCCTGTTTAGCCTTTCTTCATAGCTGAGGCGCTCCATCCCAGGTAACATCCTGGTGAATCTTCTCTGCACCTTCTCCAAAGCAATCACATCCCTCCTATAGTGAGGCGACCAGAACTGCACACAGTACTCCAGCTGTGGCCTCACCAGCGTTTTGTACAGCTCCATCATAACCTCCCTGCTCTTATATTCTATGCCTCGGCTAATGAAGGCAAGTATCCCATATGCCTTTTTAACCACCTTATCTACCTGTTCCGCTGCCTTCAGGGATCTATGTACATGTACACCAAGGTCCCTCTGACCCTCTGTACTTCCTAGGGTCCTACCACTCATTGTGTATTCCCTTGCCTTATTTGTCCATCCAAAATGCATCACCTCGCACTTTTCAGGGTTAAATTCCATTTGCCACTTTTCCGCCCATCTGACCAACCCGTTTATATCGTCCTGTAGCCTGAGGCTTTCCTCCTCGCAATTTACCACCCCACCAATTTTCGTGTCATCCGCGAACTTACTGATCATACCTTTTACATTCTCATCCAAATCATTTATGTAGACCACAAACAGCAAGGGACCCAGCACCGATCCCTGAGGTACCCCACTGGACACAGGCTTCCAGTCACAAAAGCAACCTTCGACCATCACCCTCTGCCTCCTGCCACTCAGCCAGTTTAGGATCCAACGCACCAAGGCACCCTGGATCCCATGGGCTCTTACCTTCTTGACCAGTCTCCTATGCGAGACTTTGTCAAAAGCTTTACTGAAGTCCATGTAAACCACATCCACAGCATTTCCCTCATCCACACACCTAGTCACCCCCTCGAAAAATTCAATCAGATTTGTCAGACATGATTTACCCTTGACAAAGCCATGCTGACTATCCCCGATTAATCCTTGCCTCTCCAAGTGGAGACTAATTTTGTCCCTCAGAATTTTTTCCAATAATTTCCCTACCACAGATGTTAGGCTCACTGGCCTGTAATTCCCTGGTTTATCCCTGCTACCCTTCTTGTATAATGGTACTACGTTAGCTGTTCTCCAGTCCTCTGGTACATCCCCTGTGGCCAGAGAGGTTCTGAAAATTTGTGTCAGAGCCCCTGCAATCTCCTCCTTTGCCTCATACAACAGCCTGGGATACATCTCGTCCGGGCCTGGGGATTTATCCACTTTTTGGCCTGCTAAAACCGCTAGTACCTCCTCCCGCTCGATGCTAATATGTTCAAGTATGTCACAGTCCCCTTGCCCGATTTCTATGTCTACATCGTCTTTCTCCATAGTGAACACAGATGCAAAAAATTCACTTAAAACCCCGCCTACATCATCTGGCTCTACACACAGATTGCCACTTTGGTCCCTAATGGGCCCTACCCTTTCCCTGGTTATCTTCTTGCCCTTAATATACTTATAAAACATCTTAGGATTTTCCTTTATTTTGCTCGCCAGTGTTATTTCATGGCCCCTCCTTGCCCTCCTAATTTCTTTTTTAAGTATGCCCCTGCACTTTTTATACACCTCTAGGGCTTCCTCCATCTTTAGTCTTTTGTAACTGCCAAAAGCCCCCCTTTTTTTCCTGATGCATTTTTGTATATCCCTTGTCATCCAAGGTTCCCTTTGCTTGTTGGTCCCACCCTTGACCTTTACAGGAACATGTTGGCGTTGTACTCTCTCTATTTCCCTTCTGAAAGTCTCCCACTGTTTTGATGTGGATTTTCCTATATGTAGCTGCTCCCAGTCCACTTTGGCCAGATCCTGCCTTATCATATTAAAATCGGCCTTCCCCCAATTTAGAACCCTTATTTCCGGGCCGTCTTTGTCTTTTTCCATGACCACCTTAAATCTCACCGAATTATGGTCACTGTCAAGACACAAAAAGTATTCCAGAAATAGTGGGGATCCAAGGGTTCAGTGAGAATGAAGAAATGAAAGAAATTGCTATTAGTAAGGAAATAGTACTGGAGCAATTAATGGGACTGAAAACCGAAAAATCCCCTGGACTTGCTGGCCTAAATCCTAGGGTTTTAAAAGAAGTGGCTACATAGATAGTGGACGCATTGGTTGTGATCTTCCAGAATTCCCTAGATTCTCGAACGGTCTCCGTGGATTGGAAGGTAGCAAACATAACCCCGCTATTCAAGAGAGGGAGAGAGAAAACAGGGAACTACAGACCAGTTAGTCTGACATCAGTAGTCGTGAAATGCTAGAATCTATTATTAGGGACGTGGTAACAGGGTATTTAGAAAATCATAATATGACTGGGCAGAGTCAATGCAGATTTATGAAAGGGAAATCGTGAGGTTGTAACTAGCAGGGTAGGTAAGGGGGAACCAGTGGATGTGGTGTACTGGATTTTCAGAAGGTGCCACACAAGAGGTTTTTACACAAAAGTAGGGCTCTTGGGGTTGCGGGTAATATATTAGCATGGATTGAGGATTGGTTAACAGACAGAAAACAGAGAGAAGGAATAAACGGGTCATTTTCGGGTTGGCAGGCTGTAACTGAGGATCAGTGCTTGGCTATTAGCTATATACAATCTATATCAATGTGGGGACCGAGTGTAATGTATCCAAGTTTGCTGATGATAAAAAGCTAGGTGGGAAAGTAAGCTGTGAGGAGGATGCAAATAAACTGCAAATGGATATAGACAGGTTAAGTGAGTGAGCAAGAACGAGGCAGATGGAATACAATGTGGCGATCCCTGAAGGTAGCAGGACAGGTAGATAAGGTGGTTAAGAAGGCATACGAGATACTTTCCTTTATTAGCCGAGGCATAGAATATAAGAGCAGGGAGGTTATGCTTAAAATATATAAAACACTAGTTAGGCCACAGTTAGAGTACTGTGTACAGTTCTGGTCACCACATTACAGAAAAGATGTGATTGCACCAGAGAGGGTACAGAGGAGATTTATGAGGTTGTTGCCAGGACTGGAGAATTTTAGTTATGAGGAAAGATTGGATAGGCTGGGGTTGTTTTCTTTTGAACAGAGGAGGCTGAGGGGAGAAACATAGAAACATAGAAACATAGAAGATAGGAGCAGGAGCAGGCCATTCAGCCCCTTGAGCCTATTCCACCATTTAATGAAATCATGGCTGATCATCTGAATTCAGTGCCCTGTCCCTGCTTTCTCCCCATATCCCTTGATCCCTTTAGCCTTAAGAAATATACCTAACTCCTTCTTGAATATATTTAATGAATTGGCCTCTACTGCCTTGTGTGGTAGAGAATTCCACAGGTTCATCATTCTCTGGGTGAAGGAATTCCTCCTCATCTCCGTCCTAAATGGCTTACCCTTTATCCTTAGACTGTGACCCCTGGTCTGGACTCCCCGGCCATCGGGAACATCCTTCCAGCATCTAGTCTGTCTAGTCCTGTTAGAATTTTATAAGTTTCAATGAGATCCCCTCTCATTCATCTAAACTCCAGCAAATATAAGCCTAATCAACCCAATCACTCCTCATACGTCATTCCTGCCATCCCAGGTAGCAGTCTGGTGAATCTTTGCTGCACTCTCTCCATAGCAAGAACATCCTTCCTCAGATAAGGCGACCAAAACTGCATACAATACTCAAGGTGTGGTCTCACCAAGGCCCTGTACAACTGCAGCAAGACATCCTTGCTCCTGTACTCGAATCCTCTTGCTATGAAGGCCAATGTACCATTTGCCTTCTTAACTGCCTGCTGCACCTGCATGCTTACCTTCAGCGACTGGTGCACAAGGACACCCAGGTCTCCTTGCACTTCCCCTTTTCCCAATCTATTGCCCTTCAGATAATAATCTGTCTTCCTGTTTTTGCCACCGAAGTGGATAACCTCGCATTTATCCACATTATACTGCATTTGCCATGCATCTGCCCAATCACCCAACCTGTCCAAATCATACTGGAGTTTCTCGGCATCCTCCTCACAGCACACACGCCCACCCAGCTTTGTGTCGTCTGCAAACTTGGAGATATTACATCTAGTTCCCTCGTCTAGATCATTAATATATATTGTGAATAGCTGGGGTCCGAGCACTGAACCCTGCGGTACCCCACTAGTCACTGCCTGCAACTCAGAAAAAGACCCGTTTATTCCAACTCTTTGCTTCCTGTCTGCCAACCAGTTCTCTATCCAAGACAGTACCTTACCCCCAATCCCATGTAATTTAACTTTGCCTGCTAATCTCTTATGCGGGACCTTATCGAAAGCCTTCTGAAAGTCCAAATACACCACATCCACTGGTTCTCCCTTATCTATTCTACCAGTTACATCCTCAAAAAATTCCAGTAGATTAGTCAAGCATAATTTACCTTTTGTAAATCCATGTTGACTTTCTCTGATCCTGTCACTGTTTTCCAAGTGCTCTGTTATTACATCTTTTATAATGGACTCTAGCATTTTCCCCACTACTGATATCAGGCTTACCGGTCTATAATTCCCCGTTTTCTCTCTACCACCTTTTTTAAATAGTGGGGTTACATTAGCTACCCTCCAATCCATGGAAACTGTTCCAGAGTCTATAGAATTTTGGAAGATGACCAGCAATGCATCTATTATTTCTAGGGCCACTTCCTTAAGTACCCTAGGATGTAGATTATCAGGCCCAGGGGATTTATCGGCCTTCAGTCCCGTCAATTTCCCTAACACCATTTCCCTACAAATACTGATTTCATTCAATTCCTCCCTCTCATTAGACCCTATGTTCCCCGACATCTCTGGGAGGCTTTTGTGTCCTCCTTTGTGAAGACAGAACCAAAGTATGTATTTAATTGATCCGCCATTTCTTTGGTCCCCATCATAAATTCCCCTGATTCTGACTGCAAGGGACCTACACTTGACTTCACCAATCTTTTTCTCTTCACATATCTATAGAAGCTTTTACAGTCAGTTTTTATGTTCCCTGAAAGCATACTCTCGTAATCTATTTTCCCCCTCTTAATTAATCCCCTTGCCCTCCTTTGATGAATCCTAAACTGCTGCCAATCCTCAGGTTTGCTGCTTTTTCTGGCCAAATTATATGTCCTCTCCTTGGATCTTGCCAAACAGGGATGAACAAATTCTGTAGTTCATCCATGCAATCTTTAAATGTTTGCCATTGCCTATCCACCGTCAACCCTTTAAGTAACGTTCCCCAATCCATCCTAGCCAACTCGTGCCTCATACCATCGTAGTTTCCTTTGTTTAAATTCAGGACCCTAGTCTCTGAGTCAACTACTTCACTCTCCATTTTTGAAGAATTCTATCATATTATGATCGCTCCTCCCCAAGGGGCCTCGCACAACAAGATTGCTAATTAATCCTTTCTCATTACATAATACCCAGTCTAAGATGGCCTGATCTCTAGTTGGCTCCTCAACATATTGGTCCAGGAAACCATCCCGTATACACCCTAGGAATTCCTCCTCCACAGTATTGTTACTAATTTGGTTAGCCCAATCTATATGTAGATTAAAGTCACCCCTGATAACTGCTGTGCCCTTATTGCACGCATCTCTAATTTCCTGTTTAATGCCATCCCCAACCTCAGCATTACTGTTTGGGGGTCTGTATACAACTCCCACTAACGTTTTCTGCCCCTTGGTATTTCTCAGCTCTACCCATACAGATTCCACATCATCAGAGCTAATATCCTTCCTTAATATTGTGTTAATCTCCTCTTTAACCAGCAATGCTACCCCTCCTCCTTTTCCTTTTTTCCTGTCCTTCCTGAATATTAATATCACTGGATGTTGAATTCCCAGTCTTGGTCACCCTGGAGCCATCTCTCCGTAATCCCAATTATATCATATCTGTTTACATCTATTTGCGCAGCTAATTCATCCACCTTATTACGAATGCTCCTCACAATAAGACACAAAGCCTTCAGGCTTGATTTTTTAACATTCTTAGTCCTTTTAGAATTATTATTTTCTGTGGCCCTGTTTGATTTACACCCTTGATTTCTCTGCCTTCCACTTTTGCTTTTCTCCTTTCTGTCTTTTGTTTCTACCCTTGCTTCCCTTTCCTCTGTCTCCCTGCACAGGTTCTCAATCCCCTGCCATTTTAGTTTAAACCCTCCCCAACAGCACTAGCAAACACTCACCCTAGGTCATCGGTTCCGGAGATTTAATTGAGGTGCATAAAATTACGAGAGACCTAGATAGAGTGGATAGGAAGCACCCATTTCCCTGAGAAGAGAGGTCAATAACATAGATTTAAAGTAATTGGTAAAAGAATTAGAGGGGAGTTGAGGAGAAATATTTTCATCCTGAGGGTGGTGGAGGTCTGGAACTCACTGCCTGAAAGGGTGGTAGAGGCAGAAAGACCCATCACATTTAAAAAGTACTTGGATATACACTTGAAGTGCTGTAACCTGCAAGGCTACGCTCCAAAAGCTGCAAAGTGGGATTAGGCTGGATAGCTCTTTTTTGGCCAGCACAGACACAATGGGCCGAATGGTCTCCTGTGCCATAAATTTCCATGAAATGTGAAGTTATCCACTTTGGTAGGATGAATAGAAAAGCAGAATATTTTTTAAAAGTTGAGAGACTGGGAAATGTTGGTATTCAGAGGGACCTGGGTGTCCTTGTACATGAATCACAGAAAGTTAACATACAGGTAAAACAAGCAATTAGGAAAGCAAATGGTATGTTAGCTTTTATTACAAAAGGATTGGAGAAGTCTTACTGCAAATATAAAGTGCCTTGGTGAGACCATACCTGGAGTACTGTGTACAGTTTTGGTCTCCATACCTAAGGAAAGATGTACTTGCCTTAGAGGGAGCGCAATGAAGGTTCATTAAGCTGATTCCTGGGATGAGGGGATTGTCCTAGGAGGAGAGATTGAGTAGATTAGGCCTATATTCCCTAGAATTTCTAGGAGAGGTGACCTCATTGAAACAAATAAAATTCTTAAAGAGCTTGACAGGGTTGATGCTGGGAGGACGCTTCCTTTGGTTGCAGGTTATAGAACCAGGGGTCACAGTCTCAGAATAAGGGGTCGGCTATTTAGGACTGAGATGAGGAGAAATTTCTTCACTCAGAGGGTAGTGAATCTTTGGAATTCTCTACCCCAGAGGGCTCTGGAAGCTCTGTTGTTGAGTATATTCAAGATAGAGATCGATAGATTTTTGGAAAGGGGGAGAAATTGGGAATCGCCCATTTTGGGACGCTAATATCGGCCGGGCGCAAGGTTTAGCACCCGGCGCTAATTGTCGCCTTCGACTGCAAAGTTTGCCTCTATCGCCCCTGGAGGTGATTTGAGCGGTAAATCAAGTGCTACACACCTCTCTTAAGGCGCTAACATCGGGGAGCGAGGCGCTAACTCAAACACTACCGAAGCTCAGGTGATGTCAATTAGCTTGGAACCCAGACAGACTGGTGCCAGCTAGATCTTAAAGGGGAGGGTCCATCTTGCTAGGAAGCCACACCCTTCTCATCGCAACATTGACACTGGTGCTAGAAAAACCTACCACCATTGTGCTGAGAGGAGTGATGGATAGGCCCAGCGAGAGAGCTCATCGCTTTAGCGACCAGGCCTTGGTGGCTCTGGTTGGCACTGTCAAGCGGCAATGGGCAGTGCTGTACCCAGAGAGTGGCAGGAGGCCATTGCCCTGGGAGTACCGAAGAATGTGGAGGGAGGTGGCTCAGCACATCTCCTCAAGGAGCCTGGTGCCGAGGAGTCACACTCAGTGTAGGAAGAAGTTCAACGACCTCACTCGGGTCGTCAGGGTGAGGGACTGCTTTTCAATACCTCTACATCCCTCTATCTCAACTTCACTCTGTGCCCAGAGGGTTTAAAAACCCAAATGCCCAGCACTCATCCAAGACCTATGGCCATCTCATAAAACACACACGCACATTCCACACCTTGCACACATTAAGGGCTTTTCAACTATGGGAGGCACATCAGGCAAATACAAGGCTGCACACATGAAGGGCTATTCAACTATGGAAGGCACATCAGGCAAATACAAGGCTGCACACATGAAGGGCTATTCAACTATGGAAGGCGCATCAGGCAAACACAAGGCTGAACACAGGAAGGGCTATTCAACTATGGGAGGCACATCAGGCAAACACAAGGCTGTACGCATTGAGGGCTATTCAACTATGGGAGGTGTAATGTATGTACCTTTAAGGGGGAGAACTACTTTTTACAACTCCTGTATCCTGTAGTACCGGCAGTGACCACACCTGTATATAAACCCTGAGTAGTGATCTGTACAGTCAGTTGCAGTTTGAACCCTCATTCAGTAAACACCTGTTGATCGTTCACTGCAGTCTGTTGTCTGATTATTGAAGGACACAACATTAAGATACACGGATATAACATTGGCGATGACGCAGATTTGAACCTACCTGCAACTCTGCATCACCTCCCAGGGATTCGCTCCTGGAGAACAGTGGAAGGAGGTCGAGTCCAGAAGCACGGGCGTCGACCACGGGCAACCGCCCAGTCATCCAGCGGAGATTTGAGCATCGCAGGGGAGGCTGTCGGGAGCCAGGCTTGGCTTTCCAGTCACGGTGGTCCAGCGAAATGGGCTGGCAACAGGTACTGGCCAGACCCTTCCCGGACAGCGGCGGCTAGAGCCGACCGAGCAGCACAGAAAAAGGCCGAGCAGTGTCGATGGGGGGAGAGAGAGAGGGCAGAGTGCACAGGGCGCAGCTGGTGTTCAGGACCGAGCGGCGTCAATGGGGAGAGAGACGAGAGAGAGCAGAGTGCAGCCGGTGTTCAAGGGCCAAGCAGCGTCAACGGGGGAGAGAGGCGCGCAGGAAAACGCGAGGCGCTGCCATTGCCATGAGGACCGCAGAGAGTGGCATTGGCAGCAGCGCAGGAGCAGTGCACGAAACCCACAGGGTGTCGCCATTTGCCACGAGGACCGCCGAGAGCAGCGTTGGCAGCAGCGCGGGAGACGCCATTTTAAGCCGCAGCGGGGAAGAAAGGAAAGCGTGGGAGACGCCATTTTAAGCCACAGCGGGGAAGAAAGGAAAGCGCGGGAGACGCCATTTTAAGCCAGTCTAACCACACCCAAAAATGCCGAAGAGTGGCAGTATCACAGCGTTCGACAATGAAGTCGAAGATTGGATGACATATGTCGAACGCATAGACGTATACTGCAAGGCGTGTGGAGTTTGCACATTCTCCCTGTGTCTGCGTGGGTTTCCTCCGGGTGCTCCGGTTTCCTCCCACAGTCCAAAGATGTGCAGGTTAGGTTGATTTGGCTATGATAAATTGACCCTTAGTGTTAGGGGATTAAATACGTGGGGTTACGGGGATAGGGTGGGATATGTGTCGGTGCAGGCTCGATGGGCCGAAATGGCCTCTATCTGCACTGTAGATTCTGTGATTCTGTGATTCTGTGATTCTGTGAATGAAGTGCCAGATGACAAGAAAGCGCTGGCATTGTTGAATTCAATGGGTGCAAAAACGTATGGCTTACTACGAAACCTAGTAACCCCAGAGAAGCCAGTAGAAAAGGATTTTGAAAACATAGTGTCAATCCTACAGGACCACTTAAACCCCACACCACTGCTGATAGCAGAAAGATTTAAGTTTCACAAAAGGAACCAGCATAAAGATGAAAGTAATGCTGAGTATTTAACGGAACTGCACAAGCTATCGAAACACTGCCAGTTTGGAACGGGACTAGCAGATACTTTAAGGGACAAGTTTGCGTGTGGGCTTCAAAGTGAAGGAACCCAGAAACGGCTTCTATCAGAAAAGGATCTTACACTGGACAAGGCTTTCAGCATTGCAGTATCACATGAAGCAGCAGCACGGGACACTGCAGAGATACAACAGAGACCGCAAGAATATGGCACAAATGAAATGTCATACGGAACAGTGAAGTGCTATCGCTGCGGCAGAACAACACACGACCATAATGATTGCTGGTTCAAGGACAAAGTGTGCAGACAGTGTGGAAAAGTAGAACACATAGCAAGAGTCTGCAGGTCGGGAAAGAAAACCAGCAGCAAGAAATCTCCACAGGAGAAGTACAAGAAGGTACATAAGGTGACGGAGAGTAGTTCAGATGAACAGAAGAGTGATACAGACTCCGGAAGCAAGGAGCTGGGCTGTCTGAAACTACATAATGTGATCAAAACGGAGGATCACCAAACTATCTGGGTCATGCTCAAGATAGCAGGAGTCCAAGTGAAAATGGAATTGCACACAGGATCAGCCCTAACAGTCATAAACTGAAGGGACTACAAGCGGCTATTCTCACATATACCCTTGAGAGATACAAAGATTGTCTTGAAGACGTACATGGGGCAAAAAGTCTACCCCAAAGGAAAAATAAGGGTGAACGCTCTATATAACGGCAAGGAAACACCAAAAATGGACCTATATGTATTGCCAGATGGAGGACCACCACGGCAGCGGGTGGAGGCGGACCAGCGTGACAGAGCGACTACAAGAGGCCCCAGAGGCTCAGGTAGGCCTCAGTGCGGCATCGGCAGCGGGTGGAGGCGGAGCAGCGCGGCAGAGCGACTACAAGAGGCCCCAGAGGCTCAGGTAGGCCTCAGTGCAGCATCGGCAGCGGGTGGAGGCGGAGCAGCGCAGCAGAGCGACTACAAGAGGCCCCAAAGGCTCAGGTAGGCCTCACCAATCTCCAATCTCAGGCAAGGAGAGAGGTAAAAAGTAGTCAAGGTGTGACGTCACCACAAAACAGGTAGGTGATTGGTTGGAGTATTTCTCTCGTTTTAAAATTTTAAGTCTGTGGTTTATAGTTATTAAGGTTGCTGTGGTGTACCAAGGCCTTTCTGGTGCAGAGTGACTGTTGGTGTAACTAGAGGGATTGATTTAATTTAAATCCAATTAATTAAAGGGGATAGTAGCATCTAAAATCGGGCAGAGGGTGTCCATAACTAACAATAAAAAATTTAATTAATGACATAGAATGGAGCAGGTGATGTGTTACTGTTGCGAGATGTGGGAGCCGGTGAACCCCATTGAGGCTCACGGTGATTACATCTGTGACAAGTGTCTGCTGCTACAGGAACTCCAGCTCCGTGTTGATGAGCTGGAGTCTGAGCTTCAGACATTGCGACACATTAGGCAGGGGGAAAAGTATCTGGACTCTGTGTATCAGGAGGTGGTCACACCTATGAAGTTAATTAATTCAGATGTAGCCCATTGTCAGGGACAGGACGGTGTGACTACGAGTGAGGCAGCTACGGGGATCCAGGAGGTAGAGCTGGAGGAGCTGCAGCCCTTGCTCTTGACCAACAGGTTCGAGGTTCTTACTCCCTGTGGGGACAGGAGCAGGGAGGATGAGCAACCTGGCCACAGCACCGTGGAACGGGGGGCCATTCAAGAGGGGGGAGTAAATAGAAATGTTGTAGTGGTAGGGGATAGTATTATTAGGGGGATAGATAGAGTCCTCTGCAGCCGAGAGCGAGAGTCCCGAAGGCTGTGTTGCCTACCCGGTGCCAGGGTTAAGGACATCTCCTCTGGGCTGGAAAGAAACTTGCAGTGGGAGGGGGTGGATCCAGTTGTCGTGGTCCATGTTGGTACAAACGACGTAGATAGGACTAGGAAGCCAGTTCTGTTAAAGGAGTATGAGCAGCTAGGGGTCAAATTAAAAAACAAAACCTCAAGGGTAATAATCTCTGGATTATTACCTGAGCCACGACTGAATTTGGCTAGGACAAATAAAATTACAGAGTTAAATGTGTGGCTCAAAGGCTGGTGTGGGAGAAATGGGTTTTGCTTCCTGGGACACTGCCACCAGTACTGGGGCAGAAGGGAGCTGTTCCGTTGGGACGGGCTTCACTTGGCCAGTGCTGGGACTAGAGTCCTGGCGGATCATATAACTAGGGCTGTAGAGAGGGCTTTAAACTAACTAGTGGGGGGGAGGTTCCTAGAGAGCAAATAATAAAAATGACAACAGAGAAGGTCATAGACTTAGATAGCAGTGGGGAAATTAAAAACCAGAGCATGTCAGGAAGGGGCAGAAGGTATGGAGTAAAAGGTAAAGTAATAAAAAGGGCAAAAGCAGGAACTAAGTGTCACAAAACATATTTGAAAGTTCTCTATCTGAATGCACGTAGCATTCGTAACAAAATAGACGAGTTAATGGCACAAATAACTACATATGGATATGATCTTGTGGCCATTACAGAAACATGGCTGCAGGGTGACAATGCTTGGGAATTAAACATACCAGGTTATTTAACGATCAGGAAGGACAGGCAGGAAGGAAGGGGAGGTGGGGTGGCTATGTTAATAAAGGAAGGAATCACTGTAATACAGAGAAATGATATTGGGTCAAAAGATCAGGATAATGAAACAGTTTGGGTGGAGGTAAGGAATAATAAGGGGAAAAAAACACTAGTGGGCGTAGTCTATAGGCCTCCGAACAGTTGCAACTCTGTTGGATGGAGTATCAATCAGGAAATAGTTGAGGCTTGTAATAAGGGAACATCTATAATTATGGGGGATTTTAACTATCATATTAATTGGAGAAATCAAATTGGGCAGGGCTGCCTTGAGGATGAGTTCATTGAGTGTATTAGGGATGGGTTTCTTGAGCAGTATGTAACTGAACCGACCAGGGGGCAAGCAACCTTAGATCTGGTCCTGTGTAATGAGACAGGATTAATTAAATATGTCCTAGAAAAGGATCCCCTTGGAATGAGTGACCATAACATGGTTGAATTCCATATTCAATTAGAGGGTGAGAAGGTTGGATCTCAAACAAGCGTGCTAAGCTTGAATAAAGGAGACAATAAAGGTATGAGAGCGGAATTGAGTAGAGTGGATTGGGAAAATAGATTAAAGGGTAAGACGATACATGATCAGTGGTGTACATTTAAGGAGTTATTTTACAACTTCCAAAAAAAATATATTCCACTGAGAAGAAAAGGGTGTAAAAGAAAAGACAGCCATCCGTGGCTAAGTAAAGAAATTAAGGATAGTATTCGACTAAAAACAAGGGCATATAAGGTAGCCAAATCTAGTGGGAGGATAGAGGATTGGGAAAACTTTAAAAGACAGCAAAAAGTAACAAAAAGATTGATTAAGAAAGGGAAGATAGATTATGAAAGTAAATTAGCAAAAAATATAAAAACAGATAGTAAGAGTTTTTATAGTTATATAAAAAGAAAAAGGGTGGCTAAAGTAAATGTTGGTCCCTTAGAGGATGAGACCGGGAAATTAATGGTGGGAAATACGGAGATGGCAAAAACACTGAATGAATATTTTGTATCAGTCTTTACAGTAGAAGACACTAAGAATATCCCAACACTGGACAAACAGGGGGCTATAGGGGGGGAGGAGCTAAACACGATCAAAATCATTAAGGAAGTCGTACTCGGTAAAATAATGGGACTCAAGGCGGATAAATCACCTGGACCTGATGGCTTACATCCTAGGGTCTTGAGGGAAGTGGCGGTAGGGATTGTGGATGCATTGGTAATAATTTTCCAAAATTCCCTGGAATCAGCAAAGGTCCCGGCAGACTGGAAAACTGCTAATGTAACGCCCTTATTTAAAAAGGGCAGTAGACAGAAGGCTGGAAACTATAGACCGGTTAGCCTAACATCTGTGGTAGGTAAAATATTGGAGTCCATTATTAAGGAGACAGTAACAGGGCATTTGGATAATCATAATTTAATAGGACAAAGTCAGCATGGTTTTATGAAGGGGAAGTCATGTTTGACAAATTTGCTGGAGTTCTTTGACGAAGTAACATATAGGGTGGATAAAGGGGAACCAGTGGACGTAGTGTATTTAGACTTCCAAAAGGCATTTGACAAGGTGCCACACAAAAGATTATTGCTTAAGATAAAAAATCACAGGATTGGGGGTAATATTCTGGCATGGATAGAGGATTGGCTATCTAACAGAAAGCAGAGAGTTGGGATAAATGGTTCATTCTCGAACTGGCAATCAGTAACTAGTGGTGTTCCACAGGGGTCAGTGCTGGGTCCCCAACTCTTTACAATCTATATTAATGATTTGGAGGAGGGGACCGAGTGCAACATATCAAAGTTTGCAGATGATACTAAGATGGGAGGGAAAGTAGTGAGTGAGGAGGACATAAAAAACCTGCAAGGGGACATAGACAGGCTAAGTAAGTGGGCAGAGATTTGGCAGATGGAATACAATACTGGAAAGTGTGAGGTTATGCACTTTGGCAGGAAAAATCGTAGAGCAAGTTATTATCTTAATGGGAAGAAACTCTAAAGTACTGAAGTACAAAGGGATCTGGGGGTCCTGGTGCACGAAACTCAAAAGGTTGGTATGCAGGTGCAGCAAGTGATTAAGAAGGCCAATGGAATGTTGGCTTTCATTGCTAGGGGGATAGAATATAAAAATAGGGAGGTATTGCTTCAGTTGTACAAGGTATTGGTGAGACCGCACCTGGAATACTGCATACAGTTTTGGTGTCCATACTTAAGAAAAGACATACTTGCTCTCGAGTCAGTACAAAGAAGGTTCACTCGGTTAATCCCGGGGATGAGGGGATGGACATATGAGGAGAGGTTGAGTAGATTGGGACTCTACTCATTGGAGTTCAGAAGAATGAGAGGCGATCTTATTGAAACATATAAGATTATGAAGGGGTTGGATCGGGTGGATGCGGGGAGGATGTTCCCGATGATGGGTGAAACTAGAACTAGGGGGCATAGTCTTAGAATAAGGGGCTGCTCTTTCAAAACTGAGATGAGGAGGAACTACTTCACTCAGAGGGTGGTAGGTCCATGGAATATGCTGCCCCAAAAAGCTGTAGAAGCTACATCATTACATAAATTTAAAACAGAAATAGACAGTTTCCTAGAAGTAAAGGGAATAAAGGGTTATGGGGAACGGGCAGGAATTTGGACATGAGTCTAGGTTCGGATCGGTCATGGCCCTGTGGGTAGCGGAGCAGGCCCGGGGGCCATGTAGCCTGATCCTGCTCCTATTTCGTGTGTCTAATTCTATTAGATTCAGGAGATGGTTCAGTGATAGTAGATTGGCGGTTAGGATCAGATCAGCCATGATCTTATTGAATGGCGGAGCAGGCTCGAGGGGCCGATTGGCCTACTCCTGCTCCTATTTCTTATGTTCTTATGTCCTTACTAGGATGTGAATGGATCCGGAAGATACAGCTAGATTGGCATTCCATACAAGCACTGACTGTAGATGCCAAAAAGCATGACGACGTCACACCTGGACGACTGTCAAAAATGCTAACTGACGCACAAGAAGTGTTCCAGCAGGGACTCGGAACACTAAAAGGCATAACAGCGATGATCAAAATAGAGGAAAATGCAAGCCCAAAGTTTTTAAGGCCAGACCAGTACCTTATGCGTTCCACCCAGCCGTCGAAGCAGTGCTGGAAGGTTTGGAACGTTGAGGAGCACTGTCCAAAGTGGATTGGAGCGAGTGGGCTACACCCATCGTTCCTGTAATGAAGAGGTCGTTGAGTAATACGCCTGGGGAACCAAAGAAGGTTCGCATCTGTGGGGACTTTAAGGTGACAGTGAACCCAGTCCTTCACACTGTACAATATCCGCTTCCGCGGATTGAAGATATTTTCGCCTCGCTATCTGGAGGGAAACGCTTCACTAAGATTGATCTGGCCCAGGCGTACCTGCAAATGGAGGTAGAATAAGCCTCGAAACAGTACCTCACGATCAACACTCACAAAGGTCTCTACCAATACAACCGACTGGTGTTCAGGGTAGCATCAGCTCCGGCTATTTGGCAAAGGGCAATGGATCAAGTCCTGCAAGGGATTCCAGGGACCCAGTGTTATTTGGACGACATCCTGGTCACGGGCGAAAATGACAGTGATCACCTCGCCAACCTGGAGCAGGTGCTCACTAGATTGAAGGAATATGGGCTCCGAGCTAATCGCCACAAATGCGAGTTTTTTCAGAAGCAGATCTCGTATTGTGGCCATGTTATTGATAAAGAGGGGTTACATAAGTCCCCTGAAAAGATTGAGGCAGTAGTCAAGGCTCCAGCACCGGAAAATGTGTCACAACTGAGGTCGTTCCTCAGGCTGGTGAACTACTACCATAAGTTCTTGCCGAATTTGTCTACAGTACTACACCCACTGAACACCCTACTGCAAACGAGGGTACCATGGAAGTGGAGTGACGAATGTAAACGAGCTTTCCAGAAGTGCAAAGCATTGATCACATCACAAGAGGTGTTGGCTCATTTCAACCCAGCACTACCAATTCGGTTGGCGTGTGATGCATCACCCTATGGCATTGGAGTGGTGCTGTCGCACAAATTCCCGGACGGCTCGGAGAGGCCAGTAGCCTTTGCGTCTCGGTCACTAACCTCAGCCGAGCGTAACTATGCCCAGATTGACAGGGAGGCCCTCAGCCTAGTGTGGGGAGTGAAAAAGTTCAATCACTATCTGCACGGGCAGAATTTCACCTTGCTGACTGACCACCAACCACTTGTCTCCATCTTTAATCCAAAGAAGGGCGTTCCGGTGATGACTGCGCAATGGCTACAAAGATGGTCCCTTTTTCTAGGGGCGCACCAATATGAAATCGAGTATAAGGGCACAAAATAGCATGGAAACGCTGATGGGCTATCACGCCTGCCACTGCCTACTGCAGAGGAAGCACCAGCAGTGGATCCTGTCGAAATATTTTATTCGACTATAATTGAATGCTTGCCAGTAACTAACGCTGGTATAGAGAAGGAGACCCGAAATGACCCGACACTGTCTCGGGTATATGATTTGACGGTGAAGGGATGGCCAGCACATGGCGACTCACTGTTGCCAGCATTGTCATCCAGAAGAGAACAGCTGTCAGTATGCCAGGGGACCTTGATGTGTGGATCCCGAGTGGTAATTCCACCTAAGTTAAGGGAGAGAGTGCTCAATGAGCTTCACGAAGGCCATCTGGGAGGGGTGAAAATGAAAAGCCTTGCTAGGGCTTATGTGTGGTGGCCGGGGATCGATCAGCAAATCGAGGACCTGACAAAGAGCTGCTCAGGATGCCAGAAGGTCCAAAATGCACCACCACATGCCCCTCTACACCCATGGGAGTGGCCCTCATCTCCATGGCAACGGGTGCATATTGATTTTGCTGGTCCATTCATGGACTCAATGTTTTTAATAGCCGTGGATGCGCACTCGAAATGACCTGAGGTGATCAAAATGTCCTCCACCACCACGGAGAAAACTATTGCAGTCCTATCCACCATTTTTGCCAGGAACGGCTTGCCAGAGCAGATTTGCTCTGATAACGGACCACAATTTGTGTCCGAAGAGTTTCGAAAATTTATGAGAAGGAATGGGGTAAGGCATTACACATCTGCCCCGTATCATCCAGCCACAAATGGATTGGCTGAGAGGTTCGTACAAACCTTTAAAAAAGCAGTAAAGGCCATGTACGATGACGACATTCCACTGCAGCATAAGGTGGACAATTTCCTGTTAGCCTACAGAAATGCGACACAAGCAGTCACCAACCAGGCCCCGGCCATGATGTTCTTTAACCGAAGGTTGAGATCTCATCTGGATTTGCTCGGACCAAATGTCTGAAGAGATGTTGAGAGTAAGCAATTCCAGCACATCAATGAGAAGCCAACAAGGAGCTTCAATGTAGGGCAACCAGTCTTGGCCCGCGACTACCGAACAGAGAAATAGCAACCAGGAACGATATGCACACGGCAGGGGCCACTAATGTACACAGTGGATGTTGGGGAGAACATTGTGAGACGCCATGCTGACCAGATCCTAGAGTCACAGGAACGAGTCAACCCCATGTCTCGGCCATACGTACCTGGTGAGGAACCCGACGTACAGGTCGCATCTACCTCAGAAACAATAGCATTGGAAGCTGATGAATCAACTGATGACAGGGTGTTAGAATCGCCTCCGCACCAAAAGCGAGACACTCGGGAAAGGCGTTATCCAGAAAGAATCAGGAAGCCTCCCCAAAGACTGAATTTATATATAGACTATTTTCAGTTAATGTTGCATGTTAAAAGTGTTAATTGTAATTAGTTTGATATTTAATTGTTAAATGAGTGTTATGGTACTGTTAATCTAAAAGGGGAGGAATTGTAATGTATGTACCTTTAAGGGGGAGAACTACTTTTTACAGCTCCTGTATCCTGTAGTACCGGCAGTGACTGTATTGCTTTCTTTGTGGGTTCAATGACGAGACATTTATGAAAGAGAATGTCTTTTAATCTAAAGTTTGTTCAACTCAGTTAACAGCATTTACAGGAGACACCATCTTAGAGATCCATCTGAAATGAAACTGAAACTAAACTAAACTGCTTATCTCTCACATGCCCTTTGCTGGTCAGGCATAAGTAATCAATCAGGCAACTATGCTGGTAAGGCATCATAATCAAACAGGCAAATACCATCACTATTTGCTGATATCATTACATCTCCCTTTCTTAAAACAAAAGTATTTTACTTTTATCTAACAACATGTTTTCTTTGTATTACTCTGCATTTTAACTGTAACCTTTAATGAACTTACATTATCATTATCATTATCAAGGTTTTTTAACCTTGTTTTGTGTGTTCACATGAAATATGTAAATACACTAGAACTTGAAGAAAGAATAAGATAACATTACTTCCTTCTATAACAAGAGTCCTTAAACTTGCTCAATGAGTCTCTCAGGAGGCTTCACATGTCTTGAGGATTTTCTGATTGATTGTCCTTGAATCTGAGTTGTTGCCTCAGATGATGAGTTCTCAGCTGTGTGATCAGGTTGTTCAACAGAATCAGTCTTTTGACCTGCTGTGTGATCAGGTTGTTCAACAGTATCAGTCTTTTGGCCTGCTGTGGCTGGTCCCATGAGAAGATCTCGATGACTTCTTCGCAGAACAGCACCCTCATCTGTCTGAATGGTGTATGATCTTGGTTAAACTTCACTCAGGACAGTTCCCTTCTGAGTCCATGTTTGTTTTGTATTTGAACCTTACTTGGTCACCAGTGTGGAGTTCAGGTAGGTTTTGTGTTCCTCTGTCATAGTAGTACTTTTGCTTTTCTTTCTGTTGTTCTTTGAACTTCCTCACTTTCTCCCCCTCTTTCGTTTTCAGGAGGTTCTCCGGGATGGGTAGGTTTGACCTTAGCCGACGTCCCATAAGGAGTTGGGCTGGTGACATACCACACTCGAGCGGCATTGTGCGGTATACAAGCATGCTCTGGTAGAAGTCAGTTCCACTGTCTTTTGCCTTGTACATCAGTCTTTTCACTGTCTGGACCGATTTTTCCACTAGACCATTGGACTGTGGAAAGTGAGGACTTGACGTTGTGTGGACAAAGTCCCACTCTTTGGCAAAGTGTCGGAAACTTGCATTGTAAAACTGGGGTCCGTTGTCTGTGAAGACCTCGCTTGCCACGCCATGTCTGGAGAATATGGCTTTCATACATGCTATCACAGCATCTGCAGTGGTGGTGTACAGTCTACAAACCTCTGGATACAGGGAGTAATAGTCTGTGACTACAAGATAGTCCTTCCCTTGACATACGAATAGGTCAGCGCCTACCTTCTGGTAAGGTCTGTCTGGCGCTGGGTGTGGCTTTAGTGGTTCTACCGGATTGCTTGCTCGATATTTCAGGCATATTGTGCAGTTTGACACCTCATTTGTCACATCTTGGTTGATTCGTGGCCAGTACATCACCTCTCGTGCTCTTTTCTTACACTTTTCGATTCCCAGATGTCCTCCATGGATCCTTTTTAGCATCTCTTATCTCAGACTCTTTGGGATAAGTATTTTACTTCCTTTGTAGATGATGTCTTCGACCAGTGATAGTTCCGCCCTGCAGTTCCAGTACTCTGCCATGTCAGGTGAGCAGTCTTGCTTCATGTTGGGCCATCCATCCAAGATGCTTTTCCTCAGTCGTCTCATTGTTTCATCTTTGTTTGTCTCAGTCTTTATGAGCTCCATTTTTGCATCTGCTATGGGCAGTGCACTTGTGATCATGTCCACGTAGGCGTTCACTTTTTCATCCATCTTGGTGTTTGCGGGCTCACTTGGGTCTACAGCTCTGGACAACATGTCTGCTGTATACATCAACTTACCCGGTGTGTACGCAACATTCAGTGTATAGCGTTGCAGCCTAATCATCATTCTTTGTATTCTAAGCGGACAGCTATTTAGTGGCTTTTGGAACAATGCAATCAAGGGCTTATGGTCAGTCTCTACACTGATTGCTTGTCCTGACACAAACTGGTGAAATCTTTCACAGGCGTATGTGATGCAGAGCAGCTCCTTTTCTATTTGAGCATATCGCGTCTCCGCGTCTGTCATTGAGCGCGATGCATATGCAATAGGTTGCCAGTAGTCATATTTTTGCAGAAGAACGGCACCGAGCCCACTCTGTGATGCATCTGATGATATCTTGATGGGCCTCGCTGGGTCATAAAACTTCAGAACTGGTTCCTCTGTGAGCAGTTTCTTTAGATCACTCCATGACTTCTCATGCTCATGATTCCATTCCCATTCTATGTTCTTTTCAGTTAGTCTTCTCAGTGGCGCCATCTTTTCTGAGAGGTTGGATATGAATTTACCCATGTAGTTGATCATTCCATTAAATCTCTGCACGTCCTTTTTGCATTGTGGCTTTGGCATATTCTCAATGGCAGACACCTTTCTGGGATCTGGTCTGATGCCCTCACTGCTAAGGATATCTCCCACGAATGTCAGTTCTGTCACCCCGAGCTGGCATTTCTCTCTATTCAGCTTCAGGTTTGTTTTCCTCATTGCTTCCAGCACTTTTTTCAGTCTCTCGTCATGCTCAGTTCTCGTGGTTCCCCATACTATGATGTCATCCATTGATGTATCAACTCCCGCCAGATGCTCATAGATCATATGGATAGTTTTGTGATACACTTCAGGAGCTGAGGCAATGCCAAATGGTAACCTTAGGAATCTGTATCTGCCAAATGGACTGTTGAACGTGCACAGTCTTGAACTTGCTTCGTCCAGTTTCATCTGCCAAAATCCTGATGATGCATCTAATTTGCTGAAATACTTTGCATTTGCAAACTGTGACATGATTTCCTCACGTGTAGGAAGCTTGAAGTGCTCTCTCTTTATTGCTCTGTTTAGATCTCTTGGATCCAGGCAAATTCTGAGCTTTCCATTCTTTTTGTCCACTACGACGAGGGAACTCACCCACTCAGTTGGCTCATCTATCTTCTGAATCACGTTCAGGCTTTCCATCCTGTCCAACTCTGCCTTCAGTTGCTTTTGAAGAGCAAACGGAACTTTTCTGCATGGGTGTATAACCGGTGTCATACTTTTATCAACTCTGATCGTGTGTTCTCCTGGAATGCAGCCTAGACCCTGAAATAGGTCTTTGTACTCTTTCATGAGTTCATCATAGACTGTCTCTCCTTCGCTTTCCACAATGAGGACTCTCTTTACCAGGTTCAGTCTCTCACAGGCTTTTAAACCTAGTATGGCCTGCACATCCTTTGGCACCACGATTAATGCTAGTGTGTGCTCTCTGTCCTTGTGTGTTACTTTGACAATGCATCTTCCTTTCACTGGTATATCAGTACCTGAGTATCCTGTCACTTTCACTTTTATTCCATGTATCTTTGGTCTGGGTCTAATTTTCTTAAAATCAGTCTCTGATATCACATTAACTTGTGCTCCAGTATCCAATTTAAATGGAATGTGTATGTCATTCACTTTTAGTGTCAACATCCAGTCTCTTTTTTCTTCTTTGTTTTCAGACACAACATCTACATTGAACTCCTCTATCTCACTTTCATCTACTGCATGGACCTTGCTTTGTTGCACTTGGTTCTTACAGCAACGGGCATAATGGTTGTTTTTGTTGCAACTATTGCATTTTTTACCATATGCTGGACACTTTTTTGGTGGATGCTATGTACCGCATCGACTACATGACTTTCGATTGTCCCTTTCATTTTTCTTCGCTGGCCACGCCTCTTTTTTCACATTGGCGCTCTTTTTGTTAAACGGTTTGTGTCCGTTCTTACTCACTGCATCCACGTTGCAGCTACTGTCACTGAACAGCTCCTTTGCCTGCGACTTCACAGTCTCTGTAGCCCTACACAGTGCTATGGCTTTTCCCAGGTCTAGATTTTGCTCTCTTAGCAGTCTTTCCCTTAGACCATTATCTGGAATACCACACACCAGTCTGTCTTTTATCAGCGAGTCTGTCAGTCCCCCAAATTCACATGTTTTGCTTCGGTTTCTCAGTTCAGTCACATGCTGATCAATAGTCTCTCCCGTTTTCTGTACACATGTGAAAAATCTGTGCCTCTCAAATGTCACATTACGTTTAGGTATACAGTAGGCCTCAAACTGTTCCATTATTTTATCTAGCTTCATTTTGTCTCCATCAGCAGCGAATGTGAAGTTATTATACACCTCCAGCGCTTCATCACCCACGACATGTAAGAACACTGACGCTTTCATTTTATCACTTTTCTCATCAGCTCCGATTGCTGATAAATACAACTCCAAACGTTGTTTGAACCTTCTCCAATTTTCAGCCACATTACCTGTCAACTGAAGCTTCGCCGGTGGGTGTAAACCTTCCATTTTTCACTTCGTTAGCTATTCTCTAATGGTAAGTAACGATGTTCTCTTTTGACTTGCTAATATGTGGAGAGCTGATTTAACTTCAGATTTTTCCTCTTCATCTCTTTCAATCACTTCTGACACCATGTATTGCTTTCTTTGTGGGTTCAATGACGAGACATTTATGAAAGAGAATGTCTTTTAATCTAAAGTTTGTTCAACTCAGTTAACAGCATTTACAGGAGACACCATCTTAGAGATCCATCTGAAACGAAAGTGAAACTAAACTAAACTGCTTGTCTCTCACGTGCCCTTTGCTGGTCAGGCATAAGTAATCAATCAGGCAACTATGCTGGTAAGGCATCATAATCAAACAGGCAAATACCATCACTATTTGCTGATATCATTACAGTGACCACACCTGTATATAAACTCTGAGTAGTGATCTGTACAGTCAGTTGCAGTTTGAACCCTCATTCAGTAAACACTTGTTGATCGTTCCCTGCAGTCTGTTGTCTGATTATTGAAGGACACAACATTAAGATACACGGGTATAACAGGAGGCGCATCAGGCAAACACATGGCTGCATACATGAAGGGCTATTCAACTATGGGAGGAAGATCAGGCAAACACAGAGCTGCACAGTCACTCAGACGCTGTCCTTTTTCTTGCAGGCCAAGCTCTCTCATAACAGGCGAGAGCAGCAAAGCATGGGAGGAGGACCGGCTGACCTACACCACCTGACCAATTTGAAGGGGAGAGTGCACAGGATCATTGCCAGCCAGGTCATAGGTGCTGTGGCCGCTAGAGAGGTTGACCTGCTTGGGGACAGCAATGGTATGTTCATCCGCTTTCTCTCCTCTCTCATACCACTTGACCCTCACAACACCAGCCTTTTACACTTTGAATCTAACTGTCTCCAGTCCTTGCTCACTTCCTGCCCCCGGCCCTCACACTAAAGTCACTCTTGTACCTTCCTGCTTTCAGATAGTGAACCACCAGCTGACCAGCCTGTCCCTCAACCTGCCAGTGGCAGCGACGAGCCAGAGGAGGAGCAAGAGGAAGCCGCTAACTGCTGCCATCTTCGCTGGGTTGCGCACAGTCCCTCAGGGCTCTCACGGTGCCACAGCAGGCCAGCGATCTGTGCTCGAGCAGATTGCTCCGGATGCTGAGGTTCTGCCCCAGGGGAGTGGCAGTGTGTCGGTCGAGCAGGAAGGTGCTGTCCTCTCTCTGGATGATCGCATTCCTGCTCCCACCTCTGCCACTTCCCCATTGCACTTGCCACAGCCTGTAGCCCAGGCTGCTGACGCCCATGCAGAGTTGGTGCAGTCTGCAGCTGGGCCCTCCAGACCCAGAGCTGGTCAAGGGGGTCCTTCAAGGCCATCTGCAGTCTCTGGATCCAACATTCAGCAGCCTTCCGCCAGCCTTGCTGCAGCCACTGAGGCCACATTACAGAGGAGCAGTAGGGTAGGAAGGGGGGAAGTGCGCAAGGGATGGAGATCACCCTCAAAGGCCCAACAGCAGGATGTGTAAATAAATAGTGGGAGTGTTTGTGGGAAAGTTTGATGTTGTTATTATATTTGTTTAGTGTTTAGCTGTTTATCGCCACGTTGTGAGAACGAGTTTTGTTAGTTCATGAATTGTTGGGTTTGTTTCTAATTGTTTGTCCTGAATAAATGACACAGAGTTTGTAATATAAATTTAAAACATTTATTCTAACTTTACATATTTGGTCATTTGACTCATTGCAGCTTTGCCAGGCAATAGCGGGTGCGGGATGCTTGCGATGATGTGCTTCTTCATCCCAGAAGCCATCTTCTCAGTAAGGTCTTAGAATTGTCTTATGAGCCGTGCATGGATGGCTGTTACAGAGGCAACATTGTGCGCCGCCCTCCCACATTGGTGCTGATGATCCTCCTCTTCATCCTCCCTCTCCTCCTCTCCCTCTTCCTCTCCCTCTTCCTCCTCCTCAGGTCCAATCCCTGGTGACAATGGCTGGGTCCTCATAATTGCAATATTATGCAGCATGCAGCATACAACAATGAAGTGGGAGACTCGCTCGGGAGAGCACTGCAGTGGAACTGTTGCTTCAAGACGCTGATCGTTTGCTCAGTGAGGTTCCTGGTGGCGCTATGGCTCTCATTATACTGCAGCTCGGCAGGGGTGCTGGGATTACGGAGCGATGTCATCAGCCAGGTGCAGAGTGGATAACCCTTGTCCCCGAGGAGCCATCCACTAGGTTGACGCGGTGCTTGGAAAAGATCTGCCACACCAGGATAAAAGCATCATGGCTGCTGCCAGGATAGTGAACATTGACGGTGAGTATGAACTGTCTGTGGTCACAGACCAACTGGACATTTAAAGAGTGGTAACCCTTGCGGTTTTGGAACACCTCTGCATTTTCATGTGGTGCCCGCAATGCCATGTGGGTGCAGTCAATGGCGCCCTGAACCATGGGGAAGCCCGCTATCCTCGCAAAGCCATAGGCGCGTTTGCGCTGTTTGTTCCGGGTCATGGGGAAAGAGATGTATTGGTGTCTCCTTTTACATAGGACATTTGTCACCTCCCGGATACAACAATGGACAGTGAACTGGGAGATATTCACTCTGTCCCCAGTAGAAGCCAGAAAGGAGCCGCTGGCATAGAAATTCAGAGCCACTGTCACCTTCACTGCCACCAACAGAGATGTCCTGGTCCTGAGCTGAGGCTGCAGATCTCAGTGACCACCTTCTTGTTGAAATGCAGCCTTCAGAAACATTGCTCCTCGGACAAATTAATATAGGAGAATTGCTCCCGGAATACCCTGGGAGAGTAAGGTCTCCTGTGCAGAGGCCTGTTGGCCCTTCTCCTTTTGGCCACGTTTGCCACTGTCTCTCTGCGCCTCTGCTGCCTCCAATTGTGCAGCTGAACGATGATGCCCCAAGTTAGTGCAGCCCCCATAGAAGCTTCTAAATATCGTTAGAAGGAAGGTGAAATAAAAATGAACTTCCAAAGTGGTTCTCAGGACCCAAAACTCCATCGGACAGCGTCGAATCTCTCCAGACATCTCTCTCCCTCTCCACCTGCGTGTTCCAAAAATTTCGCTGACAAGAAAAGGCAGGAAGCGCCCGCATTTAAATAGCGTTCCCCCAGCCCCTTCCCGACTTGAAAACGTTCCCCTCTATCTGTCGTTCCTAGCGGCAGGTGGTAAGGCAGGGGGCGTGACTCAATATCCGGTCCGGGGTGCTACCGGGGCGTTGCACGCTCAACTGACATCACAATCTGTGGGCGCAGGAGATTGTGGCGGTAGTGTTTAGCGCCGCCACAAAAATGACTGGTCAATTTCGTGAGCGGTGCTAAAATCGCCGTGCTCAGATGCTAAGTTCCTAGCGCCCCATTAGCACACCCCAGAGGCACTAACGGGAGGCGCTAACCAACCGAATTTTCCCCCCTAAGGGGCTCAGGGGATCGGATGGGAAAGTGGAGTTGAGGTCGAAGATCAGCCATGAATGTATTGAATGGCGGAGCAGGCTCAAAGGGCCGAGTGGCCTACTCCTGCTCCTAATTCTTAAGTTCCTATGTAAGTGATATGGAGCTAAAGGAGGGTAAACGGAGTTCAGGTATCGATCAGCCATGATCTAATGGAATGGCGGAGCAGGCTCGAGAGGCTGAATGACCTGCCCCTGTTCCTATGTTCCTATGCACCATTACATGCAGTAGCAGCTTTTAGACTGTCTCTCAATAATCCCCAAGGGCCAGAGTCAGCTGGCCTGAATCACTCCTGATTCAACAATAACATGTATTTATATAGCATCTTTAACATAGTAAAAGGTCCCAAGGAGCTTCACAGGAGACTAATCAGACAAAATTTGACACCGAGCCAAATAAGGAGATATTTTGACAGGTGACCAAAAGCTTGATCAAAGACGGAGGTTTTAAGGAGCGACTTAAAGGAGGAGAGAGAGGCGGAGAGGTTTAGGAAGAGAATTCCAGAGTTTAGGGCCCAGACAGCTGAAAGCACGGCCACCAGTGGTGGAGCGATTAAAATCGGGGATGTGCAAGAGGTCAGAATTGGAGGAACATATAGATCTCAAATGTAAGAAAGATGACTTTCCATCCTTGCTCAAAGCCACATTCCCAAGCATTCAAACTCACTCAGCCCCGAAAAAAAAGCAATAGCTCATGTCTGCTCGCTGAAACAGGAATGTTATTTTTTCAATTTGTTCTCAGCATGTACCGCATTCGAACTCCAGCCCGCTGACTGAGAATTCATTACTGTGTTACTATTTGAGAACTGTCATTGAAAATTGCTTTTGTGTTACATGGCTTATTATTAAAACAAAATAAATTTCCTTTGCAGGTTTATTGACCAGTCTGTATTCTATGTCTGCCCCCCCTGCCAGGGAGATCAGAAATCTTGCCGATTACACAAGGGACTGGCTGAACTGACTGGATAGATTAATATTGCTTTGTTCACAACTAAATGTTCTTCCCCAGCTTTCTTCCAATGCTGACTGTTGGTGACTACAGTTCCACATGTACTGGAACTCCTCTAGTACTGTATACTCCTTATGACTGAGTGCCGGCAAGCTATGTTATTATGAAGGAATCACATAGGAACAACAGGAGTAGGCCATTCAGCCCATCGAACCAGTTCCGTCATGCAATTAGATCATGACTAGTAACATAAGTAGGCCTTTTATAGCTTCCTGTCATCACCCCTGAATGGCCTAGCTCTAATTTTAAGGTTATGCCCCCTTTTTCTGGACTCCGCCACCAGAGGAAATAGTTCCTCTCTATCTACCGTATCAAATCCTTTAATCAGTTTAAACACCTAGATCACCCCTTAGTCTTCTATAATCAAGGGAATACAAGCTTAGTCTATGCAACCTGGCCTCATAATTTAACCCTTTTAGCCCTGGTATCCCCCTTCAAGGCCAATATATCCTTACTTAGGTGCGGTGCCCAGAACTGAGTGAAGTACTCTAAATATGGGATCACAGTCTGACCTCACATGACATCCATTCACATGATCTATCTCTGTCTTTTACACATGTATGCAGACACATACAGGAAACTTTGGTTTATCCGGAGGTTGTATGTCCAGAAACCTCGATCTAACGGCAGAAATCAGCAGCCGTTTTGTTAGGTTTTTTTTCTTATTTTTTCTTCTCCTAGCATTTTTTTAAACAGTCAGTCTTTGGAAAGCCTCTCTGAAGCTGTTGCTAAGCTACAGAGACGCTTCCAAGGTACGGGCCGACTGTTTACAAGCTGTTGCTAAGCAACAGTGTTTGTTGTCAGATACGGAGATGAAAACCTCCATATCCTTCAACATTAGCGCTGGTCTGTCCGGAAGTTTTCATAGATCGGCATCACGCCGGTCCCGTCGGTGCCGGATATCGCGAAGTTTCCTGTATATAGTGTGTGTGTATACAACATTTTCCGTCAGAGGGTCACAGAATCTGGGAATCCAGCTGATCTTTTCCCCACCCTACTGGCCAGTTGCAATGCCCCAATCGCTGTCCTGGCTGAGATACACTGGCTAGGACTTTCCCTGGTCTGTATGACTCATTACACACCATCCAAGTCACACATCATCCTGACTTGGACATATGTCGCCGATCCTTCATCGTTGCTGGGTCATAACCCTGGAACTCCCTACTTATCAGTACTGTGGGATGACCTTCACCACACAAACTATAGCAGTTCACGAAGAAGGCGGGTCACCACACCACCTTCTCAAGGGCAACTAAGAATGGGCAATCAATGCTGGCCTTGCTAGCAATGCCCGTATCCCAAGAATGAATGTAAGAAGTCACACAACACCAGGTTATAGTCCAACAGCTTTATTTGAAATCACAAGCTTTCGGAGCGCTGCTCCTTCTTCAGGTGAAGTGGAGAAATGCATAAAGACACAGCTTATATAGTCAGAGAATCATGTCAGATGTTTACAGGTAACCTTTCCAACTGCCATTTATCACACCTCGGCAGAGAGATAATCACAGCAGTCAAAGGTGTGAATGGTGTCCAAACAGGTCAGTCAGGGAAACATTACATCAAAGAACAATGAGGTGGGGTCACAAGGGGTCAAATATTGCAGATGCTGGGGTCTGTATGAAAAACAAAAAAACAGACAAAAAACATTTTTTTTGGCTGGAAATCACAGCAGGTCCGGACGCATCTGTGAGACGCGACCTTGTACGCGGACGCTATCAAGCTCCTCAAGGACCAGTACACGCGCCCAGTGAATGAAGTGTACACCAGGCACCTTCTGGGGAGTCGTAAACAACAACCTGGGGAATCGACCGTGGAATACCTTCAGGCACTGTCTGTGCTTGGCCGGGCCTGTGGTTGTAAGGATGTAAAGGCCGCCGTGTACACAGAGGAACTTATCCGGGACGCTTTTGTAGAGGGCCACAGATCCAATTACACCCGACAGCGACTGTTGGAGCAGAGTGACCTCGACCTCAACAAGGCCTCTGAACTCGCACTATCATTGGATGCAGCCTACCGGGGCATGGATGCCTACTCCTCTGCACCATGGACGCCGCGGGGAATGACAGCCTGGGACATGGTAGGACCGCCTCATAGCGCCGTGCCACCCCAGCCACACCCCAGCAACGGCCCAACTACCGCAGCAGTGTCCCAAGGCCAGACAGCAGTGCCCCAAGGCCAGAAATGCTACTTCTGTGGCCAGGCAAAACACCCCAGAGCGCGCTGCCCGGCGAAAAACGCGATCTGCTCGGGCTGCGGGAAGAAGGGGCACTACGCTAGCATCTGCAGGGCCAAAGCCACCCCGAACCCCAGCAGCGCCGCGTGTGGGCCATGCGGGCCGCCATCTTGGGCCTCCCCGGCCATGTGCGAACCACCGGTACAGCAGCCATTTTGGACGCCTCCAGCCACATGGGGATCATGGACGCCGCCATCTTGGATGACAGCCGGAACGCAGCAGGCCCCCAACACCGCCTCATCTGATACCCGCAGCGACACACCGACCCCTACGCTGGCATCCGTTACACTGGACCAAGCGAGACTGCACCAGCTGGCCAGTTCCACAATGGACATTAAGGTAAATGGTCACGATACAATCTGCCTTTTTGACTCTGGGAGCACGGAGAGCTTCATCCACCCCGACACGGTGCGGCGTTGCTCTTTCCCAGTCCTGCCTGCGCACCAGCGGATTTCTATGGCCTCCGAGTCCCAGTCGGCGGACATCGGCGGCTACTGCGTGGTGACACTCGTAGTAGACGGGACTGTGTACGATCATTTTAAACTTCTGGTCCTGCCCGACCTCTGCGCTGCCGTCCTGCTGGGGTTAGATATTCAGTGCCACCTTAAAAGTGTTACGATGGCGTACGGTGGACCCCTACCCCCACTCACAGTCCGCAGCCAGCAGCTTCCAAATTGCCCGCCGCGCACCAGGTGCAACCTCTCCACACTCAGAGTCACCCCCCCCCACTGTTTGCTAACCTCACCCCCGACTGTAAGCCCATCGCCACAAAGAGCAGGCGATACAGTGCCGGGGACAGGGTTTTCATTAAAACCGAAGTGGAGCGGTTCCTGAAGGAAGGGATTATTGAGGGCAGCACCAGCCCCTGGCGAGCCCAGGTTGTGGTCGTTAAGACCGGCGAGAGGCAGCGCCTGGTCATCGACTACAGCCAGACAATAAATCGCTACACCCTGCTGGACGCCTACCCACTCCCCCGCATAGCTGATATGGTCAACCAGATCGCGCAGTACCGCGTCTTCTCGACCATTGACCTGAAATCAGCGTACCACCAGCTCCCTATCCGCCCTGAGGACCACCAGTATACTGCCTTTGAGGCAAACGGCCGCCTCTATCACTTCCTTAGGGTTCCCTTTGGCGTCACCAACAGGGTCTCCGTCTTCCAAAGGGAGATGGACCGGATGGTAGATCAAAATGCGTTGCAGGCCACTTTCCCATATCTGGACAATGTGACCATCTGCGGCCGTGACTTGCAGGACCATGACGCAAACCTCGAAAAATTCCTCCGCACCGCCCAACTCCTGAACCTGACATATAACAAGGAGAAGTGCATATTCCGCACAAACCGCCTCGCCATCCTTGGCTGCGTTGTGGAACACGGAGTCATCGGCCCCGACCCCGACCGGATGCGTCCCCTTATGGAACACCCACTGCCCCACTGCCTCAAGGCCCTGAAGAGGTGCCGAGGGTTTTTCTCCTATTACGCCCAGTGGGTCCCCTACTATGCGGACAAGGCCCGTCCGCTGATCAAGTCCACCTCTTTTCCCTTGACGGCAGAGGCCCGCTTAGCCTTCCACCGTATCAAGGAGGACATTGCCAAAGCCACCATGCACGCAGTGGACGAATCCATCCTCTTCCAGGTGGAAAGCGACGCGTCCGACTTTGCCCTGGCCGCTACCCTCAATCAGGCGGGGAGACCCGTGGCCTTCTTTTCACGAACCCTCCAAGGCCCGGAGACCAGACACTCCGCTGTTGAGAAGGAGGCCCAGGCAATTGTGGAGGCTGTGCGTCATTGGAGGCACTACCTGGCCGGAAAACGATTTACCCTGCTCACTGACCAGCGTTCAGTTGCTTTCATGTTTAACAACAAGCAGAGGGGCAAAATCAAAAATGACAAGATCTTGAGGTGGAGAATCGAACTTTCCACCTACAATTACGAGATCTTGTACCGGCCCGGGAAGCTCAATGAACCCCCGGATGCGCTATCGCGTGGCACCTGCGCCAGCGCGCAGATCGATAGACTGCGGGCCCTCCACAATGACCTCTGCCACCCGGGGGTCACCAGGTTCTTCCACTTCATCAAGGCCCGCAACCTGCCTTACTCTATTGAGGAGGTCAGGACCATGACCAGGAACTGCCAAGTCTGCGCTGAGTGCAAACCGCACTTTTATAGACCAGACAGGGCCCACCTGATAAAAGCCACTCGCCCCTTCGAGCGCCTGAGCGTTGATTTTAAAGGGCCTCTCCCCTCCTCCGACCGCAATGTGTACTTCCTCAATATTATTGATGAGTACTCCCGTTTCCCGTTCGCCATCCCCTGCCCGGACATGACCAGTGCCACGGTCATTAAATGTCTGAACGACCTCTTCACCCTGTTCGGTTTCCCCAGCTATATCCATAGCGACCAGGGCTCATCGTTTATGAGCGATGAACTCCGTCAGTACCTGCTAACTAGGGGTATTGCCACAAGCAGGACCACCAGTTACAACCCCCGGGGGAACGGACAGGTGGAAAGAGAAAATGCGACAGTTTGGAAGGCCGCCCTGCTAGCCTTAAAGTCTAGGGGCCTTCCAACCTCCCGCTGGCAGGATGTGCTCCCCGATGCGCTCCACTCTATTCGGTCACTGCTCTGCACTGCCACTAACACCACCCCTCATGAGAAAATGTTTGTCTTCCCAAGGAAGTCCACATCGGGGACATTGCTACCGCCATGGCTGACGTCCCCAGGGCCGGTCCTACTGAGAAGACACGTGAGGACCCATAAAATGGACCCCCTGGTCGAGAGGGTCGACCTCCTCCACGCCAACCCCCAGTATGCTTACATTGCATACCCGGACGGGCGGGAGGACACAGTCTCCATAAGAGACCTTGCACCCTCGGGGGCCACAGTAACCCACTACTCACTACCACCCCCCCCCACGATCCGATATCCAGCCCCAGCAGACGGCAGGCCTGGGCCCCGCGACCCGCTCGACATCTACGAGGACGACACGCCTGTGCCACAGCCTACGCAGGACTCGACGCCGGAAGCTCCACTACCCCTGCCGTCGCCACGCCGATCACAGCGGCAGACAAGACCTTCGGAGAGACTCCAATACACTAACTTTTAATACGCTTCACCCCGCCGGACTCAATTTTAAACAAGGGGTGAATGTGGTAAACCACTGTTTGTATTCCACTGTGTACATGCCTGGACATGCCTCAGCTGACTCCTCCCACAAGTCCTAGTATAAAGGTGACTGCTCCCCAGCCCTTTGTATTTCTGGACCAGTCGACCACTCGAGGCAGACCTTCATTCTTTTGTTAATAAAAGCCTTTAGTTACTCTCTTAACTCTCAGTCATTTATGAGTAATTGATAGCGCATCACAGAGATGCTAGTTGGTTTTCCTGGTGACATCTCTGTCCTGGATGGTCATCTTGATGAAAACAATGGTAGGCCATTACTGTAGATGAGCAGTTCTCAAAGTGCTAACTGTTTGTTAAGCTCTTGACTGCTCCTTCATTGAAAGAGTCCAGAGGTGTTACTTTTGGCCTGCAAACCTCATTGTCCATCCAGACATCCCAGCTCCATGGACAAAAGATGTTTTTCCACAAATCACACAAGTTCGAATATGAAAAGGCCCCTGCCTTTCATGACGTCAGCATTGAGACTGGTCCCATGACAACCCAAAAGACAGACACTTGCTGCTATCTTTACAGAAACCAACAGTCAGTCCTTTCTAAAGTCCGAAAGTGCAAACTCCATTTTGAAACGCAGCCCAAGTGCGTCTCCATTTTAAAAGGGTACATATCCATTTTAAAAGTCAAAATCCTTCAGTCACATGCACCCACTGATGTTGGCACTGGCCAAACCTGCCAATTGTCATAAAAACCCATCTGGTTCATGTACTTTAGGGAAGGAAATCTGCCTGTATGGGGTTGACTGCCCTCTTAATTGGCCTAGCAAGCCACTCAGTTGTAACAAACTGCTACGAAACACAATAATAAGAATGAAACCCGGCATCAATCTCTAGAGCCAGCAACAGCACACCCAGCCCAGTCGACCCTGCAAAGTCCTGCTCACCAGCATCCGGGGACTGGTGCCAAAATTGGGAGAGCTGTCCCACAGATGAGTCAAGCAACAGCCTGACTCATACTCACAGAATCATACCTTTCAGCCAATGTCCCAAACTCCTCCATCACCATCCCTGGGTATGTCCTGTCCCACCGGCAGGACAGACCCACCAGGGGTGGCAGCACAGTGGTATACAGTCAGAAAGGAGTGGCCCTGGGAGTCCTCAAGGTTGACTCCGGACCCCATGAAATCTCATGGCTTCAGGTCAAGCATGGGCAAGGAAACCTCCTGCCCTCCCTTTAGCTGATGAATCAGCAGTCGTCCATGTTGAACACCACTTGGAGGAAGCACTGAGAGTAGCAAGGGCACAGAATGTACTGGGGGACTTCAATGTCCATCACCAAGAGTGGCTTGGTAGCACCACTACTGACCGAGCTGAAGGACATAACTGCAAGTCTGGGCCTGCGACAGGTGGTGAGAGAACCAACAGGAGGGAAAAACTTACTTAATCTTGTCCTCACCAATCTACCTGTTGCAGATGCATCTGACCATTACAGTATTGGTAGCAATGACCACCACATAGTCATTGTGGAGACAAAGTACTGTGTTGTGTGGTACTACCACCCTGCTAAATGGGATAGATTCAGAACAGATCTAGCAGCTCAAAACTGGGCATCCATGAGGAGCTTTAGGCAGCAGCAGCAGAATTGTATTCCACCACAATCTGTAACCTCATGGCCCGGCATATCCCTCACTTTACCATTACCATCAAGCCAGGAGACCAACCCAGGTTCAACAAGGAGTGTAGAAGAGCATGCCAGAAGTAGCACCAGGCGTACCTAAAAATGAGGTGCCAACCTGGGAAAACTGCAACACAGGACTACATGCATGCTAAAAAGCGAAAGCAGCATGCTATAGACAGGGCTAAGCGATCCCACAATCAACGGATCAGATCAAAGTCCTGCAGTGCTGCCACATCCAGTTGTGAATGGTGGTGGATAATTAAACAACTAATGGGAGGAGGATGCTCCATGAATATCCCCATCCTCAATGATGGTGGAGACCAGCGCATGAGAGCAAAAGACAAGGCTGAAGCGTTTGCAACCATCTTCAGACAGAAGTGCCAAGTGGTTGATAAATATCGGCCTACTCCTGAGGTCCCCAGCATCACAAAAGCCAGTCTTCAGCCAATTTGATTCACTCCACGTGATATCAAGAAACGTCTGAGTGTACTGGATACAGCAAAGGCTATGGGCCCGACAACATCCCGGCTATCGTGCTGAAGACTTGTGCTCCAGAACTAGATGCGCCTCTAGCCAAGCTGTTCCAGTACAGCTACAACACTGGCATCTATCCGACAATGTGGAAAACTGCCCAGGTATGTCCTGTCCACAAAAAGCAGGACAAATCCAATCTGGCCAATTACCACCCAATCAGTTTACTCTCAATCATCAGCAAAGTGATGGAAGATGTCATCAACAGTGCTATCAAGCGGCATCTGCTCATTGATGCCCAGTTTGGGTTCCGCCAAGACCACTCGGCTCCCAACTTCATTACAGCCTTGGTCCAAACATGGACAAAGGAGCCAAGTTCCAGAGGTGAGGTGAGAGTGACTGCCCTTGACATCAAAACAGCATTTGACCGAGTGTGGTATCAAGGAGCCCTAGTAAAACTGAAATCAATGGGAATCAGGGGGAAAACACTCCACTGGCTGGAGTCATACCTAGCACAAAGGAAGATGGTTGTGGTGGTTGAAGGACATCGCTGCAGGAGTTCCTCAGGGCAATGTCCCAGGCCCAAACATCTTCAGCTGCTTCATCAATGACCTTCCCTCCAACATAAGTTCAGAAATGGGGATGTTCGCTGAGGACTGCACAGTGTTCAGCGCCATTCACAACTCCCCAGATAATAAAGCAGTCCATGCCCGCATGCAACAAGACCTGGATGACATTCAGTCTTGGGCTGATAAGTGGCAAGTAACATTCATGCCACAGAAGTGCCAGGCAATGACTATCTCCAACAAGCGAGAGTCTAACCACCTCCCCTTGTCATTCAACGGCATTACCATCGCTGAATTCCCCACCATCAACATCCTGGGGGGTCACCATTGACCAGAAACTTAACTGAACCAGCCACATAAATACTGTGGCCACAAGAGCAGGTCAGAGGCTAGGTATTCTGCGTAGAGTGTCTCACCTCCTGACAACCCAAAGCCTTTCCACCATCTACAAGGCACAAGTAAGGAGTGTGATGGAATACTCTCCACTTACCTGGATGGGTGCAGCTCCAACAATACTCAAGAAGCTTGACACCATCCAAGATAAAGCAGCCCGCTTGATTGACACCCCAGCCACCACCTTAAACATTCACTGCCTCCACCATCGACGTACTGTGGCTGCAGTGTGTACCATCTACAAGATGCACTGCAGCAACTCGCCAAGGCTTCTTCGGCAGCACCTCCCAAACCCGCAACCTCTTCCACCTAGAAAGATAAGGGCAGCAGGTGCATGGGAACACCACCACCTCCAAGTTCCCCTCCGAGTCACACACCATCCTGACTTAGAAGTATATCACCGATACTTCATCGTCGCTGGGTCAAAATCCTGGAACTCTCTACCTAACAACACTGTGGGAGTACCTTCACCACAAGGACTGCAGCGGTTCAAGAAGGCGGCTCACCACCACCTTCTCAAGGGCAATTAGGGATGCTGGCCTTGCCAGCGATGCCCACAACCCATAAACGAATTTTAAAAAAATTAATGGGACATTAGAAAACTGTCGTCTCATTCTGTTACCCGCTTGGAATCCACGACATGTTGAAAGTTTCCTTTTTCAGTTAACTGTACGGATCCTACTGCAGAAACTCTAGAGGAGTATAGAAAGTGCAGGGGTGCAATTAAAAAGGAAATTAGGAAAGCAAAGAGAGAGTATGAAAAAATGTTTGCAAGTAAAATCAAGGAAAACCTACAGATGTTTTATAAATACATTAAGAGCAAGAGGATAACTAAAGAAAGAGTAGGGCCTATTAGGGACCATAAAGGTAACCTGTGTGTGGAAGCGGAAGACATGGGTATGGTTCTTAATGAATACTTTGGGGCCGATTTTCCTGGAGCCGTCAGGCACGCTTTCAGGCACGTGGAAGGGGACAATCGCAAAAATAGGGGGTCGTAACCCCCCCCCCGCCTGATTCCCCGCCCCGTCCGACTTTCACCCAGGCGTTCCTGTCCGACCCGAAGGTGGTCTTCAGGCACCTTAATCACCAATAATTGGCATCTATAATGCCATTTTAAGGGGCCCTTGCTATTTTCAGCCTTTTCCCATGTTAAACACACCTGGTGGGAACCCCGCTGATGAAACCTGGCGTGAACAATATCGGATTGCTGACTATCAGCTGCAGGTCAATCAGGAAAGAGATTTAATCAGACATCATTTGTAGGTTGCAGGACCTTGTTGTTTCAGACTTGGGGCAATTTGTTCCAGGCTTAGGCACAGCTGTGGAAGGTTGGAGCCTCACACACGTCTCCAGTGTGAGCTCCTGGGAAGCCCCTCTTGCCACCCTCACTCAGCGCTTCATCAATGGAGGCACCTACCAGAAGCATGGGAGGCCTGTTTTTCCTTCCCCTCTTGGCATTAGAGGACCGCCAGCCCCATTCGCGAAATGACACATGCCACAACTGCAGAAGTTGCCATCAGAAATGTTATTTACAATAACCAACTGATGGCATTTTTAAAATAAACACAACATTTCACCCAAGTGACTACCCTTGTGACTATTAGTGCTTTATTTTCCTCTTATGCGTGCTCCTACGTAGTGGTTCCCCTGTGGCTTCAGTAGATGTGGAGGCCCCTTGCTCACTTTCCTGCTGCTCCTGTCTCGACACCTTTGGCGTGCGTCCTCTGGGATGGCGAGCCTGTGAGGGCTCGCCAGCAGTCTGCTGCTCCTGCGGCTGTGCAGGGGTTGAGACCTCTATCTCCGTTGGGTGTGGACTCTGGCGGGGCTCTGACCGAGGGCTCTGCAGTGGCATGGAAGTGTGAGCGTTTGGAGAGGAGCCTCCACTTCCTTGAGGTCTGCCACCAACCTCCCTCTCATGGGTCACAGGTCCCCCTCAGTGCCTGCAAGTGGCTTGAGAGCAGCTTGCTGCACATCAGGGGGGCCATGGGGACCTGTTTCTACAATGGCAGTCCTACTCAGAGGGCCTGCCATGAAGGTCTGGTTTCTCTGTTCAATAGCTGACCATCGCTCCTCCAGAGATGTCAGCCTATTCTGAACACTCACCATGTTTTCAACACTCTGGCGACTTAGCTCCTCCATGGCCGTAGCCATCCTCTCCTCTGCTGTAGCCATCCTTTCCACGGAGGTTGCCATCCTTTCCGTGGTGATGCGTTCATGCGACAATTACTCCACAAAGGCTCTGCTCATGTTCGCTATGGAATCCTCCATTCGCTCCACATTCGCAGTGACCCTGGAGACAAAACCTGCCAGAGACTACTGCATCTGTGCATGGAGATCCATCACCTCTTCTCTTGCGGAAGGACCCAGAGGCAGAGGGTCGACATGCAGCTGAGCTGAGCTGGCAGAGTCCTGCGCCCTCCGACGAGGACTCTCCATTGCTGTCCCTATCTCCACAATCTGCTGATGCTCACTTGTGAGTTGTGAAACACCAGATGACAACACTACTCTATGTCCCGAAGGTCCCCCCGAGGTGTGAGTGTCTGTGCTGGTGCTGGGTGCACTTTCTTCTGCTGACGCTGTGCCTTCAGAGGTTGGAGCTTCCTCTGAGGAGTTTGGCTGCTCAGCCTCTTCCTCCTCCGCAGTGGGGACGGGGGCTCTGGATGGTCCTGTGGGGGCGTAAAGGAAAGAGTTAGAGAAATGATGTCAAGGTTACATGCACATTGGATTTTGCAGATGTTCATAAGTCCAAATGATGTAGCTTCAGAATCATAACAGCGACTCATGCTATATCAATGAGAGAGATGGAAAACTATTCTGTCACCAGCTTGCGGGACTGCCCCTGTCTCTCCTTTCCCAACTTCCGCAGCCACATCAGCCCCGACAATTTCCAGCACTCCTTCCTCCCAGAGGGTCAGGTGGGCTATTGAGGGTGGGCCTCCTTCAGTCCTGGCTCGCTCTCTGTTGTTGTGAGCTCTCTTTTCCTGCAATGAGGGAGACAAGTGGAGTTTGAGTGAGAATGAAGGCGTGAGTGGAGAGATTGCATAGCACAGATATGTAGAGGGAGACAAAGATGGTGTGAGGCTGCAAGACCAAGGGCCCTCCCTGTGTGTTGTCAGTTGTGTTCAAAGCATCAGAGTGAGAGGGAGTGTGAGGGCTGCACGGTGGAATAGTTATGTGAATGTGAGCATAGAGAGAGAGGGAATGGGTAAGGGTGCATGGATGTGACTGTGAAGTGGGATGTGGAGGAAGAGAGTGCTAAAACTGAGTGCTGGTGGGGAAAGGCAATGGGGATCAGTTTGAGGGTGATGGAAACTTCATACTTAATTTTCCTGTATGGTGAAGGTCATGGAATCGTTTCCAACACTGTATCCAGGTTCTTCTGGTGACTCCCAGCTGTTGTGTATTTTGAATGTTGCATTTGAATTATCCCACATAGCTTACCGTAGTTGTGATGTGCAAAGCACTATGGGAAATAGAGTGTATATAGTTGAGAAGATTCTCTTGAAGGTGTCGGCTGTTAACTGAACACTGCCTCCTGTGTACCTTTTTTAATTGTTATACAAGTAAGGTTATTAAACACTTGAGATATAACAAAAGTGGCGACGAGGGCGTCTGAACGTACGTGGCTCTGCTGTGTGAAAGATAGTCGGGTTTTACGTGTTTAAAACTTTTATTTTTGCCATGGACAGTTAATTAAAGTGAGGCCCGCCTCGAGGATAAAGGAGCTCACAAAGGCGGGAAGGCAAGATGGTGTATAAGGTACTAACGACTTGAGGAAGGGGAGGAAAAGCAGTGAGTAAATCGGGAAGGACACATATTCAACTGTGAAACGATTTGTGAATTGAAGCACTAAATAACTGATAGTGATTTTAGTTGAGTTCAACATTGGAAGGATCCTTAGTGAATGATAATTAGAAGCCTGAGAGAAGGAAAATGGCTGGAATTATTGGTAACCTTGGACTGTTTGATGAGAATGTCGAACAATGGAGCTCATACACAGAATGATTTGAATACTTCACACAAGCAAATAGAAACATAGAAGATAGGAGCAGGAGTAGGCCATTCGGCCCCTCGAGCCTGCTCCGCCATTCGATGAGATCAATGCTGATCATTCAAATTCAGTACCCTGTCCCTGCCTTCTCCCCATATCCCTTGATACCTTTAGCTCTAAGAAATATATCTAACTCCTTCTTGAATATATTTAAAGACTTGGCCTCAACCGCCTTCTGTGGTAGAGAATTCCACAGGTTCACCACTCTCTGGGTGAAGAAATTCTTCCTCATCTCTGTCCTAAATGGCTTACCCCTTATCCTTAGACTATGACCCCTGGTTCTGGACTCTCCGACCATCGGGAACGTTCTACCTGCATCTAGTTTGTCCAGACCTGTCAGAATTTTATAAGTTTTGATGAGATCCCCTCTCATTCTTCTAAACTCCAGCGAGTATAAGTCCAATTGACCCAATCTCTCCTCATATGTCATTCCTGCCATCCCAGGGATCAGCCTTGTGAATCTTCGCTGAACTCCTTCCATGGCAAGAACATCCTTCCTCAGATAAGGTGACCAAAGCTGCACACAGTACTCAAGGTGTGGTCTCATCAAGGCCCTGTACAACTGCAGCAGGACATCCTTGCTCCTGTACTCAAACCCTTTTGCTATGAAGGCCAATGATATTGGAGGGAATAAAGTAGTACCTACATTGTTAAGTGTGATGGAACCAAAGACTTTCAATCTTTTGCGTACTTTAGTGCATCCAGATAAACCAGGGACTAAACAATATAGCAAAATTGTGGAGATACTAAAAGGGCATTTTTCACCTAAATCCCTAGTCATAGCTGAGAGGTTTAGGTTCCACAGGCGTAACCAAGAAGAAGGAGAAACAGTGACCATGTTTGTAGCTGCACTAAAAAGACTATCAGAGCACTGTGAGTTTAATGATGTGCTAAATGATACTATAAGAGACAGGCTAGTGTGTGATATGAGAACTGAAGCCATACAGAAGAGACTATTAACGGAGAGTAATCTGACTCTACAAAAGGCTATTGAAATCAGTATTTCCATGGAATTGGCAGCTAAGGAAGCTCAACAGTTGGGTGCAACAGAAAAAGTGCACAAAGTAAGAACAGAGAGCCAAGGGCTATGCTTCCGTTGTGGCAAAACGGGGCATCTTGCGTCTGCATGCTGGTGTGTGGACATGGATTGCCACAGCTGTGGTAAAAAGGGACATATTCAGCGCGCATGCAGAAATAAAAAGGACACAGAGAAAACATCAAAGACGGAAGGAAGAAAAAAAACATTCAGACAAAAGACAAAGAAATATGTCCGCTCTGTAGAACAGGACACAACAGAGGCAAGTGACACTTCAGAGGAGGCACTATTACTGAACGTGCTGATTGTAGCTGGGGATTCGCATGGCTACTGGGTCTCACCCTTGCTAGAGGGGCAGCCTGTGCGAATGCAGATCGATACCGGGGCAGCAGTATCTCTTATGTCAGAGACAGTCTACAAAAAGACATTAAAGCACCTTCCACTTCAGCCAGCTAACATAGCGTTAAAGGCATATACCGGTGAAAGAGTAACCATGAGAGGTATCACTGAGGTCACAGTTCAGTTGAATGGACAAACTAGGAAGTTACCACAGTAAGGGGTTTACGATCGCAGCGGTTTCTCTCTCTAGAGGCCTCTCTCGCTTGCACAGTAAAACCTTGAGTGGTTCGATCCACTCGCCCCTTAGGTTCTAGACACTGGACTTTGATGCAGGAACTACAATGTAGAGAATACTCGATAGGCCAGGTTTAATGGAAACAAAATAAAATTTTATTGCATAGAGAAAAACAAATCAAATGCAAGTCAATAAACAGTACATGGGAGGGAAAAACAAATTCATAATACATTACTAACTGAGATAGATACAGGCATATTATACTTTACAAAAGTCATCATGAAATGGGGAAACACACGGAACATCGAGGGACAACAACTCATTACCCCTTAAATGCCCACCCCCTAAGCCTAGCTAGATCAGATTGTGAGGGGCTGGAAACGTGCTCACCAATCCAGTTGGAAAGTATAGGCCTAGAAATTCAGTCTGGCCACTTTTGGGGCGGTAAAGTCGGGCGTTCGCTAAAGTTAGCGCCCGCCGGAAAGTGTAGGCCACTTCGCCGAAATTCAGTAGATTTGGCCAAGAGTTTGGGCGAGCGCTGAAACTGGCGTTGCACTGCTATCTTCAGGCGCTAAGCCGGCGATGCGGTCTGATAACGCCGAGGCTGGGCGCAGCGCAGGTGCGGTCATGTTTTGATTGACAGCAGACACCCTGACGCCGGCCAGCTCTTAAAGGGGGAAGGGTCGACTTTGACTGCTGCCACGCCCTGCATAGTGGAGCCCTGCAGCTAGGCCTCAACACTGCTGGTGGACCCAAATAGCGCCTGAAGCCATGGAGAAGGCCCGTGAACGAGCGCAGCGCTTCTCAGAGCATGCTTTGAGGGTGCTGGTTAATGGTGTGGAAAAGAAAAGAGAGATCTTGTGCCCGGACAGTGGCAAGAAGGCTCCCAGGAGGCAGTACAGGAGAGCCTGGAAGAAAATCGCCCACAGGGTGTCATCCACCAGCGATGTCCCCAGGATGCGGACCAATGCCGCAAGAAGTACAACGACCTCACTCGGATGGTGAAGGTGAGTACCCTTTCCAGTGTCCTCCTCATCCTTGCATGTGCACCTCACATTATGGGCAAAGGGACCTCAAAGGCCTAATGGGCAGCCCTCCTCCCGCAGCTATGGCACTGGCATGATCATCAATAGCACTTTCTGCACTTAACACACTGGCCAAGCTATTCGACCATGGGAGGCAGTGCACACAGCAACAGGGCACCACACTGGCCAAGCTATTCGACCATGGGAGGCAGTGCACACAGCAACAGGGCACCACACTGGCCAAGCTATTCGACCATGGGAGGCAGTGCACACAGCAACAGGGCACCACACTGGCCAAGCTATTCGACCATGGGAGGCAGTGCACACAGCAACAGGGCACCACACTGGCCAAGCTATTCGACCATGGGAGGCAGTGCACACAACAGCAGGGCACCACACTGTACTTAGAGGCCGTCCTTTCTCTTGCAGGCCAAGCTGGCGCGGAATTTGAGGAGCCAGTCTGCCACCGGGGGAGGCCGTCCCCAGTACCAGGCGCTCAGTGAGCTGGAGGAGAGCGTGGCTCGACTCATGCGTGGCCGGGTGACTGGCCCTGTTGCCATTGGAGATGCAGACCCTGTACTGGGACCCACTGGTAAGGACATGACCGGTTGGACCTCTCTCATTGCCCTTGCGCTTCAGATCTACATCCTTTCCCACTGTCCGACCAATGCGCATAATGCCACCACTCATGCCTCCCTCGCTGACGCCCTGTCCTCACTCTAAAGCTACTCTTGTGCCTTCCTGCTTTCAGCTGGTGAGGAGGAGGTGGTCCCTGAAGCTCAGAGTGCCAGGCCCTTGGAGGAGGAGGACGACGAGGACCAGGAGGAAGGTGGCACATCGGGGGAACCCTCATCCGCGCCAGGGGATGGCAATGGAGGGGAGACGTCTGGCCTGGAGGAGAGCCAGAGGGAAGTGTTGCAGAGGGGTGTAGCTCCTGGGCCCAGTGGGGTCGAGGCACGCGGGAAGGGTCGGGCAGCACGGCGGCCTTCTCCCCAGAGGGGGGAAGTGTTGCAGGGGAGGGCAGTTCCTGGGCCCAGTGGGGTCGAGGCACGCGGGAAGGGTCGGGCAGCTCGGCGGCCTTCTCCCCAGAGGGAGAGTCCGCCCTCCAGTCCGGCGACGGTCCTCGCCCAGGAGGTGCGCCTCCTTGATGAGATGTCCACGGCGTCGGAGCGGCGCCACAAGGAGTTCATGGGGGTTGTGGGACAGTTGCCTCAGGCCATTGAGTCCCTGGCTCATAGTGTGGTCGCTTTCGGGGAATCACAGGCCAGGGGGGTCGAGCAACTCGCGGCAGCACACGACAGGGGTGTCCAGCAACTCGCGGCAGCGCAGGACAGGGGTGTCCAGCAACTCGCGGCAGCGCAGGACAGGGGTGTCCAGCAACCCGCGGCAGCGCAGGACGCGAGTCGCGAGTCCATGAGTGGTGCCGTCCAGACACTGGCAGATCTGATGCGGGAACATACCAGGGCAGTTCGGGCACTCACTTCTGCCACACTCGCTGTGGCGCGGAAGCATCGCCAGGGCACCCGCCGCCCTGCTGCAGCACAGCGGTCTGGCCTCCACCAGATTGCTGCGCTTGCTGCACTGCCAGCCCGGCCGAGTGCCAGTGTCTCTGGCGAACAGCGCGCGCCTGGCATCAGCCAGCTTGCCCCCATTGGTGCAGCCGACACTGCCACTCCCCCAGCCAAGGTGTGACGAGCTGCTGCTGAGACTGATGCTGGCCAGCCATAGCTGCAGCAGTCAGCAGCCGGCCCCTCCCGGGCCGGGCCTCGTCTAGGCCGACCCACAAGGGCATCTGCCGTCACGCATTGTGGCCCTCATGAGCCTTCCCCCAGCCTTGCCACACCCACAGGGCCCAGGTTGAGACGGAGCAACAGGTCGGGCAGGGGCCGGAGAAGCCTGCATAAGGACTCGCCCTCTCGGCACACCCAGTAGAGTGTGGTGATAACGGTTTTTTTTATATGGGGGTGTTTGTGTTCTGGCGGGGGGCTTATTTTGGTAAGGCCGAAGATGAAGGCATTTTTTGTTTTTATGGGGGTGTTTGTGTTGTGGAGGGGGGGGCTTATTTTTGTAAGGCCGATGATGAAGGCCAATTGGATGGGCAAGTTTTGTTATTCCTCCCCAGGTTGTGGGAGTGACAGTTTGTAAAATAAAGCTTTTTATTTATTCAGCATGTCCAAGTGTCATGTTTCAAGTGGTTGTTGCGTTAACCGGCTGAGGGCTTGCAGAGCGGCTGCATTTAGGTGCGTTCATTGCCACAGGCCATTCCCTGACAGGGGGCCTAAGAGTGGCGTTCAATAAGCCGCCAGCGGACGGCCCTTGGACCTTGTGGCTCCCTCCTGGGCTGGTACTCCTCCTCCTCCTCCTCCTCCTCCTCATGGTCCTCCTGCTCGTTCTCCTGAGGTGGTGGTGCAACGTCAGGTGGCAGTGCCTGAGTCCTGCGGATAGCCAGGTTGTGCAGCATGCAGCACACGACGACGAACTGGGAGACTCTATCCGGCGAATACTGTAGAGATCCGCCGGAACGATCCAGGCAGCAGAACCGTTGCTTGAGGACGCCAATCGTTTGCTCTATGATGTTCCTTGTGGCTTGATGGCTTTCGTTGTATGCCTCCTCCGCTGGGGTCCTGGGCGCGCGGAGCGGGGTCATGAGCCATGTACACAAAGGGTAGCCCTCGTCCCCAATAAGCCATCCCCTTGGTGGAGGCTGTGCCTCGAACATGTCAGCCACAGTAGTCTGGCGCAGGATAAATGCATCGTGGCTGCTTCCTGGAAAGCGGGCATTGACAGCTAGGATGCGCTGCCTGTGGTCACTGTACATTGAGGGAATGGTAGCCCTTCCGGTTGCGGTAATCCTCGGCATTGTCGATAGGTGCCCGCATAGCCACATGTGTGCAGTCAATGGCGCCCTGCACCATGCGGAATTCCGCGATCCTGCAAAATCCGACTGCACGCTGCTCCTGCCTCTCTAGGGTCATGGGGAAGGAGATGAATTGGTGCCTCCTCGCGAAAAGTGCATCGGTGACCTGCCGGATGCAGCGATGCGCTGCGAACTGGGAGATGTTCGCTATGTCCCCAGCAGCGGCTTGGAAGGAGCCGCTTGCATAAAAGTTCAGAGCCACCGTGACCTTCACTTCCACCGAGAGAGACGTCCTGCACATCAGCTGTGGATGCAGATCTCTGTGAAGCAGCTGGCAGATCTCTGCAACCACCTCCCTTCTGAAGCGCAGCCTCTTAACACAATGCGCCGCAGTCATGGTGAGATAGGACACCTGCTGCCGGTATTGCCTGAGTGGGTAAGGCCTACATTGCCGACGCCTGATGGCCCCTCTGCGTCTAGGCATGGCTGGCCCTCTCACACAGCGTCTGCGAGCCCTTCGCACATAATGCTGCAACTGAGGGTTGGAACCCCATACAGCCCCCATAATAAACTTGCAAACAGTGAAATCACAATGATTCAAATGTCAAAGCTCTGGCCAGAAGCCAAAAATACCTCTCCTATGTTGTCCCAAATCAGTAAGCTCTGTTCCTTGGTCTCTGTCCAGAAATCCAAAGCAGTAAAGTCATTGCAGCAAAATGGCTGGGCTTTATAGGTCAGTGTAAGTGCCCTTTAATTAGCGCTCCCCGAGGCCCACAGGGCCTCTGTTGCGTTCCACTTCACAGTTCTTAACAGCGCCACGCCCACATTGGGCGGGCGCCACTGAATTTCCGGTTTGGGGCACACAAACAGCGTTGCACGACGAAATGACGTCATAAGCTGCGCGCGCAGCTGAGCGGGCGCAAACACTTTGCGCCAGCGCTAAATGTCAACTGAATTTGGGCGTAGGCGCAGATCGGTCTGCGCCCGGGCGCTAAGTGCCTAGCGCTGGAAATATACCCCTCTTATGGCGTTAACGGCTGGCGAACGCAACTGAATTTCTAGGCCATAGAGTTTTGAAACAGGTCTGCATTTTGATCCTTTCAGGTGTCCTGTCTCCACGTGGTCAGAGCTAAGAACATAAGAACATAAGAAATAGGAGCAGGAGTAGGCCAATTGGCCCCTCGAGCCTGCTCCGCCATTCAATAAGATCATGGCTGATCTGATCCTAACCGCCAATCCAATATCACAGAACCATCTCCTGAATCTAACAGAATTTAACACACGAAATAGGATCAGGATCAGGCTACACGGCCCCTGGGCCTGCTCCGCTACCCACAGGGCCATGGCCGATCCGAACCTAGACTCATGTCCAAATTCCTGCCCGCTCCCTGTAACCCTTAATTCCCTTTACTTCTAGGAAACTGTCTATTTCTGTTTTAAATTTATGTAATGGTGTAGCTTCTACAGCTTTTTGGGGCAGCATATTCCATGGACCTACCACCCTCTGAGTGAAGTGGTTCCTCCTCATCTCAGTTTTGAAAGAGCAGCCCCTTATTCTAAGACTATGCCCCCTAGTTCTAGTTTCACCCATCATCAGGAACATCCTCCCCGCATCCACCCGATCCAACCCCTTCACAATCTTATATGTTTCAATAAGATCGCCTCTCATTCTTCTGAACTCCAATGAGTAGAGTCCCAATCTACTCAACCTCTCCTCATATGTCCATCCCCTCATCCCCGGGATTAACCGAGTGAACCTTCTTTGTACTGACTCGAGAGCAAGTATGTCCTTTCTTAAGTATGGACACCAAAACTGTACGCAGTATTCCAGGTGCGGTCTCACCAATACCTTGTACAACTGAAGCAATACCGCCCTATTTTTATATTCTATCCCCCTAGCAATGAAAGCCAACATTCCATTGGCCTTCGTAATCACTTGCTGCACCTGCATACTAACCTTTTGAGTTTCGTGCATCAGGACCCCCGGATCCCTTTGTACTTCAGTACTTTAGAGTTTCTTGCCATTAAGATAATAACTTACTCTACGATTTTTCCTGCCAAAGTGCATAACCTCACACTTTCCAGTATTGTATTCCATCTGCCAAATCTCTGCCCACTTACTTAGCCTGTCTATGTCCCCTTGCAGGTTTTTTATGTCCTCCTCACTCACTATTTTCCCTCCCATCTTAGTATCATCTGCAAACTTTGATATGTTACACTCGGTCCCCTCCTCCAAATCGGTAATATAGATTGTAAAGAGTTGGGGACCCAGCACTGACCCCTGCGGAACACCACTAGTTACTGATTGCCAGTCTGAGAATTAACCATTTATCCCAACTCTCTGCCTTCTGTTCGATAGCCAATCCTCTATCCATGCCAGAATATTACCCTCAATCCCATGATTTTTTATCTTAAGCAATAATCTTTTGTGTGGCACCTTGTCAAATGCCTTTTGGAAGTCTAAATACACTACGTCCACTGGTTCCCCTTTATCCACCCTATATGTTACTTCCTCAAAGAACTCCAGCAAATTTGTCAAACATGACTTCCCCTTCATAAAACCATGCTGACTTTGTCCTATTAAATTATGATTATCCAAATGTCCTGTTACTGTCTCCTTAATGGGCGGCGCGGACATGATGGGCCGAAGGGCCTCTTTCTGTGCTGTAAAACTCTATGACAATAATGGACTCCAAAATTTTACCTACCACAGATGTTAGGCTAACTGGTCTATAGTTTCCAGCCTTCTGTCTACTGCCCTTTTTAAATAAGTGTGTTACATTAGCAGTTTTCCAGTCTGCCGGGACCATTGCCGAGTCCAGGGAGTTTTGGAAAATTATTACCAATGCATCCACAATCCCTACCGCCACTTCCCTCAAGACCCGAGGATGTAAGCCATCAGGTCCAGGTGATTTATCCGCCTTGAGTCCCATTATTTTACCGAGTACCACTTCCTTAGTGATTTTGATCGTGTTTAGCTCCTCCCCCCCTTTAGCCCCCTGTTTGTCCAGTGTTGGGATATTCTTAGTGTCTTCTATTGTAAAGATTGATATAAAATATTCATTCAGTGTTTTTGCCATCTCCATATTTCCCACCATTAATTTCCCGGTCTCATCCTCTAAGGGACCAACATTTACTTCAGCCACCCTTTTTCTTTTTATATAACTATAAAAACTCTTACTATCTGTTTTTATATTTTTTGCTAATTTACTTTCATAATCTATCTTCCCTTTCGTAATCAATCTTTTTGTTATTTTTTGCTGTCTTTTAAAGTTTTCCCAATCCTCTATCCTCCCACTCGATTTGGCTACCTTATATGCCCTTGTTTTTAGTAGAATACTATCCTTAATTTCTTTACTTAGCCACAGATGGCTGTCTTTTCTTTTACACCCTTTTCTTCTCAGTGGAATATATTTTTTTTGGAAGTTGTAAAATAACTCCTTAAATGTACACCACTGATCATGTATCGTCTTACCCTTTAATCTATTTTCCCAATCCACTCTATTCAATTCCGCTCTCATACCTTCATAGTCACCTTTATGTCACCCTCTAATTGAATATGGAATTCAACCATGTTATGGTCACTCATTCCAAGGGGATCCTTTACTAGGACATTTTTAATTAATCCTGTCTCGTTACACAGGACCAGATCTAAGGTTGCTTGCCCCCTGGTCGGTTCAGTTACATACTGCTCAAGAAACCCATCCCTAATACACTCAATGAACTCATCCTCAAGGCAGCCCTGCCCAATTTGATTTCTCCAATTAATATGATAGTTAAAATCCCCCATAATTATAGATGTTCCCTTATTACAAGCCTCAACTATTTCCTGATTGATACTCCGTCCAACAGAGTTGCCACTGTTCGGAGGCCTATAGACTATGCCCACTAATGTTTTTTTCCCCTTATTATTCCTTACCTCCACCCAAACTGTTTCATTATCCTGATCTTTTGACCCAATATCATTTCTCTGTATTACAGTGATTCCTTCCTTTATTAACATAGCCACCCCACCTCCCCTTCCTTCCTGCCTGTCCTTCCTGATCGTTAAATAACCTGGTATGTTTAATTCCCAGGCATTATCACCCTGCAGCCATGTTTCTGTAATGGCCACAAGATCATACCCATATGTAGTTATTTGTGCCATTAACTCGTCTATTTTGTTACGAATGCTACGTGCATTCAGATAGAGAACTTTCAAAGATGTTTTGTGACACTTAGTTCCTGCTTTTGCCCTTTTTATTACTTTACCTTTTACTCCATACCTTCTGCCCCTTCCTGACATGCTCTGGTTTTTAATTTCCCCACTGCTACCTAATTCTATGACCTTCTCTGTTGTCATTTTTATTATTTGTTCTCTCGGAACCTTCCCCCCACTAGTTAGTTTAAAGCCCTCTCTACAGCCCTAGTTATATGATCCGCCAGGACTCTAGTCCCAGCACTGGCCAAGTGAAGCCTGTCCCAACGGAACAGCTCCCTCCTGCCCCAGCACTGGTGCCAGTGTCCCAGGAAGCAAAACCCATTTCTCCCACACCAGTCTTTGAGCCACGCATTTAACTCTCTAATTTTATTTGTCCTAGCCAAATTCGCTCGTGGCTCAGGTAATAATCCAGAGATTATTACCCTTGTGGTTCTGCTTTTTAATTTGGCCCCTAGCTGCTCAAACGCCCTCAGCAGAACCTCCTTCCTTGTCCTATCTATGTTGTTGGTACCAACATGGAGCACGACAACTGGATCCTCCCCCTCCCACTCCAAGTTTCTCTCCAGTCCAGAGGATATGTCCTTAACCCTGGCACCGGGCAGGCAACACAGCATTCGGGACTCTCGCTCTCAGCTGCAAAGAACTCTATCTATCCCCCTAACGATACAATCCCCTACCACTACAACATTTCTTTTAACTCCACCCACTTGAATGGCCCCCCGCTCCATGGTGCTGTGGCCAGGTTGCTCATCCTCCCCGCAGTCCCTGTTCCCATCCTCACAGGGAGTAAGAGCCTCGAACCTGTTGGACAAGTGCAAGGGTTGCGGCTCCTCCAACACTACCTCCTGGATCCCCGTACCTGCCTCACTTCTAGTCACACCATCCTGACCCTGGCCACGGACTACATCTGAATTAATTAATCTAATTGGTGTGAATACCTCGTGATACACAGAGTCCAGGTAACTCTCCCCCTCCCTGATGTGTCTCAGTGTTTGAAGCTCGGACTCCAGCTCTTCAACACGGAGCCGGAATTCCTCGAGCAGCCAACACTTACTGCAAATGTGATCACCGTGAGCATCAATGGTGTCCACCAGCTCCCACATATTGCAGCAGCAACACATCACCTGATCTCCCATTCTATGTAATTAATTAAATTTATTAATATTATTCTTAAATACCCTCTGCCCCGATTCTAGATGGTGAATATCACACCTTAGAAACTATAAACCAAAGAGATTTAAGCTTAAAAAGGGAGAAATACTAACCAACCAATCACTTACCCGCTTTCTGGTGACGTCACACTTGGATTACTTTTTACCTCTCTCCTTCCCTCCGAGTTCCCAGACTGGAGATTGGTAAACCTTACCTGGTCTCTGGGGCCTTTTATAGCCCCGCTCTGCCGCTTGAGATTCCCGCCGACGCTGTGAGGCCTTACCTGGTCTCTGGGGCCTTTTATAGCCCCGCTCTGCCGCTCGAGATTCCCGCCGACGCTGTGAGGCCTTACCTGGTCTCTGGGGCCTTTTATAGCCCCGCTCTGCCGCTCGAGATTCCCGCCGACGCTGTGAGGTCTTACCTGGTCTCTGGGGCCTTTTATAGCCCCGCTCTGCCGCTCGAGATTCCTGCCGACGCTGTGAGGCCTTACCTGGTCTCTGGGGCCTTTTATAGCCCTGCTCTGCCGCTCGAGTTTCCCGCCGATGCTGTGAGGCCTTACCTGGTCTCTGGGGCCTTTTATAGCCCTGCTCTGCCGCTCGAGTTTCCCGCCGATGCTGTGAGGCCTTACCTGGTCTCTGGGGCCTTTTATAGCCCCGCTCTGCCGCTCGAGTTTCCTGCCGATGCTGTGAGGCCTTACCTGGTCTCTGGAGCCTTTTATAGCCCCGCTCTGCCACTCGAGTTTCCCGCCGACGCTGTGAGGCCTTACCTGGTCTCTGGAGCCTTTTATAGCCCCACTCTGCTGCTCAAGTTTCCTGCCGACGCTGTGAGGCCTTACCTGGTCTCTGGAGCCTTTTATAGCCCCGCTCTGCCGCTCGAGTTTTCCGCCGACGCTGTGACTGCGGACTGCGACACTCTCTCTTCTTCCTTGAGGTGAAGGTCATGGACAGGCTGGACACTGGCAAGCCTGGACGTCGGCGGGGACGGCGACCACCTGTTTGACCATGGTTGAAGAGGTCTCTTCGCGGAGTCTAGCTGATTACCATTTTCAGCTAGATTTCTTCTGTAGGGCTGCTGTCCTTTGTCTCGTCAATGGCCCGGGGTTTGTCGATGATCTCCCGATGGTTACCCCGGGGCGGGACGCAGACTCGAATCACCTTCTTGGTCTCTGGATCGACGTTCCTCCACGGCTCTCAAAAGGACAAGCTCAAAAGCGCGTCTCGCTGATCGCCCCGATGGCTACCCGGGACTCCAGTTATACTTCTCAAAGAAGCCTTTATCTCCCGCCAAATCAAGGTTAGTCTTTGTTTAACTTTTGGCGGGCTTGTATCACAACGGGGTAGTTATTGTATTTAAACTGCTTTCGGGATGGCCAGTGATGGCCTTCTCTGGTCTGGAATGACCTTGTATTGTTTTAAATGTCTTCTTGATGTCTTTAATGGGTCTTTGATGCTCCCCTTATATGAATATAAAACTGCTTCCCTTTGTCTGGGTAAACATTTAGATGGCCTTTATCTACAGGCCGATCTGACTGGATCTGCATCCAATCTATATGTATGCGGTTGTGTCTGGTTTCGTTTTCTCCGAAAGGGCCTTCCAGAACTTACTGTGGGCTGAATCCACAAAGGCTGTCTGGGGACTGCCGGAACCATTTTAAAGTGTCCAGAAAGCTGGTCACGGGGTCTGGCGGCCATTTTATGTGTCCCTTTTCTGGGCTTCTTTTAAAACAGTCTTTAAAAGTAAAGGCCTCTTCTGCCAAAGGGCCCTTATCTGACAATATTAATTTTGTGAATCCTACAGTCCCCCCTGATGATACTATAACTTGCTTGAAGTATCATAATTCTGGGTGAGCAAAATTTTCTGACTCTCCACAATCAAATCATCCCCTGTATTTACCTATCTATGATCCCACGGCACATGTATTTCCCATTTCAGAAAACCTACAGTGTACATTAAGCATCTATAGATGGCAATACATTGGATTTAAAATCTGACACACTCATTTCCAGGCGTGGAGGGGGGCCTAATACCCCTACACCACCTGGTTCATACATATTATCTTTTATTAACTACAACTCACTTAATGAACTTCAACAATAAAAAAATAATAAAGTACACACAAAATTACACATGAACAACCATCAAACATAGAGGAGGGAGGGAAACTTTAACTTTATACATAGTAGCAAAAATCTAAACGGGTGTCTCCTCATCTACCCGCACATAATGCTCCCTCCATTCTCCTCTGTTCTCATACTTCTGCGAATGTCTGACCTTTTACAGTGTACAAACAGTAAATAAATCACAATAAAAACCTGATGCACTACAAGGATGTGAGAGGCTATCCTAACCCAAGAAGGGACTTCTATACTCGTGAACAGATCCCACCACTGTGGGGTCACTATATCTAATATGTCTGCCCCTATTTCTAATGTCTTCTGCTCCAGTGTGTAAAAATGTTTCTGTGAAACGGCAACGGCTTTTAATATCTTGGTGAGGTGTTCAGGGAGAGGGGGAATGATATAGCCAAAATGTGCAATGAATCGTTGCAGATCGGTGAAATTCTCTTTGACAGTGAGGTGAACAATGGAAGGTTCAGGAATGGGGACAATTCGCTCTTGGGCCACTTGAACTTTTGCCTTGGGTTTAAAGCAGAAACTGCTGTCACTCACCGGACACCAGCTGTGCTGTCCATGTTGGTAGTGGGGCGCTGCAGTGGTGACACAGTATGTCCCACCTCCTATACATGCCACCTGCGGGGGCACCTGGTCTTGTGCCATTGCCTCCACGGTGCAATTTATAGGCTTCGCGCCAGCAGTTCTGAACCTGCACTGTGGTTTCGAATAGGCATTCAAGTGCTGGGGACACAGGATGATGTGTGCTCCCCAGCTCCGGCACCCCGAGAGGTCGGTACCCGTCATTGCATGCTCCCATCGAATGACGTAAGGTGGGACCGCTGTGTAGCGAATGCAGTGCACCCCCTTGAATGACTCCAATGTTCTCCACCCTCTATACTGGGGCGGGTTTAGCTGTCTTTCCCATCACCGGCATTCTTACCATTATACCCATAATGGTATGATTAGACCGCCCACAGTCCACTGGGACTGGGTAGGCCTCTGAAGCTAGTCTGAGCTGGCACGGACTCAATGCATTCTCAAAAGGATGGAGGGCTGCGAGGTGCTTGTTGCTGATCCAGGAGGGGACCAAACCTTGTTTTAAATCCTCCAGATTACTGCGGCCCTCGCCCAGTAACCACGCCCCATACAGCACGCACGCTTCGTTCTGTGCAGCCTGATCGGACGCATTCCGATCCTCCCTGATGAGAGCATTTACCGTTTTAGCGTGTTTCTCCAGCTCCGTTATAATTTCTTTTAAGTGTAATGTCATGGCCTGGCCCTCATGTAGCTCAGAACCCACTACGTTATTCTCATCCGTCAGTATCTTTCTTAACCGCCCTTTTAAATCATTGATCTGAGTCTGCAGCTCCACGTCATCCAGAGTGTTGATGACGGAAGTCCCTGTGTTAAAAGCTGTAAAAATATCATTTACTGTACCCCTTCTTTGTCTCCCTGCCCTGTCCAAATCCTCATGTGGTGTGGTGTACAATCCGGCTCTGTCTACCTCAGCAAAGTCGAATTCATAAAATTGTCTGAACATGTTTGTTAGCAGGACCTGGTACAATTGCTCCGTTTCCTCGGGGCACCACTCTGGCAATCGCACCTCGGTGAGGTTTAAACTCACCGAGGCCACCACGTAGTGCACCCCTTGGTACAGCACCTGACCTGTGGGCACTAATACCAATCCGTTCCCGGGTCCCTTGGTAGTGGTGGGGCACCCTTCTGTAAAGTCTGTGGGTTGTATAGCGAAGTAATACACAGACTACCAGAGTAACTTTAACAGGACTTTACTATTCGAAGGTCAGGGCGAATCTGCCCAATAAACCCTGACACCGCACTTATATACCGGTGTGGTCACCGTTGGTATTACAGTATACAGCAGCCAAGGCAAAGTAGTGCCACACATAAAATAGTTCTCTTAAAGGTGGACGGTTACATACAGTAGTTCTCTTAAAGGTAGAATAGTTACATACACTACAATCCTCCCTTTTTAGCTTACAACATACTTATTCCCCATTAACATAACATCATAACATATATACAACTTTATGCAAAACAGTTCACAGATTCAGTCTCTCTGGAGGTTTCCTGACTCTATCCGGATAACGCCTCAGTGGTGTAGTAGTTTTCGGCGGGGTAGTAGGTTCTTCTGGTAAGGTCGAGTCGGCTTGAAGGACAGTGTCAGGTTCATCTGATTCCAGTATCACCAGATTGGAGGTAGGTGTTCTGGGTATCTCTGCTTCAACATTAGCAGTGTAAGGTTGTGGAGTAGGTTGGCTCTTTGTGGATGACCCTATGATCTGGTCAACATGGCGCCTTATTATGCTGTCACCAATGTCCACGGTATACAGCAGCGGCCCTAGCCTTTTTACAATAGTTCCAGGCTGCCATTTCTCGGTACGGTAGTCCCGGGCCAAAACTTGGTGACCTATCTGAAAAGATCTAGTTGGCCTTTCATTCATGCCCTGGAATTGCTGGTTCTCTACGTCCCTTCTGACGTTTGGCTTAATCAAATCCAGCCGGCATCTCAGTCTTCTATTGAAAAACATCATGGCGGGAGTTTGATTTGTGACCGCATGTGTTGCATTCCTGTACGCCAACAAGAAGTTATCTACTTTATGTTGGAAGTTGATGTTTTCATTACCCATGGCCTTTATGGCCTTCTTGAAGGTCTGGACAAACCTTTCGGCTAATCCATTGGTGGCGGGATGGTATGGGGCTGACGTGTAGTGCCTGACCCCATTGCTTTTTAAGAATTTCCTGAATTCTTCGGACACAAATTGCGGTCCATTATCAGAACAGACCTGTTCCGGCAGCCCATTCCTGGCAAACATGGTCCTTAATACTGTGATGGTTTTTTCCGTGGTGGTGGAGGACATCTTTATTACCTCCGGCCACTTGGAGTGTGCATCCACCGCTATTAGAAACATTGAGTCAATAAATGGACCAGCAAAGTCGATGTGTACCCTTTGCCAAGGAGATGAGGGCCACTCCCATGGATGCAGAGGAGCTTGTGGTGGCGCGTTTTGGACCTTCTGGCATCCTAGACAGCTCTTGGTTATTTCTTCGATGTCTCCATCAATACCTGGCCACCACACAAACGCTCTTGCTAGGTTCTTCATTTTCACTCCACCCAGATGCCCCTTGTGAAGCTCCTTTAGCACCTTATGCTGAAGTTTGGGTGGAATCACCACTCTCGATCCACACATCAAGGTTCCTCGGCACACTGACAGCTGTTCTTTTCTTTGCGAAAATGCTGGCAGCGTTGGTTCGCCATGTGCTGGCCATCCCTCCACTGTTAAATCATAGACTCGTGAGAGAGTCGGGTCATTCCTTGTTTCATTCTCAATCATCGAATTTGTCACTGGTAGACATTCTACTATGGACGAGTGGAACATCTCTACCGGGTCCACTGCAGCCGCCTCTTCAACTACCGGCAACGGTAGGCGCGATAACCCATCAGCATTTCCATGCTGTTTGGAGCTTTTGTATTCGATGTCATATTGGTGTGCCCCAAGTAACACGGACCGCCTCTGTAACCTTTGCGCTGTCATAGTGGAAACGGCCTTGTTAGGGTTGAATATGGACACCAACGGCTGGTGGTCTGTCAGTAATGTGAACTTCTTGCCCTGCAGGTAATGATTGAATTTCTTTACTCCCCACACAAGGCTGAGGGCCTCCCTATCTATCTGGGCGTAATTTCGCTCAGCGGAGGTCAATGATCGGGACGCAAATGCGACTGGCCTTTCCGAGCCATTTGGGAACCTATGTGAAAGTACTGCTCCAATTCCATAAGGGGAAGCATCACAAGCTAGCCGAAGAGGTAACGTTGGGTTGAAATGAGCCAACACTTCCTCAGAGGTAATCAACGCCTTGCTTCTGCGAAAGGCCTTTTTACAGTCCTCGCTCCACTTCCATGGCACTTCTTTCCGCAACAGAGTATTCAGCGGATGCAACACCGTGGATAAATTTGGCAGAAACTTGTGATAATAATTAATCAACCCCAGAAACGATCTCAACTGTGATACGTTTTCCGGAGCGGGGGCCTTCACGACAGCTTCTATTTTGTCAGGCGACTTGTGTAGCCCCTCTTGGTCAATGACATGACCGCAGTACGAGATCCGCTTCTGGAAGAACTCACATTTCTGGCGATTAATTCGAAGGCCATATTCCTTCAACTTGGTGAGCACCCGTTTCAAATTTGTGAGGTGTTCCTCTTCATCTTCTCCCGTAATCAGGATATCGTCCAAGTAACACTGCGTGCTTGGAATACCTTGTAAGACCTGCTCCATTGCCCTCTGCCAAATTGCTGGAGCCGAAGCTACTCCAAAAACCAGTCTATTATAATGATACAAGCCTCTGTGCGTGTTGATTGTGAGATACTGGCGCGACTCTTCCTCGACTTCCATTTGTAAGTATGCTTGTGCCAGGTCTATCTTGGTGAAGTGTTGCCCGCCAGACAATGAAGCAAAGATATCCTTGATGCGCTATCAATTACTCATAAAAGACTGAGAGTTAAGAGAGTAACTAAAGGCTTTTATTAACAAAAGAATGAAGGTCTGCCTCGAGTGGTCGACCGGTCCAGAAATACAAAGGGCTGGGGAGCAGTCACCTTTATACTAGGACTTGTGGGAGGAGTCAGCCGAGGCATGTCCAGGCATGTACACAGTGGAATACAAACAGTGGTTTACCACATTCACCCCTTGTTTAAAATTGAGTCCGGCGGGGTGAAGTGTATTAAAAGTTAGTGTATTGGAATCTCTCCGGAGGTCTTGTCTGCCGCTGTGATCGGCGTGGCAACGGCAGGGGTAGTGGAGCTTCCAGCGTCGAGTCCTGCGTAGGCTGTGGCACAGGCGTGTCGTCCTCGTAGATGTCGAGCGGGTCGCGGGGCCCAGGCTTGCCGTCTGCTGGGGCTGGATATCGGATCGTGGAGGGGGGTAGTAGTGAGTAGTGGGTTACTGCGGCCCCCGAGGGTGCAAGGTCTCTTATGGAGACTGTGTCCTCCCTCCCGTCCGGGTATGCAATGTAAGCATACTGGGGGTTGGCGTGGAGGAGGTCGACCCTCTCGACCAGGGGGTCCATTTTATGGGTCCTCACGTGTCTTCTCAGTAGGACCGGCCCTGGGGACGTCAGCCATGGCGGTAGCGATGTCCCCGATGTGGACTTCCTTGGGAAGACAAACATTTTCTCATGGGGGGTGGCGTTAGTGGCAGTGCAGAGCAGTGACCGAATAGAGTGGAGCGCATCGGGGAGCACATCCTGCCAGCGGGAGGTTGGAAGGCCCCTAGACTTTAAGGCTAGCAGGGCGGCCTTCCAAACTGTCGCATTTTCTCTTTCCACCTATCCGTTCCCCCGGGGGTTGTAACTGGTGGTCCTGCTTGTGGCAATACCCCTAGTTAGCAGGTACTGATGGAGTTCGTCGCTCATAAACGATGAGCCCCGGTCGCTATGGATATAGCTGGGGAAACCGAACAGGGTGAAGAGGTCGTTCAGACATTTAATGACCGTGGCACTGGTCATGTCCGGGCAGGGGATGGCGAACGGGAAACGGGAGTACTCATCAATAATATTGAGGAAGTACACATTGCGGTCGGAGGAGGGGAGAGGCCCTTTAAAATCAACGCTCAGGCGCTCAAAGGGGCGAGTGGCTTTTATCAGGTGGGCCCTGTCTGGTCTATAAAAGTGCGGTTTGCACTCAGCGCAGACTTGGCGGTTCCTGGTCATGGTCCTGACCTCCTCAATAGAGTAAGGCAGGTTGCGGGCCTTGATGAAGTGGAAGAACCTGGTGACCCCCGGGTGGCAGAGGTCATTGTGGAGGGCCCGCAGTCTATCGATCTGCGCGCTGGCGCAGGTGCCACGCGATAGCGCATCCGGGGGTCCATTGAGCTTCCCGGGCCGGTACAAAATCTCGTAATTGTAGGTGGAAAGTTCGATTCTCCACCTCAAGATCTTGTCATTTTTGATTTTGCCCCTCTGCTTGTTGTTAAACATGAAAGCAACTGAACGCTGGTCAGTGAGCAGGGTAAATCATTTTCCGGCCAGGTAGTGCCTCCAATGACGCACAGCCTCCACAATCGCCTGAGCCTCCTTCTCAACAGCGGAGTGTCTGGTCTCCGGGCCTTGGAGGGTTCGTGAAAAGAAGGCCACGGGTCTCCCCGCCTGATTGAGGGTAGCGGCCAGGGCAAAGTCGGATGCGTCGCTTTCCATCTGGAAGGGGATGGATTCATCCACTGCGTGCATGGTGGCTTTGGCAATGTCCTCCTTGATACGGTGGAAGGCTAAGCGGGCCTCTGCCGTCAAGGGAAAAGAGGTGGACTTGATCAGCGGACGGGCCTTGTCCGCATAGTAGGGGACCCACTGGGCATAATAGGAGAAAAACCCTAGGCACCTCTTCAGGGCCTTGAGGCAGTGGGGCAGTGGGAGTTCCATAAGGGGACGCATCCGGTCGGGGTCGGGGCCGAAGACTCCGTGTTCCACAACACAGCCAAGGATGGCGAGGCGGTTTGTGCGGAATATGCACTTCTCCTTGTTATATGTCAGGTTCAGGAGTTGGGCGGTGCGGAGGAATTTTTCGAGGTTTGCGTCATGGTCCTGCAAGTCACGGCCGCAGATGGTCACATTGTCCAGATATGGGAAAGTGGCCTGCAACGCATTTTGATCTACCATCCGGTCCATCTCCCTTTGGAAGACGGAGACCCCGTTGGTGACGCCAAAGGGAACCCTAAGGAAGTGATAGAGGCGGCCGTTTGCCTCAAAGGCAGTATACTGGCGGTCCTCAGGGCGGATAGGGAGCTGGTGGTACGCTGATTTCAGGTCAATGGTCGAGAAGACGCGATACTGCGCGATCTGGTTGACCATATCAGCTATGCGGGGGAGTGGGTAGGCGTCCAGCAGGGTGTAGCGATTTATTGTCTGGCTGTAGTCGATGACCAGGCGATGCTTCTCGCCGGTCTTAACGACCACAACCTGGGCTCACCAGGGGCTGGTGCTGCCCTCAATAATCCCTTCCTTCAGGAGCCGCTCCACTTCGGTTTTAATGAAAACCCTGTCCCCGGCACTGTATCGCCTGCTCTTTGTGGCGATGGGCTTACAGTCGGGGGTGAGGTTAGCAAACAGTGGGGGGGGGGTGACTCTGAGTGTGGAGAGGTTGCACCTGGTGCGCGGCGGGCAATTTGGAAGCTGCTGGCTGCGGACTGTGAGTGGGGGTAGGGGTCCACCGTACGCCATCGTAACACTTTTAAGGTGGCACTGAAAATCTAGCCCCAGCAGGACAGCAGCGCAGAGGTCGGGCAGGACGCGAAGTTTAAAATGGTCGTACACAGTCCCGTCTACTACGAGTGTCACCACGCAGTAGCCGCCGATGTCCGCCGACTGGGACTCGGAGGCCATAGAAATCCGCTGGTGTGCAGGCAGGACTGGGAGAGAGCAACGCCGCACCGTGTCGGGGTGGATGAAGCTCTCTGTGCTCCCAGAGTCAAAAAGGCAGATTGTATCGTGACCATTTATCTTAATGTCCATTGTGGAACTGGCCAGCTGGTGCGGTCTCGCTTGGTCCAGTGTAACGGATGCCAGCGTAGGGGTCGGTGTGTCGCTGCGGGTATCAGATGAGGCGGTGTTGGGGGCCTGCTGCGTTCCGGCTGTCGTCCAAGATGGCGGCGTCCATGATCCCCATGTGGCTGGAGGCGTCCAAAATGGCTGCTGTACCGGTGGTTCGCACATGGCCGGGGAGGCCCAAGATGGCAGCCCGCATGGCCCACACGCGGCGCTGCTGGGGTTCGGGGTGGCTTTGGCCCTGCAGACGCTAGCGTAGTGTCCCTTCTTCCCGCAGCCCGAGCAGATCGCGTTTTTCGCCGGGCTGCGCGCTCTGGGGTGTTTTGCCTGGCCACAGAAGTAGCATTTCTGGCCTTGGGGCACTGCTGTCTGGCCTTGGGACACTGCTGCGGTAGTTGGGCCGTTGCTGGGGTGTGGCTGGGGTGGCACGGCGCTATGAGGCGATCCTACCGTGTCCCAGGCTGTCATTCCCTGCGGCGTCCACGGTGCAGAGGAGTAGGCATCCATGCCCCGGTAGGCTGCATCCAATGATAGTGCGAGTTCAGAGGCCTTGTTGAGGTCGAGGTCACTCTGCTCCAACAGTCGCTGTCGGGTGTAATTGGATCTGTGGCCCGCTACAAAAGCGTCCCGGATAAGCTCCTCTGTGTACATGGCAGCCTTTACATCCTTACAACCACAGGCCCGGCCAAGCACAGACAGTGCCTGAAGGTATTCCACGGTCGATTCCCCAGGTTGTTGTTTACGACTCCCCAGAAGGTGCCTGGCGTGCACTTCGTTCACTGGGCGCGTGTACTGGTCCTTGAGGAGCTTGATAGCGTCCGCGTACGAGGTCGCGTCTTGGATGACCGAGTACACTCGGTGGTTCACTTTGGAGGTCAGGACATCCAGTTTGTCCTCGTCCAATTTGATTGCTGCGGAGGCGGTCAGGAATTTTTCGAAACACTTAAGCCAGTGAGTAAACTTGGTGGATGAGTCCGCCTCCCGATGATCTAAGTCCAGGCATGCTGGTGTGAGGATCTTCTCCATTATAAAAATTTTGTTAATAAAATTGATGCGCTATCAATTACTCATAAAAGACTGAGAGTTAAGAGAGTAACTAAAGGCTTTTATTAACAAAAGAATGAAGGTCTGCCTCGAGTGGTCGACCGGTCCAGAAATACAAAGGGCTGGGGAGCAGTCACCTTTATACTAGGACTTGTGGGAGGAGTCAGCCGAGGCATGTCCAGGCATGTACACAGTGGAATACAAACAGTGGTTTACCACAATCCTCAATCCGCAGAAGCGGGTATTGTACCGTGTGAAGCACCGGATTAACTGTGATCTTGAAGTCTCCGCAGATGCGGACCTTTCCCAGTCCCCCTGGCTTGTTACTTGATGAAGACTTCATGACGGGAACAATGGGCGTGGCCCACTCACTCCAGTCCACCTTAGACAGTACCCCTGAACGTTCAAGCTCTTCCAGTTCTGCCTCCACAGCAGGTCGTATCGCGTAAGGTACCGATCTGGCTTTGAAAAATTTTGGGCTTGCATGTTCTGCAATCTTGATTTTTGCTTTAATTCCTCTCAGTGTTCCCAGTCCTTGCTGGAATACCTCTTTAGCTTCGTCCAATATTCTGGACAACCGTTCAGGTTTGACCTCTTCCTATCCGGAATCTACCGTCATTGTGTTTAGCGAATGCCAGTCTATCTTTATTTTCCTGATCCATTCCCGTCCCAGAAGTGGTGGACCTCCCTCGGGCAGCACATACATGTCCATCCTTTGGTGATCTTTGTCCTTGTATCTCACCTTGACTTCTATCTTTCCGATGGGGTATACTTTGTGCCCCGTGTATGTCTGCAATACCATCTCCGTATCCCGTAGGGGAATATGTTTGAATAACTTTTTGTAATCATGCTTATTCATGACCGTCAGCGCCGATCCGGTGTCCACTTCCATCTTCACTTGGACTTTTGCAATCTGTAGTGTGATCCAGATAGTTTGTCGGTCAGCTTCTTTACTCACATTGTGAATCCTCAGACTACCCAGTTCCTTGCTGTTGGAGTCTGCGTCTGAATTCTGTTTATCTGGACTCTTCCCAGTCACCTCATGTACCTTTCTGTGCTTCTTCTGCGGTGACTTATTATTGCTGGTCTTCTTTCCTGCCCGGCATACCTTAGCTATGTGGCCAAGCTTGCCACATTTCCTACATTCCTGGTTTTTAACCCAGCATTGGTTCTGGTCATGTGTTGTCTTCCCACAACGATAACATTTCGTTGTACTCGAAGTCATTTGATCCACTCTGAGTACCGCTGTCTTCTGCTGCATTTCCGCTGTGCCTCTCGCTGCGGCTTTGTGCGATGCTGCAATAAGGACAGCCTTATCAAGTGTAAGATCGTTCTCTTCGAGCAGTCGTTTTTGTCTTCCTTCCTTCGACATCCCGCACACGAACTTGTCTCTCAGTGCCTCTGGCAGATTTACCCCAAACTGGCAGTATCTTGCTAGCCTCCGCAGTTCAACCAGGTACTCCGCGTTGCTTTGCTCTTTTCGTTGCGTTCTCACGTAAAATTTAGATCGTTCCGCTAACATCAGCGGTGCGGGGTTAAAATGATCCTTCAGGACAGCAACAATATTAGCGAAAGACTGATCTGCCGGTTTAGCTGGTGATAGAAGATGCTTCAATAACCCGTATGTTCTCGCACCCATTAAGTTTAGTAAGGTTAGAGCTTTTTCATAATTTGCTAACTTATTGGCCGTACAATATATCTCGATGCGTTCTACATACGTGGCCCAATCTTCCACCTCTGCATCGAACCCGTTGATGTTACTACGCTTAGGCATCTTCACCTCTTCCTGAGAAACAACAACAATATTCTTTAACTTTTTATTTTTTTTATTTTTCCAAGATGGTGGTTTCCCGCGCTTATCTTCTTTCCCCGCCCACTTTCAAAATGGCGGTTCCCGCTTCTGTCTTCTTCCCCGCCTACTGGCGGCTTCCCGCATTTCTTCCCCTGGCGGGAGGGGTAAGCTTTCCCTCGGGCGACGGCCGCTGGCTTTCGCGGTTCGCAGCCTGTGCGTCGGCTTCAGCGCGTTCCCTTCTCTCGGCAGGGCAACCGGCGCTGGGTACAACCCGTTGGCGGCGAACAGTTTCAGCCGCAGGGCTGGTTCTCGCTCGGCCTTCCTTGCTCGGGCTCTGTCTCTCCCGCTCGCTCGGGCTCCCAATCGCGCCTCCCAGCCCTCTCGCAGTCCGGTGCTTCCCTCCCCGGCTGCGGCTGAGTTCTCCGCGGTTTATTTATTTTATCTCTTCCCGCGCCCTACGATCCTGGTCGCCGCTTTTCGTGGCCCCGGCCGCTGCCGGCCTTTTTCGCCGGTCGCGGTCTAGCTGTCTCACGACGCCGTTGCGTCTCCCAGCCCGCTTGTACCGCGGCTTCCGTGCTCCACGCTGCCCCCGTCTCAGCGCCTCTGGGCCCGACTTCTGTTCGGCTCCTTTCCCCCCCGACCATGGTCGAGTTCACCGCCCTTCTCCTTCGTTGATTTTATTTATTTTCCCTTTACTCACAGTCACCATGGCCGACTTGCTTCTCGTGCTGCTCGGCTCAAGCACCACCGTGGCAGAAGGGACAATCCGTGCCTGTTGCTGATGGAAGGCTTCGTGTCTGAAGTCTTCCTTCTTTCTTGCTGTGCAGACTCGAGTTTTCTCTCAGCAGAACGACGAGGGCGGTTGCCTCTTTTCGACGCTTCGTTAACTGCTTCGGACGTATTGCTGCACGCAGGGTAAGATCGAACTCGTCGCCACTGTAAAGTCTGTGGGTTGTATAGCGAAGTAATACACAGACTACCAGAGTAACTTTAACAGGACTTTACTATTCGAAGGTCAGGGCGAATCTGCCCAATAAATCCTGACACCGCACTTATATACCGGTGTGGTCACCGTTGGTATTACAGTATACAGCAGCCAAGGCAAAGTAGTGCCACACATAAAATAGTTCTCTTAAAGGTGGACGGTTACATACAGTAGTTCTCTTAAAGGTAGAATAGTTACATACACTACACCTTCCTTGCGGGCTTTGGCTACCGGAATCGTGGGCAGGGGCTTGCGGGGGCGGGTGATGAGCTCAGTGGCGTTTACTGGGATCTGAGAGTATGGGACTCTGCACGCCCGTGTGCTGACGTCCCACCTCATCCGTTTCCCAGCATCCTGCCACTGCCTTTGGAAAAAGATGTAGACGCCTGTGGGGCAGACGCGTTCTGAACCCCACATACAGATGTAAATCCCCTCATCTGGTTCCCACCATTTGTCCCAACAGACACTCAACCCCCCATGAGTCCCCGTAATAGTCGGATGGGTATTGTTACCCAGTCTCTCCCAGTCAACCGTGAAGTTCTTCATGGTTTAGCTCAACTTGCGCAACCACCACCATCTGTCCAAAGGAACATGTCCCGTACATTCTAAACAGATCTTCTTCCCGACAGTGACGCTGACTCTGGGTGTGGTGATCCTCACCCTGGGACACATTAGAAAAGTCTCTCTGTACTTAAAACTCGACTGGCTGGAGTATTCCGTAGAGTTCGACCCCAACCATCCTGGCCACCTCCCTTCGTGGAAATAGGTGGCTGTCTCCTCAACGTCACACGCGCCCGACCCATCCGTCGCGATGGGGGCTCTGTCCCCAGAACATCCATAAACTATGGAGTCCTTGGAGTGGCCCCGATAGGCCCAGCTACACCCGATCACCGCGAACACGATGAGAATCTTTTCCACTATCCTTTTGGTTCCTGTAACAAATTAAACGATACAGCCAGGCTCCCGAGAGATTCTGGCCTAGATGAAGGCATGATCGGGTCTTTCGACCTCGATCCAAAACAACACACATGCTGGGCAGATTCCAAAACTATTACTTATACACATTATTGCCTTAAAATTACACACCTTAACTTAACTAAACTTAAACTTAACTAAACTTAAACTTAACTAAACTTATGTACAGCGCCGCCCGTCCCCGGGCGGCTTGCCTAATCCCTGTTCGGACTGCAGCTCACCGCTCCCTGTGGCGGGGCTGCACTGACCTGTAGCTTGGGTCCCTCGCAGCCTTTTGCTGCCAATTGGGAACTGCGTTTTTCCAGGGATCTCCCAAGTCGGTGTTGGCTGGGGTAAGGGGAATCTGGCCAGAGTTTCCTTGGCTGAGGCATCCGAGCCGACCTGTGAGGGGATACCTTTGGTGAGGCTCCCTTAGCGAGTGGACCTTTGGGTGGGACTTTAGCCCTCACAGCCCGTGGCTCCTCCACGACTGCCGGCTTCGGCTCCCTTTCCTCAGGCTCCGCCCCTTCGGGATTTGGGTCTGTGGCAGACGACTTCTCCCTACCTGTCCCTACAGGTGGAGAATCTCCGCCCACAAATTCTGCCTCCCCCAAACTTGAGTCGAGGGCGGGATCTCCGTCCTCCGACTCCACCTCCTCCAGAATCATGTCAGGGGTGGGGCCTAGCTGTTCGGGCTACCCCCCGATGGCGTTCGGATCAGGAGGAGGGCCTTGGTCTTCGGGCTCCTCCTCGTCCGAGTCCCAGGCCATTGGGGAAGCCTCCCAAGTGGGCGGGACAGCTTCTCCCTTCAAGCAGGCTGCCGTTCCAGCCTGTGTGGTCTGTGACTTATTGCACGCCTCAGGCTGAGGAATTTTACCCTCAGACCTGGCCTCGGTTGTTGGCTCTTTTGCACCCAGCTTAAACAGTTTGCACTGATTGATGTGAAACCATTTAGTTTGTCGGGGCAACTTCACTGCATATACCATGGGGCTGGCTTTGTCTACAATACTGTAGGGCCCCATATACAGTGGTTCTAAACTCCCCACTCGGGCATAGTTTCTCACCATGACCTGATCTCCAATTTCCCACTCCTGTGTCTTACGGGGTTCGAGCAGCAGTCAGTTGCCCTGATGCTGCTTTCCCATGTTCCCAGCCACTTGCCCATAAACCTGTTTCAGGTGCTCCAAAAGGGTCCGGGCAAACCTGTCCCGATTTACCTCTCGGAGCTGACCTTCAGTGAGCACCGGGGCTAGTACATGGGTGGGGGTTCGCATGACTCTCCCAGTCATTAATTCGTGCGGGGAGTACCCTGTACTTTTAGACTGGCTAGCCTGGATCCCCATGAGGAATAGAGGCAAGGCTTCCGCCCATTTCTGGGGCGAGCCCATCGTCTCTTTCCTCAGGTTTTCTTTGAGAGTGCGGTTCATGTGTTCCACAATCCCGGATGACTGAGGATTGTGGGCCACGTGCCACTTCCCTTCGATGCCTAAGAGCATGAGGGTGTTCTGCATCACTTCGCCGGTGCAATGACCCCCTCGGTCAGACTCCACGAATCGTGGTAGTCCCCACCGCGAGAACACTTCCCGGACCAAGAGCCTGGCAGTACGAAGCGCCGTGGCTGTTCGGCATGGGAAGGCTTCTACCCATTTGGTGAACACATCCACCAGGACGAGGCAATACTTATAGCCTCCCTGAGCGGTGGGCAGGGGACCGATGTAGTCGACCTGTATCGACTGCCATGGTCCCTCTACTCTCCTGATGTGTCCCATGGGCACCTTCCTTTTCTGGGGGTCTGGGTTGTTTGCAGCGCACACAAGACAATTGGCGCAGAACTCGCGGACATCGTCCCTAAGTCCCGGCCACCATCCTGCCTGTTCTACCCGTTGCCAGGTGACCTCAGGCCCGGGGTGTCCCGCTCCTGGACCCTCATGTGCCAGTTGAAGGAATTCCCTCCGGTGCTGCTGCGGCACAACCCACTGTTCCCGTTGGAACAGCTTGCCTTCCTTGATGGAGAGGGCTGCTGTACCATACGGACCCTCTACCTCCTTGCCCTCAGTGATTGCCTTGAGGACTGTTTTTAGGGCGGGATCTAGGGTTTGGACGGTCTTGCTGTCTGGGGGCAGTGTTACCCCTATGGTCCCCTGAGTCCCATCCCTGCTTTAGATTACTGCCACGGATTTGGACCCATAGGGATCCCAGAAAGTGCCGGTGCGGGTACCTTCCCTGGCTAGCATATCCGCTTGCTGGTTACCCTGGTTGCAGGGTTCCGTGGAGGAATGGGCCTTCACCTTGTGGATAAAGACTTCCCCTTCCTCCTCCACTGTGGCCAGGATCTTTTCTAACAGGGGCTTTACGGTCAAGGGTCGCCCGTCTGCAGAGGTATATCCGCGGCGGGACCAGATGGCCAGGTATTCCGTACATGAATTGCATGTCAACATGCTGTCCGAGCAAATCGTGTATGGGGTGGGGAAGATCTCGGGGTGTGTAACGACGTACACTACCGCGGACAGTTCGGCCTGCTGGGCGCTCATAGTGCTGGGGAGCTTAATTGCCAGGGCAATGTCTGCCACGGGGTCATAAACTCCACACCCTGTGAGTCATTCGCCAGCAGATATCGTGCTTGGAACCGTCTACGTAGATCTCGCGGCCCGTGGGATGTATCCCGGCCTGTAATCCTATGTTCACTTCCCATACCCCTTCTACAGAACACTGGTGGGCTGTTCCGGGATATACCACGTTGGCCGCGAGCTTGGGCTCGTAGAGACCATTCACCTTCAGATCCATCTGTGAAAGGAGGAGGGTCCAGCGCGCAATGCGAGCACTGCTTACTGTCCCATCCTTAATCCTTCCATCCAGAAGCATCCGGGTGGGTGTGTGATGGGTGAGGAGAGTGATGAGAGAGGTGCCTGTGAAGATCAGCGACCTTTTCACAGCCCAATGCATGGCCAAAAGATGCCGCTCGCAATTGGAAAAACTCCTTTCCACATCTGTGAGCACTCTGGAGGAGTAAACCACCGGCCTTAGCTTGCCGTGTCGCTCTTGAAGTAGTACAGCGCTCAAGCTATCCCCGCTAGCCGCTACCTCCAGGAAGAACTCCTCCCCCCCATCTATGGCCCCCAGAGCTGGCGCGGTCTGCAAGTCCCCCTTGAGTTTCTCAAATGCTGCCTGGCAACCCTCATCCCAGGACCACTCCACTCCCTTGTGTAGGAGTCGGAGCAGCGGGGCTGCTGTGGCTGCATAGTCCTCAATGAAGTCTCTGCAGTACCCGGTCAGTCCCAGAAAGGACCTCACAACCGTTATGGTGGTGGGGATCGGTAGATCTTGCACCGATTCCCGTCTAGCCTTGTCTATGGCTCTCTCTCCAGCGCGGATGGTCAGACCCAGGGATTTTACCTCCTGCTGGCCGATCCGTGCCTTTTTTGGGTTTACCTTGAAACCCTTTCTGCCTAACAGCTCCAATAACTCGGCCAATAGTGGGCCGTGCTCCTCTCTGGAATCTGTGAACAGGAGCAGGTCGTCCACATACTGCACTAGCTGATTGGGCTGGCTGAACTCCTTTAAGCTTCCTGCCATGCACTGATGGAGAATGCTGGGGCTGTTATGGAAACCCTGTGGTAAGCAGTTCCAGGTGTACTGTTGCCCTTTAAAAGCAAAGGCAAACTTGTATTGATCCTCCCTCCTTATAGGGATAGACCAAAACCCGTTGAAAATATCCAGCACCGTGAACATGGTCGTGGATGCTGGGATACTCCCTATCAGGTCGGCAACTGCTGCTACCGTCGGCACGCAGGCTGGGATGTTGCTATTGAGGACTCTGTAGTCCACCGTGGCTCTCCATGAATTGTCCGGCTTCTTCACCGGCCACAAAGGAGAGATTACATGGGTGACTATCGGTCTCAACATGCCCTGCTGCACCAGTGAAGACATTGCTGTCTCCCTATCGGGCTCCGCTTCCCTGGGGAAGTTGTACTGTTTTTGGGGTCGGGCCATGGGGTCCCCGTCTACTCTGACCTCAAACCCGGTGACCCTCCCGCAATCGTGTTTGTGAGTGGCAAATGTAGTCAGGTGGTCTGACACGAATGCCTGCAGATCTTGTGGGACATTTGCGACCATGAGCTCGAGGTCATAGCCCTCTTTTGGCTTCATGGTGCACAGGGTCCCCTTTTCTCCCTTCCCTGGGATGACCACTACCTCACCCTTCTTACCCCTACCTGCTCCCCAAAGACAATGATTTCTTAGATCCACGAGGATCCCGTGTTCTACCAAGAAATCGGACCCAAGGATCCCCTTTCCCCCCCCCACCTCCCACTTCATCAGTGTGCACTTCCACTTGGTGCGGAGTGGTCATAAATGAATGGAGAGGGGAATGGAAAATGCACCAGCCTGTTCTTTGCCTGTGAAGCCCGACAGAATATATGGGACCCCGGTGGACAGAGGTGAGGTGGTAGGGTTGTCTGTGTGGATCACGGTGCACGATGCCTCCGTATCCAACAGATATGCTCCCTTCTCCCGCTCTACCTCCATCTCCACGAGGGGTCGCCTCCATACATCATATCGCAGTGCACACAGGTAGACGGGCTGCGCCGGCTCTAGTCATTTGGGTGCAGCGGTCGGGGCTGCGGGAACAACGGGACCGGTGGTGGCGGCTATCTTCCCCTGCGAGATCATAAGAGACTGCATTGTCTCTAAAATTGACTCTATCGCAGCGGGATCCATAGCTGCACCAGTTCCTCTTTCTGGGACAGGGGCTGCGGACATCTCTAACTCTTTCCTTTACTCCCCCACAGGACCATCCAGAGCCCCCGTCCCCACTGTGGAGGAGGAAGAGGCTGTGCAGCCAGACTCCTCAGAGGAAGCTCCAACCTCTGAGGGCGCAGCGTCAGCAGAAGTTAGTGCACCCAGCACCAGTGCAGACACTCACACCTCGGGGGGACCTTCGGGACATAGAGTAATGTTGTCACCTGGTGCTTCACAGCTCACAAGTGAGCCTCAGCAGATTCTGGAGACAGGGACAGCTGTAAGGGGTTTTCCTCGAGAGATGTCCCTGAGGTTTCTCTCTCTAGAGGCCTCTCTCTCTTGCACAGTAAAACCTTGAGTGGTTCGACCCACTCGCCCCTTAGATTCTATACTCTGGACTTTGGGGCAGGAACTACAATGTAGAGAAAACTCTTGTAGACCAAGTTTGATGAAACAAAATGAAAGTTTATTGCATAAGGAAAATATCAAATCAAATGCAAACAGATAAGAGAGTACATGGGAGGGAAAAAGACAAAACAAATCATAATGACACAGTACTAACTAAGGCAAATACAGGCATCTTATACTCTACAAAGATCATCATGAAATAAGGAAACACACGGAACATCGGGAGACAACAACTCATGTTAATTGTACCCTTAAATCCACCCCCTTATTAAACCTATCTAGATCTGATTGTGAAGGGCCAGAAACATGCTCACCAATCCCACTAGGAAGTGCAAGGTTTTGAAATCGAGTCTGTGTTTGGTCCCTTCAGGCGTTTCGTCTCCACGTGGCTCGTGGAGCCCCTGCGAGCTGCGCCACACCTCTCTCCTGAGGTGGGGGTCGGGGGCGGCTGGACACCGGCGGGCCTGGATGTCAGCGGGGTCGAGGATCGTCTGCTCGACCCTGGTCAGAGGAGCCTTGGGCTGGCTCCCATTGCTTCTTCAGTTTCTTTTTATCGCTTCTCCCGAGCCGGGTGGCTGGAAGGTTTCTTCTCTTGGGACTTTATTTTTTTGTTTCTTCTCCCAAGTTGGGTCGATGACCTCTTGTTCCGGCAACGGCCCGGGGATGGTCGATGATCTCCCGATGTGTTTCCCCGGGGCGGGATGCCGGCTTCGATACGGCCTTCTTGATGTTGGCTTTCTTCTTCCTCCTGCGAGTGCCTGCTTCTTCTTCCGAGTGTCCGGATTCAAGCTGTGTCCAACTGCTGAAAAGTCTTCCAGATATACCTTTCTTCCAGAAACTTCCGTCTCCTGCCCAAAATCAGGTTAGTCTTTGTTTTACTTTTGGTGGGCTGGGAGCACAGCGGGGTAGTTATTATATTTTTTAATGTTTTCGATGGCCGGTAAAGGCCCATCTCTGGTCTGGAATGACCTCCATTGTTTTTAATGTCCTGCTGATCTCGTTATCTAGCCCTGGGTGCTGTTCTCATGAATATGAAATTGTCCCCTTTTGTCTGGGTCAACATTTTGATGGCCTCTGTCTCCAGGCCGATCTTGACTGGATCTGCATCTAATCCATATGCATACGTGTGGGTCTGGTTTCGTTCTCTCAGAAACGGCTTCCAGAACTTGCTGTGGGTTGAATCCACAAAGCTGTCTGAGGTTGTGCAGGAACCATTTTAAAGTGTCCCAATAAGCTGGTCACATGGTATGGCAGCCATTTTGTATGCCCCTTTTCCTGGGCTTCTTTTAAAACAGTCTTTAAAATCACGGCCTCTTCTGCCATTTGACCCTTATTAATATAAAGTCCAATTTTGCGATTCCTACACAGCAGTGGAGAGTCCTCGTCGGAGGGCGCAGCACTCTGCCAGCTCAGCTCAGCTGCGCTGCATGTCGACCCTCTGCCTCTGGGTCTATCCGCAAGAGAAGAGGTGATGGATCTCCATGCACAGATGCAGGAGTCTCTGGCAGGTTTTGTCTCCAGGGTCGCTGCGGGTGTGGAGCGAATGGAGGAGTCCATAGCGACCATGAGCAGAGCCTTTGTGGAGTCATTGACGCATGAACGCATCACCATGGAAAGGTTGTCAACCTCCATGGAGGAGATAACTCGCCAGGGTACGGAAAACATGGTGAGTGCTCATAAGACAATGACATCTCTTGAGCAGCATTGGCCATCTATTGAACAGAGAAACCAGACCTTCATGGAAGTCCTTCTGAGTAGGACTGCCAGTGCAGAAACGGGTCCCCATGGCCCCCTAAACGCAGCAAGGTGCTCTCAAGCCACTTCCAAGCGCTGGCCCCTTCGGGCCTGTGCAGCTTCAGGTGAGTGAGTAGCAGCCTGGTGCTCCTGGTGCTCATCCTGCTGTTCCTGGTTCTGCTGCTGCCGCCTCTGCTGCTGGAGATCCTCTAATGTCAAGAAGGGAAGGAAAAAAAGGCGTCCCATGCTTCTCGTAGATGCCTCCGCTGAGGAAGTGCTGAGTGAGGGTGGTGAGAGGGGCTTCCCAGGAGATCGCATTGGAGAAGTGTGTGATACGCTTATCAATTAATCCATAAAAAGCGATGAATTAGGATAGTAATGAAAAGGTTTTTATTAACTAAAGAACAGAGCATGCCTCTCGTGGATGACTGGTTCCAAGAAGGAAGTGGGTTGCCGAGCAGCCACCTTTATACCAGGTCATGTAGGCGGAGCCATGGGTGGGGCCAGCTGAGGCATGCATTGGTACACAGTGAGTAGCAAGAGGTAACAATGTGTAATAACGATAACAGTAGTGAACAACAATGAAAACGATAACAGTGGTTTACCACATTCACCCCTTGTTTAAAATTGAGTCCGGCGGGGTGAAGTGTACTAAAAGTTCGTGTAGGTAAGTCTATCAGGAGGCCTTGTATGCCGTCCTGATCGTCGTAGCAGCGGCAGCGGTGGTGCAGTATCCAACGTCGAATCTGGTGTCTGAGTGGTCAACAAAGGGTCCTGGGGCTCCGGCATGCCGTCTACAGGGGTTGGGTTGGGAGTAGTCGTGGAGAATAATGGTGGTGATTCAGGGGCGCCCGAGGGGGCGAGGTCTCGTATTGAGACCGTGTCCTCCCGCCCGTCTGGGTATGCCACGTAGGCATACTGGGGGTTGGCGTGTAGGATGTTCACCCTCTCGACCAGGGGGTCCATTTTATGGGTCCTCACGTGCCTCCGCAGTAGGACGGGCCCAGGAGAAGTCAGCCATGTCGGTAGCGAGGTTCCCGATGTGGACTTCCTGGGGAAAACGAACATTTACTCATGAGGGGTGGCATTAGTGGCAGTACAAAGCAGTGACCGGATGGAGTGGAGCGTCGCAGGGAGGACCTCCTGCCAGCGGGAGGTCGGAAGGCCCTTAGATTTTAAGGCTAAGAGGACGGCCTTCCAAACCGTCGCGTTCTCTCTTTCCACCTGGCCGTTCCCCCGGGGGTTGTAGCTGGTGGTCCTGCTCGTAGCAATACCTCTCGCGAGCAGGTACTGCCGAAATTCGTCGCTCATGAAAGATGAGCCCCGGTCGCTATGTATATAGCTAGGGAACCCGAACAAGGCGAAGAGGTCATTCAGACATTTGATGACCGTGGTACTGGTCATGTCTGGGCAAGGGATGGCAAAAGGGAAACGGGAGTACTCATCAACTATGGTGAGGAAATACACGTTGCGGTCAGAGGAAGGGAGAGGCCCCTTAAAGTCGATGCTCAAGCGCTCGAAGGGGCGAGTGGCCTTGATCAGGCGTGCTCTGTCTGGCCTATAAAAATGCGGTTTGCATTCGGCACAGATTTGGCAGTTCCTGGTCATAGTCCTGACCTCCTCGATGGAGTAGGGCAGGTTGCGGGCCTTAATGAAGTGGCAGAATCTGGTGACCCCGGGGTGGCAGAGGTCATTGTGGAGGGTCCGCAGTCTATCAACTTGCGCGTTGGCGCATGTCCCTCGTGATAGAGCATCTGGGGGCTCATTGAGTTTCCCGGGCCGGTACAAGATATCGTACATGTAGGTGGCGAGTTCAATTCTCCACCTCAAGATCTTGTCGTTCTTGATTTTGCCCCTCTGCTTATTATTGAAAATAAAAGCAACTGAACGCTGGTCAGTGAGAAGGGTAAATCGTTTTCCGGCCAGGTAATGCCTCCAGTGTCGCACCGCTTCCACAATAGCCTGGGCCTCCTTTTCGACAGAGGAGTGTCGAATCTCGGGGCCCTGGAGGGTCCTTGAGAAAAAGACCACGGGTCTCCCCGCCTGGTTAAGGGTTGCAGCTAGGGCGAAGTCGGATGCATCGCTCTCCACTTGGAAAGGGATGGACTCATCCACTGCGTGCATTGTGGCGTTCGCAATATCACTCTTAATAAGAGTGAAGGCTGCACACGCCTCTGATGTCAGGGGGAAGGAGGTGGACTTGATGAGGGGTCTGGCTTTGTCCGCATAGTTGGGCACCCACTGAGCGTAGTAAGAGAAAAACCCCAGGCATCTCTTCAGTGCTTTTTGGCAGTGGGGGAGGGGGAGCTCCATAAGGGGGCGCATTCTGTCGGGGTCGGGGCCGATGACTCCGTTCTCCACTACGCAGCCGAGAATGGCAAGGCGCGTGGTGTGAAACATACATTTCTCCTTATTGTATGTAAAATTCAGCCGCTGGGCCGTGCGGAGGAATTTCTCTAGATTAACGTCATGGTCCTGCTGGTCGTGGCCGCAGATGTTATCCAGATAGGGAAAGGTGGCCTGCAGCGCGTTCTGGTCAACCATCCGGTCCATCTCCCTTTGGAAGACCGAAACCCCGTTGGTGACGCCGAAGGGAACCCTAAGGAAGTGGTAGAGGCGGCCGTTTGCCTCGAAGGCAGTATACTGGCGGTCCTCAGGGCGGATAGGGAGTTGGTGGTATGCTGACTTAAGGTCAATGGTGGAGAATACCCTGTATTGCGCAATCTGATTGACCATATCAGATATGCGGGGAAGGGGGTACGCGTCCAGCTGAGTGTACCGGTTTATGGTTTGGCTGTAGTCAATGACCAGGCGGTTTTTATTGCCGGTCTTAACGACTACAACCTGGGCTCGCCAGGGGCTGGTGCTCCCTTCGATAATGCCCTCCTTCAGGAGCCGCTCCACCTCAGAGCTAATAAAAGCTCTGTCCCCGGCGCTGTACCGCCTGCTCTTGGTAGCGATGGGTTTACAGTCGCGGGTGGTTAGCGAACAAGGGAGGGGGGGAGACTTTGAGTGTGGAAAGACTGCAAATGGTGCGCAGCGGGCGATTTAAAAGCTGTTGGTTGCAGACTGTGAGTGGGGGGAGGGGTCCACCGTATGCCAATGTGACACTTTTAAGGTGGCACTGAAAATCCAACCCTAGCAGAACGGCAGCGCAAAGACGGGGCAAGACAAGAAGTTTAAAATGTTTATATTCTGTGCCCCTAACCGAAAGGGTCACCACACAGTAGCCGCCGACGTCCATTGAATGGGACTTGGACGCCATAGAAATCCGATGGTGCGTTGGCAGGACCGTGAGGGAGTGGCTACGCACCGTGTCGGGGTGAATAAAACTCTCCGTGCTCCCGCTGTCAAACAGGCAAGTAGTGGTGCGGCCGTTTACCGTAATGTCCATCATGGACCTGGACAGATGATGAGGGAGAGCTTGATCCAGCGTAACGGAGGCCAGTGTATGGCTGAGTGAGCCGATGTGGTCGTCAGACGAGACGGTGGTCAAGTCCGGAGACAAAATGGCGGTTGAGTGCGGCGGACAAAATGGCGGCGGCCATGATTCCGATCCCCACACGGCCCGAGGTGCACAAAATGGCGGATAAGATGGCTGCCCCCACGGTTCACACGCGGCGCTGCTGGCGTTCGCGGGTTTCCCTCTGCAGGCGTTGGCGTAATGGCCTTTCTTCCCGCAGCCAGAGCAGGTAGCGGTCTTCGCCGGGCAGCGCGCTCTAGGGTGATTTAACTGGCCACAGAAATAGCATTTTTGGGCCTGGTTACGGGACATCGCTGCAGTAGTTGGTACCGGGGGCGGCGGTCCCAGTTGATTTCGGGACATCGCTGCAGTAGTTGGTACCGGGGGCGGCGGTCCCATGTCCCAAGGTCGTGATGACCATGGCGCGGCACTGTTGCGTGAGTATGCTTCGAGGTTTCGGTGGGCCGCATCTAATGAGAGTGCGAGGGCCACGGCCGTCTTCAGGTCGAGCTCCTTGCTTTCGAGCAGTCTCTGCCGGGAGTAGTCGGACTGGAGGCCCTTAACGAAGGCATCACAGATAAGTCCCTCCGCGTGCGCCGCAGCCGATACCGCCTTACAGTCGCAGTCCCTGCAGAGTGTCTGTAACGCCCGTAAAAATGCCTCTACTGATTCCCCCGGTTCCTGCCTGCGGGATCCCAGGAGGTGTCTGGCGTAAATCGTATTTACTGGGCGCGTGTATTGCCCTTTTAGCAGGCCGAGAGCCGCCGTGTACGTAGTAGCATCCCGGATGAGTGTATATACTTGAGGGCTCACCTGGGCGGTCAGAACTTTTAATTTGTTCTCCTCCGATATCACGGCAGAGGCTTCTAGGAAGGATTCAAAACAGCTCAGCCAGTGTTCGAAATTGATAGCTGAACCCGCCGCTTGAGGGTCGAGGTCCAGGCATGCTGGTCTGAGGGCTCGCAGCAACACCTGCTGCTGTTGCTGTTGCTGCTGCTCAGGTCCCGACATTTTAACTTAGTTACTAAAATTGATACGCTTATCAATTAATCCATAAAAAGCGATGAATTAGGATAGTAATGAAAAGGTTTTTATTAACTAAAGAACAGAGCATGCCTCTCGTGGATGACTGGTTCCAAGAAGGAAGTGGGTTGCTGAGCAGCCACCTTTATACCAGGTCATGTAGGTGGAGCCATGGGTGGAGCCAGCTGAGGCATGCATTGGTACACAGTGAGTAGCAAGAGGTAACAATGTGTAATAACGATAACAGTAGTGAACAACAATGAAAATGATAACAGTGGTTTACCACAGTGTGTAAGGCTCCAACCTTCCACAGCTGTGCCTAAGCCTTGAAGAAGTAGCCCCAAGCCTGCAGCAACAAGGTCCTTCACCAAACAAATGCTGTCCCTTTAAATCGCAACTTTCCCGAATGACCTGCAGCTGACAGCAAGCAAGCCGGCAAGCTTCACACCAGGTTTCATCAGCGGGGTTCCCCGCAGGCGTGTTTAGCGTGGGGAACCCCACAAAATCACCACGGCCCCTGAAAATCGGCGTAAACATGGAAATAAGTGGTAATTAATGTTCCAACGGCCAATCCCGCCAGCGGCGGGCGGGGCTGAATCGGGTCGAGGTGAAACGGCAGTCCGAAAGGCGGATGGGGCGGGGAATCAGGTGGGGGGGGGTCGCGACCCGCTTTTTCAGCGATTTTCGGCCCCCGGCCACATAAAAAGCCGCCCGACAGCTGCCAGAAAATCGGGGCCCATATCTCTTAAGGAGAAACGAACTGTCGGTGCAGTCTGGATGTTTGCTGTGGGGGAGGAGAGTGGTTATTCCACCATCGCTACGGAAACCAATGTTACAGCAATGTGATATCCGAGTGGTAAGGTCAGAAACTGAGAGAAGCGAGATATTAGGAATAAAACCCAACTGTTTATTTACCCGGTGTAGCAGAGAAACATCTCTTACAGGCTGCAGGCAAGACACACAATTCTTACTGCACGATTGCAAGATGGAGGCTTCACCTCTGAGTCATACCCATAATGCAATGCCACATTACCGTATAAACTGGTGTACCAGGACATTGTATACATGACCCATTACCTTAAAAACTGGTGAATGTGAACCCTTAATATTTGGCTCCATCTGGTGGATAACTTAAACATTACATCCCAGATTACTATATCCCTCCCCTCTTAAGTTGAACATTAATTTCTTAACAACATTCTTAAAAAGTCCCATAAGGAAACTCCTTTAACGATAGTCCATACTGAACGAATCTAGCAGGTCGTTATCAATCTCTCTGGCGGCTTGTGAGGCCTTGGTGAACGTCTTACAGTCAAGTCCCTGCTTGCTTGTGGTAGAGCCACCTGCTGCTCCTGAGCAGTACACAGAGTATCTGACTCTGCTACGATGGTTTCCTCTTGAAGAAGGGGTCCAGGTGGAACTGGCTCTGTTCATGGTGGTGGTACCACTGATGCATTTGGATAACTGGGGGCCAACTTGTCCTCTGACCTCTCCTCTGGAACCTCCATTTCGATTTCCCCTTGTCTGGTCAGTATCTGATCTACATGTCTGCGTACTACCTGACCAGTTCCCACCATGACCGTATATGATATTGGACCGGTCATTGAGTCTATGACGCCAGGAATCCATTTTGACCATAACTGAAATTCCTGGTAAGGACCGCATCTCCTTCTCCAAAACTACGGCTCTTTGTCCTTCTGTCATGGTTCTCCTTTTGTTTGATTTGTCGGTTTTTCACCTTCCTTTTTAGATCTGGGTGAACCAGGTCAAGAATGGAGCATAGTCGATGTCCTAACAACAGCTCAGCAGGAGAGAGTCCTGTGGTAGATTGAGGTGTTATTCTGTAGCTGAACAGAACCCGTGACACCTTGGCTGCCAAACTCCCTTCCGCACTTTTTTTCATCATCTCCTTAAATGTTTGTATGGCTCTCTCCGCAAGCCCATTTGAAGACGGATGATATGGAGCTGAGGTCACGTGCACTATGCCATTGTTTCTCATGAACCCTTTTGTTTCTGTACTCACAAAACAAATGGCATTGTCACTTACCACGATCTCCGGTAACCCTTGATTACTAAAACTCTTACGCAGGCAGTCTATAGTAACAGTAGATGAAGCAGAATTTACAGGATAAACATCCATCCATTTGGAGTGGGCATCAATGATTATGAGGAACATTTTTCCCATGAATGGACCCGCATAATTTACATGTAATCTTCTCCATGGTTTATCCGGCCACTCCCAGGGGTGGAGAGGAGCCACTGCTGGTGCCTTCCTGTGTCCTTGACAAGTGCTGCATGTCTTGACTAGATTTTCTATCTCCTCATCTAGCTTTGGCCACCACAAGTAACTCCTTGCCAAGGCTTTCATACGCGAAACTCCAGGATGACACTGATGTAGTTGCCCTAGGATAGACTGTTGTGCTGGCTGTGGAATAATCACTCGTGCTCCCCACAACACGCAACCATCCTGCACACCCAGCTCTGTCTTCCTGACACTGTAAGGTATGAAATCAGTCCCTTCCGGATGCTGTGGCCAACCCCCCATCACATATTCTCGGACTCTAGCCAGTACTGGATCTTTACCGGTCCATGTCCTTACTTGTTCTGCGGTCACAATTGCCATGTCCGTGTCCTCCAACATCAAAACTCTGTCCTCTGGAGCTGCACAGATAGGTGTACCTGGCAGTGGAAGACGGCTCAAGGCATCTGCGTTACCATGGTACTTGCCTGCCTTGTAAACGACGACATACTCATACGCCCTCAATGTCATTGCCCACCTCTGGATCAGGGGTGACACCATCTGTGGTACTGCTTTCATTTCATTAAAAAGAGATAGAAGAGGTTTATGATCAGTGCATATGGTGAATTTCCTGCCATATATGTACTTGTGAAACCTCTGTAACCCAAACATTACTGCTAACCCCTCTTTATCTAACTGGGAATAGTTTTTTTTCCGCTGGTGTCAGAGTTCGAGACATAAACCCTATTGGTCTTTCTGTTCCATCTTCCAAGCTGTGTGAAAGAACCGCCCCCACCCCATAAGGTGAAGCATCACAAGAGAGAATGATGTCTTTCTCTGCATTGTAGTGAACCAGCACATCCGAGGACAGCATCAGTTTCTTGGACTGTTCAAATGAAACCCTCTGTTCCTCTTCCCACTGCCACTGTGTCTCCTTACGCAGAAGTTTGTGAAGAGGTGCTAACACTGTTGACAAGTTTGGTAAAAACCTGTTATAATAGTTTAGCAGTCCCAGGTAAGCTTTTAACTCAGTCACATTGGTAGGAGCTGGGGCCTCCTGCAGTGCTTGTACCTTCTCCTTGATTGGATGGAGCCCGGGAACACAGCCTCATTCCCCAGGAAAGGGCACTTACTCCTCTTGAGCCGTAACCCAGCCTTATCCAACTTTTGTAGTACCTCTCTCAGAGTGCTCAGATGCTGCTGGTCGGTTCTTCCCATCACCAGGATGTCATCCAGGTAGATTGAAACATGTGGGATCCCTTGCAGTAAACCCTCGATAATCCTCTGGAAAATAGCTGGACTAGATGAGACACCGAATAGTAAGCAGTTATAGGTTAAACAAACCCTTGTGTGTATTTATGGTTACATACTTCTTAGATTCCTCATCTAGTGTAATCTGCAAGTATGCATGACTCATATCCAGCTTCGTGAATTTCTTCCCTCCAGCCAGGTTGGCAAAGAGATCCTTTGTATTGGGAATAGGATACTGTTCTAGTTTAGACACCCGATTGACTGTCAATTTATAATCTCCACAGAGTCTTACCGAATTGTCCGGTTTTAAAACAGGTACAATGGGAGCTGCCCATTCTGAACATTTCACGGGTTCCAGTATGTTCTCGCTCAAAAGATGATCAAGCTCAACCTCTGCCTTCTGTTTCATGGCATACGGCACCGGTTGTTGTTTAAACAACCTTGGCAGTGCCTCCTTGTCTACATAAATCTTAGCTGGGGGGCCATTAAATGTGCCAAGTTCTTCCTTGAACACGTTCTCATGTTCAATCAACACATCTTGCAAAGACAACTGTTTGCCTCCCTCCATTTGATTTATTGCTCCCCAATCTAATTTAAGTTCTTGTATCCAGCCCTGACCTAACAAGTTTGGTCCAGAACCTGATACTACAACTACAGGTAGCTGTTCCACGGTGTCCCTGTGTTGCACAGTTACAGTAGCTGTACCCAATGTCACCACTCGTTCACCGGTATATGTTTTAAGCTGCATAGAGCAAGACTTTAACTCTGGAACTTTTGCACGGTTCCACAATTTTGAGTACTCCTCCCTGTTCATTATGGTTACGCCGCATCCCGTATACACCTCAAAGTTGACCTTAGAGTCATTTACTTTCAGTTGCAAAGTGATAGGATCCACTTTTGGAATGTCCTCTACCATACTATGCATTATGAACATGTCGCCTTCTTTCTCAGCTTCTCTGCTGATGTGATGTGCTCCCTGTCTTTTCACTTCTCTTCCTAGGTTTTGCTTTCCTCCCCCTTTTGGTTTGTATTCCTCCACGGTTGCTTTTGCCCTGCATGCACATTTTATGTGTCCTTTTTTTCCACACTTGTGGCACTTTTCCTCCAGAAACCTGCATTCCCTCGCCACGTGATCACCATTGCATCTATAACATGCCTTTACATGCTCACGTTGTGGTTTCTGACGCATGTTTAACTTGTGCACAACCTGACCTGCAACTTGCTTTGTAGTAGCCCAGTTGGAACCTTGTATTTCTTTTACATCTCGGTTCGCTGTCTCTATGGCTTGAGCAAGCTCCAACGCTTTTTCATATGTAAGCCCAGTCTCGGACAATAATCTCCACTGCATTCGATCATCCATTATCCTGCAATCCAGCCTATCTCTCAGCATGTCTTTCAGGTTGTTCCCGTAATTGCAATCGTGTGCCAATTTCCTCAACACCGCTACATAATCCAATAGAGTCTCTCCCGGTTTTCTGTTCCGTGAATTAAATTTGAAATGCTGTACAATCTCACTCGGTCTGGGATTGAAATGGTCCTTCAGCAAGGCCACTAAGTTAGCAAATGATCTGTCTCCAGGCTTTGCAGGACTGCATAAGTTTCTCATTAAACTATACGTCTGACTTCCCACGGAAGTGAGCAAAATAGCTCTCCTTTTTCCGACATCAATTATATCATTTGCTTCAAAGAAATGAATCAGCACCTCACAGTACTCATCCCAGGTCTGCGTCTGAACATCAAAAGCAGAGATCTTTCCTACCGTAGCAGCCATGATCCGTAATTCAGGGCTCTTTTATTTTTTTCTTCAAGATGTGATCTGTTTATCCTCATCGCCAATATGTGATATCCGAGTGGTAAGGTCAGAAACTGAGAGAAGCGAGATCTTAGGAACAAAACCCAACTGTTTATTTACCCGGTGTAGCAGAGAAACATCTCTTACAGGCTGCAGGCAAGACACACAATTCTTACTGCATGATGACAAGATGGAGGATTCACCTCGGAGTCATACCCATAATGCAATGCCACATTACCGTATAAACTGGTGTACCAGGACATTGAATACATGACCCATTACCTTAAAAACTGGTGAATGTGAACCCTTAATATTTGGCTCCATCTGGTGGATAACTTAAACATTACATCCCAGATTACTATAAGCAACTACACTCCGGACATTGCAGAATGTTTCGTATGAAAGAAATAGCGAGGAGCTACTTTTGGTGGCCGGGTATGGATGGACAGATTGAGGACAAAGCTAAAACCTGTTCCTCATGTCAGAGAGTTTGTAATGTACCACAGCTTGCACCTCTTCACCCCTGGGACTTTCCGGAGGAAGCATGGCACCGCATTCATGTAGACTTTGCAGGTCCATTTGAGGAGAGAATGTTCCTGGTGGCTGTTGACACACACAGTAAGTGGTCAGAGGTTGTTATAATGAGGTCCACCACCACTGAGAAGACCATCGAGAAGTTAGGTGAGGTGTTCAGCCGATTTGGATCTCCGATACAACTTGTCTCAGACAACGGTCCACAGTGGGTGTCGCAAGAAATGGCTACCTTCCTGCAGGTGAATGGCATACAACATATCAGGGCTGCACCATACCACCCTGTGACCAATGGTCTAGCTGAGGGGTTTGTTCAGACCATGAAACACTCTCTAAAGACATTGCAAGGCCAGGGAATGCTTCATCAGTGCCTGAGTAGTTTCCTGTTGAGTTACAGGAACACACCACATGCGACCACAAAAGCATCACCTGCCACTCTACTGCTCAAAAGAGAGTTACGAACCAACTTTGACCTGCTGAAACCGCCAAAAGTGAAAGACGTGGTACAGTATCAGCAGGACAAGCAGATCAAGCGACGTGAACAACGTTCCAAAGACAGAGTTTTCAGTCCAGGTGAACATGTGTTGGCACGGGACTACAGTGGTGGACCTAAGTGGGTTCCTGCTACTGTCATTGCACAGACTGGTCCAGTATCCTACACCATACAGACACCTGAGGACATTGTCTGGAAGAGTCACACCGATCAGCTTCTACGAAGTGCAGCAACACCCACTGAACCACCAACAGCAGTTTATCTGACATTGGGTGATGCTGTGGGTCATCCGCCTTCTACATCGAGAGGCTCACCTTCTGAGGAAGCAGCCGCTTCAGCCCCTATCTCATCAACAAGGGAGACCTGTATACAGGCACCTCAGCCACCTACACCTGTGTTGACGTCACCTATGAGAGACAATGAACTGGAGAGCCAGGTTGACCGCCGGTATCCTACCAGAGAGTGGCGGGCCTCTATATGTTTGAACTTATAGTTCAGAGGCTTACCCTTTATCTGGGACAGGCTAATGGCCTAGAAATTCAGTATAGCTACGTTTGGGGCGCTACAGCATGGCGTTCGCTAACTTTTGCGCCTGGCGCAACTTAGCGCCACCTTCGCCGATATTCAGTTGCATCACCCCAAGAGGTTGCTGCTGCGCTAAAGCAGGCGATGCACGACTATCATTAGGCGCAGGCACACTGAGCTCATGGCTGCAGTGGCAAGGATGCCTGACTCCATAGAGTCACTGGCAAGGAGTGTGCAGGAATTCGGGGCAGCACAGACCAGGAGTCTGCAACAATTCAGTGCAGCACAGGCCAGGAGTCTGCAGGACTTCGCGGCAGCACAGGCTAGGAGTCAGCAGGGCTTCACTGCATCACAGGTGGCTTCTAGCCAAGTGTTCAGTCGTGCCGTGCATTCACTGGCTGGTGTCATGCAGACACAGACCAGGGCCACATGGGCACTAACTGCTGCCACCCTCGCTGGATCAGCCAGGCATCGCCGGGGCACTCGCCGCGCCGCAGCAGCCCAGCAGTCTGTGCTTCAGCAGATTGCTGTGCATGCTGCAGTGCTGGCCTGCACGAGTGCCAATGTATCAGCCGACCAGGTAGTGCCTGTGATCTGTCAGGTTGGCAGCATTCCTGCAGCCAACACTGTCACTCCTCCATTGCAGCTGCCACCAGCCGTTGGACAGACTGATGCTGCCCAAGCAGAGTTGGAGCAGTCAGCAGCCGGCCCCTCCAGGCCCAGAGCTGGTCCAGGCCGACCCCCAAGGGCATCTGCCATCTCACCATCTGACCCTCAGCAGCCTTCCCCCAGCCTTGCTGCAGCCACTGGGGTTCCATTGAGGAGGGGCTGTACGGCGGGTAGGGGTCAGTCACGGAAGCGAGATGGATCACCCTCGCAGGGGAAAAAGTAGAAGGTGTGGCCAAATGTTTTGTTTTGTTTTATTTATAAAGGCCGAGACTGCTGTATTTGTTTTAGATATAAAGGCCGAGACTGGTATATTTCTTTTATATTTAAAGGCCGAGACTGGTATATTTCTTTTATATTTAAAGGCCGAGACTGGTGTATTTGTTTTATATTTAAAGGCCGAGACTGGTATATCTGTTTTATTTATAAAGACCGAGACTGTTGTATTTGCATTTATATATAAAGGCCGAGACTGGTGTATTTGTGTTTTTTGGGGGGGTTTCTCTCCATTAGTTTGTCATGTGGGAAGGGCACAGAGGTATCACAGTAAAAAAAATTCTTAAATCACACTGTCCATGTTTTCTTTTGGAAGTCCTGGTTGCCCTGCTCGGCTGAGGGCTTGTGGAGTGGCTACATTCATCTTCTGCCATTGGCACAAGCTATTCCCTGAGAGGGGGCCTAGAACCGAGTTGCAATAAGCCGCCGACGGGCGGCCCTTGCACTTTCTGCCTCCCTCCCGTGCTGGTCCTCCTCCTTCTCTGGTGGTCCTCCAATGTCTGCTGGCAGTGGCTGAGTCCTGCGGATAGCCAGGTTGTGCAGCATGCAGCACACGACAATGAAATGGGAGACTCGCTCAGGCGAGTACTGTAGGGCTCACCCGGAACGATCCAGACAGCGTAACCGTTGCTTCAGCACGCCGATTGTTTGCTCAATGATGTTCCTGGTTGCTTGGTGGCTGTCATTGTATCGCTTTTCAGCAGGAGTGCTGGGCGCACGGAGCGGGGTCATCAGCCAGGTGCACAAAGGATAGCCTTTGTCCCCGAGAAGCCATCCTCGTGGGTGAGGCTGGGCCTCGAACATGTCTGCCACAGAAGTCTGGCGCAGGATGAAGGCATCGTGGCTGCTGCCTGGAAAGCGGGCATTGACAGCTAAGATGAGCTGCCTGTGGTCACACACCAACTGCACGTTGAGCGAATGGTAGCCCTTCCGGTTGTGGTATTCCTCAGCATTCTCTAGAGGAGCCCGCAAAGCCACATGCGTGCAGTCAATGGCGTCCTGCACCATGGGGAAGCCCGCTAATACTGCAAAGCCCACTGCACGCTCTTGCTGCTTGTCCACGGTCATGGGGAAGGAGATAAACTGACGTCTCCTTCTGAAAAGGGCATTGGTCACCTGGCAGATGCAGCAATGTACCGCGAACTGGGAGATGTTGGAAATGTCCCCAGTAGTGAATTGGAAGGAGCCGGTGGCATAGAAGTTGAGAGCCACCGTCGCATTCACTGCCACCGACAGAGACGTCCTGCTCCTCAGCTGTGGCTGCTGATCTCCGCGAAGCAGGTGGCAGATCTCAGTGACCACCGCCCTTCTGAATCGCAGCCTCCGAACACACTGCTCCTCAGATATGTTCAGATATGAGAACTGCTGGCGGTATACCCTGGGTGGGTAAGGCCTCCTTTGCCGACGCCTGTTGGCCCTTCTCCGTCTGGCCATGACTGGCACTCTCTCACGGCGTCTCTGAGCCCTTTGAATGCAATGGAGAAGCCCAACGTTTCCACCCATTGCAGCCCCCTTATATGTTTCCAATCAATGCTATGACATTGAAGTTAAAGACAAGTGCAAAGCTCTGGCCTGAAGCCACAAGTACTTGTGCGAGTGTTGAGCCAAACCAGAAAGCTCTCTACCTTTGTCTCTCTCCAAGTATCCGTCTCTCACAAACAAGGACTGGAGCAAAATGGCTGCCATTTATGCTGCAGGAGGAGTCCCCTTTAATTAGCGCCCCCTGCGCCCCGAAGCGACTGGGAACCGTTCCCCTCTAACAGTCGCTGGGGGCGCCAGGCGCACAATAGGCCGGTGCCACTGAATTTCCGGTTCGGGGCGCACAAAGGGCGTTGCACCATGAAATGACGTCAGGATCTGCGCGCGCAGCTGAGCGCGCACAAAGGTTTTACGCCGCCGCTAAATCTTAACTGAATTTCGCGAGAGGCGCAGATCGCGCCGCACCCGGGCGCTAGCCGCTTAGCGCCCCACTTCTCCTCCTCCTAAGGCGTTAGCGGCTGGCGCAAACAACTGAATTTCTAGGCCAATATGTTTTAATAATATGTTTTAATAATATGTTTAAAAAATGTTATGGTTCTATTGGGACATCTAAGGTAAGAGGGGAGGAGATGTTGTGTATTTTGAATGTTGCATTTGAATTATCCCACATAGCTTACCGTAGTTGTGATGTGCAAAGCACTATGGGAAATAGAGTGTATATAGTTGAGCAGATTCTCTTGAAGGCGTCGGCTGTTAACTGAACTCTGCCTCCTGTGTACCTTTTTTAATTGTTATACAAGTAAGGTTATTAAACTCTTGAGATATAACACCAGCAAGTTGACATCTCCTGTCACCTGCATCCATGCAGCCTTGGTATCAGTAGGAGGCCTCTTCCTTCCTGACCCAGGGAAGAGGACCTCCCTGTGGGCCCTAACCCCATCCAATAATGCCTGCAGTGAAGCCTTGTCGAATTTGGAGGCAGCTCGGGGTCTGGCACTGGCCACAGCTGCTGCAGGCTCCTCTGCCATCCTGTATGGTTCGTTTGGAAGCCTGCAGAGGAAGCAATGCTTGCTGTGGACCTTAAAAGCACCACGAATGATGACATCATACTGTGCGGCTTTCTGACTGGAAATAGTCAATTAGCAAGGGTTCCCACACGCTGGAAATGAATTGGCCAATTGAGGGAAAATTGCATCAATCTGGCAGACCCATTTAGATTCGTGTGGGAACACCGACATTTGGGGAACCCGACAATTCCCCACACCTGCAGGAAAATCGTCCCCTTTGTGTCTGTTTTCACAAAAGAGAGGGACGATGCAGACATTGCATCAGGGAGGAGAAGTGTGAAATATTAGATGAAATAAACACAGTGAGAGAGGAAGTATTAAGGTGCTTAGCAGCTTTGAAAGTGGATACATCCCCAGGCCCGGATGAAATGTATCCCAGACTGTTAAGAGAAGTAAGAGAGGAAATAGCAGAGGCTCTGACCATCATTTTCCACTCCTCTCTGGCTACAGGTGTGGTGCTGGAGGACTGGAGGACTGCTAATGTTGTAACTTTGTTTAAAAAGAGTGAAAGGGATAGACCGAGTAATTAAAGGGCAGTCAGCCTAACCTCGGTGGTGGGAAAATTATTGGAAAAAGTTCTGAGGGACAGGATAAATCTTCATTTAGAAAGACACGGATTAATCAAGGACAGTCAGCATGGATTTGTTAAGGGAAGGTCGTGTCTGACTAACTTGATTGAATTTTTTAAGGAGGAAACAAGGAGGGTCGATGAGGGTACAGCATTTGATGTAGTGTATATGGATTTTAGCAAGGCTTTTGATAAGGTCCCACATGGCAGACTTGTCATGAAAGTAAAAGCCCATGGGATCCAGGGCAAAGTGGAAAATTGGATCCAAAATTGACTCAGAAACAGGAAACAAAGTGTAATGGTTGATGGGTGTTTTTGTGACTAGAATGCTGTTTCCAGCGGGGTTCCGCAGGGCTCAGCGCTGGGTCCCATTGTTTATGTGGTATATATTAATGATCTAGACTTGAATATAGGGGGTATGATTAAGAAGTTTGCAGATGATACTAAAATCGGCTGTGTGGTTAATAATGAGGAAGAAAGCTGTAGACTGCAGGAAGATATCAATGGACTGGTCAGGTGGGTAAAACAGTGGCAAATGGAATTCAATCCGGAGAAGAGTGAGGTAATGCATTTGGGGCGGGCTAACAAGGCAAGGGAATACACTATAAATGGTAGGACACTAAGAAGTGTAGAGGAACAAAGGGATCTTGGAGTGCATGTCCACAGATCCCTGAAGGTAGCAGGCCAGGTAGATAAGGTGGTTAAGAAGGCAGACGGAATACTTGCCTTTATTAGCCGAGGCATAGAATACAAGAGCAGGGGGTTATGCTTGAACTGTATAAAACACTGGTTAGGCCACAGCTAGAACACTGCGTGCAGTTCTGGTCACCACATTACAGGAAAGATGTGATTGCACTAGAGAGGGGACAGAGGAGATTTACACGGATGTTGCCTGGACTGGAGAATTTTAGCTATGAGGAAAGACTGGATAGGCTGGGTTTGTTTTCTTTGGAAGGAGGCTGAGGGGAGACCTTATTGAGGTGTATAAAATTATGAGGGGCTTAGATAGAGTGGATGGGAAGGGCCTATTTCCCTTAGCAGAGGGGTCAACAACCAGGGGGCACAGATTAAAAGCAATTGGTAGGAGGTTTAGAGGTGATTTGAGGGGAAATTTCTTCGCCCAGAGGGTTTTGAGTGTCTGGAACTCACTGCTTGAAAGGGTGGTAGAGGCAGGAACCCTAACCACATTTAAAAAGTACTTGGATGTGCACTTGAAGTGCCATAAACTGCAGGGCTACGGACCAAGAGCTGGAAAGTGAGATTAGGCTGGATAGCTCTTTGTCGGTCGACGCGGACACGATGGACCAAAATGGCGTCCTTCCGTGCTGTAAATTTCTATGATTCTACATGAAATGAGTTCAAATAATCTCAACTGAGTTAATGAGAGTTGGGCCACGACACAAAAACTGCACCAGGCATTAAGTTTGTTCTGGGCAGACACAACTGATTGGGATGACTGGTGTGAGAAATGGAAACATCAAACTAGAACAGTAGGCAAAAGGGGCTATTTTGGTGAAAGCATGAAAACAGACACTAAATGGGTGTTGTGCTAATAAGACACACCTGTTTGAAAGTCTGGTTTTAGCCTGCAATTTTGGTCCTAATTGCTGATTATCATACAATAGCAAAATACAGGAAACTTTCTGGTATCCGGCACGGACGGGACCAACGTGTTGCCGGTTCATCAACAATTCCGGATAACCGAACGCTATAGTAAAAGATACGGAGCTCAGAGCTCCGTATAAAGCAACAAACCCTGCAACAGCTTCAAAACAATCAGCACAAGTTGCAAGCGTCTCTGTAGCTTAGCAACAGCTTCAGCTATACCCTTGCACAGCAACAAATGAAGTAAAAAAAATAACTAAAAGTAAAAAAAAGTTACCTGAACCGACTCCAGAATGTTGCCGGTGGATAGAGCGTTCCGGTTATTTAGGGGCCAGTCAATCGAAAGTTTCCTGTATTGCGGATGCTGGAAATCTGAAATAACAACAGAAAATGCTGGAAACACTCAGCAGGCCAGGCAGCATCCATGGAGAGAGAAACAGAGTTAACGTGTCAGGTTGGAGTCACTGTGGAGCATCCACGATGCGGAGATCTTCGTGGATAGCGCATTTAACGAGGTGGTCACACCGTAGGTAAAGAGTGCATAGGCAGAAAGGGAATGGGTGACCGCCAGGCAGAGTAAAAGAACTAGGAAGGTAGTGCAGGAGTCCCCTGGGTCCATCTCCCTCTCCAACAGAGTTCTTTGAGGATGTAACTAGTGGAGTAGACAAAGGGGAACTGGTAGATGTGGTGTATTTGAATTTTCAGAAGGCCTTCGATAAGGTCCCACACAAGAGGTTGGTGAACAAAATTAGGGCACATGGAATTGGGGGTAACATACTAGCATGGATTGAGAATTGGTTAACAGACAGAAAACAAAGAGTAGGGATAAACGGGTCTTTTTCAGGGTGGCAGGCTGTGACTAGTGGGGTACCGCAAGGATCAGTGCTTGGGCCCCAGCTATTCACAATCTATATCAATGATTTGGATGAGGGGACTAAATGTAACATTTCCAAATTTGTGATGACACAAAGCTAGGTGGCAGTATCAGTTGTGAAGAGGATGTGAAGAGGCTTCAAGGAGATTTCGACAGGCTCAGTGAGTGGGCGAGAACATGGCAGATGGATTATAATGTGGATAAATGTGAAGTTATCCACTTTGGTGGAAAAAACAGAAAGGCAGAGTATTTCCTAAATGGTGAAAGATTAGGGAATGCAGATGCTCAAAGGGACCTGGGTGTCCTTGTACATGAGTCACACAAGCCATTAGAAAGGCAAATGGTATGCTGGCCTTCATTACAAGAGGATTTGAGTACAGGAGTAAAGAAGTCTTACTCCAATTATATAGGGCCTTGGTGAGACCACCCATATTTTTCCAAATGCCAATTAATTTTGTCCTGGATTAATGCCACCAGAAGTCTTCCCACCACTGACGTTAAACTGATTGGCCTGTAGTTGCCCGGTTTATCCCTCTCCCCTTTTCTGAACAAGGGTGGAACATTTGTGATCCTCCAGAACTCTGGCACCACTCCCATATCTAAGGAGGATTGGAAGATTATGGCCAGAACCTCCGCAATTTCCAGCCTTACTTCTCTCAGCAACCTAGGATGCATCCCATCCGGACCGGGTGACTTTTTACTTTGAGTGCTGCCAACCTTTTAAGTACCTCCTTTTTATGTATATTTATCCTCTCCAATTTCTCTACAACTCCCCGTTTACTATGACTTTCACAGCATTTTCTTCTCTAATAAAGACAGATGCAAAGTATTCATTTAATACCTCAGCCATGCCCTCTACCTCCATAAGAAGATCTCCTTTTTGGTCTCTAATCAGCTCCATCCTTCCTTTGACTACACTTTTACTGTTTATATGTTTATAAGAGACTTTTGGGTTCCCTTTTATGTTGCCCGCTAATGTATTCTCCTACACAATCCCTGCCCTCCTTATTTCCTCTTTCAGTTCCACCCTGTAGTTTTTGCATTTAGCTTGGTTCTCTACTGAATTAGGAACCCGACATTTATCATAAGTCTCCTTTTGCTGTTTCAGTTTAATCTCTATGGGGGAGAAATTCAGTATCGCCCCATTTGGGGCACAATTATCGGCCAGGCGCAAAGATTAGCACCTGGCGCTAATTATCGCCTCCGACTGCAAACTTGGCTTTTATCACCCCTGGAGGTGATTGGAGCGCTAAATCAGGTGCTTCACACCTGTCTTAAGGTGCAAAGGCCGAGGAGCGAGGCGCTACCTCAGAGCGCTGGCGGAACTCATGTTATGTCAGTCAGCAATGGAACACAGACACAATGGCACCTGCCAGTTCTTAAAGGGGAGGGTTGATCTTGCTCTCCATCCACATCCTGCTCATTGCAGCCTTGAATCTCGGCCTGGAGAGACCTGTACGTCAAATCTGCTGGAAAGAACAATGGAGAGACCGAGGGAAAGAGCTCAGAGTGCAGCCCCCACAGTCTCTTCTAAATCGATACAAGGAAGGGCAAATCAAAATGAACCTGCAAAGTGCTACTCAGTACCCAAAACACATTCACACAGCATTGAATCTCTCCAGAAGTCTCTCTCTCTCTCTCTCTCTCAGAATGCGTGGTGCAAAAATGTCATCAACAAAAAAAGGCAGGAAGTGGTCGCCTTTAAATAGCGCTCCCCCAGTCCCTTCCTGACTGCAAAACGCTCCCCTCAACCTGTTGTTGCTAGCGGCAAACGGTAAGGCAGGGGGCGCCACTCAATATCCGGTCCGGGGCACTACCAGGCCATTGCACACTCGACTGACGTCACGATCTGCCGACGCAGGAGATCGTGGCAGTAGTGTTTAGCGCCATCGCAAAATATCTAGTTAATTTCGTGAGCAGGGCAAACAGCACCGCGCACGGGGGCTAGTTGCTTTGCACCCCATTAGCGCCCTCTTAAGGTGCTAACAGGAGGCGCAAACCAACTGAATTATTCCCCCTATATCTTTTAGTCATCCAGGGAGCTCTAGCTTTGGATGCCCTTCCTTTCCTCATCATGGGAATGTGTCTAGTCTGCACCCGAACTCTCTCTTCTTTGAAGGCCTCCCATTGCTCATTTACTATTTTACCTGCCAATGTTTGATTCCAATCCACCTGGGCCAGATTAACTCACTGACAATAACCTCTCCTCCAGCTGAATATTTTCACATTTGATTTTTCCTTCTCCATTTCCATAACTAATTTAAAGCTAATGAAATAACAACAGAAAATGCTGGAAAAACTCAGCAGGCCAGGCAACATCCGTGGAGAGAAAATAGAGTCAACGTTTCGGGTAAACCCTTTGTCAAGACTGAAGTAGCACAGGAAACAAAATAGATTAAAAGGCCAGTATGGGGGCTGGGAGAGAACAAAAGAGAAGTGAAGAGACATTAAGAGGTATTCAAAATGAGACGAGATGGTGATAGGACTAGTGGAGACAAAAGATAGCTCTAGATTAAAGCTATTGATATTGTGATCAATGTTTCCCAAATGCTCCCCCACTGAAACATGCTTCACTTGCCCAACTCCATTCCCTAGAACTAGATACAGCACTGCTCCCTTCCTCATTGGGCTGGAAACATACTGATTAAGAAAATTCTCTTGTACACATTTTAGGAAATTCTCCCCCTCTTTGCCCTTTACACTGCTATTTTCCCAGTCTATATTAGGATAATTGAAGTCTATCATTATCGCTACTCTAAAGTTCTTGCATCCTTCTGCAATTTGCCTGCAAGTTTGTAAAAAGACCAGTGAAAACAAATGTAGGTCCCTTACAGTCAGAAACGGGAGAATTTATAATGGGAAACAAGGAAATGGCTGAGCAATTAAACAAATACTTTGGTTCTGCCTTCACAGAAGAGGACACAAATAACTTCCCACAAATGCTAGGGAACCAAGGGTCCAGTGAGAAGGAGGAATTAAAGGAAATTAGTATTAGTAAAAAATAGTGCTGGAGAAATTAATGGGACTGAAAGCTGATAAACCCCCAGGGCCTGATAATCTGCATCCCAGAGTACTAAAAGAGGTAGCCATGGGAATAGTGGATGCATTGGTTGTCATCTTCCAAAATCCTATAGATTATGGAACAGTTCCAGCAGATTGGAGGGTGGCAAATGTAACCCCACTATTTAAAAAAGGAGGGAGAGAAAAAATGGGGAACTACAGACCGGTTAGCCTAACATCAGTAGTAGGGAAAATGCTAGAGTCTATTATAAAGGATGTGATAACAGGACACTTAGAAAATATCAACGGGATTAGACAAAGTCAACATGGATTTATGAAAGGGAAATTGTGCTTGACAAACCTACTGGAGTTTTTTGAGGATGTAACTGGTAGAATAGATAAGGGAGAACCAGTGGATGTGGTGTATTTGGATTTTCAGAAGGCCTTTGATAAAGTCCCACATAAGAGGTTAGTGTGCAAAATTAAAGCACATGGGATTGGAGGTAATATACTGGCATGAATTGAAAATTGGTTAACACACAGGAAACATAGAGTAGGAATAAATGGGTCTTTTTCAGGGTGGCAGACGGTGACTAGTGGGGTACCGCAGGGATCAGTGCTTGGGCCCCATCTATTCATAATATATATCAATGATTTGGATGAGGGAACCAAATATAATATTTCCAAGTTTGCTGATGACACAAAACTAGGTGGGATTGTGAGTTGTGAGGAGGATGCAAAGAGGCTTCAAGGCGATTTAGACAAGTTGAGTGAGTGGGAAATACATGGCAGATGCAGTATAACGTGGATAAATGTGAAGTTATCCACTTCAGTAGGAAAAACAGAAAGGCAGAGTATTATTTAAATGGTGATAGATTGGGAAATGCTGTTGTACAAAGGGACCTGGGTGTCTTTGTACACCAGTCACTGAAAGCAAACATGCAGGTGCAGCAAGCAGTTAGGAAGGCAAATGGTATGTTGGCCTTTATTGCAAGAGGATTTGAGTACAGGAGCAAGGATGTCTGACTACAGTTATACAGGGCCTTGGTGAGACCACACCTGGTGTACTGTGTGCAGTTTTGGTCTCCATACCTAAGAAAAGATATACTTGCCTTAGAGGGAGTGCAGCGAAGGTTCACCAGACTGATTCCTGGGATGGCAGGACTGTCGTATGAGAAGAGATTGGGCCGACTAGGCCTGTATTCACTAGAGTTTAGAAGAATGAGAGGGGATCTCATTGAAACGTATAAAATTCTGACAGGGCTAGACAGACTGGATGCAGGGAGGATGTTTCCCCTGGCTGGGGGGTCTAGAATGATGGGGTCACAGTCTTAGGATACAAGGTAGGATATCTAGGACTGAGATGAGGAGAAATTTCTTCACTCAGAGGGTGGTGAACCTGTGGAATTCTCTACCACAGAAGGCTGTGGAGGTCAAGACACTGAATATATATTTAAGAAGGAGATAGATAGATTTCTAGACACAAAAGGCATCAAGGGGTATGGGGAGAGAGCGGGAATATGGTATTGAGATAGAGGATCAGCCATGATTATATTGAATGGCGCAGCAGGCTCGAAGGGCCGAATGGCCTACTCCTGGTCCTATTTTTCTATGTTTCTATGTTTCTAAGTTTGCTTCTCTATCTCCTTCCCACTATTTGGTGGCCTATAGTCTACACCCAGCAGCGTAATAGCTCCTCTATTGTTCCTTAATTCTAACCAAATAAATTCTATCTTTGAACCCTCAAGTACATCATCCCTTTCTAGTGCTGTAACAGTATCTTTGATCAATACAGCCACCCCTCCCTCATTTTTCTCCTTCCGTCTCTTTCCTGAATACACTATAGCCAGCAATATTAAGTTCCCATTTTTCCCCTTGTTTGGCCAGGTCTCCATTATTGCCACTATATCATAACCCTATGTGGATACTTGTGCCTGCAGCTCACCAACCTTATTTACCACGCTCTGTGCATTTACACACGTGAACTCTAAACCCATCTTTGTCTGCCTTGCATTTCCCCCCCTGTTTTATCCCTCCTATTTCTGAACTACTGTTTATTCTAATGCTGTTTGCCTCTCCCAGTCCGCTGTATACCTTGTATCTCCTCTCTGCTGCTTCATCCTGATGTCCCTCCCCCAGCCAAATTAATTTAAACCTTCACCCACAGCACTAGTTAACCTCCCCATGTCGACATTGGTCCCAGCCCTGTTGAGGTGCAACTCATCCATTTTGTTCCTTACCACTCACCCAAGTACAATAAAAAAGTTCTCATCGAGATATCTTCACTGCTTTACTCCCTCAGCCTCTGTACCGAGCAACTTCTCATCCTCGGAGATTTCAACATCCATCTCAATTCCTCATGCTCTCTCTCCTCTGAGTTCACTGCCCTCCTATCCTCCCTTAATCTCTCCCTCCATGTAAACTCCCCAACCCATATTCACGGTCACCCCTTGACCTTGCCCTCATGTGGCCGTGCTACTCCCATCGTGTCAGTCACAAATAAGGCCAGCTCTGACCAGTTCCTTGTATTGTTCTCCACCCACATTCCCCTTCCCCCTCCCAACCCTACTCCTTCTGTGCCCGCCCCTGGAAAAAACTCTCTCCTAACTCACTTACAATGGCACTTTCAAAATCCCAACTGTTCAGCCTTTGGCCCTCCATTCACCTTGACATTTCTGCAGCCACCGATCTGCTCAACCACACCCTCATCACCACCTTTGATGCCCTAGTTCCCATTAAAACCCTTAGGCCTAGAAATTCAGTTGGCTGCGCCAGCCGTTAGCGCCTTAGGAGGAGTAGATCTCGAGCGCTAGGCGCTTAGCGCCCGGGCGCAGCGCGATCTGCGCCTCGCCCCAACTTCAGTAGACATTTAGCGCCGGCGCAAAGTCATTGCGCGCGCTCATCTGCGCGCGCAGATCATGACGTCATTTCGTCGTGCAACGCCCTTTGTGCGCCCGGAACCGGAACTTCACTCGCGCCGCCCCATTGTGCGCCTGGCGGCCCAAACGATTGTGAAGTGGAACGGTACACAGCCGAGGCGGGCCGCGGGGAGCGCAAATTAAAGGGCACTCCTGCAGTAGAAAAGGCAGCCGGGCAGCCGTTTTGCAACACTCCTTCATTGGGAGGAGGAGGAGGAGGAGGAGGAGGAGGAGGAGGAGGAGGAACAACAACAAAGTGATGGAGAGAAGCCCTCCCCAAAAACACAAATACACTAGTCTCGGCCTGTCAATAAAACAAATCAACCCTCCCCCTTTAAGAGCTCACCGGAGCAGAGTGTCTGCCGGCAATCAGCAGCTCGCCGCACCTGCCCTGCGCCCAACTTCCGGTGTTAGCACCCCGGGCTGCCGGCTTAGTGCCTAATGATAGTCGTGCATTGCCTGTTTTAGCGCAGCAGCAACCTCTTAGGGCGATGCAACTGAATATCGGCGAAGTGGCCTCGACTTTGCGCCAGGCGCAAACTTTAGCGGCCGCCCGACTTTACCGCCCCAAAAGTGGCTATAATGAATTTCTAGGCCTTACTCTCTCTCACCCTGGCTGTTCCCCCTGGTACGGCCCTCACCTCTGCTCCCTTAAGTCCAAGGGATGCAGGCTTGAACGGTATGGCGGTCAGCTGATTTAGCCATTCACCACCAGATCTGGACCACACAAAGCACTATCGGGTCCTGCTCTCATCTGCCAATACTGCTTACTATTCCAGGTTCATTCTGGAATGCAAAGATAATCTCTGGCTTCTTTTCTCTACTGCAAACTGTGTTTTTAAACCCCTCTCCCCTTTCACCTCCACCCTCACCTCCAACAAGTGCGAGGAGCTCATGGACTTCTTTGTCTCTAAGATTGAGACCATCCATTCAGCTGCCTCTGCCACTTCCCTTCCTTCCCCTAGCCCACTGGGCCAAACTTCCTCTAAGGTTCTCCCTGCCCTTCCCCAGAACTCGCATCTTTCTCCAGTTTCCCTCCGATCTCCCTTCATGCCCTCCCCAAGCTCATCTTGTCCACGAGACCCATTTCCTGCTCCCTTGACCCGATTCCCAATAAACTGCTGAACACCCAATTTCGTTTTCTGGCTCCCACGTTGGCTGATATTGTTAACGGTTCTCTCTCCTCAGGTACGGTCCCCCTCTCCTTGAAATCTGCTGTCATCACCCTGCTCCTCAAAAAACCAACCCTTGACCCCTCCGTCTTTGCAAACTATCGCCCCCATCTCCAACCTCCCTTTCCTCTCCAAAGTCCTTGAAACGGTATTGAAACGGCTCTCATCAAAGTCACAAATGATATCCTATGTGACTGTTGTTGAGTCTGTGTTTCCAAATGTAGTTATGCTGAATAACTGGACACAGACTACAGAAATAATTAAACAGGTCTTTAGTAATTGAGGGTCAGGGCTGAACTGGAATACACTTTGCTCCACAGGGTTTATATACCGGTGTGGTCACCACCGGTACTACAATGTACAGGAGCCATCAAAAAGTAGTCCATCACCTTAAGGTATCCTCTTAAGGTGGTACAGGTTACATACACTACAATTCCTCCCCTTTTAGCTTAACAGTGTACACCCCAATTTAAACATTACATGAATAACATATATACAACTTTCACACAAAACTGTTCAAAGATTCAGTCTCTGAGGAGGCTTCCTGATCCGGGCCGGATAACGCCTTTCAGGGGTCTCTGGTTCTCGTTGCTGGGGTGACTCATCCATTTGATCTCCTATGGATTGAACATCATCATGTACGTTCGAGTCTGAGGTAGATGCTACAGGCTCAATAACTTCTTCAACTGGTGTCTCTGCCGTAGACATGGGGTCAACCCTTGTTCTCAATTCCACAAGTTGGTCAGCATGACGTCATATTACGTTCTCACCAACGTCTACCGTGTACATCAAGGGTCCTTGTCGGGCATGAATTGTTCCGGATTGCCATTTATCATTCCTATAGTCCCTGGCCAACACTGGTTGTCCTATTTCTAAACTCCGAGTGGCCTTGTTATTTACGTGCTGCAATTGCTTGTTTTCGACTTCCCTACGCACATTGGGCTAGAAATTAGCTATAGCCCCGCCAGCTCGCTTGCGCCCAGAATTTACCGCTGGGCGCAGAGCCACTCGCGCCCATCCGATATTCAGTTTCAGCGCCCCAAGTCGAGGACGGGCACTGTTCCAGGGTGTGGCCGCCCCCGCTTGGGGCGCTGCAACTGAATATCAGCGCGCTAGTTGCCGCAGCGCCACCCACAGCGGAGCGGCCGGCTGCGGTACTGCAGGCCTTCCTCCCTCTCTTAAGGGGGAGGTGCCTGCAACAGCCGGAGCCCCGATCGCGAGTGCCGGCAAAAGAGCCCGGCACAACGGAGAAGTGCCGGGCTCCCGGAAACCAGCCGGCAATGCCGCGGGGGGGGGGGTGGTGGAGGAAGCCGGGGAAGGAGGTGCGGGCAGGCGGCCGCCGAAAAAGCGGCCGGCCGCACCTCCACCTTAAAGCGCCCCACTAAGGCTGCATTACGGACCCGGTCTCTGAACGTTGTTTGCGGCCGCCACGGAAGAGGCGGCCGCAACTAAATATGGGGGTCGGGCCGGTATCGGGGTGGAACCGGGGCACTGCGCACACCGATGACGTCATCGGTGCCGGCGCAGCGCTACCGGCTACCGCCGCCATTCCCGCTGCGCTGAACATCAGCGCAGCCTCCTCTTTTGGCGCAGAAGCCCTCTTTCGGCGGTACCTGGGCACAAAGCTGGCAGGGCCTTACTGAATTTCTAGGCCATTGGGTTTTAACAAATCCAACCGGGACCGCAACCTCCTGTTATAGAACATTATGGCAGGGCTTTGATTTGTCACTGCATGCGTGGCGTTTCGATATGCCATCAGGAAATTGTCCACCTTGTGTTGTAGTGGAATATGGTCTTCGCTCATGGCCTTTATCGCCTTTTTGAAGGTTTGTACAAATCTCTCGGCCAACCCATTTGTAGCCGGATGATATGGGGCAGATGTATAGTGTTTCACCCCATTCTTTTTCATGAATTTCTGGAATTCTTCTGACACGAACTGTGGTCCGTTGTCTGAACATATTTGTTCTGGCAACCCATTCCTTGCAAATATGGTTCTTAGAACTGCGATCGTCTTTTCAGAGGTAGTGGTCGACATCTTAATCACTTCTGGCCATTTAGAATGTGCGTCTACTGCTATCAAAAACATGGAATCCATGAATGGACTTGCAAAGTCGATATGCACACGTTGCCATGGGGTTGAAGGCCATTCCCACGGATGCAGCGGTGCAATTGGAGGTGCGTTTTGAACTTTTTGGCACCCTGAGCAGCTTTTAGTCAGATCCTCTATTTGTTTGTCGATACCTGGCCACCACACATAAGCCCTAGCAAGGCTTTTCATCTCGACTCCCCCCAGATGACCTTCATGCAATTCCTTCAGAACTCGCTCCCTTAATTTAGGAGGAATAATCACCCTTGTTCCATACATCAATGTTCCTTGACAGACGGACAGCTGTTCTCGTCTGGCTGAGAATGCTGCTAACAGTGGGTCGCCATGTGCTGGCCATCCCTTCACTGTCAAATCGTAGACCCGAGACAGTGTCGGGTCGTTTCGGGTCTCTCTCTCAATACCCGCATTGGTGACTGGTAAGCATTCGATGATGGTCGAGTGAAATATCTCGACAGGGTCAACTGCCGGTGCCTCTTCCGCTGTAGGTAGTGGCAGGCGCGACAGCCCATCAGCATTACCATGTTGCTTTGTACCTTTGAATTCAATATCATATTGATGAGCCCCTAGGAAAAGGGACCATCTCCGAAGCCTCTGCGCCGTCATAACCGGAACACCCTTCCTAGGGTTAAAAATGGAAACTAACGGCTGGTGATCTGTCAGCAGCATAAACTTTTGGCCTTGCAGGTAATGGTTAAATTTCTTAACTCCCCACACGAGGCTGAGAGCCTCCCTATCTATCTGAGCATAGTTGCCCTCTGCGGAGGTCGATGATCTGGATGCGAACGTGACTGGCCTTTCCAAGCCATTTGGAAACTTATGTGAGAGCACTGCCCCGATACCATATGGAGAAGCATCACTAGCTAAGCGAATAGGCAGCGTTGGGTTAAAGTGAGCCAACACTTCCTTAGAGGTGATCAGTACCTTGCTTTTTTGAAAAGCCCGCTTACAATCATCGCTCCACTTCCATGGTATTCCCATTTGCAAAAGAGTGTTCAGCGGGTGTAACACCATGGATAAATTTGGAAGAAACTTGTGGTAATAGTTAACCAACCCAAGGAACGACCTCAACTGGGATACATTTTCCGGAGCGGGAGCTTTCACAACAGCTTCGATCTTGTCAGGTGACTTATGGAGCCCCTCCTGGTCAATGACGTGGCCGCAGTACGAGATTCACTTTTGAAAGAACTCACATTTCTGGCGATTAACTCTGAGCCCATATTCTTTCAATCTGGTGAGCACCTGCTCCAAATTCTCGAGGTGATCCTTATCATCATCTCCTGTAATCAGAATGTTGTCCAGGTAGCATTGTGTGCCTGGAATTCCCTGCAATACCTGCTCCATGGCCCTTTGCCAAATCGCTGGAGCCGATGCCACTCCAAAAACCAATCTATTATACCGATATAAGCCCTTATGTGTGTTGATCGTGAGATACTGGCGTGATGCTTCATCAACTTCCATCTGTAGGTATGCCTGCGCCAGGTCTATCTTGGTGAAGTGTTTCCCGCCAGACAGCGAAGCGAAGATATCTTCAATCCGCGGAAGCGGATATTGCACCGTGTGAAGAACCGGATTAACAGTGATCTTGAAATCGCCACGGATGCGAACCTTCCCAGGTTCCCCCGGCTTGTTGCTCAACGAATGCTTCATGACAGGAACAATGGGTGTGGCCCATTCGCTCCAGTCCACCTTTGACAGTACTCCTGAACGTTCTAGCCCTTCCAGCTCTGCTTCCACAGCAGGTCGTATCGCATAAGGTACCGGTCTGGCTTTGAAAAATTTTGGGTTTGCATGTTCTTCAACCTTGATGTTTGCCGTAATTCCTTTCAGTGTTCCCAGTCCCTGTTGGAACACCTCCTTAGCATCGTCCAATATTTTGGACAGTCGTTTAGGTTTGACGTCGTCCTCTTTACAGGAATCTACAGTCAGTGCTTGTATGGAATGCCAGTCCACATTTATTCTCCGGATCCATTCCCGTCCCAGTAGTGGTGGACCTCCATCAGGTAACACATACAAGTCCATTTCCTGACTTTCTTTACCATTGTAGACCACATTTACTTTTATCTTTCCGATGGGGTATACTATTTGCCCCGTGTATGTTTTCAATACAATCTCCGTATCCCTCAGGGGAATGTGCGAGAATAACCTTTTGTAATCTTGCTTATTCATGACCGTCAATGCCGATCCAGTGTCCAATTCCATCTTCACTTGGACTCCTGCTATCCGAAGCATGACCCAAATAGTTTGGTGGTCTGCTGTGTTACCCACATTATGTATTTTTAGACAACCCAGTTCCTTACTGCTGGAGTCTGAATCCATCTTCTGTTCATCCGAACTGTTCTCTGTCACCTTGTGTACTTTTTTGTACTTCTCCTGCGGTGACTTTTTGCTGCTGGTCTTCTTTCCTGACCGGCATACTCTCGCTATGTGACCAAGTTTGCCACATTGCCTGCATTCTTTATCTTTGAACCAGCACTGGTTCTGGTCATGCGTTGTCCTTCTGCAACGATAGCACTTTACTGCGCCCAATGCCATTTCATTGGTACTGAATTCCAATGGCCTTTGCTGTATCTCTGCAACGCCTCGTGCTGCTGCCTCGTGCGATGCTGCAATGCTGAAAGCTTTGTCCAGCGTAAGATCCTTTTCCTCTAGCAGTCGCTTCTGGGTTCCTTCCCTTAGGAGCCCACACACAAACTTATCTCTCAGTGCATCTGCTAGTCCTGTACTGAACTGACAGTACTTTGATAACTTGCGCAGTTCGATTAAGAATTCAGAGTTGCTTTCCTCTTTAAGTTGAATTCTTTTGTAGAATTTAAATCGTTCCGCTATCAGCAGCGGCGTGGGGTTTAAATGCTCTTGCAGGATAGTAACAATATCCGCGAAACTCTTTCCTACCGGTTTATCTGGTGTTACAAGGTTCCTTAATAACCCGTACGCCTTCGCACCCATCAAGTTTAATAGGGTTAGTGCTTTCTTATCCTCCGGTACCTCATTCGTTGTACAATAAACTTCGACATGTTCCACATAAGTGGCCCAATCTTCCACATCACTATCAAAAGCAGTGATGTTACCCGTTTTTGGCATCCTTGTTGAGTTTCCTTTCCTTCGGATATGATTATTATTTTATTTTATTTTTTTCAAAATGGCGGCTTCCCGCGCTTGGCGGCTTTTCCCGTGCTTGTCTTCTTCCCCCGCCGACTCAAAATGGCGATTACCGCTCTGTTGCCGTTCTCACCTCCCAGTGGTCCTTTATTTTCCCCTACGCTGCTGCTCTTGTTCCCCACCGCTCCCGCGGTCCTTGTGGACATATACGCTTTTCTGGCTGCTGCGCGTCTCTGCCCCAATTGCAGTCCGGCCCCTGACACCGGCTGCGGTCATGTTCTCCGCCCTTTTCGTCGTTTCCCTCTCCTTCTCTTACTGACAACTCGGCTGACTTCCCCCCCGTGCCGCTCGATCGGGCTTTCCCGCCGCTGTCGTCGAAAGGATGTTCACTGATGTTTGACTTTGTGGCCAGAAACCAACCCGGGTTCCCGATTGCCTCCCGTGCTATGCAGTGCCCAGCAGGATGTTGAGGGTGGATGTCCTTGATCGATGCCCGTTTCAGAGGCGAAGCTTCCTTTGATGCAACTGCCGCTAGGTAAGATCAGACTCGTCGCCACTGTTGAGTCTGTGTTTCCAAATGTAGTTATGCTGAATAACTGGACACAGACTACAGAAATAATTAAACAGGTCTTTAGTAATTGAGGGTCAGGGCTGAACTGGAATACACTTTGCTCCACAGGGTTTATATACCGGTGTGGTCACCACCGGTACTACAATGTACAGGAGCCATCAAAAAGTAGTCCATCACCTTAAGGTATCCTCTTAAGGTGGTACAGGTTACATACACTACAACTGTGACCGTGGTAAACTATCCATCCTTGGCCTTCTCAGCTTGTCTGCAGCCTCTGACACGGTTGACCACTCCATCCTTCTCCAACTCCTCTCCACCATCGTCCAGCTGGGTGGGACTGCACTCGCCTGGTTCCATTCTTATCTATCTAATCATAGCCAGAAAATCACCTGCAATGGCTTCTCTTCCCCCTCCCACATCGTTACCTCTGGTGTCCCCCAAGGATCTATCCTTGGCCCCCTCCTATTTCTCATCTCCATGCTGCCCTTCGGTGACATCATCCGAAAACACAGCATCAGTTTCCACATGTACGCTGATGCCACCCAGCTCTAGCTCATCAGCACTTCTCTCGACCCCTCCACGGTCTCTAAATTATCAGACTGCTTGTCCGGCATCCAGTTTCAAGGCCGGTTACATTCCATAGTTTGAAGATGTTTCTGGTTTTGCACTGGTGCCACAGCTCAATAGTCTGTTCCCACAGAACTTTCAAAGATGGTTATCCACATCTGTTGAAAGACAATTGGCAGCTTTCACAGCTTACAACCACAGCATTGTAGGAATGTCTGGTTCCTATCCAAAGACTGAGGTCCACTCAGGCGCTTAAACAAAATGAAGTTTAATGAAAACTAACAGGTTTAAACAAGTAACTGCAGGAGAACATCGAGTGTAGGTCTATTCAGTTCGGAGGCTCCACGAGGACTGCTGGCTGGGCCCGTGGTTGACGTCATGACGTCATCACGTTCTTCCCACCAGTGGGGGATCACGTGATGTACGGCGTGACGTCATCGCGTTTACCCGCGCTGTTAAAGTAATCATGCTCTATACAAGTAAACAGTATAAAGATACAGACTCAGGCTGTAGCTAACATGTTGTTAACGGGAATTATATACAAACGGTCTGAGTCCTTTAGTGGCTCCGCCACATGCGCCCCCCCAGAATTGTCTTTAACAGCATAAGTGAGACGGCGAGGAGGCCTGACAAGCCTCTCTGAGCGACTTCTGTAACCCTGAAGTGGAAGCTGATGGCCAGTGGTCGAGCTGTCAGGCGGTTGTGGTGGAGCTGGCACGGCGACTGTGGCTGGTCGGCCCCGTCTTGGCGGTTGAGCGATTTCAACTGGGCTGTCCAGGTCTAAGTGCGCCGGCTTCAGCCGGTCAACCGATATGTGGTCCGGTTTACCTCCGATATCGACCGAAAAGGATTTGTCTCCCGGCTCTATGACACGGAAGGGACCAGTGTAAGGAGGCTTGAGTAGGTCCCGGTGAGCGTCGTGGCAGATAAACACGTACTCGGCGCTTTTCAGCTCAGTTGGGACGTGGGAGCTCTGTAAGCCATGATGCGACGTAGGCACTGGAATGAAACATCTGGCCGCTTCCTGATGGCTGACGAGTTGCTGGGATGCAGACCATGGCTCTGTTGGAGATGGGAGGAAATCCCCTGGTACTCGTAGTGGTTGGCCATATACGAGTTCCGCCGAGGAGGATTGTAAATCTTCTTTGGGCGCCGTACGAAGACCCAAAAGGACCCAGGGAAGTCTGTCCACCCATCCCGCGCCTTGAAGACTGGCCCGCGGAGTGGCTTTGAGCGACCTGTGGAATCGCTCACACAGGCCGTTCACCTGTGGATGGTCGGCGGTGGTGCGATGTAGTTTGGTGCCGAGCCCCTGAGCCACAGCGTTCCAGAGTTCAGAGGAAAACTGCGGTCCACGATCGGAAGAGATATCCGCCGGTACGCTGAAACGATCAACCCAAGAGGAGATGAAATCTCTGGCCACGTCTGCCGAAGTGGTGGAAATCAAAGGAACTGCCTCTGGCCATCTAGTGGTGCGGTCTACCATTGTGAGGATGTGTGTAAAACCTTGAGAAGGTGGAAGTGCCCCCACGAGGTCCACATTCATGTGGTCGAATCGACGCTCCGGAACAGCAAAGGTGGCCAATGGAGCTTTTACATGACGCTGCAGCTTGGCCTTTTGGCAGACCACGCAGGTGTTGGCCCAGTCGCGGACATCCAGGTGCATACCCCTCCAGACGAATTTTGACGACATCAACCTTTGCGAGGCCCTCATGCCAGGTTGTGACAAACCGTGTATGGCGTCGAACACTTTTTGGCACCAGGCGACTGGAACTATAGGGCGGGGTACTCCCATGGAGACGTCGCAAAGTAGCGTGGTGCCTGCGGCATGGAATTTGACGTCGGCCGCTTGGAAGCTAGAGGGGCTGGTCCTGTATGCTTGGACCTCCGGGTCCGAGGCTTGATCCGCAGCCATGGGGGCATTGTCGATTCAGAGTTGGACTGCGTGCACAGTCGCGCGGGAGAGACAATCCACCACCAGGTTGTCTTTGCCGGACACATGCTGAATGTCCGTGGTGAACTCTGAAATGAACGTCAGGTGACGTTGTTGCTGAGCTGACCACGGTTCGGCGTCTTGGCCATAGCATGCATTAGTGGCTTGTGGTCCACGTAAGCCGTGAACGGACGTCCCTCTAGTAAGAACCGGAAATGGCGGATGGCTAGAAAAAGGGCCAGCAACTCCCGGTCGAAAGTGCTGTACTTTCTTTCGTTTCGCTGTAGTTGACGGCTGAAAAATGCAAGCGGTTGCCACGTCCCATTCACCCACTGTTCCTGCACTGCGCCGATTGCATAGTCCGACACGTCGGTGGTAAGTGCAATGGTGGCACCTGGAAGTGGGTGCGCCAGCATGGTTGCGTTGGCCAAGGCACCTTTGGTGTCGACAAACGCCCGGTCCATCTCGGCCGTCCAGCTGATCGGATCCTTACCGGATTTGGCCTTGAGGGCCTCATACAAGGGCTGCATAAGCAGAGCCACCTTAGGGACGAACCGATGATAAAAATTTACCATCCCAAGGAACTCCTGTAGGGCCTTGATGGTCAGCGGGCACGGGAAAGATGTAACCACCTTGACCTTCGTCTGTACCGAAATTGCGCCATCTAATGTAATGCGATGGCCCAAGAAATCAATCCGCTGCAGGCCGAACTGACACTTGGCCGGGTTGATAATCAAACCGTGTTGACTGAGGCATGTGAAGAGGGTATGCAAATGGCAGAAGTGCTCCTCTTTGCTAGGGCTGGGGATGAGGATGTCGTCGAGTAGACGAAGAGGAATTTTAGGTCCCGAAGCATGGAGTCCATTAAGCGCTGGAAAGTCTGTGCAGCGTTCTTTAAGCCAAACGGCATCCGTAGAAATTCGAACAGGCCGAATGGAGTGATGACTGCGGTTTTCGGGACGTCTTGCAGGTGCACGGGGACCTGGTGGTAACCGCGGACGAGGTCGACTTTCGAAAAAAAGGTATTTCCCGCCAAATGGGCCGAGAAATCTTGGCTATGCGGAATCGGGTACCGATCAGGAGTAGTGGCGTCATTCAGGCGTCAGTAGTCGCCACATGGCCGCCATCCGCCGCCGGGTTTCGGAACAATGTGGAGAGGCGAAGACCAGGGACTATTCGACCGGCGAATAACCCCAGCCGCTCCAAGGTGTCGAACTCCGCTTTCGCAGCCGCGAGCTTGCCGGGTTCGGGTCGTCGGGCCCGTGCGTAAATTGGGGGGCCGGTGGTGGTAATGTGATGTTCCACACCATGTTTAGTAGCCGAGGAGGAGAAAGTGGGCCTGGTCAGATCCGGGAACTCTCCGAGGAGCCGAGTGAAGTCGTCTGGAGGTGGGACCGCACAGAAGGCAGTGCGCGGCGCGGCGTTACCGCGGTGGCATGGGATGGAGTGGAACGTGGCCACATTGATCAACCGGCGGTGCCTGACATCGACCAGGATGCCGTTGGCGCAAAAAAAATCCACCCCAAGGATGGCCTGCGTGACTTTGGCCGTGATGAATTCCAAGTGGAAACGCTGGCCGCCGAAACACACCTGGACCCGCTGCCTTCCGAAGGTCCGAACAGCCGCACCATTAACCGCCGTGAGGGCGGGGCAGCGGCCCCCAGCTTGTATATCGAGATTTGACGCAGGTAGGATGCTACACTGCACCCTGGTGTCGCAAAGGAAACGTCGACCAGAAAGGGAGTCGGTGATGAAGAGAAGCTTCCCTGAGTCTCCGATGGCCATCGCAGCCGCGGGGCGCTCATTGGACCCGGTCCTCTTTCGCCAAGGTGTCTGTAGATGTTTTTTTGTGCAAAAAACTGCAGGGAGGGCGGCAGCATCTTGCTTTCACGCCAGAACGGGCGTGGTAAAAGCACAACCCCGCTGATTGAGGAGCTGGTGCAGCGTCTGTGGGGGAGCGGCGCCTCGTGGCCGCACAGTGCTGTTGTGTCACCGCAAAGATCTTGTCCGCTTCGGCAGCAAGCTCCGCGCAGTCTGTGATTTCGGACCTGGCTAGAGCAGCCTGAACTTGCTCCGGGAGTAGGCTGAGGAATAGCTCCCTGAAGAGGAAGCATTCCGGTTCGGACCCAAGGAGCGTAAGCATCTGGCTCATGAGTTCGGACGGCTTGGAGTCCCCGAGGCCGGGCATAGCGAGCAGCCGGCGAGTGCGCTCTGACTTTGTGAGCCCGAAAACCTGCAGCAACCGCGCCTTTAAGGTGTCATACTTGCGATCAGTAGGCAGACTACCGAGTAGGCTGACGATCCGCGAGGCTGTGGCGCTGTCGAGGGCGGAGACCACGTAATAATAATGAGTCTGATCCGCAACAATGTCCCTGATGGTGAACTGGGCTTCAGCCTGGATGAACCACACGGCTGGTTGTTGCTCCCAGAACTGCGGCAGCTTCAAGGTAACGGCGTTCGTTTCCATGTTGATTATCTTCTTCGAAAACCATTCGCAAAAGTCGGGGTCACCAATGTAGGAATGTCTAGTTCCTATCCAAAGACTGAGGTCCACTCAGGTGCTTAAACAAAACGAGGTTTAATGGAAGCTAACAGGTTTAAACAAGTAACTGCAGGAGAACATCGAGTGTAGGTCTATTCAGTTCGGAGGCTCCACGAGGACTGCTGGCTGGTCCCGTGGTTGACGTCATGACGTCATCACGTTCTTCCCGCCAGTGGGGGATCACGTGATGTATGGCGTGACATCATCGCGTTTACCCGCGCTGTTAAAGTAATCATGCTCTATACAAGTAAACAGTATAAAGATGCAGACTCAGGCTATAGCTAACATGTTGTTAAAGGGAATTATATACAAACGGTCTGAGTCCTTTAGTGGCTCCACCACAGCATCTTATTTTACAAAGTTCTCACAGCAACCAGTCTCTTGGCCTCACAAAGCATGATGGTCCATAAAATTTGGTCAACTTTCCAAGTTACATCAAAATTTACAGCAAATAGTGTGTTCTTACACAGGGTGTCACAGCAGTCCAGCAATCTGTGCTCCAGCAGATTACTAGCATTGCTGAGGCGTTGACCCAGGGGAGTGGCAGTGGCCCCATGGAGCACGAACCTGCTGTCCTCTCTCAGGATGACAACATTCATATTTCCACCACTGCCACTCTGCCACTTCCGTTGATGTTGTCTGTCAGCCAGCCAGTCCTGACTGCTGTAGGCCATGCCAAGGTGGTGCAGTCCACAGCTGGGCCTTCTAGGCCCAGAGGTACTCGAGGATGTCCTGCAAGGCCATCTGCAGTCTCCCCCACTAAAAGTGAGCAGCCTTCCACCAGCCATGCTGCAGCCACTGGGGTAGCACTTCGTAGGAGCACTAGGACAGGCAAAGGCACTCTGAAGACAGGCACTAAGGGATTGAATTTGTTATGTAATATTGGATGGTTTGATATATAAAGTTGGATTGGAATGTTTATTTTGTGGTGGGTTTTGTTTCAGCATTATGGCCAAGAGGATGCTGTGATGGTCAGCAACAGAGGGAGGCTAAAGTATGGGACTATTGTTGAACAGGAAATTGGGGTTGCGTTCACTGGTACCACAGTAGGATGAGACAATCATGGACAGCCCGGGCAGAAAGGGGCTGCCTGGGTAGCCTCCTCCTCTTCCGCTTTCTCCTCTTCCACTTTCCTCCTCCTCCTCTTCCATTTCCTCCTTCTCCTCCTCCTCCTCTCCCTCCTCCACTTCTTCCTCCTCCTCCTCCTCCTCAGCTGGTCACCATATGCCTGGTGGCAAGGGCTGTGCCCTCATGATGGCGAGTTTAAGGAGCATGTAGCAGACCACAATGAATCTTGAAATTACTCTGGTGAGTACTGCAGGGCTCCTCCAGAGCAGACCAGGTAGCAGAACCATTGTTTAAGAGTGCCAGTGGTCTGCTCTATCTGATTCTCTGTGGCAACATGGCTCTCATTGTACGCATGCTGCCCACGTATGGTTGGTTTGTGGAGATGAATCATGAGCCAGGTGGTCAGTGGATGGCCCTTGTCACCCAGTAGCAACCATTTGGTTTGTCTTGGTGGCTCAAAGACTGAGGGAACAGCGGACTGGCGCAGAATAAAAGCATCATGACTGCTGCCACGATACTGGGCATTCACCATAATGATGTGCTGAGGATGGTTGCACACCAACTGCACATTCAGTGAGTGGTAACCTTTGTGGGTACGGTACATCTCAGCATTTAGATGCGGCACCCGCAAAGCATGCAGTCGATGGTGTCCTGCACCATGGGAAGTCCACTATCCTGGCATAGCCACATGCACGCTCCGCCAGCTTCTCTCTGGTCAGAGAGAAGACAATGAAGTCCCCCCTCCTGGCATAAAGAGCGTCTGTCATGCAGCAGTAGACAGAGAACTGGGAGATGTTACAGATGTCACCTGCTCCAGCCTGGAAGGATCCCGATGTGAGGAAATTCAGGGCCACAGTCACCTTCACAGCCACTAGCAGTGCTGTCCTTGCCCTGGAGTGAGACTGCAGGTCTGGCTGCAAGACATAGCAGAGTTCTGTGAGCACCTCCTTCTTAAAGTGCAGAATGACACAAGACTTTGGGTTCTAAGGCCTAGAAATTGAGTTTTGGCGCTGCCAGGGCTTTAGCGCCGGAAGTTAGTGCCGGAGCTAAGTCGCGCTGGTCGGGCCCAAAATTCACTGGTTCTGCGCCCAAACGGCTGCCGGCGCTGCTGAAAGCTGTTAGCGCCTGAAAACTGGCGCTATGCGCTGAATTTCGGCGCTATTCCGGCGCTGCGGCGCCCGCTGCGGTGCGGCAGGTTCGGGAAGTGCAGGCCTCCTCCTTCCCTTAAGGAGGAGCTGCCTGCACCCGGCCGCGGCCCGCGATAATCTTATTAAAAATGAGCCCGGCACCTCGGACAAGTGCCGGGCTTGCTTCTGTTCCGGGGGGGGAGGGGGGGGAAGTCCGGGGAGGGAGCTGCGGCCAGGCGGGCGGCGGGAAAGCGGCCGGCCGCCGCGGGGCCTTTAATGCGCCGGCGCAAACTTGTGCAAGGCACCTCTGCCAGAACGTTGCTTGCGGCTGCCACGGGCGAGGCGGCCGCAAGTCAATTTCGGCGCTGGGGCCCGTCACCACGGCAACCGGGACGCTGCGCACACCGATGACGTCATCGGTGCCGGCGCAGCGCTACCGGTCTACCGCGGCGGAAGGGCCCCAGGCAATTTAGGCGCCGGCGCCAATTGCAGCGCTAGGCCCTCTAGCGCCGCAAAATCGGCGCTAAGGGCACTGAATTTCTGGGCCTAAGTCTTAAGTAAGTTTAGAGTGTGTAGATAGTAAACATGTACATGGGTAAGTGAGGCGCACAGTGCAGACAGAAACTTCTAAGTTCTAGATGCTCGAGCCAGGGGAAACAACCTCTCAGCATCTACTCTGTCAAGAAGTGTCTAGTCATGATGCTCCGGCCATCATGGCGTGGGGCAGGCTTGATGGACCAGCTGGTATTTTCCTGCCCGTCTATTTCATATGTTCAGAACTGTCTTGCAGCAGCATTGAAATGAGTCATCCAGGTTGTTCCTTCTTCTAGTTAACTCATCTGGGTTTAGAATACACTGTAAACTAAATAAAAATGAGTGAAGCCCATTCACTTCTAATTAATGATCTGCAGCCAACATGTTAATCTATCTTTCCTCTTTCAGATGCTAAAAGTGCTTGTAGCACTTTCTGTTTTATGTTTAAATAAAACATGCACAAAGGGGAACACAAGGATTACATTTGTAATGCAAGCCATCTCAGCTTGATGTCGAGCAAAAACTAGTAAATGTACTGCTACGTTCAGCACTTTTGTAGTTCTGGTAGGAGTCCAATACACATCTGTCGATTCTCTGTGCCAAGGAGAGAATCACAGGCCTAATTTTTATTGGATTCCCATAGTTTGAATTCCAGATGTGGCAGATCTGCTGTTCGGGCTCCCGGGTTTCAGCTCTTATCTGAATGATTTATCTGCAGAGGTGTAGAGGGTTTCCCTCTCTTGTACAAAAGCAGACAGAAGCTCCATTATAACTTATCTGTGCAATGATGTGTTAATTTCTTGATCGCTGCCACCATCAAAAATTTCCGTTGAGGATGTAATCAATGTAATCTCTGGAAGATTGCCATTGAACACATGACACAAGAGCTTTGCCAACTGTACCCCAAATAATTCTCAGTTATAAAGAGTTTTTTTGCCATACAGTGTGCTCCCCTTCCCTCCTCACCTGGTGCCATTTCTATCTATCTAGTTGTAATCAGATAATCTTCTGCAATGGCTTCACATCCCGCTCATACACCGCTACCTCTGGAGTCCCCAAACTTGGCCCCCTCCTATTTCTCATCTACATGCTGCCCCTCGGCAACATCATCTGTAAACACATCAGATTCCTCATGTACGCTGATGACACCCAACCCTTCCTCACCATCACCTCTCTCTACCCCGCCACTACCTCTGATTTGTCACACTGCTTGTCCGACATCCAATACTGGATGAGCAAAAATTTGCTTTAAGTAAATATTAGGAAGACTGAAGGCATTGTCTTCAGTCCCCGCCACAAACTCCGTTCCCCAGCCATCGACTCCATTCCTCTCCCTGGCAACTGTCTGCGGCTCAACCAGGCTGTTTGTAACCTCAGTGTACCAATCAACCCTGAGCTGAGCTTCCGACTATATATACGCTCCATCACCAAGACCGCCTGCTTCCACCTCCAACATCGCTCATCTCTGCACCTGCCTTAGCCCATCTGCTGCTGAAACCCTCATCCATGCCTTTGATACCTCCAGACTCGACTATTCTAACGCTCTCCTGGCTGGACTCCCATCTTCCACCCTCCGTAAACTTGAGCTTATCCAAAACTCTGCTGCCTATGCCCTAACTCGCACCAAGTCCCATTCACCCATCACTCCTGTGCTTGCTGACCTACATTGGCTCCCAGTCCAACAATGCCTCAATTACAACAGTGACTACACTTCAGAAAGTACTTCATTGGCTGTAAAGCATTTTGGGACGTCTGGTGCTTGTGAAAGATGCTATTAAAAATCCACATTCATGTTTTCAAATCCTTTCATGGCCTCACATCTCTCTATATCTGTAGCCTCCTCCAGCCCTGTAACCCTCTGAGAACTCTGCGCTCCTTCAATTCTGGCCTCTTGTACATCCCCGATTTTAATTGCTCAACCATTGGCGGCTGTGCCGTCAGCTGTCTTGGCCCTAAGCTCTGGAATTCCCTACCAAACCACTCCACCTCACTCTATTCCTTTAAGACGCTCACTAAAACCTACTTCTTTAACCAAGCTATTGGTCACCTTATGTGACTCGGTATCAAATTTTGTTTTATAATGCCCTGTGAAGCACCTTGAGACGTTTTACTATGTTAAAGGTGCTATATAAATGCAAGCTTTGTTGTAAGGCTCAGTATCACAATGGTGTTGCTTTTGCCCACTGAGCCCCATAAATGTGCGGGCCATCATTCCCTTCTCTTGAAGTGGACAGATAGGGGAAACAGCTTTCGTCCAGGTTATTAAATGAGCACTTTTATTGCTGTTCTTTCAGGAAGCCGACTGTTTGTTGTGATTTATGGGTTTGGGTGCCACTTAGGGCTGTGTCAATATTGTGTCCTGCTGCTTATTAACTTTGGGGATCTCTGAATTATCTGATGTGTGATCTCGACTCAAAATCTCACATGATGATGTGATTGACACTGACAGAACATTGGCTGGTTCTGTTACTGTTTCAGTAAAGCATGTTCTTTTATACAGCGGCTAATAGAAAAAGAATCTTTTTATTATGTCCCACCTGTCAGTGAACTTGTACAGAAAATGTGTTCTGATATCTTCAACCATGTAGAGAACCTTCCTCCCTCTCTCTCTCTCTCTCTCTCTCTCTCGCGTTTTACTCATGAAATGTACTGAAATCTATGTGCTCTATATCACAGTGCTGGTTAACAGCGGTTGACACTGGTTAACAGTAGCTAACACCGGATCATGCAATCTCCTTTCACATTCTCCAAGGTTATCATCAAGGCCATTCTTTTCTTTCCCAGATTGGCACAAGGGACACCTTATCTACTAGGATTCAATTTCTGTAAAAGCTTGGTCAGATCTCCAGAGGAATCAATGCACCTATTAAGGCTTTGCATTCCTTCTGATAGTTGCAGAAATTAAAGGCCCGATTTTAATCCGGAGTGGGAATCGAGCGGGCAGGGGAAGCAAGGCAAGCATCAAACCCTCAACCTTGGTAACATGAGGCCCAGGGGATTTTAACACACGGGCCTCATTGTAAGGGGTTCTTAGATCGCAGAGGTCTCTCTCTCCAGATGCCTCTCTCTATTGCACAGTAAACTTTTGAGTGGTTCGACCCACTCCCCCTTAGATTCTATACACTGGATTTGAGGCAGGAACTACAATGCAGAGAATACTCTATAGACCAGGTTTAATGACAGCAAAATGAAATTTTATTGCATATAGAAACAAATCAAACTGCAAGCCAATAAGGTACATGGGAGGGAAAAACAAATCATAATGCAGTACTAACCAAGATATATACAGGCATATTATACTTTACAAAAGTCATCACGAAATGGGGAAATACACGGAACATCGAGGGACAATAACTCATTGTTAAAATTACCCCTTAAATGCCCACCCCCTAAGCCTATCTAGATCAGATTGTGAGGGGCCAGAAACACGCTCATCAATCCAGTCGGAAAGTATTGAGTTTTGAAAAAGGCCTGCGTTTTGATCCTTTCAGGCGTCCTGTCTCCACGTGGTCAGCGGAGCGCAGCGGGCTGCAACACTCTCTCTTCTTCCTTGAGGTGAAGGTCACGGACCGGCTGGATGTCAGCAGGCCTGGACGTCGGTGCGGGGAGAAACCAACTGTTTTACCATTTTCGCATGGGTTTCGTCGCACAGCCCAGTTGGTTCACCGTTTTCATATAGGTTTCTACCTATCCTTGTCAGCATCCCGGGGTTGGTCGATGATCTCCCAACAGTTACCCCGGGGCTAGATGCTGACTTGATCTCCCATCTCGAACCTCGATCCTCTGTCGTCTCCACTTGAACTCTGCACCGATACCGAAAAGGGCTGCGTTTTCGATGGCTGGCGATGTAAAGAAGCAGAAGAAGATCCCTTTTGATCGCTACCCCGGGTCTCCAGATATACTTCTCAAAAGAGGCCCTTATCTCCCGCCAGATCAAGGTTAGTCTTTGTTTAACTTTTGGCGGGCTTGTAGCACAGCGGGGTAGTTATTATGTTTTAAACTACTTTGGGATGTCCGGTAACGGCCATCTCTGGTCTGGAATGACCCTGTATTGTTTTTATTGTCCTCTTGATGTCTTTAACGGTTCTTGATGTTACCCCTATGAATATGAAACTGTTTTCCTTTGTCTGGGTAAACATCTAGATGGCCTTTATCTACAGGCCGATCTGACTGGATCTGCATCCAATCCATATGTATGTGGTTCTGTCTGGTTTCGTTTTCTCCAAAACAGCCTTCCAGAACTTACTGTGGGCTGAATCCACAAAGGCTGTCTGGGGACTGCAGGAACCATTTTAAAGTGTCCCAAAAAGCTGGTCACGGGGTCTAGTGGCCATTTTGTGTGCCCCTTTTTCTGGGCTTCTTTTAAAACAGTCTTTAAAATTAAGGCCTTTTCTGCCAATAGACCCTTATAGGACAATGTTCAAATTTTGCAAATCTTACAGTCCGCCCTGATGATACTATAACTTGCTTGAAGTATCATAATTCTGGGTGAGCAAAATTTTCTGACTCTCCATAATCAAACCATCCCCTGTATTTACCTATCTACGACCACACGACACATGCATTTTCCATTTCAGAAAACCCGCAGTATACATTAATCATCTATAGATGGTAATACATTGGAATTGAAATCTGATGCACACATTTCCAGGCATGGAGGGGGGCCTAATACCCCTACACCACCTGGTTCATACATATTATCTTTTATTAATAGCAACACATATAATAAACTACAATAAAAATACCATAAAGAAAGAAAAATACACACATGAATACTATAAAAAATAGAGGAGGGAGGGAAACTTTAACTTTATACATAGCAGCAAAAATCTAAATGGGTGTCTCCTCTTCTACCCGCACATAATGCTCTCTCCATTCTCCTCTGTTCTCATACTTCTGGACATGCTTGTCCCTCTTACAATGTACAAACAGTAAATAAATTACAATAAAAACCTGACACACTACAAGGATATGGCAGGCTATCCTAATCCATGAAGGGACTTCTATATTTGTGAACAGGTCCCACAACTGTGGGGTCACTATATCTAATATGTCTGCCCCTATTTCTAACGTCTTCTGCTCCAGCGTGTAAAAATGTTTCTGTGAAATGGCAACGGCTTTTAATATCTTGGTGAGGTGTTCAGGGAGAGGGGGAATGATATAGCCAAAATGTGCAACGAATCGTTGCAGATCGGTGACATTTTCTTTAACAGTGATGTGAACAGTGGAAGGCTCAGGAATGGGGACAATTCGCTCTTGGGCCACTTGAACTTCTGCCTTGGGTTTGAAGCAGAAACTGCTGTCACTGACCGGACACCAGCCGTGCTGTCCATATTGGTAGTGGGGCGCTGCAGTGGTGACACAGTATGTCCCACCTTCTATATATGCCACCTGTGGGGGCACATGGCCTTGTGCCATTGCCTGCATGGTGCAATTTATAGGCTTCGCGCCAGCAGTTCTGAACCCGCACTGTGGTTTCGAATAGGCATTCAAGTGCTGGGGACACAGGATGATGTTTGCTCCCCGACTCCGACACCCCGAGAGGTCGGTACCCGTCATTGCATGCTCCCATCAAATGACGTACGGTGGGACCGCTGTATAGCGAATGTGTGCACCCCCTTGAATGACTCCGATGTTCTCCATCCTGTATACCGGGGCGGGTTTAGCTGTCTTTCCCATCACCGGCATTCTTACCACTATACCCATAATGGTGTGATTAGACCTCCCACAGTCCACTGGGACTGGGTAGGCCTCTGAAGCTAGTCTGAGCTGGCACGGGCTTAATGCATTCTCAAAAGGGTGGAGGGCTGCGAGGTGCTTATTGCTGATCCAGGAGGGGACCAAACCTTGTTTTAAATCCTCTAGATTACTGCGGCCCTCGCCCAGTAACCACGCCCCGTACAGCATGCACGCTTCATTCTGTGCAGCCTGCTCTGACGCATTCCGATCCTCCCTGATGAGAGCATTTACTGTTTTGGCGTGTTTCTCCAGCTCAGCTATAATTTCTTTTAAGTGCAGTGTCATGGCCTGGTCCTCATGTAACTCAGAACCCACTACCTTATTCTCGTCCGTCAGTATCTTTCTTAACCGCCCTTTTAAGCCTTTAATCTGGGTTTGCAGCTCCACGTCATCCAGAGTGTTGATGACGGAAGTCCCTGTGTTAAAGGCTGTAAAAATATAATTTACTGTACATCTTCTTTGTCTCCCTGCCCTGTCCAAGACCTCATGTGGTGTGGTGTACAGTCCAGCTCTGTCGTCATCGGCAAAGTCGAACTCATAAAACTGTCTGAACATGTTTGTTAACAGGACCTGGTACAATTGCTCCATTTCCTTGGGGCACCACTCTGGCAATCGCACCTTGGTGAGGTTTAAAATCACCGAGGCCACCGCGTAGTGCACCCCTTGGTACAGCACCTGTCTTGTAGGCACTAATACCAATCCATTTCTGGGTCCCTTGGTAGTGGTGGGGCACCCTTCCTTCCGGGCTTTGGCTACCGGAATCATGGGCAGGGGCTTGCGGGGGCGGGTGATGAGCTCAGTGGCATTCACCGGGATCTGAGAGTATGGGACTCCGCACGCCCGTGTGCTGACGTCCCACCTCATTCCTTTCCCAGCATCCTGCCACTGTCTTTGGAAAAAATGGAGACGTCTGTGGGGCAGACGCGTTCTGAACCCCACATGCAGATGTAAATCCCCTCATCTGGTTCCCACCATTTGTCCTAGCAGACACTCAACCCCCCATGAGTCCCCGTAATGGTCCGATGGGTATTGTTACCCAGTCGCTCCCACTCGACCGTGGAGTTCTTCATGGTCTTGCTCAGCTTCCTGAGCCACCACCATTGGTCCAAAGGAACATGTCCAGTGCAGACCAAACAAATCTTCTTCCTGACGGCAACGCTGACTCTGGGTGCGATGATCCTCACCCTGGGACACATTAGAGAAGTCTCTCTGTATGCAAATCCTGACTGGCTGGAGTACTCCGTAGAGTTCGACCCCAGCCATCCTGGCCACCTCCCTTCGTGGAAGTAGGTGGCTGTCTCCTCAACGTCATGTATGCCTGACCCATCCGTCGCGATGGGGGCTGCGTCCCCAGAACATCCATACACTATGGAGTCCTTGGTGTAGCCCCGATAGGCCCAGCTACACCCGATCACCGCGAGCGCGATGAGAATCTTTTCCATGGTACTTTTGGTTCCTGCAACAGATTAAACGATACAGCCAGGCTCCCGCGAGATTCTGGCCTAGGTGAAGGCATGATCGGGTCTTTCGACCTCGATCCAAAACAAACACACATGCTGGGCAGATTCCAAAACTATTTCTTATAACACCCATCACCTTAAAAATTACACACCTCAAACTTAACCAATCTTAAACTTAACTAAACTTATGTACAGCGCCGCCCATCCCCGGGCGGCCTTACCTAATCCCTGTTTGGACTGCAGCTCACCGCTCCCTGTGGCGGGGCTGCACTGACCTGTAGCTTGGGTCCCCCGCAGCCTTTTGCTGCCAATTGGGGACTGCGTTTTTCCAGGGGTTTCCCAAGTCGGTGTCTGCTGACGTAGGGGGAATCTGGCCAGGGTTTTCTTGGTTGAGGCGTTCGAGACGACCTGCGAAGGGGTGTCTTGGGCGAGGCTCCCTTAGCGAGTGGACCTGTGGTTGGGACTTTAGTCCTCACAGCCCATGGCTCCACCACGACTGCCGGCTTTGGCTCCCTTCCCTCAGGCTCCGCTCCTTTGGGATTTGGGTCTGTGGCAGACGACTCCTCCCTACCTGTCCTTACAGGTGGAGAATCTCCGCCCGCAAGTTCTACCTCCCCTAAGCTTGAGTCGAGGGCGGGACCTCCGTCCTCCGACTCCACTGTTAAGTCTGTGTGTTATAGTGAGAATTACTACACAGACCACAAGAGTAAATTCAACAGGTCTTTACTGGTTGGAGGTCGGACTATACTGAATACAATATTATTACACTGTGCTTATATACCAGTGTGGTCACCACCGGTATTACGCATACAGCAGCCAAAGAAAGTAGTACCTTTCTTAAGGTGGACCAGGCTTAAGTTCTCTTAAGGTGGAACAGGTTACATACACCACAATCCTCCCTTTTTAGCTTAACAGTCATATCCCTAAATAAACATAACATATATACATATATAACTTCAGGTATAACAGTTCAAAGGTTCAGTCTCTCAGGAGGCTTTCTGATTCGGCTTGGATAACGCCTTTCAGTGGTCTCTGATTCTTGTTGTTGAGGTGCCTCCTCTAGTTGGTTGCCAATGTATTGGGTGTCATCATCATCAAATACATTCTCGGCCGAGGTAGATGCTTCAGGTTCATGAACGTCTTCCACAGCTGTCTCTGTCACAACCATGGGTTCGACCCTTGCTCTCGACTCTACCAGTTGATCCGCATGATGCCTTATCACATTATGACCAATATCTACGGTCTACGGTGTACATCAGAGGTCCTTGTCTGGCCCGGATTGTTCCGGACTGCCATTTGTCGTTTCCATAGCCCCTTGCCATCACTGGTTGTCCTACGTCGAAAGTTCGAGTGGTCTTGCTGTTAATATGCCGAAACTGTTTGTTTTCCACTTCCCTCCGCACATTTGGTTTTAACAAGTCCAACTTGGACCGCAACCTCCTGTTATAAAACATCATAGCAGGACTTTGGTTAGTCACGGCATGATCGGCGTTTCTATATGACATCAGGAACTTATCGACCTTGTGTTGCAGCGGAATCTGATCATCATTCATGGCCTTAATAGCCTTTTTGAATGTCTGGACAAATCTTTCAGCCAACCCGTTTGTCGCCGGATGATATGGGGCAGAGGTATAATATTTAACTCCATTCTTCTTTAAGAATCGTTGGAATTCTTCCGATACAAACTGTGGTCCGTTGTCCGAACAGATCTGTTCTGGCAATCCGTTCCTTGCGAATATTGTTCTTAACACCGCAATTGTCTTTTCTGAAGTAGTGGTATTCATCTTGATGACTTCTGGCCATTTGGAATGTGCGTCCACCGCGATTAGGAACATGGAGTCCATGAATGGACCAGCAAAGTCAATGTGTACGCGTTGCCATGGGGCTGAAGGCCATTCCCATGGGTGTAGCGGTGCTATCGGAGGTGCATTTTGCACTTTTTGACACCCAGCGCAGCTTTTCGTTAACTCCTCAATCTGTTGGTCAATACCCGGCCACCATACGTAAGCCCTAGCAAGACTTTTCATTTTAACTCCCCCCAGATGACCTTCATGTAATTCTTTTAAAACTCTTTCCCTTAACTTGGGAGGAATAATCACTCTTGTCCCGTACATCAAAGTACCATGGCAGACGGACAGCTGGTCTCGCCTTGCCGAGAATGCCGGTAACAGAGGATCACCCCATGTTGGCCATCCTTTCACTGTCACCTCGTAGACTCTGGACAGTGTCGGGTCGTTCCTGGTTTCTCTTTCAATACTTGCGTTGGTGACAGGTAAACACTCGATAATGGTCGAATGAAATAACTCAACAGGGTCAACTTCCATCGTGTCTTCATCTTCAGGTAGTGGCAGGCGCGACAGGCCATCAGCATTGCCATGCTGTTTCGTACCTTTGAATTCTATCTGATATTGATGTGCCCCTAAGAAAAGAGACCATCTCTGGAGACGCTGTGCTGTCATCACCGAAACACCCTTCTTAGGGTTAAAAATGGACACCAACGGTTGATGGTCCGTCAGAAGTGTGAATTTTTGGCCCTGTAGGTAATGATTAAACTTCTTCACTCCCCATACAAGGCTAAGGGCCTCCCTATCGATCTGCACATAGTTGCGCTCAGCGGAGGTCAATGATCTGGATGCAAACGCGACTGGCCTTTCCGTGCCATTTGGCAATTTATGTGAGAGTACTGCCCCAACACCATATGGAGAAGCATCACAAGCCAACCGAATAGGCAGTGTCGGGTTGAAGTGAGCCAACACTTCCTCTGAGGTGATCAATTCTTTGCTTTTGCGAAATGCCTTCTTACAGTTTTCGCCCCAGTCCCATGGTACCCCTTTCTGTAAAAGAGCGTTCAACGGATGCAGCACCGTGGATAGATTTGGCAGAAATTTATGGTAGTAGTTAATTAATCCTAGAAACGACCTCAACTGAGAGACATTCTCCGGAGCGGGAGCCTTTACAACTGCCGCTATCTTGTCAGGAGACTTATGAAGCCCCTCCCGGTCAATGACATGACCACAGTACGAGATCCACTTCTGGAAGAACTCACATTTCTGCCGATTTACCCTAAGTCCATACTCTTTCAGTCTGTTGAGCACCAGTTCCAAGTTAGCGAGATGCTGTTCATCACCATCACCTGTGATCAGAATGTCGTCCAGGTAACATAGTGTGCCTGTAATTCCCTGTAATACCTGCTCCATGGCCCTCTGCCAAATTGCTGGAGCCGATGCCACACCAAAAACCAGCCTATTGTACCGGTACAACCCTCGATGCGTGTTGATCGTGAGGTATTGGCGTGACTCTTCTTCAACCTCCATCTGCAAGTACGCCTGCGCCAGGTCTATCTTGGTGAAGTGTTTCCCGCCAGACAGTGAAGCGAAAATATCCTCAATCCGTGGAAGCGGATACTGCACCGTGTGAAGCATCGGATTAACGGTGATCTTGAAATCTCCACAGATGCGAACCTTCCCTGGATCTCCTGGCTTATTGTTCGCAGGACGTTTCATAACGGGAACAATGGGCGTAGCCCACTCACTCCAATCTACTTTAGACAGTACCCCTGAACGTTCTAGTGCTTCCAGCTCCGCTTCAACCGCAGGTCGTATTGCATAGGGTACCGGTCTGGCTTTAAAAAATTTTGGTTGTGCATGTTCATCAATCTTGATGTTTGCCGTAATTCCTCTCGGTGTTCCCAGTCCCAGCTGGAACACCTCTTTAGCCTCATTCAATATTCTGGACAATTGTTTAGGTTTGACAGCTGTTTCCCCAGAATCTACCGTTAGTGCTTTCAAGGAGTGCCAGTCCATATTCATTTTCCTAATCCACTCCCATCCTAGTAGTGGTGGACCTCCTTCAGGTAGCACATATAAGTCCATTACTTGGCTTCCTTCACCCTTGTGGACCACTTCTCCCTCTATTTTTCCGATGGGGTACACTCTTTGCCCCGTGTACGTTTTCAATATAATCTCCGTATCCTGTAAAGGAATATGTTGGAATAACCTTCTGTAATCTTTCTTATTCATGACCGTCAATGCCGATCCAGTGTCCAATTCCATTTTTACTTGGACTCCTGCTATCTTAAGAGTGACCCAAATTGTCTGGAGGTCTGTATCCTTACCAACGTTGTGTATTCTTAAGCTATCCAGTTCATTACTGCTAGCGTCTGAATCTGACTTCTGTTCAGTCAAACTGTTCTTTGTCACCTTGTGTACCTTTGCATATTTTCCTTGCGGTGACTTTTTATTGCTGGTCTTCTTTCCTGACTGGCATACTTTAGCTATGTGGCCAAACCTGCCACACGTTCTGCATTCTTGGTTTTTAAACCAACACTGGTTCTGATCGTGCGTTGTCTTTCCACAACGATAACATTTGACAGAACTCAAACCCAATTTGTTTGTACCGAGTTCCGGTGGCCGTAGCTGCATTACTGCCGTGCCTCTCGCTGCGGCCTCGTGTGCTGCTGCCATAGTGACCGCCTTCTCGAGAGACAGCTCATTCTCCTCGAGCAGTCGCCTTTGTGTATCCTGTTTAAATAAACCACACACAAATCTATCTCGAAGTGCCTCTGTCAGTCCCGTTCCAAACTGACAATATTTTGCTAGCTTACGTAATTCCATCAAATATTCAGCATTGCTTTCATTTTGCCGCTGTCTTCTATCGTAAAATTTAAATCGTTCCGCTAGCATCAGCGGCGTGGGGCTAAGATGATTTTTTAGGACAGTAACAATCTGTTCGAACGTCTTATCCGCCAGTTCATCTGGTGATAACAGGTGTTTCAATTGCCCGTATGTCTTCGCACCCATTAAGTTTAGTAATGTTAGTGCTTTATCTGTCTCAGGAATTTTATTTGCCTTACAATAGTTTTGTATGCGTTCTACATACATAGCCCAGTCTTCTATATCACTATCGAAGGCATTAATGTTCCCATGTTTAGGCATCGTAACAATTTATCGTATTTTTAATGTTATCTAAGATGGCGGCTTCCCGCTCTTGCCGTCGTCCTCCGCCCACAAAATGGCGGTTTTCCCGCACTTGGCAGTCTTCACCCGTCCCCCGACGCTGTCTCCGCTTCACCGCGGCTCTCGCGCCTTCAGTTTCCCCAGACGCTGCGCCTTTAGCCCGAATGCGGCCCTTATCTCCGGTCGCGATCGATGTCCCGCGCTGCGCCTCTCGCTCGAAAGCGGCCCGGCCCTTATCTCTGGTCGCGATCGACCTCACCGCCCTTATTCCTCCGTCTTCGCAGCCCCGTCTGTACAGCCAACGCGGTTGACTTCTGTCGCGTCGCTGCCCGGCTTACCCATCACGAGGTAGTAGAAGAAGCTGACAGTCGCTCATGGAGGCTTCGAGGTCAGGATGTCTTCTGCACTCCGGTTGCTCGATGCCTGCCGCTCGACGTGTCTTCCCGTAGGTGATGAGGGTGGAAACCTCTCTTCGACGTCCTGTCTGTGGACGAAGTCGCCGTGGAAATTACTGCAGCAGGGTAAGAATCGGACTCGTCGCCACTGTTAAGTCTGTGTGTTATAGTGAGAATTACTACACAGACCACAAGAGTAAATTCAACAGGTCTTTACTGGTTGGAGGTCAGACTATACTGAATACAATATTATTACACTGTGCTTATATACCGGTGTGGTCACCACCGGTATTACGTATACAGCAGCCAAAGAAAGTAGTACCTTTCTTAAGGTGGACCAGGCTTAAGTTCTCTTAAGGTGGAACAGGTTACATACACCACATCCACCTCCTCCAGAATCGTGTCGGGGCGGGGCCTAGCTGTTCGGGCTCTCCCTCGATGGCGTTTGGATCAGAGGGTGGGCCCTGGTCTTCGGGCTCTTCCCCGTCCGAGTCCCAGGCCAATGGGGAAACCTCCCAGGTGGGCGGGATAGCTTCTCCCCTCAAGCAGGCTGCGGTTCCAGCCTGTGTGGTCTCAGACCTGGCTTCAGTTGTTGGCTCTTTTGCACCCGGCTTAAACAGTTTGCACTGATTGATGTGAAACCATTTAGTGCGTCGGGGCAACTTCACTGCGTATACCATGGGGCTGGCTTTATCCACAATACTGTAGGGCCCCATGTACAGTAGTTCTAAACTCCCCACTCGGGCATAGTTTCTCACCATGACCTGATCTCCTACTTCCCACTCCTGTGTCTTACAGGGCTCGAGCAGCAACCGATTGCCCTGATGCTGCTTTCCCATGTTCCCAGCCGCTTGTCCATAAACCTGTTTCAGGCGCTCAAAAAGGGTCCGGGCAAACTTGTCCCAATTTACCTCTCGGAGCTGACCTTCAGTGAGCACCGGGGCTAGTACATGGGTGGGGGTTCGCATGACTCTCCCAGTCATTAATTCGTGTGGGGAGTACCCCGTACTTTTAGACTGGCTAGCCCGGATCCCCATGAGGACTAAAGGCAGGACCTCCGCCCATTTCTGGGGCGAGTCCATCGTCTCTTTCCTCAGTTTTTCTTTGAGCGTGCAGTTCATGCGTTCCACAATCCCAGATGACTGCAGATTGTGGGCCACTTGCCACTTCCCTTCAATGCCTAAGAGCATGAGGGTGTTCTGCATCTCTTGGCCGGTGAAATGACTCCCTTGATCGGACTCCACATACTGTGGTAGTCCCCACCGCGAGAACACTTCCCGGATCAATATCCTGGCAGTGCTAAGTGCCGTGGCTGTTTTGCAAGGGAAGGCTTCTACCCATTTGGTGAACACATCCACCAGGACAAGGCAATACTTATGGCCTCCCTGGGCGGTGAGCAGGGGCCCGATGTAGTCGACCTGTATCGACTGCCATAGTCCCTCTACTCTCCTGATGTGTCCCATGGGCACCTTCCTTTTCTGGGGGTCTGGGTTGTTTGCAGCGCACACAAGACAATCAGCACAGAACTCGTGGACATCGTCCCGAAGTCCCGGCCACCATCCCGCCTGTTCTACCCGTTGCCAGGTGACCTCAGGCCCGGGGTGTCCCGCTCCTGGACCCTCATGGGCCAGTTGAAGGAATTCCCTCTGGTGCTGCTGCGGCACAACCCACTGTTCCTCTCGGAACAGCATGTCTTCCTTGATGGAGAGGGCTGCTGTACCGTACGGACCTTCTACTTCCTTGCCCTCAGTGATGGCCTTGAGGACTGTTTTTAGGGTGGGATCTAGGGTTTGGACGGTCTTGAGGTCTGGAGGCAGTATTACCCCTGTGGTCCCCTGAGTCCCATCCCTGCCTTGGATTACTGCCACGGGTTTGGACCCATAGGGATCCCAGAAAGTGCCAGTGCGGGCACCTTCCCTGGCTAGCGTATCCGCTTGCTGGTTACCCTGGTTGCGGGGTTCCGTGGAGGAATGGGCCTTCACCTTGTGGATAAAGACTTCCCCTTCCACCCCCACTGCGGCCAGGATCTTTTCTAACAAGGGCTTAACGGTCAAGGGTCGCCCGTCCGCAGAGGTATATCCACGGCGAGACCAGATGGCCAGGTATTCCGTACATGAATTGCATGTGAACATGCTGTCCAAGCAAATCGTGTATGGGGTGGTGAAGATTTCGGGGTGTGTAACTGTAGGGGGGCATCTTTTAACTGGTTTAAGGTAATTTACCTGGTCTTGCAGCCTTTGCCTGCACGCTGACCAATTCCAATCCTTTACCTGGTTTACGGTAATTCACCTGGTCAGGCAGCCTGCTGCTACACTGTAAACCAATTTCCAATAAACCAATTTTCAAACAACGGTTTCGAATCACGACCCCACCTTCCAGTTCTGGCTGAAGGACTTATAATTAATGATATTAAAACAGACACGTGGTTTGGATGAGAGAAAAAAATCAAGTTTTATTAACTAAATGAATGACAATCAAATTATAAACTACTAGCTGGGGGAGCCCGGCTTTGCCAGGGCTGTTTTGGGCCGGGCGGTTTAAATCGAGTCCCAGGCTTTGGGGCCCTGTCTCTGTGTCCCTCTCTCAATCTGCTGCTGGGCAACATTTCTACCTTTTAATACCTTGAAAGATGAAAGTGAAAGTACTTATAAAACTTTTTTGGTAAATCTTATGTTATTTTTAAAAGAGATACTAACTTTTTCGAAGCTGGATTAGCAGATTTTGAGCTGGAAGTAAATGGGGTCTTTAGCTTGAGGCAATGGCTGCCAGATCCCTGAGATGAAAACGATTAGTCCCGCCCACAGACGCAGCGATTGGCCAACCATCAGGCGACTGAACTGTAGGATTGGTCAATCATGCCAGCACAGGATTGGTCGACCTTGACGTCAGTCAATCAATGCTACTTAGCAGATAATGAGTTTAATTTTGAAGGTTTTTTGCATAACGCGCGAACAATTTTTGTCCGGCCGAAACGTAAATATGCTTAGGACGGTTCTGGATTCGTCAGCTTTCTTTCGACGTAACGCACGTGTAGGTACGCTCTATAACTTTTGAGTTAATTCAAGACAGACAGACAGATGGAATGACAGACAGAAGTATCCTTTTATATATATAGATATCACACGCACACTGTAATTACAGTAAAATTGCTTAAATGGGGGAATGCAGATGGTAAAAATGAGGGATTAAATGGCTACAATGTTAATTAAACAATCTTAGCAATATCCCCTTAATTCACCATCCCCTAACTCCTTACTAGGTTGCTTTGCTGAGGAGCCAGAAACTCTGCTCACATGTGGTCCAGCGAAGTGAGAGAGAGAGAGAGAGAGAGAGAGAGAGAAGCTCACCTGTGGTCCCAGGAAGTAAAGAGAGCGATAGCTTCTCAGGAGCTATCTTATATACCTGGTGAGCCCCCCTGCTGTTTGCCTGTCTGGAAAATTCGCATCCAAAAAGTTCCAATGCACAAGAGAAAAGCTGTGATTGGCTAACTCAAAGTGGTTGGACTGGGTTAGTGTGTCTGCACTGTGGGGCCGAAATGTTCCCGCCCACATCCGGAGCTCACCTGGGCTAAAACAAAAGGAAATGCAACTGTCCTATTGTCCAGAATGATGGGTGCTTCAAAAACCCATTCATTGCTTAAACTGTTACATATCAAAATCCGTTCCACAGTTTCAATGGCTCCATTGTGTGTCTGAGTAGTTATTGAATGTCTGAATGGCTGTGTAAACATAGCAGTTTCGAATCGATTGTCCTGCGGTTATTCTTAAGTGGGCTAATCTCTTAAGTAAATAAGCAACTTCAAGTGCTTCTGAAGGGAAACTCCCTTTGATTGGCAGGTCTATGACTGCCACTGTATCCTCCCACTTTTTCACACAGACAACTCGAGCTGCTTTTTTTCAAGCCCCATTCTTCATGGCCAATGCTTTCTGTGGCCATTTTAAAACCTTTTGTGATTGCCCAAACTCCAGGGAACAATTTTATTAATAAAAGCACTGTCTTAAGGTGTGTGAATATTTTCCACTGAGCTCTACGACTCCGGTGTTGTCCATGTTCTGTCCATCTCAGAGCAGTCTTTTGCGGTTCTCGGCACATTTTAAAACACTGTAGACAAGTCACGTCACCCAATTCTTCGTCCACGATGTGGACCAATATTTTCAATCTTCAGGGAAATAGGGGATTTTGTGAAACCCCTACAGTCCACCTTTTGATACTCCCAACTTGCTTGTAGTATCATTCGAAGGAGTGAGCAAAATTTTCAGACCCCCTCACAAACAACCATCCCCTGTATTTACCTAATAGCTATCTGCCACGGATCCCCCGAACCGTCCTTTCCCCTAAAATTCGAGAAAAATCGTGGTACGGTAGGCATCTTACAGATACATCAGTTTTCAATAAGGGGTCTCATACCCCTACACGCTTGTAAAATAATACAATGTAATCAAAATTTACAATCACTTTTTACATTATAACTTATTACAAAATGTTGCAATCTTAGTTACACAATGTAATCAAAATGATCCCAAGCACGAAGAGGGTCCTACGCCTCTGCTCAACTTGTAGTTGTCACAAAATGATCCCAAGCATGGAGAGGATTCTACGCCTCTGCTCAACTGGGGGCTGTAACACAAAATACAAAAAAACTTGAACAACATGCTTAAACAAACCCCGACCATCATGTGCCAATGATGGGTCGCAAAATTCGAGTGGGTATTGCTTCTCCCACCCGGGCAGTAAATGTACCTTCCACCCCCCTTTGATCGTCTTAAACTTTAAAACAGACAGAATGGATTTACAGACCAGCCTGCTCTGCCAGCCCCGAACCATTCCCTTGTCCCTTTGTGAAGGTGGGGTACCCCTCATGTTAAAGATTACCTTGGCACAGACCGAGACCGGGGAGTATGGGATCGTGACTCCCAGTCCCTCCCCCTCCCATCTTCCCTCGACTGGCTGCAGAAAATGATGGGTGCCTGTGTGGCGGCTCTCCCTGGCCCCACACTGAAACTTGGATCCCAGATCCGGCCACCCACTCATCCTTCGCAGCCACACTTACACTAACTTTGCACGTGGGCCCCCGGGTGAGTTCCTCCCTCCCCCGAATGCACCCACGCAACTCTTGGGTCTCCCCCTCCTCTTTACAATCTTTCCCAGGCCATCACCACCCACCCCCGGGGAACGCGTCCCTATCTGACAAGGCGCCCGCGCTTCCCCATCATGACTCCTCAACAGCGAGGTCTCCTGCAAGTGAACTTCGGTCAGGATAGTGCTGGGTTGGGGGCCGTTCCCCACCCAGCTGGGGCCATCTCTTCCACGTAGGAGGAGTAGGCAAGTTCCTCCGGACCCTGTCCGGTTTTTCCCGAATGTCGCTGCGGGGTTTCCCTCTGGATTCGTCCGGTGGCGAGGTGATCCCCAACATTCTGAATCCATATCTTCATTCGATGCCCAGCTCGGGCTGAGCGAACAGGGCTGCTTCTTTGTCCAATCTCCTGCAAAAACTTAAAAGGACATGCAGCCAGGTCTCACTGACCTGCTGCCTTCGGTGGAGACATGGTCGGGTCCCTTGACCTCAGACCAAAATACAAACATTTGGCACACATTTATAAACTTAAACTCTTAAAACTTAAACTTAAAACTAGTTATATCAACAAAACTTAAAATACACCTTAAAAACACGCTATATACACACATAGCTATAATACAAATGCCGGCCATCTCCGGACGGCCAGGCTAATCTCTGGCATGGTCGCAGATTGTTGCTGGCTGCAGCGGAGCTGAACTGCCTCCTGTCTCTGGTTCCTTGCACCTTATGGCCGCTGGTTGGGGATTCTGTTCTTTGGCTTCTCCCTGGTTCGGGAGCCCGCCTTACTCCACTGTAAAGTGGGTGACCATCTTGTCTCGGGCTTGCGGACCTGCTGAGACCTTCTGAGTGGTGTCTCTGTGGGGAAACTTTGGCTGGCGGACCCTGAGCCAGGGTCGCAGCCCAAGCTGGCTGGGAACCTTCTCCCCCATGTCCAAAACCCATTACCAGCCCCCCTGCAAGAGGAATTGCTATCTCTGCCTCCCCAGGGTCCCACATCATGGGGGGGACCACTCTGGAAGTGGGCTGGGAAGCTAGTCCCTTTAAACAGGTGACTGCACCTGCGTGAATCTCCTCCCCGGAGTCCCGCGGCAGAGGCTGTGAAGCCTCTGGCCTAGAAATTGAGTTTTGGCTTAGCCAGGGCTTTAGCGCCGGAAGTTAGTGCCGGCGCTAAGTCCCCCTGTGCGCGCCAAAAATTCAGCAGGGCCGCGCCCAAACGGCTGCCGGCGCTACTGAAGGGTCTTTGCGGCGGTAAATCGGCGCTAACTGCCGTTTCGCGCCGCAATTCCGGCGCTGCGGCACCCGATGCGGTGCGGCAGGCTCGGGAAGTGCAGGCCTCCTCCTTCCCTTAAGGAGGAGCTGCCTGCACCTGATCGCGGCCCGCGAAAATCTTTTAAAAAATGAGCCCGGCACCTCGGACAAGTGCCGGGCTTGCTTCTGTTCCGGGGGGGGGGGGGAAGTCCGGGGAGGGAGCTGCGGCCAGGCGGCCGGCGGGAAAGCGGCCGGCCGCCGTGGGGCCTTTAATGCGCCGGCGCAAAGACTCGTAAGACTCTGTTGCCAGAGTCTTAGTTGCGGCTGTCACGGGCGAGGCGGCCGCAACTGAATTTCGGCGCTGGGGCCCGTCGGCATGGCAACCGGGACGCTGCGCACACCGATGACGTCATCGGTGCCGGCCCAGCGCTACCGGTCTACCGCGGCATAAGGGCCCCAGGCAATTTCGGCGCCGGCGCCAAATGCAGCGCTAGGCCCTCTAGTGCCGCAAAATCGGCGCTAAGGGCACTCAATTTCTAGGCCTCTGTCTTTAAACAAGCAGGTGCGCCTGTGTGAAAAAGCAGAAGAGGGGCCGCTAGGGTTCCACAGGCAACCGCGCCTGTGCATCCGATTTCTTTAAAGGGCTGGGGAACTGATACACAATCGCAGGCAACCGCGCCTGCATGCTCGGTCTCTTTAAAAAAGGTTGGAAGAACTGCTGGGTCTTCCAAGCAGGCTTTTGCACCTGCGCATTTATTCTGGGAAGCGGGGATCTTTAAACGGCTGACTGCGCCTGCACGCTCGGCCTCGCAGAGGAAAGGAGTCACTGGGGGTTCTGGGTTCATGACTGCGCCTGCGCGAACCTCCTGTTGGCAAAACTCTCCCCTCAGGCGCGTGACCGCGCCTGCATGGGAAAACTGAGTAAGGGCCTCTCGGAGTTCCGGGTCCGCGACTGCGCCTGCGCGAACCCGGTGTTGGGGAACCTTTTCCCTCAGGCACTCGACTGCGCCTGTGTGGGAAAAGTTAAGATGATCCTGCTTTGCTGAGGAGTCAGAAACTCTGCTCACATGTGGTCCAGCGAAGTGAGAGAGAGAGAGAGAGAGAGAGAGAAGCTCACCTGTGGTCCCAGGAAGTAAAGAGAGCGATAGTTTCTCAGGAGCTATCTTATATACCTGGTGAGCCCCCCTGATGTTTGCCTGTCTGGAAAATTCGCGCCCAAAAAGTTCCAATGCACAAGAGAAAAGCTGTGATTGGCTAACTCAAAGTGGTTGGACTGGGTTAGTGTGTCTGCACTGTGGGGCCGAAATGTTCCCGCCCACATCCGGAGCTCACCTGGGCTAAAACAAAAGGAAATGCAACTGCCCTATTGTCCAGAACGATGGGTGCTTCAAAAATCCATTCATTGCTTAAACTGTTACATATCAAAATCCGTTCCACAGTTTCAATGGCTCCATTGTGTGTCTGAGTAGTTATTGAATGTCTGAATGGCTGTGTAAACATAGCAGTTTCGAACCGATTGTCCTGCGGTTATTCTCAAGTGGGCTAATCTCTTAAGTAAATAAGCAACTTCAAGTGCTTCTGAAGGGAACCTCCCTTTGATTGGCAGGTCTATGACTGCCACTGTATCCTCCCACTTTTTCACACAGACAACTCGAGCTGCTTTTTTTCAAGCCCCATTCTTCATGGCCAATGCGTTCTGTGGCCATTTTAAAACCTTTTGTGATTGCCCAAACTCCAGGGAACAATTTTATCAATAAAAGCACTGTCTTAAGGTGTGTGAATATTTTCCACAGAGCTCTATGACTCCGGTGTTGTCCACGTTCTGTCCATCTCAGAGCAGTCTTTTGCGGTTCTCGGCACATTTTAAAACACTGTAGACAAGTCACATCACCCAATTCTTCATCCACGATGAGGACCAATATTTTCAATCTTCAGGGAAATAGGGGATTTTGCAAAACCCCTACATAACGACGTACACTACCGCGAACAGTTCAGCCTGCTGGGTGCTCATAGTGCTGGGGAGCTTAATCACCAGGGCAATGTTTGTCGCAGGGTCATAAACTCTTCACCTTCAGGTCCATCTGGGAAAGGAGGAGGGTCCAGCGCGGAATGCGGGCACTGCTTACTGTCCCATCCTTAATCCTTCCATCCAGAAGCATCCGGGTGGGTGTGTGATGGGTGAGGAGAGTGATGGGAGAGGTGCCTGTGAAGATCAATGACCTTTTCACAGCCCAATGCATGGCCAAAAGATGCCGCTCGCAATTGGAAAAACTCCTTTCCACATCTGTGAGCACCCTGGAGGTGTAAACCACCGGCCTTAGCTTGCCATGTCGCTCTTGAAGCAGTTCAACGCTCAGGCTCTCCCCGCTAGCCGCTACCTCCAGGAAAAACTCTTCTCCTCCATCTATGGCCCCCAGAGCTGGCGCGGTCTGCAAGTCCCCCTTGAGTTTTTCAAATGCTGCCTGGCAACCCTCATCCCAGGACCACTCCACTCCCTTGTGTCGGAGTCGGAGCAGTGGGGCAGCTGTGGCTGCATAATCCTCAATGAAGTCTCTGCAGTACCCGGTCAGTCCCAGAAAGGACCTCACACTCGTTACGGTGGTGGGGATCGGTAGGTCTTGCACTGATTCCTGTCTAGCCTTTCTTTGGCTCTCTCTCCAGCGTGGATGGTCAGACCCAGGAATTTTTCCTCCTGCTGGCCGATCCGTGCCTTCTTTGGGTTTACCTTGAAACCCTTTCTGCCTAACAGCTCCAATAGCTTGGCCAATAGTGGGCCGTGCTCCTCTCTGGAATCTGTGAACAGGAGCAGGTCGTCCACATACTGCACTAGCTGATTGGGCTGGCTGAACTCCTTTAAGCTTCATGCCATACATTGATGGAAAATGCTGGGGCTGTTATTGAAACCCTGTGGCAAGCAGTTCCAGGTGTACTGTTGCCCTTTAAAAGTAAAGGCAAACTTGCACTGATCCTCCCTCCTTAAAGGGATGGACCAAAACCCATTGGAAATATCCAGCACCGTGAACATGGTCGCGGATGCTGGAATACTCCCCATCAGGTCGGCAACTGCTGCTACCATCGGTGCGCAGGCTGGGATGTTGCTATTGAGGACTCTGTAGTCCACCGTGGCTCTCCAAGAATTGTCCGGCTTCTTCACCGGCCACAAAGGAGAGTTTACGTGGGTGACTATCGGTCTCAACACGCCCTGCTGCACCAGTGAAGACATTGCTGTCTCCATGTCAGGCTCCGCTTCCCTGGGGAAGTTGTACTGTTTTTGGGGTCGGGCCATGGGGTCCCCATCTATTCTGACCTCAAACCCGGTGACCCTCCCGCAATCGTGTTTGTGAGTGGCAAATGTAGTCAGGTGGTCTGACACGAATGCCTGCAGATCTTGTGGGACACTGGCGACCATGAGCTCGAGGTCATAGCCATCTTTTGGCTTCATGGTACACAGGGTCCCCCTTTCTCCCTTCCCTGGTATGATGACTACCTCGCCCTTCTTACCCTTACCTGCTCCCCAAAGACAATGATTTCTTAGATCCACAAGGATCCCATGTTCTGCCAAGAAATTGGACCCAAGGATCCCTTTTCCACCCCCCACCTCCCCCTTCATCAGTATGCACTTCCACTTGGTGCGGAGTGGTCCCAAACGAATGGAGAGGGGGATGGAAAATGCGCCAGCCTGTTCTTTGCCTGTGAAGCCCGACAGAATATATGGGACCCCGGTGGACAGAGGTGAGGTGGTAGGGTTGTCTGTGTGGATCACGGTGCACGATGCCCCCGTATCCAACAGATAGGTTCCCTTTTCCTGCTCTACCTCTATCTCCACGAGGGGTCGCCTCCATACATCATATCGCAGCGCACACAGGTAAACGGGCTGCGCTGGCTCTAGTCATTTGGGTGCAGCGGTTGGGGCTGCAGGAACGGCAGGACCGGTGGCGACGGCTATCCTCCCCGCGAGATCATAAAAGACCGCATTGTCTCTATAATTGACTCTATTGCAGCGAGATCCATAGCTGCACCGGTTCCTCTTTCTGGGACAGGGGCTGCGGTTTGGACCTGGACTCATGCTGGGGTGGCGGTCTGGGCTTGGGTTTGGGCTGCAGGAGATCTTCCCTTATTATCCTTCCACGGATTTTTACAGTCCTTGCGCCAATGTCCATCCTTCCCACACCCGTAGCAATTGAGCTTGGCTTGGCTAGGGCAATTCCCTTCCTGATGCCATTCCTTTTTACTTGGGGCTGCGGGTCTTGCCTCATGCACTTTTCCCTTAGAGGGAGGTGTCTCCTGACTCCTACAATTCTTGTATGCAATGGTGAGCTGTCGGAGCACCGTCTCCTCCGTGACACCGGGACCTTGGGGGTCAAACCAAGATTTGGCTTGGGCCTTTATCTGCGGCAGGCTGTTGGCAACCAGACAACGGAGCCAATGAGCCCGCTGAACATCGTTCATTGCAGCCCGTTCAGGCATGCCCGGACAGCTGCGCCGATACACTGGCCACAGCCTTTCTGCGAAAACCCGTGGGGGTTCTCCAGTTAGCTGCACAGTCCCTTCCACACGGAGGAATGGATTACCTTCGTCCAGTCCCAGAACTTCCAGGACCTCATCCCTGAGTTCCACATACCCTTTCTGTCCCCACTTGATCCCCGCTGAGAGGCACTGAAGGATTGTGCTATCCAGGGGGAATAGTAACATCTTCGCCTGCTCAGGATCATCACAGTCATTGACGGCGGCTGTCTCCTCTATCTCCCTGAAATGGACTGAGGGATCTCCCTTCTTGGTGAGTTTTGGGAGGTGGCTCTCCATCGCCCTGAGTTGTTGGGCACCGTGGGGCAGCACGATCTGGTTCAGGTGGGGTCCGTCCATGCCATTGGTGTCGGTGGAACCATACCTCTGGTGCCGAGTGGGACACATTGGTGCCGGCTCCAGCTGTACTACCAGGGGTTGTTCCTCCTCCTGTTCCACCTCGGCTTCCTTTTCTTCCACCACCCCCCTTCGGGCCAAACCTCACTATAGCTCGGCGGTGCTGAGGGCTCAGTGGCTGGCGCCACTATTACTTCGTATGGAATCGGGTTTTTGGATTCCTTCAAAAATTCTATGTGACTTGCTTTTGGGCTTACGAGGCATGCCATGCCTTTTGCCTTCACCAAAGCCGTTCTTAGGTCTTCTATCGTCTTTTGACAGGGGCCATGCTCTGCACTCTCAAACCCATGCTTGAGGGCCAGCTTGTAAGCTGCCTTAACCTCTACTACTCTCTCCTCCTGCACTCTTAGCTGTTGCACGAGGCGGGCGTTTTTCTCCCGTAACCTCGCTTCATGAATCTTTGCCTCAGTAACCTGGCATTCCAGGTACTCTATTCGAGCCTGATGTTGGCTGGCTATGACTTGGCGTTCCTGATTCAGCGCTTGGAGCGCTGTGATGAGTTTTTCCCCACCCATGGCCTTTTCCTCTAATTCTGCTGCCTGGCTTGTGATCTTGGCTACCTGCGCTGCAACGACTCTGTCCAAAATCTGGACTTGTCTTTTGTAGCACATCAGCCACATTGCTTTCTCCACTGTCCTGTTGCTCTCTGTCCACCTGACGGCTGCGTCTACCGGACGCCCATCCCGTAAGAGATCGGAAATCAACTGCTTAGTGAGATTTACCTTCCCAAAGACATAATCCGCTATCCTCTCATCCATAACATTTCGTCCATTCAAACCTGGATCTAATACATTGCAATCCTGCTGCCAGTGTCCTGCCGCAGTCGCCATTTTCTATAAGAGGTTCTTAGATCGCAGAGGTCTCTCTCTCTCTCCAGAGGCCTCTCTCTCTTGCACAGTAAACTTTCAAGTGGTTCGACCCACTCCCCCTTAGATTCTATACACTGGACTTTGAGGCAGGAACTACAATGCAGAGAATACTCTATAGACCAGGTATAATGAAAGCGAAATGAAATTTTATTGCATATAGAAACAAATCAAACTGCAAGCCAATAAGGTACATGGGAGGGAAAAACAAATCATAATGAAGTACTAACTAAGATATATACAGGCATATCATACTTTACAAAAGTCATCACGAAATGGGGAAATACACGGAACATCGAGGGACAACAACTCATTGTTAAAATTACCCCTTAAATGCCCACCCCCTAAGCCTATCTAGATCAGATTGTGAGGGGCCAGAAACACGCTCACCAATCCAGTTGGAAAGTATAGAGTTTTGAAAAGGTCTGCATTTTGATCCTTTCAGGCGTCCTGTCTCCATGTGGTCAGCGGAATGCAGCGGGCTGTGACACTCTCTCTTCTTCCTCGAGGTGAAGGTCACGGACCGGCTGGATGTCAGCAGGCCTGGACGTTGGTGTGGGGAGAAACCAACTGTTTTACCATTTTCGCATGGGTTTCGTCGCACAGCCCAGTTGGTTCACCGTTTTCATATAGGTTTCTACCTATCATTGTCAGCGTCCCGGGGTTGGTCGATGATCTCCCGACAGTTACCCCGGGGCTGGAGGCTGACTTGATCTCCCATCTCGAACCTCGATCCTCCGTCGTCTCCACTTGAACTCTGCACCGATACCGAAAAGGGCTGTGTTTTCGATGGCTGGCGATATAAAGAAGCAGAAGAAGATCCCTTTTGATCGCTACCCCGGGTCCCCAGATATACTTCTCAAAAGAGGCCCTTACCTCCCGCCAGATCAAGGTTAGTCTTTGTTTAACTTTTGGCGGGCTTGTAGCACAGCGGGGTAATTATTATATTTTAAACTACTTTGGGATGGCCGGTAATGGCCATCTCTGGTCTGGAATGACCCTGTATTGTTTTTAATGTCCTCTTTGTGGTGTATGTGCCTTTAAGAGCAATTATGGTGTATGTGCCTTTAAGAGCCCCAGGTGTGCGTAATGCCGGTAATTGCCACTTGGGCTATATAAGCCTGTGTATTGTGTATATCCTTTAGAAACCCCCCCCAGACTTGCTTAGTAAATACCTATGAACCAACTCCTGTCTTCAGTGTCTTTATCTACACACGGACACTACAGTGGCGACGAAGTGGAAATGGACTTACCTGCAATTCGGCAGCACCTCAAGGACATCGATTCCTCCAGCGTCCAGAAGACTCAAGGAAGTAAGAGAAACTGTGGTTTCACCAGCTGGCCAAGCTGGTGACAGGTACTGCGCTAATCCTTCCTGGGCGTCAGGCTGGAGCTCCAGCGGCGGGCTCTACAGCTGAGACAGGCAGCGAAATTGGAGGCAAGCAATAACGGACTGGGAGGGTGCACTCGAGAGACGGCCGGCGCGGCAAGCAGGTCAGCGTTTAGACCTCCGTCGGGAACGAGTCTCCAACAGTGAATAAACAGAAACCACAGTAAAACAGCGTTGTTATCGGTAGCAGCGGCGGGAAAGCGCGGGAAGCGCCATATCGTTGCTACAGAGAAAACAAAAGCGCGGGAAGCGCCATATCTTTTCTGAAATGCCTAAATCTGGTAATATTGAGGCTTTTGATGGCGAAATAGAAGATTGGACCACATACGTGGAAAGAGTAGAGGTTTATTGCACTGCAAATGGAATAACAGATGAAAAAAAAGCTTCAATACTTCTGAACTTAATGGGCGCGAAGACATACGGGCTGATACGAAATTTAATCACTCCAGCCAAACCAAAGGACAAGACTTTTAAAGAAATTGTTGATACCCTGTGTAGTGTGTGTACCCGTCTACCTTTAAGAGAACTATTGTATGTAACCGTTCACCTTTAAGAGAACTATTTTAGGTGTGGCACTACTTTGTTTGGCTTCTGTATACTGTAATACCGATGGTGACCACACCAGTATATAAGTGTTGTGTCAGGATTTATTGGGCAGATTCGCCCTGACCTTCAAATAGTAAAGTCCTGTTTTAAGTTACTCTTGGAGTCTGTGTATTAATTAACTAAACAACCCACAGACTTTACAGTGGCGACGAGTCCGATCGTACCCTGCGGCAACCATACTTCCGAAGCAGTTAACGAGCATCGAGAAGAGGCAACCGCCCTCGTCATTCTGCTGGGAGAAAACTCGAGTCTGCAGAGCTGGAAAGGAGGAAGAATTCAGAGACAAAGACTTCCATCAGCAACAGGCACTGACTGTCCCTTCTGCCACGGTGAGGAGTGAGCCGATCAGCATGAGAAGCAAGCCGGCCACGGTGACTGTGAGTAAGGGAAAAGTAAAAAGAATAACCGGAGGATAAGGGCGGTGCACTCGACCACGGTCGAGGGGGAAAGGAGCCGGACAGAAGTCGGGCCCAGAGGCGCTGAGACTGGGGCAGCGTGGAGCAAGGAAGCCACGGTGCAGACAGGCTGGGAACGCAATGGCGTCGTGAGACAGCTAGACCGCGACCGGCGAAAAAGGCCGGGCAGCGACCGAAGCCACGAAGCGCTGCGACCGGGAGCGTAGGCGCGGGAAGATATAAAAACTCAGCCGCAGCCGGGGAGGGAAGCACCGGACTGCGAGAGGGCTGGGAGGCGCGATTGGGAGCCGAGCGAGCGGGAGAGGCAGAGCCGACCAAGGGAGACTGAGCGAGAGCCAGTCCAGCGGCTGAAACTGTTCGCCGTCAATGGGGTGTACCCAGCGCCGGTAGAGCCGAGCGAGCGGGAGAGAGACAGAGCCCGAGCAAGGGGAACTGAGCGAGAGCCAGCCCAGCAGCTGAAACTGTTCGCCGTCAACGGGGTGTACCCAGCGCCGGTTGCCTGCCGAGAAAAGGGAAAGCACTGAAGCCGACGCACAGGCTGTGAACCTGAAAGCCAGCGGCCGTCGCCCGTGGGGAAAGTGTACCCCTCTCGCCAGGGGAAGAAACGCGGGAAGCCGCCATTAGGCGGAGAAGAAGACAGAAGCGGGGAACCGCCATTGAAGTGGGCGGGGAGAGAAGATAAGCGCGGGAAACCGCCATTTTCGCGGGAACCGCCATCTTGAAAAAGAAAAGAAAATTTAAAGAAATAATCCGTGGTGTTATCAGGAAGAGAGGAAGATGCCTAAGCGTGGTAACAGCAACGATTTTAATTCCGAGGTAGAAGACTGGGCCACGTATGTGGAACGCATTGAGATCTATGGTGAGGCCAATAAAATAGAAGAAGATGACAAAGCTATAACCTTGCTAAACTCGATGGGCGCGAAGACATACGGGCTCTTGAAGCATCTACTAGCACCAGCTAAACCGGCGGATCAGACTTTCGATGATATTGTTGCTGTCCTGAAGGATCATTTTAACCCCGCACCACTGATGTTAGTGGAATGATCCAAATTTTACGCGAGAACGCAACGGAAAGAGGAAAGCAACGCGGAGTACCTGATTGAACTGTGTAGGCCAGCGAAACACTGTCAGTTTAGGGAAAATCTGGCAGAGGCACTCAGAGACAAATTCGTGTGCGGAATGGCAAAGGAAGGAACGCAAAAGCGACTACTCGAAGAGAACAACCTTACACTTGACAGGGCTGTCCTTATTGCAGCATCGCACGAAGCCGCAGCGAAGGGAACTGCGGAAATGCAGCTAAAGACAGCGGCACTCAGTGTGGATCAAATTACCTCGACAACAACAAAATGCTATCGTTGTGGGAAGACAACACACGACCAGAACCAATGCTGGTTTAAGAACCAGGAATGTAGGAAATGTGGCAAACTGCGTCACCTAGCTAAGGTATGCCGGTCAGGGAAGAAGACCAACAACCAAAGGACCAACAGCCAAAGGAAGCCATCACAGGAAAAGTACAACAAGGTACACAAGGTGGCTGAGAAGAGTTCAGACGAACAGAATTCGGACTCAGACCCAAACGGCCAGGAGCTGGGTAGTCTGAGAATTCACAATGTGAGTAAGGAAGCTGACCTACAAACTATCTGGGTCATGCTAAAAATAGCTGGAGTCCAAGTGAAAATGGAGTTGGACACTGGATCAGCTCTATCAGTCATAAATCGAAGGGATTACCACCAGCTATTCTCACATATACCCTTAAGGGATACCAAGTTCGTATTGCAGACATACACGGGGCATAAAGTATACCCCATGGGAAAGATAAGAGTCAAGGTGAGAGATAGGGGTAAAGAACACCCAAGAATGAACTTATACGTACTACCTGAGGGAGGACCACCACTTCTAGGACGGGAGTGGATCAAGAAAATAGACATGGAATGGCACTATCTAAAAGCCATAACGAGTGAGGACTCGGTGCAGACAATCAGCTCAGATTCTGAATCGGATGACGATAAGACCAACCCAAATGTGAAAGACAAGGCTAAAATGGACTTGCCGACTAAGGTTGGAAAAACGAAGGCATGCAGAAAGGCTTATGCTCCAGAGAAGAACAAAGTTTCAGAACAGATCTCCACCGAACAACGACAACATAGTTTGACAGAGAATTCTGAGTCTGTTCAGTTTAAGGACATATCCATGACGGAAGAACACCGAGCTCGGACTCAACTTTATTTCAAATCACGACAACAATTAGAACAATTGAGTTACCGTCTCGTACAAGAGATGAAAACAATGAAAAAGTTCTATGACACCGAATGGGAGAATCTGGAAAGACAACAGAAGCAGCTAGCTCAAGCAGAGAGCGACCATAGAGCCATCGTGACCAATCACCGATCACATCTCCCTTATGATGTTCAGGAGTTAGAATATTTGCAGAAAGAAGCAAATGAAGAGGAATCTTCAGGAAGCCAGGATTTTATTCCAGTTCTTCTCTACGACTCCTTACAAGCAGAGTTTGAGAAGTTGAAGGAACAGTGTGAACAGGCCCAGGCTACAATCCTGGAGGGGGTTAACTCGGCAAACTCCGAAAAGCTAGTTTCAGTGGAAGCATATGAGCAACTAAAGGTTGAACATGAACAAGAAGTCCAAAGGCTGCAGGAAATTCTTAATGAGCTCAAGGCCAAGACAGACTCATCGGTAGAAGTTCCATCCATAGATGAGAAATTAGAGGTGAAAGACATGGCAGAACATGAAAGTCAAGATGTCCAAGAACTCATAAAAATATTGAAGGAAACCCAAGACAAATATGAGGCGGCAATGACCGAGGTTCAACAACTTGAAGAACAGGTTCAACTGGGAATTCTTTCAGTGAAAGAAAAGGCAACTGTAAGAAACACAGAGACTGTAAGAATGGCCGCTGAACATGAGCTAGAGAGCATCAAGGCACAACTTCTCCGAGCGCTTAAAGCCAAAGTACAAGAGGGAAAAAAGGTGAAAGCATTGGAGGAAAAGGTGGATGAAATGGAGAAGACTCTGATCCACAGGGTCCCCGTGGAAGAGTTAACGGTCAGCCAACTCCTTCATATGCTGAGAGACAAGACTCTGCAAGGGGAACCATTTGAACACGAGCTTCAATCTTCAAAGGGAAGGGGTTCGGAGCTCTCAAAAAGTTGGGGAATAGTTGAGGTTGCAACACAGATTTTACGGGGCTGCCGAAAGTACGCTGAATCACGTCAATGTGAACTACAGAATGTTGAAACAGCTGCTCCAGTAGAAGGATTGAATAGCCCGATCAATCAATCCCCAATGGAAGGGGAAGTATTGGAATCACAAATGAGGTCATTAGTGAAGGATTGGCAGGAAACCCAGGAAGAGCGGGATGAATATGAACGCATGAAGAAGTCTCTTCAGGAAAGATGTCTAGGGAGGGAACAACAGTCGGCTAACGTCCAGTTGGGTAAGGAAGAAGTAGCAGGCCCTCTCGCTAGACTAGCTCAGGACGACACCGAATATTACCATGACCTGTTGAGTGACACGGAATATTACGATGACTTGGTCTGCCCAGCTTGTGATGAAAACTCCCAAAGTGCAGAAATCAGGATGAAGCACTTAAAGTCTAAGGAACATAGGGAGATGGTGGTGCTACAGCTGGCAGCGGATAAGGGAGCCCCGAGAGTCTCCAAGAAGCAGAAAAGAAAAAGACGAAGCAGAAGACGATAACCATCTAAATCATTATCACTTCTATCAGATCATGCACGTGGGCCCCACGAAGGGGGCCAAATCAGTTGGAAAGTAGGAAAAATTACCAAGGCAGTCCAGCTGTTTGTAAAAGTCAGCACTGCTGGTTCAGCAGGACGGCAGTTCAAGCTGTTAAGCCAAGGGAAAGACTATTGGATGAGTCACGCTAGAAATGTGAACCGGCTACACCACAGAGATGTTGTTCGGACCGAGTCAAGACCAGAGACTGAATCTGTGAACTGTTCCCGCAGAGACTGAATCTGTGAACTGTTTCCCGCAGAGACTATATCTGTGAATTGTTTTACATGAAGTTGATTATATGTTATGTTTAATGGGGAATAAGTATGTTGTAAGCTAAAAAGGGAGGATTGTAGTGTATGTACCCGTCTACCTTTAAGAGAACTATTGTATGTAACCGTTCACCTTTAAGAGAACTATTTTAGGTGTGGCACTACTTTGTTTGGCTTCTGTATACTGTAATACCGACGGTGACCACACCAGTATATAAGTGTTGTGTCAGGATTTATTGGGCAGATTCGCCCTGACCTTCGAATAGTAAAGTCCTGTTTTAAGTTACTCTTGGAGTCTGTGTATTAATTAACTAAACAACCCACAGACTTTACACCCTGCAGGAGCATTTAAACCCAACACCGCTGCTGATAGCAGAACAATTCAAGTTCTTCAAGAGAAATCAACACAAGAATGAAAGTAACGCTGTTTACCTAACCGAATTAAGAAAGCTATCAAAGTACTGCCAATTCGGAGCAGGACTATCGGATTATCTTCGAGACAAATTTGTTTGCGGTCTCTTAAGTGAAGGAACACAAAAAAGACTGCTTTCTGAAAAAGATTTAACATTGGACAAAGCTTTCAGTATGGCTGTATCATACGAAGCAGCAGCAAAAGGAGCTGCAGAGATACAACAAGAGACACAGGACTTCGACACCCATAAAATGACACAGGAGTTCGGAAGATGTTATCGCTGTGGCAGATCCACCCATAACCAGAGGGACTGCTGGTTCAAGGGCAAAGCATGCAGGCAATGTGGTAAGATTGGACACATTGCACGGGTATGCCAATCTGGACAAAATAAATCCACTGACAGAAAACAAAAAATCAATAAAGAAAAGTACAGGAAGGTACAAATGATGACGGACAATAGCTCCGAAGACCAGAATAGCGATAGCGACTCCGGAAACAAGAGACTAAGCTGTCTCAAATTACATAATGTACTTGCCAAAGAGGATTACCAAACCATTTGGGTTACCCTCACAATAGCAGGGTCCCCAGTTAAAATGGAGCTAGATACAGGATCAGCTCTAACCGTAATAAATCGACGAGATTACGAGAGGCTATTTTCGCATATACCTCTAAAAGACACATCCATTATCTTAAAAACATATACGGGGCAGAAAGTCTACCCCAAAGGAAAAATAAGGATGCCTGTGGTATACAACGGCAAAGAAATACAAAAGTTGTATTTATACATTCTACAAGATGGTGGTCCACCGTTGTTGGGACGTGAATGGATAAGGAAGATACGTTTAGACTGGCACTCCATTCAGGCACTGACGGTGACCAGTAAGGAAAAAGACAGTGATGACATCATACCTGAACGATTAAAAGACATCTTGGCCAACGCCAAAGAAGTGTTTCAAGAGAAACTAGGAACCTTGAAAGGCATCACCGCCTCAATAAAAGTGGAAGATACAGCAATTCCAAAAATTTTTAAGGCAAGACCGGTGCCATACGCAATACGTCCGGCAGTCGAGGCAGAGCTGAAGAATTTGGAAAAGGCAGGCGTATTATCCAAAATAGATTGGAGCGAATGGGCAACACCCATCGTTCCAGTCATGAAAAAAACATTGAAAAATAACTCTGAGGAACAGAAAAAAATTTGCATCTGTGGGGACTTTAAGGTGACTGTAAACCCGGTCCTTCACACGGTACAGTATCCTCTTCCGAGGATAGAAGATATTTTCGCCTCACTATCCGGAGGGAAACGTTTCACAAAAATTGACTTGGCACAGGCATATCTACAGATGGAGGTTGAGGAGACCTCTAAAAAGTATCTCACAATAAACACACACAAAGGCCTGTACCAGTACAATCGACTGGTTTTTGGAATAGCATCAGCTCCAGCTATCTGGCAAAGAGCTATGGAGCAAGTCCTGCAAGGGATTCCGGGGACTCAATGCTACCTAGACGACATCCTTATAACAGGAGAAAACGACAATGAGCACCTTGCCAATTTGGAGCAGGTGCTCACTAGGCTGAGAGAACGGGGCCTACGAGCAAATCGCCCCAAGTGCGAATTTTTCCAAAATCAGATATCATATTGTGGCCACATAATTAATAAGGAAGGGTTGCATAAGTCACCTGAAAAAATTGAAGCAGTTATAAAAGCCCCAGCACCTGAAAATGTTTCACAATTAAGGTCATTCCTGGGATTAATAAATTACTATCATAAATTTTTACCGAACTTATCAACTATTCTACACCCTCTTAATGATCTTCTACAGACAGGAGTGATTTGGAAATGGAACGAAGACTGTAAACGTGCCTTCCATAAATGTAAAGACTTAATCACATCCGAGAAAATTTTGGCTCACTACAACCCATCACTACCAATCAGACTGGCATGCGATGCATCCCCTTACGGCATAGGAGCGGTATTGTCCCATAGATTCCCTGATGGCTCGGAACGGCCGATAGCTTTTGCGTCACGCTCATTGAACTCAGCTGAGCGTAACTATGCCCAGATAGACAGGGAAGCACTCAGCCTGGTATGGGGAGTGAAGAAATTCAACCATTACCTACACGGACAAAAATTTACCTTGCTGACTGACCATCAACCCCTCATCTCCATATTCAACCCTAAAAAAGGTGTCCCCATTATGACGGCACAAAGACTACAGAGGTGGTCCCTTTTTCTAGGGGCACACCAATACAACATTGAATACAAAGGGTCAAAACAGCATGGGAATGCTGACGGTTTATCACGCCTACCGTTGCCAACGATAGAAGAGGCACCTACAGTAGACCCAGTAGAGATATTCCACTCTACCATAGTGGAATGTCTACCGGTGACAAATTCTGCCATTGAAAGGGAGACAAGAAATGACCCTACTCTCTCACGGGTCTACGATTTAACAGTGAAGGGATGGCCAGCACATGGCGAACCACTGTTGCCAGCATTCTCGCAAAGAAGGGAACAGCTGTCAGTGTGCCGAGGAACCTTGATGTGTGGATCCAGAGTGGTGATTCCACCCAAACTCCAGGATAAAGTGCTAAAGGAGCTTCACGAGGGGCATCTGGGTGGAGTGAAAATGAAGAGCCTAGCTAGGGCGTTTGTATGGTGGCCAGGTATTGATGGAGACATCGAAGACATGACCAAGAGCTGCCTAGGATGCCAGAAGGTCCAAAATGCTCCGCCACAGGCCCCTCTACATCCATGGGAGTGGCCCTCATCTCCCTGGCAAAGGGTGCACATCGACTTTGCTGGTCCATTTACGGACTCAATGTTCTTAATCGCAGTTGATGCACACTCCAAGTGGCCGGAGGTAATAAAGATGTCCTCCACCACCACGGAAAAAACCATCACAGTATTAAGGACCATATTTGCCAGGAATGGGCTGCCGGAGCAGATATGTTCTGATAATGGACCGCAATTTGTGTCCGAAGAATTCAGAAAGTTCTTAAAGAACAATGGGGTAAAGCACTACACGTCCGCCCCATACCATCCCGCCACCAATGGATTGGCTGAAAGGTTTGTCCAGACCTTCAAGAAGGCCATCAAGGCCATGGGTAATGAAGACATAAAACTTCAGCACAAGGTGGATAACTTCTTATTTGCATATAGGAATGCAACGCATATGGTTACTAACCAAACTCCCGCCATGATGTTCTACAATAGAAACCTAAGATGCCGGCTGGATTTGGTCAAGCCCAACATCCGAAGGGACGTGGAGAACCGGCAGTTTCAGGGCATGAATGAAAGGCCAACTAGGGCCTTCCAGATAGGCCAACCGGTTTTGGCCCGGGACTACCGTACCGAGAAATGGCAGCCTGGAACTATCTGCACACGATTAGGACCACTGATGTATACCGTGGACATCGGAGACAACATAATAAGGCGCCATGCTGACCAAATCATCAAGTCATCCGAAAAGGGACAACCTACACCACCACTCTATACATCTAACGATGAAGTAGAGATACCCATATCTACCTCCGATCCGGTGATACTGGAGCCCGATGAACCCGACACTGGCCTTCAAGCCGAATCAGCCTTGCCAGAAGAACCTACTACACCACCAGAAACTACTACACCCCCGAGGCGTTATCCGGACCGAGTCAGGAAGCCTCCTGAGAGACTAACTTATAATTAATTAATACAGCAATGTATATTATTTTGCATATAACATGTAATTAATAATTACTTAAAATATGATGTACTAGTTAGCTAGAAGGGGAGGAATTGTGGTGTATGTGCCTTTAAGAGCAATTATGGTGTATGTGCCTTTAAGAGCCCCAGGTGTGCGTAATGCCGGTAATTGCCACTTGGGCTATATAAGCCTGTGTATTGTGTATATCCTTTAGAACCCCTCCCCCAGACTTGCTTAGTAAATACCTATGAACCAACTCCTGTCTTCAGTGTCTTTATCTACACACGGACACTACACTCTTGATGTCTTTAACGGTTCATGATGTTCCCCCTATGAATATGAAACTGTTTTCCTTTGTCTGGGTAAACATCTAGATGGCCTTTATCTACAGGCCAATCTGACTGGATCTGCATCCAATCCATATGTATGTGGTTCTGTCTGGTTTTGTTTTCTCGAAAACGGCCTTCCAGAACTTACTGTGGGCTGAATCCACAAAGGCTGTCTGGGGACTGCAGGAACCATTTTAAAGTGTCGCAAAAAGCTGGTCACGGGGTTTGGCGGCCATTTTGTGTGCCCCTTTTTCTGGGCTTCTTTTAAAACAGTCTTTAAAATTAAGGCCTTTTCTGCCAATAGACCCTTATAGGACAATGTTCAAATTTTGCGAATCTTACATCATCCATATGTCCCTCTGGTCAGCTGCCCCCTCCCTCAAAATGGGAAGGAAGTGGCTGCTGGCCAGTGGGCGGGAGCGGAATTTTGGGCAGCAGGAGGTCATGGGCCGCCCGGCACCGAGGGATAGGTCGTCAGCAATCAGGTAATTCATGGGGAGGGGGTTTCAGGAGGGTCTCACATTTGGAAAGGTGTGGGGGAGGGGGGGAGCCTGAGATCCTAACTCATCCCGTTCACCCATCACCCCTGTGCTCACTGACCTACAGTGGCTCCCGGTTAAGCAATGCTTCGGTTTTAAAATTCTCATCCTTCTTTTCCAATCCCTCCATGGCCTTGCCCCTCCCTATCTCTCTGACATCCTCCAGCCCCATGACCCTCCGAAATCTCTGCTCCTCCAATTCTGGCCTCTTGCGCATCCCAGATTTTCCTCACCCCTCCATTGCCGGCCGTGCCTTCAGCTGCCAAGGCTGTAAGCTCTGCAGATCCCTCCCTAAACCTCTCTGCCTCCCCGCCTCTCTCTCCCCCTTTAGATGCTCCTTAAAACCTACCTCTTTGACCAAGCTTTTGGTCACCTGTCCTAATATCCCCTTATGTGGCTCGGTGTCAAATTTAGTTGAATAATGCCCTGTAAAGTACCTTGGGACATTTTACTATGTTAAAGGTGCTATATAAATGCAAGCTGTTGTTGTTGTAAGGCTCAGTATCACAATGGTGTTGCTTTTACCCACTGAGCCCCATAAATGTGTGGGTCATCTTTCCCTTCTCTTGAAGTGGACAGACTGGGAGACAGCTTTCGTCCAGGTTATTAAATCAACACTTTTATTGCTGTTCTTTTAGGAAACCGTCCTTATTTATCTGTTTGCTGTGGCAGGACCACTGAATGACTCTGGCTAACTGAACATAATTCTCTTTAACGATGTTCTAACACCAGCTTAAGCCTGTACCATTGTGTTAGGCATTACTGTGTTTTGTATATAGAGTTTGCATGTACGGAGCATGGCCCCTTTAAGAGTGCGGGAAAACGCAGGCAAACGCGATGACGTCACGTCGCAAACCACGTGACCGCCCAGGCAGTCCTCGTGGCATCTCCGTTGAGTAAAGACCTGTTTCATTGTTCTCCTGCGTCGATCTCAATTATTCGTAGGAATTCGGCAGTTCCTACATTGGTGACCCCGTTTTTGTGAACGTTTTCACAGAAGAAGAGCACAGCATGGAGGTAAACGCCGTTTCGCTAAAGTTACCACAGTTCTGGGAGCAGCAAGCGCGCTCGTGGTTTATTCAGGTCGAGGCCCAGTTCACCCTGAGGAACATCGATGCGGATCAGACCAAGTATCTTTACGTAGTCTCCGCACTCGACAGCTCTACCGCCTCTCGGATCGTCAGCCTCCTCGAAAATCCACCAACGGAGCGCAAGTATGAAACCCTCAAAGCGCAGTTACTGCAAGTTTTCGGGCTCACAAAATAGGAGCGCGCCCGTCGATTACTCGCTATGCCCGGGCTCGGGGACTCGAAGTCTTCAGAGTTGATGAGCCAAATGCTCACACTCCTGGGCTCAGAACGGGAATTTTTCCTATTCCGCGAAATTTTCCTCAGCCAACTGCCTGAACAGGTACAAACTGCCCTGGCCAGATCTGAAGCTAAAGATTGCGCAACACTCGCGGCAGAGGCTGACAAAATTTTCACTGTAACTCGGCAGCAATGCGCCGCCACGGGACACCCACCCCCCACAGACGCCGCCGCAGCTCGTCAGACTGCTGGGCTGTGTTTCTACCACGCGCAGTTCAGCGCGAAGGCGAAGCATTGCCGCCCTTCCTGCAGTTTTCTCCCCCAAAAAAACCGAGCATCATCTGACACTGTGGCCACCGAGGAACGGGTCTAACGGGCACCCCGCGGCCGCGATGGCGATCGGCAACGCGGGAAAATTGCTGTTCATCACCGATACCTTCTCCGGTCGTCGTTTTCTGTGCGACACCGGAGCGCAGTGCAGCATTTTACCCGCGTCCGCCCTCGATGTGCAGACGGGGAATCACGGCCCCGCCCTTGAAGCGGCCAATGGCGGCACAATTCGGACCTTCAGCAGGCGGCGAGTGGAGTTGTGCCTCGGGGGGCAACGTTTTCACTGGGAGTTTGTTGCGGCCAATGTTTCCCAGCCCCTCCTCGGCGCGGATTTCCTGTGCGTCAACAGCCTCCTGGTCGACATTTGGAACCTGCGGCTGATCAACGCAGCCACTTTTAATTCTCTTCCGCGTTATCGCAGTAACACTACGTCACGCACCGTCTCCTGTGCGTTCCCGACTCCTGATGAGTTCGCTCGCCTGCTCAGCGAATTCCCCAACCTGACAAGACCCACGTTCTCCTCCACAGCCACGAAACATGGTGTGGAACACCACATCACCACCAACGGCCCCCCGGTCTACGCGTGGGCCCGGCGCCTGGAACCTGGCAAGCTGACGGTCGCAAAGGCGGAGTTCGCCACCATGGAACGGCTAGGGATTATTCGCCGGTCGAATAGTCCCTGGTCTTCACTCCTCCATATCGTCCCGAAGCCTGGCGGTGGATGGCGGCCATGTGGCGACTATCGACAACTAAACAACACCACCACTCCTGATCGGTACCCGATTCCCCATATTCAGGATTTCTCTGCCCATTTGGCAGGGAACACCATTTTCTCAAAAGCCGGCCTCGCCCGAGGCTACCACCAAGTCCCAGTTCATCCACAGGACGTCCAGAAGACCACAGTCATCACCCCATTCGGCCTCTTCGAGTTTTTACGGATGCCGTTTGGGTTAAAGAACACCGCCCAGGCTTTCCAACGCCTGATGGACTCCGTACTGCAGGACCTCAAGTTCCTCTTTGTCTACCTGGACGATATTCTCATTGCCAGTCCTACCATGGAAGAACATACCTGTCACCTACGCACCCTTTTTCGACGCTTCAGCCAACACAGCCTGATTATCAACCTGGCCAAGTGTCAGTTTGGCCTGCACCAAATTGACTTCCTGGGGTATCACATCACTTCAGAGGGAACGGTTCCTTTACCTTCGAAGGTAGAGGCGGTGACATCCTTTCCATGCCCGCAGAACATAAAGGCCCTGCAGGAATTCCTAGGCATGGTAAATTTTTACCACCGTTTCGTGCCTAAGGCGGCACTACTCATGCGGCTCCTGTACGAGGCCCTCAAGGGCAAGACTGGCAAGAACCCGGTAGACTGGACGGACGACATGGCCCAAGCGTTCGCCGACACCAAAAGCGCCTTAGCCAACGCGACTATGCTGGCACACCCGCTGCCAGGAGCCACCATCGCCCTCACCACCGATGCGTCAGACTACGCAGTCGGTGCCGTGCAACAGCAGTGGGTGAATGGGATGTGGCAGCCGTTGGCATTCTTCAGCCGTCAACTACGGCAGAATGAGAGAGCATACAGCACGTTCAACCGGGAGTTGTTCGCCCTTTTTCTGGCCATCCGCCATTTTTGGTTCCTTCTGGAAGAACGTCCTTTCACCGCTTTTGTGGACCATAAGCCGCTGACCTTTGCAATGTCCAAGACCGCCGAACCGTGGTCAGTCTGACAGCAGCGTGAACTGACCTACATATCCGAATTCACCACGGATATACAGCACGTGGCCGGTAAGGACAGCCTGGTGGCAGATTGCCTCTCCTGTGTGTCGTCAATACGGTTCATTTGGGCATCGACTACGCCCTCATGGCAGCGGACCAAGCCTCAGACCCGGAAGTCCAAGCTTACAGAATGGCCATCACCGGCCTCCAGTTGGCCGACGTCAAGTTTCATTCGGCAGGTACCACGCTGTTGTTTGACGTCTCCATACAGGATCCTCGCCCCGTCGTGCCGGTCGTCTGGCGCCGCAAAGTGTTCGATGCCATACATGGGTTGTCACACCCTGGAATGAAGGCCTCTCAGAAACTGATGCCCGCGAAACTTGTATGGCATGGCATGCATAAGGATGTCCGCGGCTGGGCCAACACCTGCGTGGTCTGCCAAAAGGCAAAGGTACAGCGCCACATCAAAGCTCCGTTGGCCGCCTTCACAGTTCCAGAGCGACGTTTTGACCATGCCAATGTGGACCTGGTAGGACCACTCCCACCCTCCCATGGTTTTTCACACATCCTGACCATGGTTGACCGCACCACCAGATGGCCAGAGGCGGTTCCCCTGTCATTCACTACTTCAGCGGACGTGGCCAAGGCGTTCATTTCCTCCTGGATCACCCGTTTCGGAGTGCCTGCAGATATTTCGTCAGACAGGGGGCCGCAGTTTTCCTCCAAACTCTGGAATGCAGTGGCCCAAGGACTCGGTGTCAAATTACAACGCACCACAGCCTACCACGCACAGGCAAATGGCCTCTGCGAACGCTTCCACCGCTCAATGAACGCCGCCCTGAGGGCCAGCCTCCAGGACGCTGGATGTGTAGACAGGCTACCGTGGGTCCTGTTGGGCCTTTGCACGGCCGCCAAAGAAGACCTTCACTCTTCATCTGCAGAACTCGTGTACGGTCAGCCGCTGCGAGTCCCAGGGGACTTCCAACCAATATCGACGGAGCCATGGTCCTCATCTGCCCAGCTTGCTAGTCACCAAGAGGCGGCCAGATGTTTCACACCGGTGCTCACTTCGCACCACGGGCTGTAGAGGTCACACGTTCCCGCGGAGCTTCACAAGGCTGAGTACGTTTTTATTCGCCGTGACGCACATAGGGATCCGCTCAAGACCCCATACACCGGTCCCTTCCGCATGTTGGAAGCAGGGGACAAAACCATCACGGTAGATGTCGGTGGTAAACCGGACCACATTTCGGTTGATCGCTTAAAGCCAGCACATTTGGACCTCAACCACCCCGTCGAGACAGCACAACCGCCGAGACAGGGTCGGCCACCCATCGTCGTTACGGCAGACCAAGTGCAACCGCCCGCCAAACCGCCGGCCGCCCTGCAGCCTCCGCCTCGAGAGTACAGGAGTTGTTCTGACAGGCTCGTCAGACCCCCTCACCGTTTGACTTTGTCCGTTAAAGCGAATTCTGGGGGGGCGCATGTGGCAGAATCACTGAATGACTCTGGCTAACTGTATATAATTCTCTTTAATGATGTTCTAACACCAGCCTAAGCCTGTACCATTGTGTTAGGCATTACTGTGTTTTGTATATAGAGTTTGCATGTACGGGGCGTGGCCCCTTTAAGAGCGCGGGAAAACGCGGGCAAACGCAATGACGTCACGTCGCAAACCCAGGCAGTCCTCGTGGCATCTCCGTTGAGTAAAGACCTGTTTCATTGTTCTCCTGCGTCGATCTCAATTATTCGTAGGAATCGGCAATTCCAACATTGTTGTGATTTATGGGTTTGGGTGCCGCTTAGGGCTGTGTCAATATTGTGTCCTGCTGTTTATTAACTTTGGGGATCTCTGAATTATCTGATGTGTGATCTCAATTCAAAATCTCACATGATGATGTGATTGACACTGACAGAACATTGATCGGTTCTGTTACTATTTCAGTAAAGCATGTTTTTTTATACAGCAGCTGATAGAAAAATAATCTTTTTATTATGTTCCATCTGTCAGTGAACTTGTACAGGGAATGTGTTCTGATACCTTCAACCATATAGAGAACCTTCCTCCCTCTCTCTCTCTCTCTCTCACTTTTTACTCATGAACTGTACTGAAATCTATGTGCTCTATATCTGGTTAACAGCGGTTGACACTGGTTAACAGTAGCTAACACCGGATTGTAGGAATGTCTAGTTCCTATCCAAAGACTGAGGTCCACTCAGGCGCTTAAACAAAACAAAGTTTAATGGAAACTAACAGGTTTAAACAAGTAACTGCAGGAGAACATCGAGTGTAGGTCTATTCAGTTCGGAGGCTCCACGAGGACTGCTGGCTGGCCCCGTGGTTGACGTAATGACGTCATCACATTCTTCCCGCCAGTGGGGGATCACGTGATGTACGGCGTGACGTCATCACGTTTACCCGCGCTGTTAAAGTGATCACGCTCTATACAAGTAAACAGTACAATTAAAGATACAGGGGGCACGGTGGCATAGTGGTTAGCACTGTTGCCTCACAGCGCCAGGGACCCGGGTTCAAATCTGGCCACGGGCGACTGTCTGTGTGGAGTTTGCACATCCTCTGGGTGCTCCGGTTTCCTCCCACAGTCCAAAGATGTGCAGGTTAGGTTGATTTGGCTATGATAAATTGACCCTTAGTGTTGGGGGATTAAATACGTGGGGTTACGGGGATAGGGTGGGATATGTGTCGGTGCAGGCTCGATGGGCCGAAATGGCCTCTATCTGCACTGTAGATTCTGTGATTCTGTGATTCAGGCTGTAGCTAACATGATGTTAAAGGGAATTATATACAAACGGTCTGAGTCCTTTAGTGGCTCTGCCACATGCGCCCCCCCAGAATTGTCTTTAACAGCAAAAGTGAGACGGCGAGGAGGCCTGACAAGCCTGTCCGAGCGACTTCTGTAACCCTGAAGTGGAAGCTGATGGCCGGTGGTCGAGCTGCTGGGTGGTTGTGGTGGAGCTGGCACAGCGACTGTGGGCGGTCGGCCCCGTTTTGGCGGTTGAGCGATTTCGACTGGGCTGTCCAGGTCTAAGTGCGCCAGCTTCAGCCGGTCAACCGATATGTGGTCCGGTTTACCTCCGATATCGACCGAAAAGGATTTGTCTCCCGGCTCTATGACGCGGAAGGGACCAGTGTAAGGAGGCTTGAGCGGGTCCCGGTGAGCGTCGTGGAGAATAAACACGTACTCGGTGCTTTTCAGCTCAGTTGGGAGGTGGGAGCTCTGTAAGCCGTGATGCAACGTAGGCACTGGAGCGAAACATCTGGCCGCTTCCTGGTGGCTGACGAGTTGCTGGGATGTGGACCATGGCTCTGTTGGAGACGGGAGGAAATCCCCTGGTACTCGTAGAGGTTGGCGATGTACGAGTTCTGCCGAGGAGGATTGTAAATCTTCTTTGGGTGCTGTACGAAGACCCAAAAGGACCCAGGGGAGTCTGTCCACCCATCCCGCGCCTTGAAGACTGGCCCGCAGAGCGGCTTTGAGCGACCTGTGGAATCGCTCACACAGGCCGTTCGCCTGTGGATGATAGGCGGTGGTGCGATGTAGTTTGGTGCCGAGCCCCTGAGCCACAGCATTCCAGAGCTCAGAGAAAAACTGCAGTCCACGATCGGAAGAGATGTCCGCCGCTACACCGAAACGAGCAACCCAAGAGGAGATTAAAGCTCTGGCCACGTCTGCCGAAGTGGTGGAAACCAAAGGAACTGCCTCTGGCCATCTAGTGGTGTGGTCTACCATTGTGAAGATGTGTGTAAAACCTTGAGAAGGTGGAAGCGCCCCCACGAGGTCAACATTCACGTGGTCGAATCGATGCTCTGGAACAGCGAAAGTGGAAAATGGAGCTTTTACATGGCGTTGTACCTTGGCCTTTTGGCAGACCACGCAGGTGTTGGCCCAGTCGCACACATCCAGGTGCATACCCCTCCAGATGAATTTTGACGGCATCAGCCTTTGCGAGGCCCTCATGCCAGGGTGTGACAAACCGTGTATGGCGTCGAAGACTTTTCTGCACCAGGCGACTGGAACTATAGGGCGGAGAACTCCCATGGAGACGTCGCAAAGTAGCGTGGTGCCTGCGGCATGGAATTTGACGTCGGCCGCATGGAAGCTAGAGGGTCTGGTCCTGTATGCTTGGACCTCCAGGTCCAAGGCTTGATCTGTAGCCATGAGGGCATAGTCGATTCCAAGCTGGACTGCGTGCACAGTCGCGCGGGAGAGACAGTCCGCCACCAGGTTGTCTTTGCCGGACAAATGCTGAATGTCCGTGGTGAATTCAGAAATGAACGTCAGGTGACGTCGTTGCCAAGCTGACCACGGTTTGGCGGTCTTGGCCATAGCGTACGTTAGTGGCTTGTGGTGCACATAAGCCGTGAACGGACGTCCCTCTAGTAAGAACCGGAAATGACGATTGGCTAGAAAAAGGGCCAGCAACTCCCGGTTGAAAGTGCTGTACTTTCTTTCATTTCGCCGTAGCTGACGGCTGAAAAATGCAAGCGGTTGCCACGTCCCATTCACCCACTGTTCCTGCACTGCGCCGATTGCGTAGTCGGATGCGTCTGTGGTAAGGGCAATGGTGGCACCTGGAAGCGGGTGCGCCAGCATGGTTGCTTTGGCCAAGGCGCCTTTGGTGTCGACGAACGCCCGGTCCATCTCGGGTGTCCAGCTGATCGGATCCTTACCGGACTTGGCCTTGAGGGCCTCGTACAAGGGCTGCAGAAGTAGAGCCGCCTTAGGGACAAACCGATGATAAAAATTTAACTTCCCGAGGTACTCCTGTAGGGCCTTGATGGAAAGATGTAACCGCCTCGACCTTCGTCTTTAAGGGAATTGCGCCGTCTGAGGTAATGCGGTGGCCCAAGAAATAAATCCGCTGCAGGCCGAACTGGCACTTGGCCGGGTTGATAATCAAACCATGCTGACTGAGGCGTGTGAAGAGGGTACGCAGATAGCGGATGTGCTCCTCTTTGCTAGGGCTGGCGATAAGGATGTCATCGAGGTAGACGAAGAGGAATTTTAGGTCCCGAAGCATGGAGTCCATTAAGCGCTGGAAAGCCTGTGCAGCATTCTTCAAGCCAAACGGCAGCCGCAGAAATTCAAACAGGCCGAATGGGGTGATGACTGTGGTTTTCGGGACGTCTTGCGGGTGCACGGGGACCTGGTGGTAACCGCGGACGAGGTCGACTTTCGAAAAAAAGATATTTCCCGCCAAATGGGCCGAGAAATCTTGGATATGCGGGATCGGGTACCGGTCAGGAGTAGTGGCGTCATTCAGGCGTCGGTAGTCGCCGCATGGCCGCCATCCGCCGCCGGGTTTCGGAACAATGTGGAGAGGCGAAGACCAGGGACTATTCGACCGGCAAATAATCCCCAGCCGCTCCATCATGTCGAACTCCGCTTTCGCAGCCGCGAGCTTGCCGGGTTTGAGTCGTCGGGCCCGTGCGTAAACCAGGGGGCCGGTGGTGGTGATGTGATGTTCCACACCATGTTTAGTAGCCAAGGAGGAGAAAGTGGGCCTGGTCAGATCTGGGAACTCTCTGAGGAGCCGAGTGAAGTCGTCTGGAGGTGGGAACGCACAGAAGACAGTGCGCGGCATGGCGTTACCGCGGTGGCATGGGATGGAGTGGAACGTGGCCGCATTGATCAACTGGCGGTGCCTGACATTGACCAGGAGGCCGTTGGCACACAAAAAATCTGCCCCAAGGATGGCCTGCGTGACTTTGGCCATGATGAATTCCCAGTGGAAACACTGGCCGCCGAAACACACCTGGACCCACCGCCTTCCGAAGGTCCGAACGGCCGCGCCATTAACTGCAGCGAGGGCGGGGCCGTGTCCCCCAGCTAGTATATCGAGATGCGACGCAGGTAGGATGCTACACTGCGCCCCGGTATCGCAAAGGAAACTTCGACCAGAAAGGGAGTTGGTGATGAAAAGAAGCTTCCCTGAGTCTCCGATGGCCACCGCAGCCGCGGGGCACTCGTTAGACCCGGTCCTCTTTCACCAGGGTGTCTGTCGATGTTTTTTTCTTTTGTGCGAAAAACTGCAGGGAGGGCGGCAGCCTCTTGCTTTCGCGCCAAAACGGGCATGGTAAAAGCACAACCCCGCTGATTGAGGAGCTGGAGCAGCGTCTGTGGGGGAGGGGCGCCTTGCGGCCACAGTGCTGTTGTGTCACTGCGAAGATCTTGTCCGCTTCAGCAGCAAGCTCCACGCAGTCTGTGACTTCGGACCTGGCTAGGGCAGCCTGAATTTGCTCTGGGAGTAGGCTGAGGAATAGCTCCCTGAAGAGGAAGCATTCCGGTTCGGACCCAAGGAGTGTGAGCATCTGGCTCATGAGCTCGGACGGCTTGGAGTCCCCGAGGCCGGGCATAGCGAGCAGCCGGTGAGCGCGCTCCGACTTCATGAGCCCGAAGACCTGCAGCAACCGTGCCTTTAAGGTGTCATAATTGCGATCAGTAGGCGGACTACCGAGTAGGCTGATGACCTGCGAGGCTGTGGCGCTGTCAAGGGCGGAGACCACGTAATAATAACGGGTCTGATCCACAACGATGTCCCTGATGGCGAACTGGGCTTCAGCCTGGATGAACCACATGGCTGATTGTTGCTCCCAGAACTGCGGTAGCTTCAAGGTAACGGCGTTCGTTTCCATGTTGATTATCTTCTGTGAAAACCATTCACAAAAGTCGGGGTCACCAATGTAGGAATGTCTAGTTCCTATCCAAAGACTGAGGTCCACTCAGGTGCTTAAACAAAACGAAGTTTAATGGAAACTAACAGGTTTAAACAAGTAACTGCAGGAGAACATCGAGTGTAGGTCTATTCAGTTCAGAGGCTCCACGAGGACTGCTGGCTGGTCCCGTGGTTGACGTCATGACGTCATCACGTTCTTCCCGCCAGTGGGGGGAATCACATGATGTACGGCGTGACGTCATCGCGTTTACCCGCGCTGTTAAAGTGATCATGCTCTATACAAGTAAACAGTACAATTAAAGATACAGGCCTAGAAATTCAGTTGGCGCCGCGCCAGGGCTTTAGCGCCGGAAATTTAGCGCCGGCGCTAAGTCCCCCTGTGCGCGCCAAAAATTCAGTAGCGCCGCGCCCAAACGGCTGCCGGCGCTACAGGAGGGTGTCAGCGCCTCGAAATGGGCGCTGACTGCCGCATTGCGGTGCAATTCCGGCGCTGCGGCACCCGATGCGGTGCGGCAGGCTGGGGAAGTGCAGGCCTCCTCCTTCAGTTAAGGAGGAGCTGCCTGCACCCGCGCGCTGGCCGTTGAAATCTTGAAAAAAATGAGCCCAGCACCTCGGAGAAGTGCCGGGCTCGCAGGCCAGACGCATCTGTTCCGCGGGGGGGGGTGGAGGAGTCCGGGGAGGGAGGTGCGGGCAGGCGGCCAGCGGGAAAGCGGCCGGCTGCCGCGCGACCTTAATGCGCCGGCGCTAACTCGCGTAGGACTCTGCTGAAACATCGTTAGTTGCGGCTGCCACGGGCGAGGCGGCCGCAACTCAATTTCGGCGTTGGGGCCCGTCACCACGGCAACCGGGACGCTGCGCACACCGATGACGTCATCGGTGCCGGCGCAGCGCAACCGGTCTAACGCCGATGGCAGGGCCCCACTGAATTTACAAACCGGCCATAACTCCGGCGCTAGGCCCTCTAGCGCCTCAAATGGGGCGCTAACCCTACTGAATTTTCAGCCCACAGACTCAGGTTGCAGCTAACATGTTGGTAAAGGGAATTATATACAAACGGTCTGAAGGCAAAAGAGAATATGGCAGGGCTGGAAGGCATTTATTTTAATGCAAGGAGTCTTGCAAATAAGGTGGATGAACTGAAGTTGTTGTTGAACACATGGGAGTACGATATTGTTGCTATCACGGAGACATGGTTGAGGGAGGGTCAGGACTGGCAGCTCAATATTCCGGGGTATAGAATCTTCAGGCGAGACAGAGGGGGGTGTAAAAGGGGAGGGGGTGTTGCAATATTAATTAAGGAGTCAATTACTGCTGTAAGGAGGGATGATATATTAGCGGGTTCCTCTAATGAGGCCATATGGGTAGAACTTAAAAACAAAAAGGGGGCAAGCACTTTGCTGGGAGTGTACTATAGGCCCCCAAACAGTCAGGGGGAGATAGAGGAACAGATATGTAGGCAAATCTCAGAAAAGTGCGAAAATAATAGGGTAATAATAGTGGGGGATTTCAACTTCCCCAATATAAATTGGGATAGTCAGAGTGTGAAAGGCATAGAGGGTGCAGAATTCTTAAAGTGCATCCAGGAGAGCTTTTTGAGCCAACATGTAGAAAGTCCTACAAGAGAGGGGGCGGTACTGGACCTAATTCTGGGGAATGTAGCCGGGCAAGTGGTGGAAGTGTCAGTAGGAGAGCATTTTGGCGACAGTGACCACAATTCGGTGAGATTTAAGGTGGTCATGGAAAAAGACAAAGACGGCCCGGAAATAAGGGTTCTAAATTGGGGGAAGGCCGATTTTAATATGATAAGGCAGGATCTGGCCAAATTGGACTGGGAGCAGCTACTTATAGGAAAATCCGCATCAAAACAGTGGGAGACTTTCAGAAGGGAAATAGAGAGAGTACAACGCCAACATGTTCCTGTAAAGGTCAAGGGTGGGACCAACAAGCAAAGGGAACCTTGGATGACAAGGGATATACAAAAATGCATTAGAAATAAAAGGGGGGCTTTTGGCAGTTACAAAAGACTAAAGACGGAAGAAGCCCTAGAGGAGTATAAAAAATGCAGGGGCATACTTAAAAAAGAAATTAGGAGGGCGAGGAGGGGCCATGAAATAACACTGGCGAGCAAAATAAAGGAAAATCCTAAGATGTTTTATAAGTATATTAAGGGCAAGAGGATAACCAGGGAAAGGGTAGGGCCCATTAGGGACCAAAGTGGCAATCTGTGTGTAGAGCCAGATGATGTAGGCGGGGTTTTAAATGAATTTTTTGCATCTGTGTTCACTATGGAGAAAGACGATGCAGACATAGAAATCGGGCAAGGGGGCTGTGACATACTTGAACATATTAGCATCAAGAGGGAGGAGGTGCTAGCGGTTTTAGCAGGCCAAAAAGTGGATAAATCCCCAGGCCCAGACGAGATGTATCCCAGGCTGCTGTGGGAGGCAAAGGAGGAGATTGCAGGGGCTCTGACACAAATTTTCAGAACCTCTCTGGCCACAGGGGACTGGAGAACAGCTAACGTAGTACCATTATTCAAGAAGGGTAGCAGGGATAAACCAGGGAATTACAGGCCAGTGAGCCTAACATCTGTGGTAGGGAAATTATTGGAAAAAATTCTGAGGGACAAAATTAGTCTCCACTTGGAGAGGCAAGGATTAATCAGGGATAGTCAGCATGGCTTTGTCAAGGGTAAATCATGTCTGACAAATCTGATTGAATTTTTCGAGGGGGTGACTAGGGGGGTGGATGAGGGAAATGCTGTGGATGTGGTTTACATGGACTTCAGTAAAGCTTTTGACAAAGTCCCGCATAGGAGACTGGTCAAGAAGGTAAGAGCCCATGGGATCCAGGGTGCCTTGGCGCGTTGGATCATAAACTGGCTGAGTGGCAGGAGGCAGAGGGTGATGGTCGAAGGTTGCTTTTGTGACTGGAAGCCTGTGTCCAGTGGGGTACCTCAGGGATCGGTGCTGGGTCCCTTGTTGTTTGTGATCTACATAAATGATTTGGATGAGAATGTAAAAGGTATGATCAGTAAGTTCGCAGATGACACGAAAATTGGTGGGGTGGTAAATTGCGAGGAGGAAAGCCTCAGGCTACAGGACGATATAAACGGGTTGGTCAGATGGGCGGAAAAGTGGCAAATGGAATTTAACCCTGAAAAGTGCGAGGTGATGCATTTTGGACGGACAAATAAGGCAAGGGAATACACAATGAGTGGTAGGACCCTAGGAAGTACAGAGGGTCAGAGGGACCTTGGTGTACATGTACATAGATCCCTGAAGGCAGCGGAACAGGTAGATAAGGTGGTTAAAAAGGCATATGGGATACTTGCCTTCATTAGCCGAGGCATAGAATATAAGAGCAGGGAGGTTATGATGGAGCTGTACAAAACGCTGGTGAGGCCACAGCTGGAGTACTGTGTGCAGTTCTGGTCGCCTCACTATAGGAAGGATGTGATTGCTTTGGAGAGGGTGCAGAGAAGATTCACCAGGATGTTACCTGGGATGGAGCGCCTCAGCTATGAAGAGAGGCTGGACAGGCTGGGGTTGTTTTCCTTGGAGCAAAGAAGGCTGAGGGGGGACCTGATTGAGGTGTACAAAATGATGAGGGGCATAGATAGGGTAGACAAAGAGGAACTTTTCCCCTTAGTAGGGGGGTCAATAACAAGGGGGCATAGATTCAGGGTAAGGGGCAGGAGATTTAGAGGGGATTTGAGGAGGAACTTTTTCACCCAGAGGGTGGTTGGAATGTGGAACTCAATGCCTGAAAGGGTGGTAGAGGCAGGAACCCTCACAACATTCAAGAAGCATTTGGATGAGCACTTGAAATGCCATTGCATACAAGGCTATGGACCAAATGCTGGAAAATGGGATTAGACTGGACAGGGATGGATGGGCGGCGCAGACACGATGGGCCGAAGGGCCTCTTTCTGTGCTGTAAAACTCTATGACTCTAAACTCTATGACTCCTTTAGTGGCTCCGCCACAGGATCATGCAATCTCCTTTCACATTCTCCAAGGTTATCATCAAGGCCATTCTTTTAGTTCCCAGATTGGCACAAGGGACACCTTATCTACTAGAATTCTATTTATGTACAAGCTTGGACAGATCTCCAGAGGAATCAATGCACCTATTAAGACTTTGCATTCCTTTTGATAGTTGCAGAAATTAAAGGCCCGATTATAATCCGGAGTGGGAATCGAGCGGGCAGGGGGAGCAAGGCAAGCATCAAACCCCCAACCTTGGTAACGTGAGGCCCAGGTGATTTTAACTCATGGGCCTCATCCACATGTCCCTCTGGTCAGCTGCCCCCTTCCTCGAAACGGGAAGGAAGTGGCTACTGGCCAGTGGGCGGGAGCGGAATCTTGGGCAGCAGGAGGCCATGGGCCGCCCGGCACCGACGGATAGGTCGTCGACAATCAGGTAAGTCGCAGGGAGGGGGTTTCAGGAGGGTCTCACATTTGGAAAGGTGTGGGGGAGGGGGGGAGCCCGAGATCCTAACTCATCCCATTCACCCATAACCCCTGTGCTCACTGACCTACACTGGCTCTCGGTTAAGCAACGCTTCGGTTTTAAAATTCTCATCCTTGTTTTCAAATCCCTCCATGGCCTCGCCCCTCCCTATCTCTCCAACATCCTCCAGCCCCACAACCCTCCGAGATCTCTGCTCCTCCAATTCTGGCCTCTTGCGCATCCCAGATTTTCCTCACCCCTCCATTGGCATGATGCCTTCAGCTGCCAAGGCCATAAGCTCTGGAGATCCCTCCCTAAACCTCTCTGCCTCACTTCCTCTCTCTCCCCCTTTAGACGCTCCTTAAAACCTACCTCTTTGACCAAGCTTTGTCCTGATATCTCCTTATGGGGCTCGGTGTCAAATTTAGTTGAATAATGCCCCTGTGAAGCACTTTGGGACATTTTACTATGTTAAAGGTGCTATATAAATGCAAGTGTTGTAGGAAAAATGATTCCTCGGAAACTAGACTTTGAGTAAGAGAGACAACTTTATTAAATGACAGAGCTCTGGGAGAAGCGTCTGCAACCACGCGGTCTGCGAGAACACCTTCTCCTCGATTGTAGTACATGCCGAGCTTATATACAATTCCAAGAAGTTCGTTTTAGATCATTTACATTCATCCAATCAATTTGTTTATTAGCACATATCATTATTTTCCTCCAGTCAGGAGTTTACACACTCGTGTTGCCAATTCTGCCTCTTCAGTGATTGCGAAAGGTCTTCGTTCCGTCTTGTTCCGTCCGCGTCACCGGCGGAATGTGATTAGTTCGATAATAGGGTACCAGTGACCCTTGTTAGTCCTCAGTGATTCAATTAGTCCCAGTCAGGACACGAGATGAACTTTGTTCCAGCCATGCGTAAGCGTGGCATGTCTCATTGTGCAGTGATTCAATTAGTCCCAGTCAGCAAATTTGTTGTTTGTGTCTTTTCCAGCAAAATCTTGTCCAGCAAAATGGTCTTTTCCAGCAAAATCTTGTCCAGCAAAATTTTATTCTAACAGTCCCTCCTCTTGGTCCTGGAGCACGGTTCATTTGCTCCCAGATGACCATCCTCGGTCCCCCTTTCGTCGGTGCTTACAGCCACTGGCTTATGTCCGGGGGTTCGGTTGCTCCTTCGACAGTGTCGTATTGGTGTTCTTCGTCCCTTGGTAGCAGGTTGGTGTGTTCCTCCTTGATAGAGGCGATCGGCATCACGGTTTTCATAGCAGTTTGGCAACACAACTTTATAAGGCTCAGCGCACAACACATCAACATACAAATTACAACTATTATTATTATCCCTTGTGTAGGATTCGCAAAATTGGATTTCATATTAATAAGGATCAATGGGCAGAAGAGGCCATGATTTTAAAGACTGTTTTAAAAGAAGCCCAGAAAAAGGGGCATACAAAATGGCCACTGTATCATGCGACCAGCTTATTGGGACACTTTAAAATGGTTCCTGCACAACCTCAGACAACTATGTGGATTGAACCCATAGCAAGTTCTGGAAGCTGTTTCTGAGAGAACAAAGCCAGACCCACAGGCATGCATATGGATTAGATGCAGATCCACTCAAGATCTGGCTGGAGACAGAGGCCATCTAAATGTTGACCCAGATGAAAGAGACAATAACTTATTCATGAGGACAACACCAAGGGCTCGGTAACAGGATTAGCACGAAATTAAAAAACAATGAAAGCCATTTCAAACCAGAGATGGGCCTGTTACCAGCTGCTTAAAATGATTTAAAATATAATAACTGCCCCGCTGTGCTCAAAGCCCACCAAAAGTTAAAACAAAGACTCACCTGATTTTGGGGGGGGAAGTGAAGCCTCGGGAAGAAAGGTATAACTGAAGAGACTTTTCAGCAGTTGAAACAAGCAGAAGCACCGGGTTGGAAGCGACACTCGAGGCAAGCTGAACAAGCAGCTTGGAGGACACGGCAGTGGGACACGACTCGACAGGGGCAACGACCCCAGGGACAGCTTGGACGAGTGGAGACACAGGACCAGGACGCAGCACCCCGGAACGCAGCTTGAGGAGGAAGACACAGCTTGGGAGAAGACTTTGGAGGAAGCTTGAATCAACAAGCTCGGACAGTCACAAAGAGAGCGGAGAAAAAGGACAGTTTAAAATCGGACAGTCGTTGCAGCCCCAGCAGCCTCGTTTTCAAAACCTTGCACTTCCTAGTGGGATTGGTGAGCATGTTTCTGGCCCTTCACAATCAGATCTAGTTAGGTTTAATAAGGGGGTGGATTTAAGGGTACAATTAACATGAGTTGTTGTCTCTCGATGTTCCATGTGTTTCTTTATTTCATGATGATCTTTGTAGAGTATAAGATGCCTATATTTGCCTTAGTTAGTATAATGTCGTTATGATTTGTTTGTATTTGTTTTTCCCTCCCATGTACCGTACTCTTGTCTTTGTTGCATTTGATTTGATATTTTTCCATTTGCAATAAAATTTCATTTTTATTCATCAAACTTGGTCTACAAGAGTCTTCTCTGCATTGCAGTTCCTGCACCTAAGTCCAGATTATAGAATCTAAGGGGTGAGTGGGTCGAACCACTCAAAGTTTTACTGTGCAAGAGAGAGAGGCCTCTAGAGAGAGAAACCTCAGGGAAACCTCTCGAGGAAAACCCCTTACACTTGCATCATCCACGCTCCCCACCTGGTCTTCCCTAGCAACCAATCAAGCCATCCCCCTGTGCTTGTGGGTTGATGGAGCTTCTTTATTTCTTCTTGGATATGGTTTGCTAGGTTCGTGATATTCTCGGAGCTATCTGGGACATATGTACAGCAGTCTCCCCCGATCAGGGCACAGGTGCCTCCTTGCGCCGCCAACAGGTAATCTAGGGCTATCCTATTCTGTAAGGCGGTGGTCCGGATCGCCATCATTTCGGCACTCATTTCTCTCAGGGACTCAGCCGTATCGTTGGCTATTTGTTCGAGCACTGCTGCCATGTTTATGGATTCCCTTGCTATTTTTCCTGTTCCGTACCAGGGGAATGCTATAGCCCAGAATCTTTCGGTTTCCGTAATAGCTCTATTAACACACTTGGCTGGTTGCCATAACGACTGGTACCCGTAGTGGTGGGTTAGGGAGGATAAATGATGGATGTATGGTACTACGTATCCTATATAGCATGACCCAGTTCAGGTTCGTGGAAGCCACGGATACGCCTTATGAAATAGGTATTATTATAGGCCTCAAATCTGTTCCAAAGTTGGTACATGATCCCAGGTATTCCCCTCCAGGGTAGATTGCTAGTCCGGTTTAGCACTTGGGATAAATTAAACGTTCCCATGTAGGGCCATTCTAGGGCACCTGGTGGTTTAGTACTGGTTTTGGTTAAAGTGTAATTATACTTGCACTTACTCCATCCAACCACTAACCCTGTCTCATCACAGTTTACCAAGCAGACTTCCCCCTCTGCATTGTTTAGTTTTCCCCCTGTGCTGACTAATAGCTCTTCTGGATACCTTCGATTATCGTACTGGGGATGAAACCATCCTTTAAAGTTCGTGGGGTTATACCCTGCCTGTTTCCACTCATGTTCCAGCTGACCTGGATTCAAGCTATTTTGGGTTTGTATGGTATCCTCCTTATTCCAGGTGGTATTAGAGTATAATAACCACCCTACCATCTCCTCTACCTTAAAGGGGATAGGCCTTAATGGGATTCCTCCCCCCGTATGGGTGGGCACATGGGCGCACACCCAGCAGGAGCTTTGGCCCATTTTTGTTCGCATAGACATATGACATATACAGAAAGGTATTTACATGCAATCCTCTCTCTTTACGTAAATGGGGTACCGTGCTTCCCGTGACAATATAAAATAACGCCATTACCCATAATACTCTAAACATGATTAATATATCACTACAGCCCAGTCTTTACAGGAATTTTATGACAAAGGGTATGCAGATCACCTGTAAAACAGATTCAGAAAGTAGCCAGTCAGTCGTCTTTATATACTTTCAATTGTGTCCAATGCTTCCATACTCCTTTACCCCTTATGTCTAGACAGGCACAGGTATCCCCACTGATTATGATTTCATATGGCCCACTCCATTTTGGGGCGAACCCTGGTTTGCTGGGCAGAGTTTTCACCATGACTTTACTATCCGCTGAGGGAACATAAGCCGTCATTATGAGCTCTTGTGCCCGATCCTTGTCCTCCTGATTATCATGGACATTCTTTCGCATCTCCTTTAATTGAGTGCTAAGTTCCAGAACGTACCGTTTTAGTCTATCTTTTAAAGGGCCTACATCGGCCCCACCTGTTATGATGCCTTCTGGCAATTGCATCGCCCGTCCTGCCATCAATTCATAAGGGGTCAAGCCTGTCGTTCGGTTTTCAGTGGCTCGCAGCTTCATTAGGATAATGGGCAATACTTCAGTCCAGGTTTTCCCTGACGTCTGCATTGCCTTTGCCAATGCATTTTTAAGGGTTCGGTTCATTCGTTCCACCATGCCCGAACTTTGAGGGTGGTATGGGATGTGGAATTTTTGTTTAATTCCCATTAATTGACATACCGTTTTTATGACACTCCCGGTAAAGTGGGTACCTTGATCAGAGTCCATTTGAATTGGTATTCCCCACCTGGGGATTACTTCTTCAGCTAAGACTCTGGCAACCGTCAAAGCTGTGCAATTTCGCATGGGGAAAGCCTCTACCCAGCGGGTGAATTGGTCTATGACTACAAGGCAGTATGTTTTGCCGTGTGACGGTGGAAGGGGACCTGTGAAGTCTATTTGTATATGCTCCCAGGGCCCTCGTGGCCTTGGTTGATGTCCCATTTTGACCTTTATGGGTCGCCCGGGGTTATACTGCGCACAGGTGATACATCGATGGCAGTATCTCGCGATATCTCTTCCCATCCCCTTCCACCACCATTCTTTGCTGAGGCTTCCCATCATCGCTTCTCTCCCTGAGTGTACAAGCCCATGGTGGAGTTCTAATAGCGTATTTTGAATGCACTTGGGGGCCATTACCCTGTTATCCTTTCGCCAGACATTATCGCTTCCCCGCTTTGCGCCTTGTTCTTCCCACGTACCTTTTTCGACGTCGGGGGTGTCCTCATGGAGTTCGTCAATACTTATCTCGTCCTCGGAGCTGCTCACAGCAGCTATTGGTATTTCTTCGATCCTTTCTTGCTCTAGCGCCCTTTGTGCTGCTTGGTCCACAGCCTGGTTCCCCTGGTGATTTAACCAGTCCGGGCTAGTCCGGTCCGGTTCCCTCTGATGTGCCTTAATCTTAATTACTGCTAACTGTTGGGGTTTGTCGCTAGCTTCTAGGAGGGCTTCTATCCTCAGCTGGTGTTTTATGGGATTGCCTCCCGTAGTAATGAATCCCCTCCTACCCCATGCAGTCATATAATCATGGACCACCCCAAAGGCATACCTGCTATCTGTGTAAATGTCACAATTTTATTCTCTGACAACTCTAGTGCCCTGGTGAGAGCCACTAGCTCTGCTACTTGGGCCGATAGGCCTCCATCAATCCGTCCTGAATCTACGGTTTTTAATTCGCCATTAACCACTGCCCACCCCATTCGGGGCAGCCCATCTATATACTTGCGTGAACCATCTACGTACAATGTCTCTTCCGCTGTCGCTAAAGGGGTGTCTTTTATCCTATCTTCTTCCAGGTTCATTTGTACGTCCCCACAGTTGTGGGGCTCCCCAGTTCCCAGTATTCCTTCTGCCGGGTTCTCCCCTGTGTCTCTAACAATGGTTACTGCTTTACTCGGAGGGAGGAGGACGGCCTCCCACTTGGCACGTCTCATGTTCGAGACGGATCTTAATTTCCCAGTATTCAGCATCTCTACCAGAGTGTGTTTAGTGTGCAATATAATGGGCCAGAAATTCCAGAACGGGGCTTGCAGCGCGTGCAAGCCCCGTATTTGCACTTACCCCGCGCTCCTGCCGATCAGCTTCTGGGACGCCTGAACTTTGAGAAATAGAAAGCACATTCCCGGGCAGCGTATGACATCACGCCGCCCAGGAGTGCAGCCAGCGCGGACCCAGGAGCGTGCAGTGTAAGTGAGACACGCCCCTTGAGGTCTCAGTTTCACTGGACACGCCCCCAATGTTTCTGTCAAGCTGCTTTGCTTTTTTACATGCAAAGCAGCAGTTTAAATAGGTTTTTGGAAGTTTTTTGAAGATTTTGGTAACTTTTATAAACTTTTTTAAATGTTTACATTATTTTGAGTAATCTGAAGTAGTTTTAAAGAGAATTAAAGCAATTTAAAGACTTTTAAAAGCCCTAAAAGAATTTTTTTAATTCCATTTATTTATTTAGCAATGTCGTCGTCATACGTGTCTTCACACTGTTCCCTTTGGGGAACTGTATGAAGTGGTGGAAGGATTTATGGCCGTGATTAACGCTCATTCCGTGACCGTAACCATCTTTGAACCAGCCATTAGGGCGGTTAGTCCTATGGCGGGAGGGTTTTACGGGCTCCCACAAGCTATACAAGGAGGGGGGGCCACCCACACCCACGGACGCAAATATCCCACTGGATGTCAACCCAGAATTTAGAGCCGGAGCTCCGACTCCACTTGCCGGGACTGTCTGGAGCGGGGTTCGAAACCCTACCCTGATCTGGCCCAGCGGCGGGGATCCTACCGCTATGACAAACGCCCAATCCGATTAGCAACGTGAAATGGCAGCATAGGGCTCCAGTCACGGGGAGGGAAAAGGCGCAGGAAACGTATGGGTGTCACCTTTTGTGCGGAGTGGGCCTTTTGCGTAGCAGTAAGCATCCCCACCGCTGGGCCAGAAGGAGTAGGGTTTTGAACCCCACTCCAGACAGTCCCGGCAAGTGGAGTCGGAGCTCCAACTTTAAATTCTGGGTGAACATCCAGCGGGATACTTGCGTCCGTGGGTGTTGGTGGCCCCCCCCCCTCAGATGGGTTGTGGGAGCCCGTAAAACCCTCCCGCCATAGGACTAACCACCCTAATGGCTGGTTCAAAGATGGTTACGGTCACGGAATGAGCGTTAATCACGGCCATAAATCCTTCCACCACTTCATACAGTTCCCCAAAGGGAACAGTGTGAGGATACGTCCGATGATGACCTCTTGCGCAATGCACCTCCTTGGACCCTCAGTCGCAGATGCGAGGGGGCAAGTCGTGCAAGTGTTAAATTTTTTATTTTATTGACATGTAAAATGTTGGCCCAATAATTCCCTTCCAAATGCGCTAGTACGGTCGGGGTACTTACGCATCTGGCCGGATGAAATGCCGGTTTTCAGCATGCACGGTGCATGTGGGGAAAACCGGCATTTCCTGTCCTCTGAACGAAGGGGTTCAGAGGCAGAACGCGTGCGACTGCACATGCAGCGCGTGCGCAGTATAATTCGCCGCTTTCATTAATGCTTTCAGTGAGGTCCAGTCATTACAACTTACACATGAAAAAAGCATGGGTACCGTTGCTACAGAGGCTGCGGAGGAAGATATTTCTTATCGTGGAGCTTCTGAAAGTATGTATGTCTGTATATATTCCTTTGCATGTTATGTATATATTACTTTACTTATGTGTATGAATGTATTATTTAATTATGACTTTCAGAGAAAGTAACTTATTGGAAAATCATAATTAAAAACATACATTCATAGTAAAGGAATATAAAACATACATACATATACGTAAAGGAATATATGTGGACATACATACATAACTCATTCTCACATTCCATTCACACAGCCACAATTGCTCCTTCTACCTACCGTTATGAAAACCCTTTAAAAAAATAAATAATTTTAACTTTAAAACTTACTTAAAATTTCTTAAAATAACTTCCCTCCCTTTCCCAAACAAAAATATTGCATTTCAAAAGCTCCACGATAAAATATATCTTCCTCCGCAGCCAATGAACCACTTTACACTTGCTTTTTTTCTGTGTAACTTCTAAGGACTTAACCTCACGGATTTCATGAATGAAATCCACGAAGTTCACTGCGCAAGCGCTGCCTGTGCAGTCGCAGGCGCTCGAGGTCTGGAAATGCCGGCGTTCCCCGCATGCGCTGTTCATGCTGAACGCCGGCATTTCCAACGGCCAGAAACGTGAGTAAGCCGACCGTACTCATGCTTCTGGCCTGGAATTTCTGGCCCAATGTTTCCTGTCATTACTATCAGCTCACTAACCTTTACTGCCCAAGCCGCACAATCCAATGCAGCTATGCACCAGGAGAGCCCTGTGACTACCGGTCCCTCCGCTGTGGAATAGTAGGCGACGGGCCTTCTTTTATCCCCATGATCCTGTGTAACTACTGCTGTGTTAAACCTTTCTTCATTGTTGCAATGTATGTGGAAGTCCTTACTCATATCTGGCAGTCCTAGCCCTGGGGCTGATACTAGCTCAGACTTTAGTTGAGTATAAGCTTCCTCTTGTTCCGGTCCCCAATCTATCGGTTCCAACGCGGGTTTACCCCCTTTCACTAATCTTTGTATAGGTTCTGCTAATTTAGCGAACCCCGGGATAAAATTTCTACTGTAATTAAAGAGCCCCAGTACCTTCCTAACTCCGCGTACTGTTACGGGTCTCGGCATGCCCTGGACAGCGTGTTTCCTGTCCTGTGGCATTTCTTTAAGTCCTTGGGAGATTAGATGTCCCAGGTATGGGACCTGAGTTTTTCCTATCTGTGCTTTTTTAGGGCTTACCTTGAGGCCAGCCGTCTCTAGGGCCCTTAGTACTAAGTATAGGGTTGCCAGATGGTCTGCCTTCGTTTCCGAGGCTATTAGTATGTCGTCGACGTACTGCAAAATAGTGCTTCCTTTAGGTACTTCTATCTGTTTTAGGATATCACTCATGACACGGTGAAAAATAGCTGGGCTATTATGGAATCCCTGTGGCAATCGGGTCCACGGATATTGTTTATCCCCTACTGTGAATGCAAATTTCTCTTGTGATTCCAGATCTAATGGGAGTGCCCAGAATCCGTTAGCTATGTCTAAAACGGTGAATATCTTCTGTTCAGGGGATAACCCATTCAAAATTGTTGAGGGACTGGCAACGATGGGGTGTTATTTAGGAGTTACCTTGTTGAGGGCCGTGTAGTCTATAGTCAACCTATAGCTCCCATCAGGTTTCTCTACTGGCCATGTGGGGGAATTAGTAGTGCTCGTGGTTTCCCTCAGGATACCCCTTTCTACTAGCCCCTTCACTATGTCCATGACTGCCTTCCTGTCCTCCGCCTTTATTGGGTACTGGCGGTGTGGCTTGTGTTCTGGTCCGGCAATCTTAATAGGGTCGATACTAGCTTTTCCTGTATCTAACTTTGTTTCAGCCCATACCCCAATCACGGAATCACAAATGGCTCCGTATCCTCCCGTATCTTCATGCCAGTCCCTGGTAGTTACGGTGGCCACCCCAAGGGTGCCAGTGTTATTTGCCAGTTGTCTAATCTTTTCCTTACGGCCATCCGCCTTTGGCCATGTTAACTTTCCTTTGTCACAAACAATTATTGCTTTATACTCCCTCATTATATCATTACCTAATATTGTACCTTCATTATTTTTACACGCATAGAATTTCATGGGGAGGTATATATTATCGATTTCCACCAGCTGCGTGGTGCTCAAATAAGCTGGCACTTTAGTGCCATTGAGTCCTCGCAGGAGTATTGACTTACTAGTCGTGGGGAGGGGGAGGTTAGTGACGGAAACTGATGCGCCTGTGTCCACCAGCATTTCACATTGTCGGCCCCCTACTAGTGCAGACACATAAATTCTCCCCTCCCTTTTACCTTTTATGGGGGCCACAGGATGTCAACTACTACGCTTATATTCCTGCCTTCTTGGTTTTATCCTTTGTCTGTTTAGTCAACCAGCTTCTCTGGAGTTCTAAAGTCTGTGACACATCCCAACCGTCTTTCTGCATCTTCTTAATTAACGACTGTCGGTTTGTCATATAAGAATATGTGAGGGAGCCCGAAGGTCCCCTCTTAACTTCCTCACCTGACATCGCCGCTGCTTCACCGATCGTTCCTTCGTGTCTGGAGATCTGTTCCTTAGAGAGCCCCCCTATTCTTTCCTTCCGAGAATACCCGAGCTTCTTGTCGCACTCCATGCCAGCGTTCTCAGAGGTCCAGGTTTGTCTTTCTCTCAAAACTGCCCGGACGTGTAACGCTTGCTTGTTGGACGGGGTTTCTACCCCTCCCCGGTGTCTGTTTACCTGATCAGGGTCCTACAACACCGACACTAATAATCTCCTAGTTCACTTAGCAACATGATATAATGCAGATAAATGTTAACCATACTCGACTAGTATCACAACTTTAGAACACCTTGGAGTCTTGAGTCTCGGCACCTACTTCATGGTCCTGGCCTTTGCGTGGGGCATTTGCCCTCTTAACAACCGGCCTGAGGCTAGGTGTCTGAGACAAGTGTCCTCCTGGTCCGAGGTTTTTCTTAGTTACTATTACACAAATACAAATACACAAATACAAATACACAAATACAAATACACAAATACAAATCAAGTAGTGTTCTTACCCATTCAGTCTGTGTACCAGATTCGTTTTGGTGCCGCTTCACCGTTCAGTCGCCTTGTCGAGTGTCTCTGATTTATGGGTGGTCAAAAATCTGACGACTCACCCTGGTCACTGACTCGAGCGACTGTTCAGCTCCGTGGCACCCTGCTCGCAGCGCCAATTTGTTGTAGGAAAAATGATTCCTCGGGAACTAGACTTTGAGTAAGAGAGACAACTTTATTAAATGACAGAGCTCTGGGAGAAGCGTCTGCAACCACGCGGTCTGCGAGAGCACCTTCTCCTCGATTGTAGTACGTGCCGAGCTTATATACAATTCCAAGAAGTTGGTTTTAGATCATTTACATTCATCCAATCAATTCGTTTATTAGCGCATATCGTTATTTTCCTCCAGTCAGGAGTTTACACACTCGTGTTGCCAATTCTGCCTCTTCAGTGATTGCGAAAGGTCTTCGTTCTGTCTTGTTCCATCCGCGTCACCGGCGGAATGTGATTAGTTCGATAATAGGGTACCAATGAACCTTGTTAGTCCTCAGTGATTCAATTAGTCCCAGTCAGGACACGAGATGAACTTTGTTCCAGCCATGCGTAAGCGTGGCATGTCTCATTGTGCAGTGATTCAATTAGTCCCAGTCAGCGAATTTGTTGTTTGTGTCTTTTCCAGCAAAATCTTGTCCAGCAAAATGGTCTTTTCCAGCAAAATCTTGTCCAGCAAAATTTTATTCTAACACAAGTTATTGTTGTTTTGAGGGTCATAGGAGCACTCCAACTCCTCCAGGTCCCACAAGGAAAGTAAAGAAAAAAGTAAACGAAATTTTGCCTGTGTGAGTCTCTTCTGCGCCCAGCTCCTGTTCCCATTACATTCACCCGCTGGGAAAGACGCAACGGTGCCCCTGCTCAGGCCACCAGTTAAAATTCCAGTCAGAGCCCAATGATATCATATTTAAAGAAGGACCCCATGTTGCAGGCGGGCGTCCTTGTTTCCTGCCCAGACAGTGGGTTAAAATTGAAGATAACGGGATTGGAGCATGACGTTGGCGGGTACATCACCCGGCCAATTTTAACTGCGTACCTGCCCAGTTTCCACCTGGTAGGTAGGGTTTGAAATTGCCCCTTAAGACTTTCATTTCTATGTCTAGTTTTTTTCCAGTACAAAGGGATTATCCATTCTGTTCCCTCCTTCCCTCTTATACCAACCAGCCCTGACTTCAGAATTCGAAGTTGTAATGTGTTTCACTCAGAAAATATAACAAACAAGAACAAGTATTTCAAAAGATAATAACATGTTACTCTGCAATGAGCACTAGCAGGAGGAAGTGAGGGATACTGAGCATGAATAATATTAATACTAAAAAAAACTAATGCCTGAAAATTTTCCACTGTGGTGTTATCATATGTTTATTTTAAATGGTGACATAAAATGGTGGACCCACGATTTTGATATGAACACACTGAGTATTTGTATATTGTCAAAAATATTTTTAAAATAATAAAGAGAGAGAAGATGAATTATGAGAGTAAACTGGCCAGAAACATTAAAACAGATAGTAAGAGCTTCTACTGTTATATAATAAGGAAGAGGGTAGCTAAAGTAAACATTGGTCCCTTAGAGGATGAGACTGGGGAATTAATAATGGGGAACGGGGAAATGGCAGAGACTCTGAACAAATATTTTGTATCTGTCTTCATGGTAGAAGACACTAACAACATCCCAATAATGGGCAATCAAGGGGCCACAGGGAGGGGGGAACTAAAGACAATCACTATCACTAAGGAAATAGTACTTGGTAAAACAATGGGACTAAAGGATGACATGTCCCCAGGACCAGATGGCCTGCATCCCAGGGTCTTAAAAGAAGTGGCTGCAGAGATAGTGGATGCATTATCAAAATATCAAAATTCCCTGTACTCTGGAGAGATCCCAGCGGATTGGAAAACCACAAATGTAACACCCCTATTTAAGAAAGGAGGGAGACAGAAAGCAGGAAACTATAGACTAGTTAGCCTAACATCTGTTGTTGGGAAAATGCTGGAGTCCTTCATTAAGGAAGCAATAGCAGGGCATTTGGAAAATCATAATGCAGTCAAGCAGAGTCAGCATGGTTTTATGAATGGGAAATCATGTTTAACAAATTTGCTGGAGTTTTTTGAGGAGGTAACAAGCAAGGTGGAAAAAGGTGAACCAGTGGATGTGGTGTATTTGGATTTCCAGAAGGCATCAGATAAGGTGCCACATAAAAGGTTACTGTATAAGATAAGAGCTCATGGAATTGGGCGTAATATATTAGCATGGATAGAAAATTGGCTAACTAACAGAAGACAGAGAGTCGGGATAAATGGGTCATTTTCCGGTTGGCAAACGGTAACTAGTGGGGTGCCACAGGAATTGGTGCTGGGGCCTCAACTATTTACAATCTACATTAATGACTTGGATGAAGGGACCGAATGTAATGTAGCCAAGTTTGCGGATGATACAAAGATGGGTGGGAAAGCAAGTTGTGCAGAGGACTCAAAGAACCTGCAAAGGGATATAGACATGCTAAGTGAATCGGCAAACATTTGGCAGACGGAGTATAATGTGGGAAAGTGCGAGGTTATACACTTCGGCAGGAAAAATTAAAAAGCAAATTATTATTTAAATAGAGAGAGATTACAAAATGCTACAGATCAGAGGGACCTGGGGGCCCTTGTGCATGAAACACAAAAAGTTAGTGTGATATCTGAGTGGTAAGGTCAGAAACTGAGATAAGCCAGACTTCAGGAACCAAAACTCAACTGTTTAATTATACATAGGTAGCAGAGAAACATAGCTCTTACAGCTACAGGCAAAGCACTTCCAATTCTTACTGTGCGATCACCAAGATGGAGGATGAACCTCTGAGTCATACCCAGAATGCAATGCCACTACCTTAATAAGTGGTGTGCCAGGACATTACCTTAATACTGGTAAATATGATTCCTTAATATTTGTCTCCATCTGGTGGATAACTTAAGCATTACATCCCAGATTACTATATCCCCCCCCTTATGTTTACAATAATTTCTTAACAACATTCTTAAAAAGTCCATAAGGAAACTCCTTTAACGATAGTCCATACTGAACGAATCTAGCAGGTCGTGATCAATCTCTCTGGTGGCTTGTGAGCCCTTGGTGAACGTCTTACATTCAAGTCCCTGCTTGGTTGTGGTAGAGCCACCTGCTGCTCCTGAGCAGTACTCAGAGTATCTGACTCTGCTACGATGGTTTCCTCTTGATGAAGGGGTCCAGGTATAACTGATTCTGTTCGTGGTGCTGGTACCACCGATGCATTTGGATAACTGGGGACCAACTTGTCCTCCAACATTTCCTCTGGAACCTCCAGTTCGATTTCCCTTTGTCTGGTCAGTATCTGATCCATATGTCTGTGTACTACCTGACCAGTTCCTATTATGACCGTATATGAAACTGGACCGGTCATTGAGTCTATGATGTCAGGAATCCATTTTGGACCATAACTGAAATTCCTGGTAAGGACCGCATCTCCTTCTCCAAAACTACGGCTCTTTGTCCTTCTGTCATGGTTCTCCTTTTGTTTGATTTGTCGGTTTTCCACCTTCCTTTTTAGATCTGGGTGAACCAGGTCAAGAGTGGAGCGTAGTCGACGTCCTAACAACAACTTAGCAGGAGAGAGTCCTGTGGTAGATTGAGGTGTTATTCTGTAGCTGAACAGAACTCATGTCACCTTGGTTGCCAAACTCCCTTCTGCACTTTTTTTCATCATCTCCTTAAATGTTTGTACGGCTCTCTCCGCAAGTCCATTTCAAGACGGATGATATGGAGCTGAAGTCACGTGAACTATGCTATTGTTTCTCATGCACTCTTTTGTTTCTGTACTCACAAAACACGTGGCATTGTCACTTACTATGATCTCCGGTATCCCTTGATTACTAAAACTCCTACGCAGGCAGTCTATAGTAACAGTAGATGAAGCAGAATTTACAGGATACACATCCATCCATTTGAAATGTGCATCAATGATTATGAGGAACATCTTTCCCATGAATGGACCCGCATAATCTACATGTAATCTTCTCCATGGTTTATCCGGCCACTCCCAGGGGTGGAGAGGAGCCGCTGCTGGTGCCTTCCTGTGTACTTGACAAGTGCTGCATGTCTTGACTAGATTTTCTATCTCCTCATCTAGCTTTGGCCACCACAAGTAACTCCTTGCCAAGGCTTTCATGCATGAAACTCCAGGATGACACTGATGTACTTGCACTAGGAAAGACTGTCGTGCTGGCTGTGGAATAATCACTCGAGCTCCCCACAATACGCAACCATCCTGCACCCTCAGCTCTGTTTTCCTGACAATGTAAGGTATGAAATCAGTCCCTTCCAGATGTTGTGGCCAACCCCTCATGACATATTCTCGGACTCTAGACAGTACTGGATCTTTACCTGTCCATGTCCTTACTTGTTCTGCGGTCACAATTGCCATATCCATGTCCTCCAACATCATAACTCTGTCCTCTGGGGCTGCACGGATAGGTGTACCTGATAGTGGAAGACGGCTCAAGGCATCTGCGTTCCCATGGTACTTGCCCGCCTTGTAAATGATGACATACTCATACGCCCTTAACGTCACTGCCCACCTCTGGTTCCAGGGTGACACCATCTGTGGTACTGCCTTCATTTCATTAAAAAGAGACAGAAGAGGTTTATGATCGGTGCATATGGTGAATTTCCTGCCATATATGTACTTGTGAAACCTCTGTAACCCAAACATTACCTAACTGGGAATAGTTTTTTTCCGCTGGGGTCAGAGTTCGAGACATAAACCCTATCGATCTTTCTGTTCCATCTTCCAAGCTGTGTGAAAGAACTGCCCCCACCCCGTAAGGTGAAGCATCACAAGAGAGAATGATGTCTTTCTCTGCATTGTAGTGAACCAACACATCCGAGGACATCATCAGTTTCTTGGACTGTTCAAATTAAACCTTCTGCTCCTCTCCCCACTGCCACTGTGTCTCCTTGCACAGTAGTTTGTGAAGAGGTGCTAACACAGTTGACAAGTTTGTTAAAAACCTGTTATAATAGTTTAGCAGTCCCAGGTAAGCTTTTAACTCAGTCACATTTGTAGGAGCTGGGGCCTCCTGCAGTGCTTGCACCTTCTCCTTGATTGGATGGAGCCCGGTGGCATCCACTCTGTGTCCTATGCACTTACTCCTCTTGAGCCGTAACCCAGCCTTATCCAATCTTTGTAGTACCTCTCTCAGAGTGCTCAGGTGCTCCTGGTCAGTTCTTCCCGTCACCAGAATGGCATCCAGATAAATTGAAACATGTGGAATCCCTTGCAGTAAACCAACAATAGTTCTGGAAAATAGCTGGACTAGATGAGACACCAAATGGTAAGCGGTTATAGGTAAACAAACCCTTGTGTGTATTTATGGTTACATACTTCTTGGATTCCTCATCTAGTGTAATCTGCAAATCTGCAAGTATGCATGACTCATATCCAGCTTCGTGAATTTCTTCCCTCCAGCCAGGTTTGCAAAAAGATCCTCAGTTTTAGGAATAGGATACTGTTCAAGTTTAGACACCCTATTTAATGTCAATTTATAATCTCCACAGAGTCTTACCGAATTGTCTGGTTTTAAAACAGGTTCAATGGGAGCTGCCCATTCTGAACATTTTATGGGTTCCAGAATGTTCTCTCTCAAAAGATGGTCAAGCTCAGCCTCTACCTTCGGTTTCATGGCATACGGCACAGGTCGTTGTTTAAAAAACCTTGGCAGTGCCTCCTTGTCGACATAAATCTTAGCTGGGGGGTCATTAAATGTTCCAAGTTCTTCCTTGAACACGTTCTCATGTTCAATCAACACATCTTGCAAAGACAATTGTTTGCCTCCCTCTAGTTGATTTATTGCTCCCCAATCTAATTTAAGTTCTCGTATCCAGCCCCGACCTAACAGGTTTGGTCCAGAACCCGACACTACAACTACAGGTAGCTGTTCCACGGTGTCCTGTGTTTCACAGTTACAGTAGCTGTACCCATTGTCGCCACTCGTTCACTGGTATAGGTTTTAAGCTGCATAGAGCAAGACTTTAACTCTGGAACTTTTGCACGGTTCCACAATTTTGAGTACTCCTCCCTGTTCATTATGGTAACACCACATCCGGTATCCACCTCAAAGTTCACCTTAGAGTCATTTACTATCAGTTGCAAAGTGATAGGATCCACTTTTGGAATGTCCTCTACCATACTATGCAATATGAACATGTCGTCTTCTTTCTCAGCTTCTCCACTGATGTGATGTGCTCCCTGTTTTTTCACTTCTCTTCCGAGGTTTTGCTTTCCTCCCCCTTTTGGTTTGTATTCCTCCCCGGCGGCTTTTGCTCGGCATGCACATTTTATATGTCCTTTTTTCCCACACTTGTGGCACTTTTGCTCCAGAAACCTGCATTCCCTCGCCAGGTGTTCTCCATTGCATCTATAACATGCCTTTACATGCTCACGTTGTGGTTTCTGACTCATAATTAACTTGTGCACAACCGGACCTCCAACTTGCTTTGTCGTAGCCCAGTCTGAACCTTGTATTTCTTTTACATCATGGTTAACTGTCTCTATGGCTTGAGCAAGTTCCAACGCTTTTTCAGACGTAAGCCCAGTCTCGGACAATAATCTCCTCTGCATTCGAGCATCCATTATCCCACAAACAAGCCTATCTCTCAGCATGTCTTTCAAACTGTTCCCGTAATTGCAATCATGTGCCAGTTTTCTCAACACCGCTACATAATCCAATACAGTCTCTCCCGGTTTCCTGTTCCGTGAATTAAATTTGAAATGCTGTACAATCTCACTCAGTCTGGGATTGAAATGTTCCTTTAGCAAGTCCACTAAGTTAGCAAATGTAATGTCTCCAGGCTTTTCAGGGCTGCATAAGTTCCTCATTAAACTATACGTCTGACTTCCCACGGAAGTGAGCAAAATAGCACTCCTTTTTCCAACATCAACTATATCATTTGCTACAAAAAAATGCTCCAGCAACTCACAGTATTCATTCCAGGTCTGCATCTGAATATCAAAAGTAGAGAGCTGTCCCACCATAGCAGCCATGATTCCTTGATTCAGTGCTTTTCTCTTATTTTTCCTTCTTCAAGATGAGATCTGTTCAGCCTCGTCGCCAAATGTGATATCCGAGTGGTAAGGTCAGAAACTGAGATAAGCCAGACTTCAGGAACCAAAACTCAACTGTTTAATTATACATAGGTAGCAGAGAAACATAGCTCTTACAGCTACAGGCAAAGCACTCCCAATTCTTACTGTGCGATCACCAAGATGGAGGATGAACCTCTGAGTCATACCCAGAATGCAATGCCACTACCTTAATAAGTGGTGTGCCAAGACATTACCTTAATACTGGTAAATATGATCCCTTAATATTTGTCTCCATCTGGTGGATAACTTAAGCATTACCTCCCAGATTACTATAGTTAGCATGCAGGTACAGCAAGTAATCAAAAAGGCAAATGGAATGTTGGCCTTTATTTCAAAGGGGTTGGAGTATAAAAGCAAGGAAGTCCTGCTACAACTGTACAGGGTATTGGTGAGACCACACCTTGAGTACTGCATACAGTTTTGGTCTCCTTATTTAAGGAAGGATATACTTGCATTGGAGGCGGTTAAGAGATGATTCATCAGATTAATTCCAGAGATGAGGGGGTTGACTTATGAGGAAAGGTTGAGCAGGCTGGGCCTATACTCATTGGAATTTAGAAGAATGAGAGGTGATCTTACTGAAACATACAAGATACAAGATACAACATACAAGCACGGTGGCATAGTGGTTAGCACTGTTGCCTCACAGTGCCAGGGACCCGGGTTCAAATCCGGCCTCGGGTGACTGTCTGTGTGGAGTTTGCACATTCTCCCCGTGTTTGCGTGGGTTTCCTCCGGGTGCTCCGGTTTCCTCCCACAGTCCAAAGATGTGCAGGTTAGGTTGATTGGCTATGATAAAATTGACCCTTAAGTGCTAGGGGGATTAAATACGTGGGGTTACAGGGATAGGGTGGGATATGTGTTGGTGTAGGGATTACGGGGATCGGGTGGGATATGTGTCGGTGCAGGCTCGATGGGCCGAAATGGCCTCTATCTGCACTGTGGGGTTTCTGTGAATCTGTGAAATACTGAGGGGGCTCAACAAAGTAGATGCAGAGAGGATATTTCCCCTTGTGGGGAAATCTAGAACGTGGGGGCACGGTTTTAGAATAAAGGGTCGCCCTTTTAGAACTGAGATGAGGAGGAATTTCTTCTCTCAGAGGGTCTTAAATCTGTGGAATTCTCTGCCCCAGAGAGCTGTGGAGGCTGGGTAATTAAATACATTTAAGGTGGAGATAGACAGATTTTTGCAAGATAAGGGAGTGAAGGGTTATGGGGAGCGGGCAGGGAAGTGACTTTGAGCCCAAGATCAGCCATGATTTTATCGAGGGGCCAAGTGGCCTATTCCTGCTCCTATTTTTTATGTTCTTACATCATTTCTAGGTTTAAAAGTCAATGCAGAGGAACAGAAGCAGCAATTCCAGTCCTGCATCTTTTCTCTTATTTTTCAGTTAAATCTTTCTACAAAGTTCTACTAAGCTCTGCGACCCATGAATTAAAGGGACACACGGAAAACCTTTCTTCAGGTGAGTCGGGCACAAAATCTGAAAGGGCCAAGCACCATTATGGCATGATACAATGATGTGCTTCAACGTGATTTACTACATTGTGTGTTTGCAGACAGATGAAAAAAGGTTTGCCAGACACTTTGTGACAAAGACATTGTCCCTTTTATCAGTGTTTAAAAACCATGGCACTTCCAGCCAGACAGTTCTTTAATTGATATTTTTTCCAAATGTGTATAATTTTTGATCTTCCATTAAAATGTAGGTGTATTACTTTTTGTGCGATAGTTATCAGTTCTATGTGCGTTTCCGCTCAAGACCATAAATCATCTTTATTACACTGTGAGGAGGGGACAAGGCGCTCTCCTTCAAAGCAATGCTCAGTGACAGTGTGATAAGGCTATGCATACACACTGTGCACTTGCAAAACCAGTGCACTTGCAAACACAGACACATGGTGCGTGCTCACTCTGCCTGCTGGTCTCTGGCAAGAGAGAATGAAATGTAGTCAGCTCTCTTGGAATAGAGGGCCTCAGTGACCTCCCTTACACAACAGTAGACTGCAAACTGCGAGATGCTGCAAATATATTCAGCTCCAGCCTGGAAGGAGCCAGACGCATGAAAGTTCATCACCACGGTCACCTTCACAGCTACTGGCAATACAGTCCTCGCCCTGTTCTGTGGCTGCAGCAAGTGGCTGATTTCAGTGAGGATGTCTTTATTGAAGTGCAGACAGCAGACACACTGTTCCTCACTGAGGCTCAGGTAGGAGAAATGCTCCCTGAACACCGTGGGCGGATATAGCCTCCTGCTGAGAGCCCTTCTCCCCCTCCTCCTCCTCCCGCTTGTCCTGCCCTGTGCAGCCTCTGCTCATTCTCCCAGTCATGCTGTATTCCAAGGGGAATGCTTACTGCTGCTCCCATGGCAGCAAGTGGTTTGTGCAGGAGCCTTGAACTTAGGAGAAAGTCCTTCAGCACCTGTCACACCACTCACTGTAGATTTTAGCAACTTTAAACAACTCTAGAAAGCACCAAAGACTTTAACAAAAGCAGCAACAGCCAGTAAAAAATCAACCAGCAAGTAACTTGAAAGGAGCTGAATATAGAAAATTCAGAGGGGAAGTGAAAAAGGAAATAAGAGGGGCAAAGAGAGAGTATGATAATAGACTGGCAGCTAACATAACAGGGAATCTAAAAGTCTTCTATAGGCATATATAGATAATAAACGGGTAGTAAGAGGAGGATTAGGGACTAAAAAAGGAGACCTACGCATGAAGGCAGAGGGCATGGCTGAGGTACTAAATGAGTACTTTGCATTTGTCTTTACCAAGGAAGAAGATGCTGCCAAAGCCATAGTGAAAGAGGAGGTAGTTGAGATACTGGATGGGATAAAAATTGATAAAGAGGAGGTACTAAAAAGGCTGGCTGTACTTAAAGTAGATAAGTCACCAGGACTTAATTAAACAGTTAACAGGAGGAGGAGGCTCCAAAAATATCCCCATCCTCAATGATGGTGGAGCCCAGCACGTGAGTGCAAAAGACAAGGCTGAAGCATTTGCAACTATCTTCAGCCAGAAGTGCCGAGTAGATGATCCATCTCGGCCTCCTCCTGAGGTCCCCAGCATCACAGATGCCAGTCTTCAGCCCATTCAATTCACTCCACGTGATGTCAAGAAACGGCTGAAGACACTGGATACTGCAAAGGCTATGGGCCCTGACAACATTCCGGCAATAGTACTGAAGACTTGTGCTCCAGAACTAGCTGCGCCCCTAGCCAAGCTGTTCCAGTACAGCTACAACACTCGCATCTACCCGGCAATGTGGAAAATTGCCCAAGTAGGTTTTGTCTACAAAAAGCAGGACAAATCCGACCCGGCCAATTACCGTCCCATCAGTCTACTCTCAATCATCAGCAAAGTGATGGAAGGTGTCGTCGACAGTGCTATCAAGCGGCACTTACTCAGCAATAACCTGCTAACTGACGCCCAGTTTAGGTTCCGCCAGGGCCACTCAGCTCCTGACCTCATTACAGCCTTGGTCCAAACATGGACAAAAGAGCTGAACTCAAGAGGTGAGGTGAGAGTGACTGCCCTTGACATCAAGGCAGCATTTGATCGAGTGTGGCATCAAGGAGCCCTAGCAAAACTGAAGTCGATGGGAATCAAGGGGAAAACTCTCCATTGGATGGAATCATACCTAGCACAAAGGAAGTTGGCTGTGGTTGTTGGAGGTCATTCATCTCAATCACATGACATCACTGCAGGAGTTCCTCAGGGCAGTATCCTAGGCCCAACCATCTTCAGCTGTTTCATCAATGACCTTCCCTCCATCATAAGGTCAGAAGTGGGGATGTTCGCTGATGATTGCACACTGTTCAGCACCATTCGAGACTCGTCAGATACTGATGCAGTCCATGTCCATATGCAGCAAGACCTGGACAACATTCAGACTTGGGCTGACAAGTGGCAAGTAACATTCGCACCACACAAGTGCCAGGCAATGACCATCTCCAACAAGCGAGTCTCTAACCATCTCCCCTTGACATTCAATGGCATTACCATCGCTGAATCCCCCACTATCAACATCCTGGGGGTTACCATTGATCAGAAACTGAACTGGACCAGCCATATAAATATTGTGGCTACAGGAGCAGGCCAGAGTCTGGGAATTCTGCGGCGAGTGTCTCACCTCCTGACTCCCTGTTGTGGTGAAAATAAATTCACATCTAAACCATGTAAAAGTAAAAAGATGCAGTTTATTATCAGAGCTCTGGGAGAAGCGCCTTAGACCCCACGGTCTGTGTGAGCACCTTCTCGTTCTCTCTTGGTTGGTACAGCTTTTTATTCTATTTTCATCCAATCACATTGTATTACAATAATCACCTGATCACATATGGATTCTTTTCAGTATTAATAAAGGTTAGTTACATCTTACTATGCCTTTGGTTACAGGTCAAATTCCCATGACCCCTATATTCTGCTGTGTCTACAATTTTTAGCTAAAGCAGCATATTCCTTATTGCTTACGCAAACGCACATATTCTGTCTGGTCCCACAACTGCGTCTTATCTTGGTTTTTCGAAGCTTCTCACATTGTTCTTTGTTTTGGTTTTGCCTTTTTACATAAGTCAACTTTTATTGTGATATTTCTTATCTTATTCACTTTCACATGACCCCACTCCTTTGTTCTGAGTTTAATTTTGCTAGCATCACTCGTGGTCACCTCGGCTGTCCGAATTCTGAGAGGGTTCAATTTAACCCCTTCAATACAATAGCTAATTAATCCTCCCCTGCAATGATTCTGGCGGTTAGGCCCTCGTGACCCTTCTTGGTCTGCAATACTGGGCTGCAGGTCATAGGTTACAGTATCAGCAACTCGTTTGTAACTGAGCCCATTCTTTCTGTTCTATTTCTTATCTCTGCCACCTGTGTTATGACGTCTGGTTCTGCAGGCTGCTAGACCATAGTTGCTAGGCTGAGATTTCTTTAATAATCTACGCAAGCCATTTTGTTTCTTTATGTTACTAGTTTAAGTTTATTAAATCTTTCTCACAGTTCAGCATTAGCTGTGTGTAGCTTGGTGCCTATGCCTTATCTTATTCTTGTAAGGCTCCATTGTATAAAGTCCTTGAGCTGGGCAGACATTTTATCTAGCCACCTGGCTTCTCCTCAGCTCTTAGTGATTTCGCACATAACCCCTTTCTCTTTCCTTTGTAATTTGTTTGCTTTGCATTTTAAACACTGAGAGGATTTGCTTTTAACCCTTTCACTCCCCAAAGCCTTTCCACCATCTACAAGGCACAAGTCAGGAGTGTGATGGAATACTCTCCACTTGCCTGGATGAGTGCAGCTCCAACAACACTCAAGAAGCTCGACACCATTCAGGATAAAGCAGCCCGCTTGATTGGCACTCCATCCACCACCTTCAACATTCACTCCCTCCACCACCGGCGCACTGTGGCTGTAGTGTGTACCATCTACAAGATGCACTGCAGCAACTCGCCAAAGCTCCTTCAACAGCACCTTCCAAACCCGCGACCTCTACCACTTAGAAGGACAAGGGCAGCAGACGCATGGGAACATCACCACCTACAAGTTCCCCTCCAAGCCACACACCATCCTGACTTGGACCTGTATCGCCGTTCCTTCACTGTCGCTGGGCCAAAATCCTGGAACTCCATTCCTAACAGCATTGTGGGTGTACCTACACCATATGGACTGCAGCGGTTCAAGAAGGTAGCTCACCACCATCTTCTCAAGGGCAATTAGGGATGGGCACTAAATGCAGGCCTAGCCAGCCAGCGACGCCCACATCCCATCAATGAATGAAAAAAAAAGGATGGAATGCATCCCAGAATGCTGAGGGAGGTAAGGGTGGAAATTGTAGAGGTACTGGCCATAATCTTCCAATTCTCCTTAGATACGGGGGGTGGTGCCAGAGGACTGGAGAATTGCAAATGTTACACCATTGTTCAAAAAAGGGTGTAAGGATAAACCCAGCAACTACAGACCAGTCAGTTTAACCTCGGTAGTGGGGAAGCTTTTAGAAATGAATAAAATTAACAGTCACTTGAACAAGTGTGGATTAATTAAGGAAAGCCAGCATGGATTTGTTAAAGGCAAATTGTGTTTAACTATCGTGTTTGAGTTTTTTGATGAGGTAACAGAGAGGGTTGATCAGGGCAATGAGGTTGATGTGGTGCACATGAACTTCCAAAAGGCGTTTGATAAAGTGATTTTCTGTAAGAGGTTTTCGATTGCAGAGGTTTCTCTCTCTAGAGGCCTCTCCCTCTTGCACAGTAAAAAATATCTTGAGGGTTCGACCCACTCGCCCCTTAGGTTCTATACACTGGTCTTTGAGGCAGGAACAACAATGTAGAGAATACTCTACAGATCAGGTTTAATGAAAACGAAATGAAATGTTATTGCATAAAGGAACAAATTGAATGCAAGCCAATAAGGTACATGGGAGGGAAAAACAAATCATAATACAGTACTAACCAACATATATACAGGCATGTTATACTTTACAAAAGTCATCTCGAAATGGGGAAACACACAGAACATCGAGGGACAACAACTCATAATTAATTACCCCTTTAAATGCCCATCCCCTAAGCCTATCTAGATCAGATTGTGAGGGGCCAGAAACATGCTCACCAATCCCGTTGGAAAGTATAAGATTTTGAAAGGTCTGCGTTTTGATCCTCTCAGGCGTCTTGTCTCCATGTGGTCAGCGGAACGCAGCGGGCTGCGGCACACCTTCTTCTCCCTCGAGGTGAAGGTCACAGACAGGCTGGCTGCTGGCGGGCCTGGATGGCGGCGTGGGTGGAGACCACCTATTTGATCATGGTCAAATAGGTTTCTTCGCAGAGCCCAGCTGGTTTACCATTTTCAGATAGGTTTCTTCTGAAGGGCTGCTGTCCTTCGCCTCGTCAACAACCCGGGGTTTGTCGATGATCTCCCGATGGTTACCCCGGGGCAGGACGCAGACTCGAATCACCTTCTTGGCTGGTCTCCGGATCGACGTTCCTCCACGGCTTTCGAAAAAGCAAGCTAGCTCAGAAGCTACCAGCTACAGGCTCCAGGCTGAACAGCTACAAGCAAAGCTACCGATGGCTACCCCGGGACTCCAGTTATACTTTTCCGTGGAGGCACCACACTTTAGGAAGGGTGCAGAAAAGATTTACGAGAACAGTTCCAGTGATGAGGGACTTCAGTTACATGGATAGACTGGAGAAGCTGGGGTTGTTCTCCTTAGAGCAGAGAAGGTTGGGAGGAGATTTGATAGAGGTGTTCAAAATCATGAGGGGTCTGGACAGAGTAGATAGAGAGAAACTGTTCCCATTGGCAGAAGGGTCGAGAACCAGAGGACACAGAATTAAGGGGATTGGCAAAAGAACCAAAGGCGACATGAGGGAAATCATTTTTACGCAGCGAGTGGTTATGATCTGGAATGCACTGCCTGAAAGGGTGGTGGAGGCAGATTCAATCATGGCTTTCAAAAGGGAATTGGATAAGTACCTGAAGGAAAAAAATTTGCAGGGCTATGTGGAAAGGGCGTGGGGAGTGGGTCTAGCTAAAGTGCTCTTGCAGAGAGCCAGCACGGGTTCGACGGGCTGAATTCTATGATTCTAGTTGATGATCCCTTTAAATAGCACTGGTGGGGGGTCCTTGCTGCTGCTGAACATGTGTTCAGCTGTGCGAGCTTAAGAGAGGGCGTTAGTTGGAGTGTTGAGCTCAGAATTGGCAGCGTGGCGTCAAATCTGATTGAGGTGATGATCTGCCGACTCTGCATACTCTCGGCGGACGTTCACTGCATGCGTGCTAACGCCCCCACCAATATGTAGTCTGGCGCGACTCACACCAGAAGTGTACATGCACTCTGCGGAAACCATTTTGGACCTCTAAGGGCACTTGCAGCACCCAATAAATGGATCCGAATATTGCGCCCTATGGGTCTTCATGAGCGTATCAATGAACACAGAGCAATTCCACTGGATTGAAAATAGACAAAGCTGGTACTTATTATCAAAAAATGGAACAAAACCAACCTGTGTAAACTATAAGCCCATCATCCTGTAGGGGGTGGTGTGGTTGGCACGTGCGCCCAGTCAGTTATGCCCCTGACTGTTTGTGAGCGGTTCGAATTGCTCCCATGCCCCTGGGTTCTAGACACCGGACTTAGGTACAGGCGGTGATACAGAAAAGACTCGAGTAGACGGGTGGTTTGGATGTGAGAAAACCTAGATTTTATTGACATAGAATTTAACACAATCTTATGAGGAGTCACTATTATAAAATTACAGGCAAATACAAAATAACTATACTTATACAGGGAATGGGGAACACACGGCACATCGAGGGAAAACAAACTATCTTAACAATCCCCTTATCCTTATCCCACCCCTTATACCTAACTAGATTAAGCTATGAGGGGCCAGAATTTATTGGTGTTCTTCATCCCTTGGTAGCAGGTTGGTGTGTTCCTCCTTGATAGAGGCGATCGGCATCACGGTTTTCATAGCAGTTTGGCAACACAACTTTATAAGGCTCAGCGCACAACACATCAACATACAAATTGCAACTATTATTATTATCCCTTGCATCATCCACGCTCCCCACCTGGTCTTCCCTAGCAACCAATCAAGCCATCCCCCTGTGCTTGTGGGTTGATGGAGCTTCTTTATTTCTTCTTGGATATGGTTTGCTAGGTTCGTGATATTCTCGGAGCTATCTGGGACATATGTACAGCAGTCTCTCCCGATCAGGGCACAGGTGCCTCCTTGCGCCGCCAACAGGTAATCTAGGGCTATCCTATTCTGTAAGGCGGTGGTCCGGATCGCCACCATTTCGGCACTCATTTCTCTCAGGGACTCAGCCGTATCGTTGGCTATGTTTATGGATTCCCTTGCTATTTTTCCTGTTCCGTACCAGGGGAATGCTATAGCCCAGAATCTTTCGGTTTCCATAATAGCTCTCTTAACACACTTGGCTGGTTGCCATAACGACTGGTACCCGTAATGGTGGGTTAGGGAGGATAAATGATGGATGTATGGTACTACGTATCCTATATAGCATGACCCAGTCCAGGTTCGTGGAAGCCACGGATACGCCTTATATCCGCAAATGAAATAGGTATTCACAGAAATCACAGAAACCACACAATGCAGATAGAGGCCATTTTGGCCCATCGAGCCTGCCCCGACACATATCCCACCCGATCCCCGTAACCCCTACACCAACACATATCCCACCCTATCCCCGTAACCCCACGTATTTAATCCCCCTAACACTAAGGGTCAATTTATCATAGCCAATCAACCTAACCCGCACATCTTTGGACTGTGGGAGGAAACCGGAGCACCCGGAGTAAACCCACGCAAACACGGGGAGAATGTGCAAACTCCACACAGACAGTCGCCCGAGGCTGGATTCGAACCCGGGTCCCTGGCGCTGTGAGGCAACAGTGCTAACCACTATGCCACCGTGCTGCCCATTATTATAGGCCTCAAATTTGTTCCAAAGTTGGTACATGATCCCAGGTATTCCCCTCCAGGGTAGATTGCTAGTCCGGTTTAGCACTTCGGATAAATTAAACGTTCCCACGTAGGGCCATTCTAGGGCACCTGGTGGTTTAGTACTGGTTTTGGTTAAAGTGTAATTATACTTGCACTTACTCCATCCAACCACTAACCCTGTCTCATCATAGTTTACCAAGCAGACTTCCCCCTCTGCATTGTTTAGTTTTCCCCCTGTGCTGACTAATAGCTCTTCTGGATACCTTCGATTATCGTACTGGGGATGAAACCATCCTTTAAAGTTCGTGGGGTTATACCCTGCCTGTTTCCACTCATGTTCCAGCTGACCTGGATTCAAGCTATTTTGGGTTTGTATGGTATCCTCCTTATTCCAGGTGGTATTAGAGTATAATAACCACCCTACCATCTCCTCTACCTTAAAGTGGATAGGCCTTAATGGGATTCCTCCCCCCCGTATGGGTGGGCACATGGGCGCACACCCAGCAGGAGCTTTGGCCCATTTTTTTTCCGCATAGACATATGACATATACAGAAAGGTATTTACATGCAATCCTCTCTCTTTACGTAAATGGGGTTCCGCGCTTCCCGTGACAATATAAAATAACGCCATTACCCATAATACTCTAAACATGATTAATATATCACTACAGCCCAGTCTTTACAGGAATTTTATGACAAAGGGTATGCAGATCACCTGTAAAACAGATTCAGAAAGTAGCCAGTCAGTCGTCTTTATATACTTTCAATTGTGTCCAATGCTTCCATACTCCTTTACCCCTTAAGTCTAGACAGGCACAGGTATCCCCACGGATTATGATTTCATATGGCCCAGTCCATTTTGGGGCGAACCCTGGTTTGCTGGGCAGAGTTTTCACCATGACTTTACTATCCGCTGACGGAACATAAGCCGTCATTGTGAGCTCTTGTGCCCGATCCTTGTCCTCCTGATTATCATGGACATTCTTTCGCATCTCCTTTAATTGAGTGCTAAGTTCCAGAACGTATCGTTTTAGTCTATCTTTTAAAGGGCCTACATCGGCCCAACCTGTTATGATGCCTTCTGGCAATTGCATCGCCCTTCCTGTCATCAATTCATAAGGGGTCAAGCCTGTCGTTCGGTTTTCAGTGGCTCGCAGCTTCATTAGGATAATGGGCAATACTTCAGTCCAGGTTTTCCCTGACGTCTGCATTGCCTTTGCCAATGCATTTTTAAGGGTTCGGTTCATTCGTTCCACCATGCCCGAACTTTGAGGGTGGTATGGGATGTGGAATTTTTGTTTAATTCCCATTAATTGGCATACCGTTTTTATGACACTCCCGGTAAAGTGGGTACCTTGATCAGAGTCCATTTGAATTGGTATTCCCCACCTGGGGATTACTTCTTCAGCTAAGACTCTGGCAACCGTCAAAGCGGTGCAATTTCGCGTGGGGAAAGCCTCTATCCAGCGGGTGAATTGGTCTATGACCACGAGGCAGTATGTTTTGCCATGTGACGGTGGAAGGGGACCTGTGAAGTCTATTTGTATATGCTCCCAGGGCCCTCGTGGCCTTGGTTGATGTCCCATTTTGACCTTTATGGGTCGCCCGGGGTTATACTGCGCACAGGTGATACATCGATGGCAGTATCTCGCGATATCTCTTCCCATCCCCTTCCACCACCATTCTTTGCTGAGGCTTCCCATCATCGCTTCTCTCCCTGAGTGTACAAGCCCATGGTGGAGTTCTAATAGCGTATTTTGAATGCACTTGGGGGCCATTACCCTGTTATCCTTTCGCCAGACATTATCGCTTCCCCGCTTTGCGCCTTGTTCTTCCCACGTACCTTTTTCGACGTCGGGGGTGTCCTCATGGAGTTCGTCAACACTTATCTCGTCCTCGGAGCTGCTCACAGCAGCTATTGGTACTTCTTCGATCCTTTCTTGCTCTAGCGCCCTTTGTGCTGCTTGGTCCGCAGCCTGGTTCCCCTGGTGATTTAATCAGTCCGGGCTAGTCCGGTCCGGTTCCCTCTGATGTGCCTTAATCTTAATTATTGCTACCTGTTGGGGTTTGTCGCTAGCTTCTAGGAGGGCCTCTATCCTCAGCTGGTGTTTTATGGGATTGCCTCCCGTAGTAATGAATCCCCTCCTACCCCATGCAGTCATATAATCGTGGACCACCCCAAAGGCATACCTGCTATCTGTGTAAATGTCACAATTTTATTCTCTGACAACTCTAGTGCCCTGGTGAGAGCCACTAGCTCTGCTACTTGGGCCGATAGGCCTCCATCAATCCGTCCTGACTCTACGGTTTTTAATTCGCCATTAACCACTGCCCACCCCATTCGGGGCAGCCCATCTATATACTTGCGTGAACCATCTATGTACAACGTCTCTTCTGCTGTCGCTAAAGGGGTGTCTTTTATCCTATCTTCTTCCAGGTTCATAGCTACGTCCCCACAGTTGTGGGGCTCCCCAGTTCCCAGTATTCCTTCTGCCGGGTTCTCCCCTGTGTCTCTAACAATGGTTACTGCTTTACTCGGAGGGAGGAGGACGGCCTCCCACTTGGCACGTCTCATGTTCGAGACGGATCTTAATTTCCCAGTATTCAGCATCTCTACCAGAGTGTGTTTAGTGTGCAATATATTGTTTCCTGTCATTACTATCAGCTCACTAACCTTTACTGCCCAAGCCGCACAATCCAATGCAGCTATGCACCAGGAGAGCCCTGTGACTACCGGTCCCTCCGCTGTGGAATAGTAGGCGATGGGCCTTCTTATATCCCCATGATCCTGTGTAACTACTGCTGTGTAAAACCCTTCTTCATTGTTGCAATGTATGTGGAAGTCCTTACTCATATCTGGCAGTCCTAGCCCTGGGGCTGATACTAGCTCAGACTTTAGTTGAGTATAAGCTTCCTCTTGTTCCGGTCCCCAATCTATCGGTTCCAACACGGGTTTACCCCCTTTCACTAATCTTTGTATAGGTTCTGCTAATTTAGCGAACCCCGGGATAAAATTTCTACTGTAATTAAAGAGCCCCAGTACCTTCCTAACTCCGCGTACTGTTACGGGTCTCGGCATGCCCTGGGCAGCGTGTTTCCTGTCCTGTGGCATTTCTTTAAGTCCTTGGGAGATTAGATGTCCCAGGTATAGGACCTGAGTTTTTCCTATCTGTGCTTTTTTAGGGCTTACCTTGAGGCCAGCCGTCTCTAGGGCCCTTAGTACTAAGTATAGGGTTGCCAGATGGTCTGCCTTCGTTTCCGAGGCTATTAGTATGTCGTTGACGTACTGCAAAATAGTGCTTCCTTTAGGTACTTCTATCTGTTTTAGGATATCACTCATGACACGGTGAAAAATAGCTGGGCTATTATGGAATCCCTGTGGCAATCGGGTCCACGTATATTGTTTTTCCCCTATTGTGATTGCAAATTTCTCTTGTGATTCCGGATCTAATGGGAGTGCCCAGAATCCGTTAGCTATGTCTAAAACGGTGAATATCTTCTGTTCAGGGGATAGCCCATTCAAAATTGTTGAGGGACTGGCAACGATGGGGTGTAATTTAGGAGTGACCTTGTTGAGGGCCGTGTAGTCTATAGTCAACCTATAGCTCCCATCAGGTTTCTCTACTGGCCATGTGGGGGAATTAGTAGTGCTCGTGGTTTCCCTCAGGATACCCCTTCTACTAGCCCCTTCACTATGTCCATGACTGCCTTCCTGTCCTCCGCCTTTATTGGGTACTGGCGGTGTGGCTTGTGTTCTGGTCCGGCAATCTTAATAGGGTCGATACTAGCTTTTCCTGTATCTAACTTTGTTTCAGCCCATACCCCAATCACGGAATCACAAATGGCTCCGTATCCTCCCATATCTTCGTGCCAGTCCCTGGTAGTTACGGTGGCCACCCCAAGGGTGCCAGTGTTATTTGCCAGTTGTCTAATCTTTTCCTTATGGCCATCCGCCTTTGGCCATGTTAACTTTCCTTTGTCACAATCAATTATTGCTTTATACTCCCTCATTATATCATTACCTAATATTGTACCTTCATTATTTTTACACACATAGAATTTCATGGGGAGGTATATATTATCGATTTCCACCAGCTGCGTGGTGCTCAAATAAGCTGGCACTCTAGTGCCATTGAGTCCTCGCAGGAGTGGGGAGGGGGAGGTTAGTGACGGAAACTGATGCGCCTGTGTCCACCAGCATTTCACATTGTCGGCCCCCTACTAGTGCAGACACATAAATTCTCCCCTCCCTTTTACCTTTTATGGGGAACACACAGCAAATCGGGGGAAAACAAACTATCTTAACAATCCCCTTATCCTTATCCCACCCCTTATACCTAACTAGATTAAGCTATGAGGGGCCAGAATTTATGCTCACCAATCCAAAGGTAAAAGCCAACTGTTAACAAGTGCGAGTTTTGAAGTCTGGTTTCTGGTCCTTCTAGGTACCCTGTCACCACGTGGTCTTCAGGGGCATGGTGCTGGGTCTGCTACTGCGACACACCTTCTCCCCTCCGCTGCCGTCGTCGTCTCATCGCGATGGGTTCTCCTCTTCTTCTCCCTCGGGCGGTCGTCGGCGGCTCCATTGTGCCTACAGGGCAGTTGGCAGTTTTATCTGCCTAGATTTTCCTACCCAAGCTTAAGAACGCCAGTTTATTCGTCGTGTCGTGGCCACCTGCATTTTCACAGTGTTCAATGAGGAATGTTCGTCTTCCCAAGCGCCAGCTTATAACTAGGCGCTTGGTTTTTTTATCAATATGTTTTTCGCTGTCCTGCTCTGCCCTTATCAAGTTATTATCGTCTTCTTCGTCTCTACTCGTCTCGCCTCGTCGGACTGCTATACAAGTCCTGGGCTACCTGCTCGACTTCGTCTCACCCCTTTCTGTGGCCTGGGTGTCCTGGATGGCTACGGACTTGAGTCTCGTTCCCCTCCCCTGCAGTTGGTATGGTGTAACTGGATACTGAAAATCTGCTACGGGGAGAGAACCCGCCACGAGGCCAGGGCACGAGTACGAGCGGCAGCCCAAGAGGCCGGAGCCACGAGAGCAGAGCAGAGAGCAGAGTCAAGAGCAAGAGAGTGATTGCTACCCGGGGCCTTTAGTTATACTCCTCACGATAACCCTTATCTGCGCACCAAATCAGGTTAGTTCATTGTCCCAATTTTGGCGGGCTAGTTTAAATAATTGTAGCAATCTAAACTAACTGTTTTTAGATGGCCGGTGATCGCACCTACTGGCCTGATCTCTGAGCTGTATTGTTATTGATGCATTTTAATCAGCCTGTCCAGCCTCGATGGCTTCCTTAAGCTGTTTCCGATTATAGATGCAAACAACTTGATGGCTTCAAGTATAGGCCTAACTGGTTTTGGTCTGTCTACAATTTGGCTTAATGCATAATTCAGAGTCCTGCTGTCTGCTTTTCAAAATACAAAAGTCTTTCTTCACAGAAACTGCCTTTTAGGTTTCGATTTCCCCAAAAGCTGCTTGTGCCACAGAGTCCAAGCTTTTAAAATCTTATAGGCTTTCGGCCACGAGGTGTGGACACCATCTTTGGGTACCCTTTTTTAAATGTCCATGCAGGGTCCCTTTTATTAATAATAACCTTGGGGAAATGTGGAAATTTTGCGAATCTTACAATCCTAACATCAGTAACTGCCAAAATAGTGGAGTTTGCAGTGTATGTACCTTTAAGAGAGAACTACTTTTACAGCTCCTGTATACTGTAGTACCGGCAGTGACCACACCTGTATATAAGCCTTGAGCATGCCTCTGTACCCCCAGTCTTGAGACTACCCTACTCCAGTAAATAGCTGTTGATTGTTAAGTTACAGCATCCGTGTGGTTATTGTAAAGTCCGCGCCTCAATAATACACGGACTTCGGGAGAACAGTTTAACAGGTGCTTTACTGAACAGGAGGGCACTCTTTTGCTTGGACCCAAAAAAAAAAAAAACAAATTGGACTGTAAATTAACAAAAGTTCAACTAAAACTTAACAAATCAAATTAAAATTTGGTTTTCCGGGTTGATGATGCACTCCAGTCCCCGCGGCGCCCACCGGTCGTGGAAATACTCAAGTGTGCCGGCGGACACCACGTGCTCCATCTCCAGGGCCACCCGGGCGTGAACATGGCTGCGGAAGAGAGGCAGGCAATCCGGCCGGACGACCCCCTCGACCGCCCGCTGCCTGAACCAATTGATGGCTCTTTTAGCCAGGCCCAGGAGTAGGCCTACAAAGAGGTCCTCCAACCTGCCCGCACCCCTCCGCACCGGGTGACCGTAGATCAAGAGCGTGGGACTGAAGTGCAACCAAAAATCGAGGAGCAGCCCCTTCAAGTAGTGAAAGAGGGGCTGCAACCTCTCACACTCGACATAAACGTGAAACACGGACTCCTCCAGGCCGCAAAAAATGCAGGCGGCCTGGGAGTCCATGAGCCTACTTAAAACCATATTGCACGGGACCGCTCCGTGCAACACCCTCCAGGCCAAGTCCCCGATGGAACAAGGGAGGACTCCCGCGTAGAGAGCCCTCCATTGGGGACCTCCGCCTCTGCCGGTTGGCAAGATGCCACGCCAAGGCGTGTCCAGACGGCAGACGAAGATGGCAAAGTGGAGAGTGTGCAGGAGCAGCCCGTACAGGAAACCCCTCCGCGCGGAATGAAAAGGCACAGAGGGTATTTCCTCGAGACAGCTCAAGTTGTGAGGCGCCGGTTCCCGAGGGGAGTTTCGGGGCCGGGCGCCGATTAGGAATTCCGTCTGAACGGGGATAAGCTCGGATGGGATCGCCCCACATGCTTGAGCTGCCTCGATACACCTAGTGGAGTCGGGGCCCAGTGCCACTTTCACAGACTCGATGGCTTCGACCGCGAGCCGGATGTTAGCCCAGGACAGGCGCCGCGCCAGCTCCTCCGGCGCCATCCAGCCAGCTCCTCCGCCATCGAGCAGGTCCCCGACTCTGGTCACCTTGCCAGGCACAGCCCTGCCCTCCGCCAGCCGCCCGAACCCGCGGTCATGGAGGTGCGGATTCCTGAGCAGCGGCTCCCGAAGGAGAGTCGCCGCTCCTGACGGGGGAGAGCTCCGCCTGGAAGTGACGTAGTTCCAAACCCATAGCAGTTCCTGGTAGAAGACAGGCAGCTCCCACAGGCCGGCATGCCTGCTGCCCACTTTCACAAACAGGAGCTGCGTGTCATAATTGAGGCCGTGCAGCTGGCGGAAGAAATACGTCGCCAGCGCACACCATCTCGGAGGATTCTCGACGTACAGGTATCTCTGCAGCATCTGAAGACGGAAAGTCGCAGCCTGGGTGCGAAGGCACACCAGCGCCTGACCACCCTCCCTAAGCGGGAGACTCAGAACCGCGGCAGAGACCCAGTGCTTCCTTTTGTCCCAGAAGAAGTCGATGAGCTTCTTCTGCATCTTGGCGACAAACGCAGGGGGAGGGATCAAAGTGACCAACCAGTACCACAACATGGCGGCCACCAGCTGGTTTATGACCAGCGCTCGACCCCTGTAGGACAACACTCGGAGCAGTCCTGTCCAGCGTCCTAGGCGAGCGGTGACTTTGGCCTCCAGCTCTTGCCAGTTCGCCGGCCAGGCATCCTCGGCAGGGCTAAGGTAGACTCCCAAATAGAGGAGGTGCGTGGTGCTCCAGGCGAAAGGCCTGAACTCCTCCGGCAGGGAGTCCACCCGCCACTGACCCACCAGGAGTCCGGAACATTTCTCCCAGTTGATCTTGGCGGAGGATGCGTCCAAGTAAATCTGCTGGCATTCCCGCATCCTCCGCAAGTCAGCGGGATCCGTGACTGTGAGGAGCACGTCATCGGCGTAAGCCGAGAGGACCACCTCCACGCCCGGCCCTTGCAGAGCCAGTCCCGTCAATCTCTTCCGCAAGAGGCGCAGGAAAGGCTCCACGCAAATGGCATATAACTGACCGGACATGGGGCATGCCTGACGCATCCGCCTCCCGAAGTGAAGGGGCGCCGTCAAGGACCCGTTAACTTTAATCAGACACTCCGCGGCGGCATACAGAAGTCGGATCCGGGTGACAAAATGCGTCCCGAACCTGAATGCGCGCAGAGTCCCGAAGAGATACTCGTGATCCACCCTGTCGAACGCCTTCTCCTGATCCAGGGAAAGGAAGGCGACCGACAGTCCAGCCCTCTGGGAGTGGTGGACCAGGTCCCAGACCAGATGCATGTTATCGTGGATGGTCCGGCCCGGGACCGTGTAGGACTGGTCGGGGTGGATCATGTTGGCCAGCACGGTGCCAAGGCGAGCAGACATGGCCCTGGCAAAGATTTTATAGTCCGTGCTGAGGAGGGAGACCGGGCGCCAGTTCTTAAGGAGGCGGAGATCGCCCTTCTTAGGCAGCAGGACAATGACCGCCCTGCGCTAAGAGAGGGGCATCTCCCCAGTCGCCAAACTTTCCCCCAGGACCCGTGCGTAGTCGCCACCCAAGATGTCCCAGAACACCCTGTGGAACTCCACGGTCAGCCTGTCCAGCCCCGGGGACTTTCCCCTGGAGAGCTGGCGGAGGGCGCCGGTCAGCTCCGCCAGGCTTAGCGGAGCGTCCAATTTTTTGGCGCCCTCCGGGCTGACCTTCAGCAGGTCCTCCCACAAAACTCTGCGCGCATCCTCGCTGGACGGATCCGGAGAGAACAGAGCCCCGTAATAGGCATGGGTCTCCGCGCTGATTCCCTCCGGATCCGAGACCAGAGATCCGTCGTCGGCCAGCAGCCCCAAGAGCTGCTTACGGAACCCCCGTCTTATTTCCAGCGAGTAGAGGAAGGGGGAGCTGCGGTCCAGGTCCCGCAGCAGCTGGATCCGCGAGCTCACGTATGCGCCTCGGGACCTGACGAGCTGCAGGTCCTTCAGCGCGCCCTTCTTCTCTTCATACACCTTCCGCAGGGTCGGGTCCTCGACGACCTGACCGAGACGGGACTCCAGGTCTAGCACCTCCTTCTCCACCGCCCGACCCGGGCCTCCCGCCTCTTGGTCGACCCCTTCGCGTACTCCTGAGAGAAGAGATGGACGTGAGCCTTGCCCACATCCCACCATAGCCTCAAGGAGGGGAAGCCCCCCCGCTTCCTTCTCCAGTCGGCCCAGAACCGACGAAACAAATCCCGGAACTGCGCGTCCTCCAGCAGCAGGTAGTTAAATTGCCAGTACGCGGACCCTCCCCCGCGCGCACAACGGAGCGAGCTCCACCCACACCAGGTGGTGGTCCGTGCACGGCACCGGCTGCATGGAAGCCGCCAGAACGCAGGAGACGTACGCCCGGGAAATGTAGAGGCGGTCGATTCTGGACCTTCCTCCCCCAGACCTCACGCTAGTGAAGGCGCTGGAGTCGGGGTGGAGGTTTCACCAGACATCCACCAAGTCGAAGGACCCGACCAGGTCCCTCAACTTCTTCATCGCCGCCGGGCTTCGCGGAGGACCGGAACGGTCCCTCGCCTCGAGGGTGCAGTTAAAATCCCCCCCGAGGATGACGCACTCGCCCGCGTCGACGGAGCCCAAAAGTGCGGACACTTCTTCAAAGAAGCGCACTTGCTGCGCACCGGTCTGAGGGGCATATACATTCACTAGATGGAGCGGCACGCCCCCCAGGCGAACAGTGACCTGGGGCAAGCGACCTGGCACATGCTCCTTGACCCCCAAGATCTCCGGCTGAAAATGCGGGGCCAGCAAGATAGCCATCCCGCTGGAATTGTTGGAGAGGTGACTCATGCTGACCCCTCCTTGCCACTCCAGGAGCCATGTGGCTTTGTCTCCCAGAACGGTGTGGGTTTCTTGCAGGAAGCACACCGCATACTTCCCGTCCCGAAGGACCGAGAAGTTATTAAATCTGCGGCGCGCCTCCCTGCTGCTGTTGATGTTGAGGCTGGCTATGGTTATCTTCATGTCAGAAGCACAGTGCAACCTCTACCTACACCTAACGGGGGGAGGGAGCGCAGCCGCTGGTCAGCCGCCACTTCCTCAGCAGCCCAGAGAGAAACGTTCTGAGCCGACACAGCTCGAGCGGGTCCACGCCCTCGTCCGCGCCCATGATTTTAACGGCGGCGCGGACGGACACGATGAGCAGCACCAGCTCCGACCACCTGTCGAGAGCCAGCCGGATCTTATTGTGCCGACCCTGGCACGTGGCCATAAAGTCCCAGAGTTCCCTTACGGGAATGAGGAGAGACTCGGCAAGGGGCATGAGGTCATTCAGCGCCTCGTCGATGGTGGAGTCGAAATCATCCTCCGTGCCCATCACCGAGTCCCCATCCTCCTCCAGGGGGTCGTCACCAGCGGCCGACCCATCCGTCGCGCAGTGCACAGCGAACGGCTCGGCCGCACCAGCCGGCCCCGCCTCCGCCCGGATCCCACCCCCAGGATCGGCGGCAGAGGATTCCTCCCTGGGCTCCTCTAGGGGCGCCGGGCCAGAAGACGGCGGCTGTTCTGAGTCCCCCCACCGCCTCAGATGCCAGAACGATCGGAGAAACCGGGGAGAGAACAATTCCCAGCTCATCCAGTACGTCCGGCACCAGAGACGCAGCCAGGGGGCCATCCTCCTTCCCGCCACCAACCTCCGACCCAGCGGATGGGGTGTTTTCAATTAAAACCTCCACCGGGACGAGCAGCCCCTGGGAGATGTCCGGGTCACATTGGGCGAGCTCATTTTCCTCGAGCTCGCCCGACTCAGACCCCAGGCCGCCCGACCCGGCGAGGGGTAATGGCACCGATAAAATGTCAATCACCGCTGCGGGTTGTCCCACGCTCACCCCCCCGGGCAGGGTCTCGTCCCCATCCCCGGGAGGCACATGCCAGACAGACACACCTGCCTCAGCCTCCCGAGGGACAGGCGACACCTGCCGATCGCCGGTGGTAATGACAGTGGAGGGGGGGGGGCTCGCAGTACCCGTGGCGGGCGACGACTCCCCCTGCTCGGAGGGACCTTCCTCCTCCCGGTCCTCCTCCTCTTCCAGGGGGTCGCGCCTTCTTTTCAGCGCGGAGGGAGTGAGGGAGACCTCTATGTCTGCAGGGGCCTCCTCGTCTGCTCCCTCCGGCGGAGCAGGTTTGTCGGGTTCCTCGGGCCCGAGCCCAGCCGCAGATATTGGCATTTCCGCTCCGGCGGTTGTGGCCACAGGCTTGGGCACGAGGCCACTCCCACTCCCATCCGCCCCGATTACCTCCGCGAGGAGCGCGGGTGTAAGGGGCTTAAGGGGCAAGGGCCGGCCCTCCACGGGGGGACCCGCCCTAAGGTGTTTGGATTTTTGCTGCTCCTTCCTTCCGGCCGGACGCGCTCCCTCCCCCCTTGGTGGCATCGGCCTTCGACGTCGACCGCGCATCAGCAGTTCCCGATGCGTGGGCAGATCCGGGGGGAGAAGCAGCGGCGGCGCCAGCCTCGGCCGCACTAGATGATCTGGCGGCCTTGGAGGCGGGGCAGTTTTTCCGAATGTGCCCCACCTCCTTGCAGGCGTGGCACCGCACACCATCCGACGTCCAGAAGACGCGATAGGTGGTCCCCTCGTGGTGGACGATGAACGCCCCGTCGGTGTCCTCCTCCCGCGCCAGCTGGATAAACAGCTGGCGCCGGAAGGAGAAGACGTGGCGAAGGCTGGCTTCCCGGAAGCCGAGCGGGATGGGCGTGATCCCCGACCTCACCTCCCCAAGTTGGCATAAATGGGGGAGGAGGAGCTCACCAGGAACATATGGTGGGACGTTCGAGATGACGATCCTCTGCACGGTGGCCTCGAGAGTATCCACCGGCAGGAAGGTCCCGCCCACGGTGAGCCCCTTGGCGACGGCCAGGGACACCGCCCGTTCCGACCCCAGGAAGAACACAGCCTTCCCGTACATTTTTGAGGCTGCGACGATGGCTGAGGGGCCGACAACCCCAGCCATGGCTTTAACGCAGGCCTCAGTGGTCATAGTGGGGTGAGTGTAGCTCTTCACCCCAAGCTTTTTTGTCATAAGTTTAAAAGGTGACGGGGCAGCAGAAGCAGCGGGAGCAGCTGTGGCTGTGGATGCCACTCACGCATAAGTCCTGTCCGGCCCCGCCACCGGCGAAGATACAGTCGCCATTATGGGGTGTTTTTATAAGGGCCACACTCACCCCAAGTCACAGGCCTGAAGCTGTTAATGGCCTCAGGTATTTTTTTGTCCTCTATTGAGCAGAGGGAGCTGTTTAAAATGAAGACACACCTCTCCCCTTATTGATTGAAATTGGGAGAGGGGCCTTCTCCCCTCTGCTCAATAGGCAATTAATAAAAAGAGATGAAATTGAGGTGCCTCAGAGAAATAGGCAGAGAGAGACAAAGAGAGAGAGAGAGGGGGGTGGGAAGGAGGGAGGCCGCAAGGGCAGGGTTGCCACTCAGGATGGTGGGTGGGTGGGTGTTGGCAGGCGTGCACTCTTCGATGGGAATTTAAAGTCTTTGATGGTGGTGGTCTTCTGGCAGGGGGAGAAGATGTCTTCACCTGGGAAAGCTGGAGATGCCCCAGGCTCAGTCCCACACCAGGTCTTAATGATGTAATTGGACTTCACCTAGGCTGCTCCAGCTGTCCCAGGTCAGGCAATAGAAGGGGTGCTTATTAGTGGTGAGTGTGGCCTAGTTTTTAACAAGAGCCACACACACACACAGACACCCCTTAATGATCCGGCCTTGTTTCGTCTGTTCTCCCCCCACCTAAAATACAAAGTCATTGGGAGAGTGCCCCAAATAACACCCACCTGTAGATGTTCAGAAAGATGTTCTCCTTCCCTCCTTCCAAACAGTTGGTTGTTTTCTGTTGATGGTGGTTTCTCACCCCTCTCTCCCTCTCCTGAATTGGAGGCCAATTTGCGGAGGCAGTGATAGGAAAGGCCTCTCCCCTGGTTAATGATGTTTGTTGGCCTCCTTTCTCCTTCTCCTCCTCTGTCCTCTCTCTCCAGGCACCTCTGTTGTTGTGATGATGATGGTGGCAATGGTGGTGGTCTATCATTATCCTCCTCTTCCTGGTCAGGAGACCACCACTTTCCACTCTCCACTCTCCTGGTTTGGCTGCTCCTTCTCCTCCTGCTGACTGAGGCAGCTGCACAGCCAGCAATGCTAAGAATGAGGTCTGAACAGGAGGGCACTCTTTTGTTTGGACCCAAAGAAAACCCCAAAACAAATTGGACTGTAAATTAACAAAAGTTCAACTAAAACTTAACAAATCAAATTAAAATTTGGTTTTCCGGGTTGATGATGCACTCCAGTCCCCACGGCGACAGCCGGTCGTGGAAATACTCAAGTGTGCCGGCAGACACTGCGTGCTCCATCTCCAGGGCCACCCGGGCGTGAACATGGCCGCGGAAGAGAGGCAGGCAATCCGGCCGGACGACCCCCTCGACCGCCCGCTACCTGGACCAATTGATGGCTCTTTTAGCCAGGCCCAGGAGCAGGTCTACAAGGAGGTCCTCCAACCTGACCGCTCACCTCCGCACCGTGTGACTGTAGATCAAGAGCGTGGGACTGAAGTGCAACCAAAAATCGAGGGGCAGCCCCTTCAAGTAGTGAAAGAGGGGCTGCAACCTCTCACACTTGACATAAACGTGAAACACGGACTCCTCCAGGCCGCAAAAAATGCAGGCGGCCTGGGAGTCCGTGAACCTACTTAAAATCATATTGCACGGGACCGCTCCATGCAACACCCTCCAGGCCAAGTCCCCGATGGAACAAGGGAGGACTCCCGCGTAGAGAGCCCTCCATTGGGGACCTCCGCCTCCGCCGGTCGGCAAGACGCCACGCCAGGGTGTATCCGGACGGCAGACGAAGATGGCAAAGTGCAGAGTGTGCAGGAGCAGCCCGTACAGGGTACCCCTCCGCGCGGAATGAAAAGGCACAGAGGGTATTTCCTCGAGACGGCTCAAGTTGTGAGGCGCCGGTTCCCGAGGGGAGTTTCGGCGCCGGGCGCCGATGAGGAATTCCGTCTGAACGGGGGTAAGCTCGGACGGGATTGCCCCACGTGCTTGAGCCGCCTCGATACACCTAGCGGAGTCGAGGCCCAGTGCCACCTTCACCGACTCGATGGCTTTGACCGCGAGCCAGACGTGAGCCCAGGACAGGCGCTGCGCCAGCTCCTCCGGCGCCATCCAGCCCACTCCTCCGCCATCGAGCAGGTCCCCGACTCTGGTCACCTTGCCAGGCACAGCCCTGCCCTCCGCCAGCCGCCCGAACCCGCGGTCGTGGAGGTGTGGATTCATGAGCAGCGGCTCCCGAAGGAGGAGGAGAGCTCCGCCTGGAAGCGACGAAGTTCCAAACCCATAGCAGTACCTGGTAGAAGACAGGCAGCTCCCACAGGCCAGCACGCCTGCAGCCCACTATCACAAACAGGAGCTGCATGTCGTAATTGAGGCCGTGCAGCTGGCGGAAGTAATACGTCGCCAGCGCACACCATCTCGGAGGATTCTTGACATACAGGTATCTCTGCAGCGTCTGAAGACGGAAAGTCGCAGCCTGGGTGCGAAGGCACACCAGCGCCTGACCGCCCTCCCTAAGCGGGAGACTCAGAACCGTGGCAGAGACCCAGTGCTTCCTTTTGTCCCAGAAGAAGTCGATGAGCTTCTTCTGCATCTTGGCGACAAACGCAGGGGCAGGGTTCAAAGTGACCAACCGGTACCACAACATGGCGGCAACCAGCTGGTTTATGACCAGCGCTCAACCCCTGTAGGACAACACTCGGAGCAGTCCTGTCCAGCGTCCTAGGCGAGCGGTGACTTTGGCCTCCAGCTCTTGCCAGTTCGCCGGCCAGGCGTCCTCGGCAGGGCTAAGGTAGACTCCCAAATAGAGGAGGTGCGTGGTGCTCCAGGCGAAAGGCCTGAACTCCTCCGGCAGGGAGTCCACCCGCCACTGACCCACCAGGAGTCCGGAACATTTCTCCCAGTTGATCTTGGCGGAGGATGCGTCCGAGTAAATCTGCTGGCATTCCCGCATCCTCCGCAAGTCAGCGGGATCCGTGACCGTGAGGAGCACGTCATCGGCGTAAGCCGAGAGGACCACCTCCACGCCCGGCCCTTGCAGAGCCAGTCCCGTCAACCTCTTCCGCAAGAGGCGCAGGAAAGGCTCCACGCAAATGGCGTATAACTGACCGGACATGGGACATCCCTGACGCACCCACGTCCCGAAGTGAAGGGGTGCCGTCAAGGACCCGTTAACTTTAATCAGACACTCCGCGGCGGCGTACAGAAGTCGGATCCGGGCGACGAAATGCGTCCCGAATCCGAATACGCGCAAAGTCCCGAAGAGATACTCGTGATCCACCCTGTTGAACGCCTTCTCCTGATCCAGGGAAAGGAAGGCAACCGACAGACCAGCCCTCTGGGAGTGGTGGACCAGGTCCCGAACCAGATGGATGTTATCGTGGATGGTCCGGCCCGGGACCGTGTAGGACTGGTCAGGGTGGATCATGTGGGCTAGCACGGTGCCAAGGCAAGCAGACATGGCCCTGGCAAAGATTTTATAGTCCGTGCTGAGGAGGGAGACCAGGCGCCAGTTCTTAAGGAGGCGGAGATCGCCCTGCGCCAAGAGAGGGGCATCTCCCCGGTCGCCAAACTTTCCCCCAGGACCCGCGCGTAGTCGCCCCCCAAGACGGCCCAGAACACCCTGTGGAACTCCACGGTCATCCCGTCCAGCCCCGGGGACTTTCCCCTGGAGAGCTGGCGGAGGGCGCTGGTCAGCTCCGCCAGGCTTAGCGGAGCGTCCAATTTTTCGGCGCCCTCCGAGCTGACTTTCGGCAGGTCCTCCCACAAAACTCTGCGCACATCCTCGCTGGACGGATCCGGAGAGAACAGAGCCCCATAACAGGCGCGGGTCTCCGCACTGATTCCCTCCGGAACCGAGACCAGAGATCCGTCGTCGGCCAGCAGCCCCAAGAGCTGCTTACGGGCCCCCCGTCTTTTTTCCAGCGAGTAGAAGAAGGGGCAGCCACGGTCCAGGTCCCGCAGGAGCTGGATCTGCGACCTCACGTACGCGCCTCGGGACCCGACGAGCTGCAGGTCCTTCAGCGCGCCCTTCTTCTCTTCGTACACCTTCCGCAGGGCCGGGTCCTCGACCACCTGACCGAGATGGGACTCCAGGTCGAGCACCTCCTTCTCCAACCGCCCGACCCGGGCCTCCCGCCTCTTGGTCGACCCCTTCGCGTACTCCTGACAGAAGAGATGGACGTGAGTCTTGCCCACGTCCCACCATAGCCTCAAGGAGGGGAAGCCACCCCGCTTCCTTCTCCAGTCGGCCCAGAACCGACGAAACGAATCCCGGAACCGCGCGTCCTCCAGCAGCAGGTTGTTAAATTGCCAGTGTGCGGACCCCCCCCCGCGCAAGCAGCGGAGCGAGCTCCGCCCACACCAGGTGGTGGTCCGTGCATGGCACCGACTGCATGGAAGCCGCCGGAACGCAGGAGACGTACGCCCGGGAAATGTAGAGGCGGTCGATTCTGGACCTTCCTCCCCCAAACCTCACACTAGCGAAGGCGCTGGAGTCGGGGTGGAGATTTCGCCAGACTTCCACCAAGTCGAAGGACCCGACCAGGTCCCTCAACCTCTCCATCGCCGCTGGGCTTCGCGGGGGACCCGAACGGTCCCTCGCCTCGAGGGTGCAGCTAAAATCCCCCCCGAGGATGACGCACTCGCCCGCGTCGACGGAGCCCAAAAGAGCGGACACTTTTTCGAAGAAGCGCACTTGCTGCGCACCGGTCTGAGGGGCGTACACGTTCACTAGATGGAGCGGCACGCCCCCCAGGCGAACAGTGACCTGGAGCAAGCGGCCTGGCACATGCTCCTTGACCCCCAAGATCTCCAGCTGAAAATGCGGGGCCAGCAAGATAGCCACCCCGCTGGAATTGTTGGAGAGGCGACTCATGCTGACCCCTCCTTGCCACTCCAGGAGCCACGTGACTTTGTCTCCCGGAACGGTGTGGGTTTCTTGCAGGAAGCACACCGCATACTTCCCGTCCCGAAGGACTAAGAAGTTATTGAATCTCGGCACGCCTCCCTGTTGCCGTTGATGTTGAGGCTGGCGATGGTTAACTTCATGTCAGAAGCACAGTGCAACCTCTACCTACACCTAACGGGGGGAGGGAGCGCAGCCGCTGGTCACCCACCACTTCCTCAGCAGCCCAGTGAGAAACGTTCTGAGCCGACGCAGCTCGAGCGGGTCCACGCCCTCGTCCGCGCCCATGATTTTAACGGTGGCACGGACGGAAACGATGAGCAGCGCCAGCTCCGACCACCTGTCGAGGGCCAGCCGGATCTTATTGTGCCGACCCTGGCACGTGGCCATAAAGTCCCGGACTTCCCTTGCGGGAATGAGGAGAGACTCGGCGAGGGGCACGAGGTCGTCCAGCGCCTCATCGATGGTGGAGTCGAAATCGTCCTCCGTGCCCATCACCGAGTCTCCATCCTCCTCCAGGGGGTCATCACCAGCGGCCGACCCATCCGTTGCGCAGTGTGAAGCGAACGTCTTGGCCGCACCAGCCGGCCCTGCCTCTGCCCGGATCCCACTCCCAGGATCGGCAAAAGAGGATTCCTCCCTGGGCTCCTCTAGGGGCGCCGGGCCAGAAGACAGCGGTGGTTCGGAGTACCCCCCCCGCCTCAGACACCAGAACGACCGGAGAAACCGAGGAGAGAACAATTCCCAGCTCCTCCAGTACGTCCGGCACCAGAGACGCAGCCAGGGGGCCATCCTCCTCCCTGCCACCAACCTCCGACCCAGTGGATGGGGTGTTTTCAATTAAAACCTCCACCGGGACGAGCAGCGGGAGATGTCCGGGTCGCATTGGGCGAGTTCATTTTCCTCGAGCTCGCCCGACCCAGACCCCAGGCCGCCCAACCCGGTGAGGGGTAACGGCACCGATAAAATGTCAATCACCACCGCGGGTTGTCCCGCACCCACCCCCATGGGCAGGGTCTCGTCCCCATCCCCGGGAGGCACGTGCCGGACAGACACATCTGCCTCAGCCTCCCAAGGGACAGGCGACCCCTGCCGATCGCCGGTGGTAATGACAGCGGGGGGGGGGGCGCAGTACCCGCGGCGGGTGACGACTCCCCCTGCTCGGAGGGACCTTCCTCCTCCCGGTCCTCCTCCTCTTCCAGGGGGTCACACCTTCTTTTCAGCGCGGAGGGAGTGAGGGTGACCTCCATGTCTGCAGGGGCCTCCTCGTCTGCTCCCTCTGGCGGAGCAGGTTTGTCGGGTTCCTCGGGCCCGAGCCCGGCCGCAGGTATTGGCATTTCCGCTATGGCGGTTGCGGCCACAGGCTCGGACACGAGGCCCCTCCCACTCCCATCCGCCCCAATTAACTCCGCGAGGAGCGCGGTGTAAGGGGCTTAAGGGGCAAGGGCCGGCCCTCCACGGGTGGACCCGCCCTAAGGTATTTGGATTTTTGCTGTGCCTTCCTTCCGGCCGGACGCGCTCCCTCCCCCCCGCCGGAGGCCTTGGTGGCATCGGCCTCCAACGTCGACCGCGCATCAGCGGTTCCCGATGCGTGGGCAGATCCGGGGGGAGAAGCGGTGGCGGCGCCAGCCTCGGCCGCACTAGATGATCTGGCGGCCTTGGAGGCGGGGCAGTTTTTCCGAATGTGCCCCACCTCCTTGCAGGCATGGCACCGCACACCATCCGACATCCAGAAGATGCGATAGGTGGTCCCCTCGTGGTGGACGACGAACGCCCCGTCGGTGTCCTCCTCCCGCGCCAGCTGGATAAACAGCTGGCGCCGGAAGGAGAAGACGTGGCGAAGGCTGGCTTCCCGGAAGCCGAGCGGGATGGGCGTGATCCCCGACCTCACCTCCCCAAGTTGGCATAAATGGGGGAGGAGGAGCTCACCAGGAACATAGGGCGGGACGTTCGAGATGACGATCCTCTGCGCGGTGGCCTCGAGAGTATCCACCGGCAGGAAGGTCCCGCCCATGGTGAGCCCCTTGGCGACGGCCAGGGACACCGCCCGCTCCGACCCCAGGAAGAACACAGCCTTCCCGTACATTTTTGAGGCCGCAACGATGGCTGAGGGGCCGACAACCCCAGCCCTGGCTTTAACGCAGGCCTCAATGGTCATAGTGGGGTGAGTGTAGCTCTTCACCCCAAGCTTTTTTGTTATCAATCTGAAAGGTGACGGGGCAGCAGAAGCAGTGGGAGCAGCTGTGGCTATGGCTGCCACTCCCGCATTAGTCCTGGCTGCCCCGCCACCGGCGAAGATGCAGTCACCATTCTGGGGTGTTTTCCAAAAAGGGCCACACTCACCCCAAGTCACAGGCCTGAAGGTGTTAATTGTGGCCTCAGGTATTTTTTGGTCCTCTATTGAGCAGAGGGAGCTGTTTAAATTGAAGGCACACCTCTCCCCTTATTGATTAGAATTGGGGGAGGGGCCTTCTCCCCTCTGCTCAATAGGTAATTAAAATATAGATAGATGAGGTGCCTTTTGAGAGAAAGGCAGAGAGAGAAAGACAAAGAGAGAGAGAGAGGGGGGGGGGTTGGGAAGGACGGAGGCCGCAAAGGCAGGGTCACCACTCAGGATGGTGGGTGGGTGGGTGGGTGTCGGCAGGGGTGCACTCTCCGATGAAAAATTAAAGTTTTTGAAGGTGGTCTTCTAGCAGGGGTAGAAGATGTCTTCACCTGGGAAAGCTGGAGATGCCCCAGGCTCAGTCCCACACCAGGTCTTAACGATGTATTAATTGGGCTGTTCACCTAGGCAGCTCCAGCTATCCCAGGTCAGGCAATAGGAAGGGGTGCTTAATTAGTGGTGTGTGTGGCCTAGTGTTTTACAAGAGCCACAAACACACACACACACCCCTTGATGAACCGGCCCTTTTTTCTTCTTTTCTCCCCCCACCTAAAATACAAAGTCTTTGGGAGAGTGCACCAAATAACACCCACCTGAAAGATGATGTTGTTCTTCCCTCCTTCCAAATAGTTGGTGGTTGTTCGTTGTTTCTCTCCCCTCTCTCCTGGAATGGAGGCCAATTTGGGGAGGCAGTGATAGTAAAGGCCTCTCCCCGGTTGGTGTTGTTTCTGGCCTCCCTTCTCCTTCTCCTCCTCCGTCCTCTCTCTCCAGGCACCTCAGTTGCTGTGATGATGGTGGAGGTGGAGGTGGTGGTGGTCTATCGATATCCTCCTCTTCCTGGTCAGGAGACCACCACTCTCCAGTCTCCTGGTTTGGCTGCTCCTTCTCCTCCTGCTGACTGAGGCAGCTGCACAGCCAGCAATGCTGAGAATGAGCTCTGAACAGGAGGGCACTCTTTTTGTTTGTACCAAAAAAAAACAAATTGGACTGTAAACAAAAGTTCAACTGAAACTTAACAAATCAAATTAAAATGTGGTTATCCAGGTTGATGATGCACTCCAGTCCCCGCAGCGCCCACCGGTCGCGGAAATACTCAAGCACACCGGCGGACACCGCGTGCTCCATCTCCAGGGCCACCCGGGCGCGAACATAGCCGCGGAAGAGAGGCAGGCAATCCGGCTGGACGACCCCCTCGACCGCCCGCTGCCTGGACCAATTGATGGCTCTTTTAGCCAGGCCCAGGAGCAGGCCCACAAGGAGGTCCTCCAACCTGTCCGCTCCCCTCTGCATCGGGTGACCGTAGATCAAGAGCGTGGGACTGAAGTGCAACCAAACATCGAGGAGCAGCCCCTTCAAGTAGTGAAAGAAGGGCTGCAACCTCTCACACTCCATATAAACGTGAAACACGGACTCCTCCAGGCCGCAAAAAATGCAGGTGGCCTGGGAGTCCGTGAACCTACTTAAAACCTTATTGCACGGGACCGCTCCGTGCAACACCCTCCAGGCCAAGTCCCCGATGGAACAAGGGGGGACTCTCGCGTGGAGAGCCCTCCATTGGGGACCTCTGCCACCGCCAGTCGGCAAGACGCCACGCCAAGGCATGTCCGGATGGTAGACGAAGATGGCAAAGTGGAGAGTGTGCAGGAGCAGCCCGTACAGGAAACCCCTCTGTGCGGAATGAAAAGGCACGGAGGGTATTTCCTCGAGACAGCTCAAGTTGTGAGGCGCCGGTTCCCGAGGGGAGTTTCGGGGCCGGGCGCCGATGAGGAATTCCGTCCAAACGGGGGTAAGCTCAGACGGGATTGCCCCACGTGCTTGAGCCGCCTCGATACACCTAGTGGAGTCGGGGCCCAGTGCCACTTTCACCGATTCGATGGCTTCGACCGCGAGGCGGATGTTTCCCAGGACAGGCGCCGCGCCAGCTCCTTCGGCGCCATCCAGCCCGCTCCTCCGCCATCGAGCAGGTTCCCGACTCTGGTCACTTTGCCGGGCACAGCACTGCCCTCCACCAGCCGCCCGAACCCGCAGTCGTGGAGGTGCGGATTCCTGAGCAGCGGCTCCTGAAGGAGAGCCGCCACTCCTGACGGGGGAGAGCTCTGCCTGGAAGCAACGTAGTTCCAAACCCATAGTAGTTCCTAGTACAAGACAGGCAGCTCCCGCAGGCCGGCACGCCTGCAGTCTACTTTCACAAACAGGAGCTGCGTGTCGTAATTGAGGCCGTGCAGCTGGCGGAAGAAATACGTCGCCAGCGCACACCATCTCAGAGGATTCTCGACGTACAGGTATCTCTGCAGCGTCTGAAGACGGAAAGTCGCAGCCTGGGTGCGAAGGCACACCAGCGCCTGACCGCCCTCCCTAAGCGGGAGACACAGAACCGCGGCAGAAACCCAGTGCTTCCTTTTGTCCCAGAAGAAGTCGATGAGCTTCTTCTGCATCTTGGCGACAAATGCAGGGGGAGGGATCAAAGTGACCAACCGGTACCACAACATGGCAGCCACCAGCTGGTTTATGACCAGTGCTCGACCCCTGTAGGACAACACTCGTAGCAGTCCTGTCCAGCGTCCTAGGCAAGCGGTGACTTTGGCCTCCAGCTCTTGCCAGTTCGCCGGCCAGGCATCCTCGGCAGGGCTAAGGTAGACTCCCAAATAGAGGAGGTGCGTGGTGCTCCAGGCGAAAGGCCTGAACTCCTCCAGCAGGGAGTCCACCCGCCACTGACCCACCAGGAGTCCGGAACATTTCTCCCAGTTGATCTTGGCGGAGGATGCGTCCGAGTAAATCTGCTGGCATTCCCGCATCCTCCGCAAGTCAGCGGGATCCGTGACCGTGAGGAGCACGTCATCGGCGTAAGCCGAGAGGACCACCTCCACGCCCGGCCCTTGCAGAGCCAGTCCCGTCAACCTCTTCCGCAAGAGGCGCAGGAGTGGCTCCACGCAAATGGCGTATAACTGACCGGACATGGGGCATCCCTGACGCATCCCCCACCCGAAGCGAAGGGGTGCCGTCAAGGGCCCGTTAACTTTAATCAGACACTCTGCGGCGGCTTACAGAAGTCCGATCCGGGCGACGAAATGCGTCCCGAACCCGAATGCGCGCAGAGTCCCGAAGAGATACTCATGCTCCACCCTGTTGAACGCCTTCTCCTGATCCAGGGAAAGGAAGGCAACCGACAGACCAGCCCTCTGGGAGTGGTGGACCAGGTCCCAGACCAGATGCATGTTATCGTGGATGGTCCGGCCCGGGACCGTGTAGGACTGGTCGGGGTGGATCATGTGGGCCAGCACGGTGCCAAGGCAAGCAGACATGGCCCTGGCAAAGATTTTGTAGTCTGTGCTGAGGAGGGAGACCGGGCGCCAGTTCTTAAGGAGGCGGAGATCGCCCTTCTTAGGCAGCAGGACAATGACCGCCCTGCGCCAAGAGAGGGGCATCTCCCCGGTCGCCAAACTTTCCCCCAGGACCCGCGCGTAGTCGCCCCCCAAGACGTCCCAGAACGCCCAGTGGAACTCCACGGTCAGCCCGTCCAGCCCCAGGGACTTTCCCCTAGAGAGCTGGTGGAAGGCGCCGGTCAGCTCCGCCAGGCTTAGCAGAGCGTCCAATTTTTCGGCGCCCTCCGGGCTGACCTTCGGCAGGTCCTCCCACAAAACTCTGCGCGCATCCTCGCTGGACGGATCCGGAGAGAACAGCGCCCCGTAGTAGGCGCAGGTCTCCGCGCTGATTCCCTCCGGATCCGAGACCGGAGATCCGTCGTCGGCCAGCAGCCCCAAGAGCTGCTTACGGACCCCCCGTCTTTTTTCCAGCAAGTAGAAGAAGGGGGAGCCGCGGTCCAGGTCCCACAGGAGCTGAATCCATGACCTCATGTACGCGTCTCAGGACCCGACGAGCTGCAGGTCCTTCAGCACGCCCTTCTTCTCTTCATACACCTTCCGCAGGGCCGGGTCCTCGACGACCTGACCGAGACGGGACTCCAGGTCGAGCACCTCCTTCTCCAACCGCCCGACCCGGGCCTCCCGCCTCTTGGTCGACCCCTTCGCGTACCCCTGACAGAGGAGATGGATGTGAGCCTTGCCCACATCCCACCATAGCCTCAAGGAGGGGAAGCCCCCCCGCTTCCTTCTCCAGTCAGCCCAGAACCGACGAAACGAATCCCGGAACCGTGCGTCCTCCAGCAGCAGGTTGTTAAACTGCCAGTACGCGGAACACCCCCGTGCGCGCAGTGGAGCGAGCTCCGCCCACACCAGGTGGTGCTCCGTGCATGGCACCAGCCGCATGGAAGCTGCCGGAACGCAGGAGACGTACGCCCGGGAAATGTAGAGGCGGTCGATTCTGGACCTTCCTCTCCCAGACCTCACGCTAGTGAAGGCGCTGGAGTCGGGGTGGATTTTTCGCCAGACGTCCACCAATTCGAAGTACCCGACCAGGTCCCTCAACTTCACCATCACCGCCGGGCTTCGCGGGGGACCTGAACGGTCCCTCGCCTCGAGGGTGCAGTTAAAATCCCCCCCGAGGATGACGCACTCGCCCACATCGACGGAGCCCAAAAGAGCGGACACTTCTTCGAAGAAGCGCACTTGCTGCGCACCGGTCTGAGGGGCGTACACGTTCACTAGATGGAGCGGCATGCCCCCCAGGTGAACAGTGACCTGGAGCAAGTGGCCCGGCACGTGCTCCTTGACCCCCAAGATCTCCGGCTGAAAATGCGGGGCCAGCAAGATAGCCACCCCGCTGGAATTGTTGGAGAGGTGACTCATGCTGACACCTCTTTGCCACTCCAGGAGCCACGTGGCTTCGTCTCCCGGAACGGTGTGGGTTTCTTGCAGGAAGCACACCGCATACTTCACGTCCCGGAGGACCGAGAAGTTATTGAATCTGCGGCGCACCTCCCTGCTGCCGTGGATGTTGAAGCTGGCTATGGTTATCTTCATGTCAGAAGCATAGTGCAACCTCGACCTACATCTAACGGGGGGAGGAAGCGCAGCTGCTGGTCAGCTGCCACTTCCTCAGCAGCCCAGTGAGGAATGTTCTGAGCCGACGCAGCTCGAGCGGGTCCACACCCTCGTCCGCGCCCATGATCTTAACTGCGGCGCGGACGGACACGATGAGCAGCGCCAGCTCCGACCACCTGTCGAGGGCCAGCCAGACCTTATTGCGCCGACCAAGGCACGTGGCCATAAAATCCCGGAGTTCCCTAGCGGGAATGAGGGGAGACTCGGCAAGGGGCACGAGGTCATCCATCGCCTCATCGGCGCTGGAGTCCGAATCGTCCTCCGTGCCCATCACCGAATCCCCATCCTCCTCCAGGGGGTCGTCACCAGCGGCCGACCCGTCCATCGCGCAGTGCGCAGCGAACGGCTCGGCCGCACCAGCCAGCCCCGCCTCCGCCCAGATCCCAACCCCAGGATCGGCGGCAGAGGATTCCTCCCTGGGCTCCTCTAGGGGCACTGGGCCAGAAGACGGCGGCGGTTCAGAGCTCCCCTCCGCCCCAGACGCCAGAACGACCGGAGAAACCGGGGAGAGAACAATTCCCAGTGCCTCCAGTACGTCCGGCACCAGAGACGCAGCCAGGGGGCCATCCTCCTCCCCGACACCAACCTCCAACCCAGCGGATGGGGTGTTTTGATTTAAATGCTCTACCAGGTCGAGCAGCCCCTGGGAGATGTCCGGGTCGCATTGGGTGAGCTCATTTTCCTCGAGCTTGCCCGACCCAGACCCCAGGCCGCCCGACCCGGCGAGGGGTAACGGCATCGATAAAATGTCAATAGCCGCGGGTTGTTCCGTGACCCCCCCCCACGGGCAGGGTCTCGTCCCCATCTCCGGGAGGCACGTGCCGGACAGACACATCTGCCTCAGCCTCCCGAGAGACAGGCGACCCCTGCCAATCGCTGCTGATGATGACAGCGGGGGGGGGGGCGGCACAGTACCCGCGGCGGGCGACGACTCCCCCTGCTCGGAGGGACCTTCCTCCTCCCAGTCCTCCTCCTCTTCCAGGGGGTCATGCCTTCTTTTTAGCACGGAGGGAGCGAGGGAGGCCTCCATGTCTGCAGAGGCCTCCTCCTCTGCTCCCTCCGGTGGAGCAGGTTTGTCGGGTTCCTCGGGCCCGAGCCCGGCCGCAGGTATTGACGTTACCGCTACGGCGGTTGCGGCCACAGGCTCGGGCACGAGGGCCCTCCCTCTCGCATCTGCCCCGATTAACTCCGCGAGGAGCGCGGGTGTAAGGGGCGCAAGGGGCAAGGGCTGGCCATCCACGGGGGGACCCGCCCTAAGCTGTTTATTTTTTTGCCGCGCCTTCTTTCCGGCTGGACGCACTCCCTCCCTCCCCCGCCGGAGGCCTTGGCGGCATCGGCCCCCAATGTCGACCGCGCATCAGACGTTCCCAACGCGCGGGCAGATCCGGGGGGAGGAGCGGCGGCGGCGCCAGCCTCGGCCGCACGAGATGATCCGGCGGCCTTGGAGGCGAGGCAATTTTTCCGGATGTGCCCGACCTCCTTGCAGGCGTGGCACCGCACACCGTCCGACGTCCAGACAACGCGATAGGCGGTCCCCTCATGATGGACGATGAACGCCCCGTCGGTGTCCTCCTCCCGCACCAGCTGGATAAACAGCTGGCGCCGGAAGGAGAAGAAGTGGCGAAGGCTGGCCTCCCGGAAGCCGAGCGGGATGGGTGTGATCCCCGACCTCACCTCCCCAAGTTGGCGTAATTGGGGAAGGAGGAGCTCACCAGGAACATAGGGTGGGACGTTAGAAATGACGATCCTCTGCGCGGTGGCCTCGAGAGGATCCACCGGCAGGAAGGTCCCGCCCACGGTGAGCCCCTTGGCGACGGCCAGGGACACCGCCCGCTCCGACCCCAGGAAGAGCACAGCCTTCCCATACATTTTTGAGGCCACGACGATGGCTGAGGGGCCGACAACCCCAGCCATGGCTTTAACGCAGGCCGCAATGGTCATAGTGGGGTGAGTGTAGCTCTTCACCCCAAGCTTTTTTGTTATAAGTTTAAAGGGTGACAGGGCAGCAGAAGTAGCGGGAACAGCTGTGGCTGTGGCTGCCACCCCTGCATAAGTCCTGGCTAGCCCCGCCACTGGCGAAGATGCAGTCGCCATTATGGGGTGTTTTTATAAGGGCTACACTCACCCCAAGTCGCAGGCCTGAAAGTGTTAATGGCCTCAGGTATTTTTTTTGGTCCTCTATTGAGCAGAGGGAGCTGATTAGATTGAAGGCACACCTCTCCCCTTATTGATTGAAATTGGGAGAGGGGCCTTCTCCCCGCTGCTCAATAGGCAATTAATAAATAAAGATGAACTTGAAGTGCCTCAGAGAAAGAGGCAGAGAGAGACAAAGAGAGAGAGCGAGGGGGGTGGGAAGGAGGGAGGCTGCAAGTGCAGTGTTGCCACTCAGGATGGAGGGTGGGTGTTGGCAGGGGTGCACTCTCCGATGGGATTTAAAAGTCTTTGATGGTGGTGGTCTTCTGGCAGGGGGAGAAGATGTCTTCACCTGGGAAAGCTGGAGATGCCCAGGCTCAGTCCTGCACCAGGTCTTAACGTTGCAATTAATGAAATTAAAGACTTCACCTAGGCAGCTCCAGCTGTCCCAGGCCAGGCAATAGAAGGGGTGCTTATTAGTGGTGTGTGGGGCCTAGTTTTTAACAAGAGCCACACACACACACAGACACCCCTTGATGATCCGGCCTTGTTTCTTCTTTTCTCCCCCCACCTAAAATACAAAGTCTTTGGGAGAGTGCACCAAATAACACCCACCTGAAAGATGATGTTGTTCTTCCCTCCTTCCAAATAGTTGGTGGTTGTTGGTTGTTTCTCTCCCCTCTCTCCTGGAATGGAGGCCAATTTGGGGAGGCAGTGATAGGAAAGGCCTCTCCCCTGGTTGGTGTTGTTGCTGGCCTCCCTTCTCCTTCTCCTCCTCCGTCCTCTCTCTCCAGGCACCTCAGTTGCTGTGATGATGGTGGAGGTGGAGGTGGTGGTGGTCTATCGATATCCTTCTCTTCCTGGTCAGGAGACCACCACTCTCCACTCTCCTGGTTTGGCTGCTCCTTCTCCTCCTGCTGACTGAGGCAGCTGCACAGCCAGCAATGCTGAGAATGAGGTCTGAACAGGAGGGCAATGTCAGACTGAAATACAGAAGAATGCTAGAGCCTTTTATACAGGGGTGGTCACTGCCGGTACTGCAGTCTAAAACCAGTTCTTCCCTTAAAGGTACATACACAACAATTCCTCCCCTTTTAGATAAACAGTATATAACATTCATTTAACAAATAAATAATAACTAATTACAACTTCCTGGATATTATATACATCAACTGAAATAATCATTTATAAGTTCATTCTTTGAGGAGGCTTCCTGATCCCGGCTGGATAACGCCTTTCTCGAGTATCCTGTTCTTGCGGCGAAGCTGATTCTGTTTCATGGTCACTGGTTGGTTCGTCAGCTTCCAATACCACTGCTTCTGAGGTAGACGCAATCTGTGCTTCAGGTTGATTACCAGGTGCACCTTCTTGTGGCACGGGTTTGGCTTGTTCCTGTGACTCCAGAATCTGGTCAGCATGGCGCCTCACAATGCTCTCTCCAACGTCCACTGTGTACATTAGTGGTCCCTGCTGTGTGCATATCGTTCCTGGCTGCCATTACTCTGTTTGGTAGCCGCGGGCCAAGACTGGTTGCCCTACATTGAAGCTCCAGGTTGGCTTCTCATTTATGTGCTGGAATTGCTTATCCTCAACATCTCGTCTTATGTTTGGTTTGAGCAAATCCAGGCGACATCTTAGCCTTTGGTTGAAGAACAGTACGGCTGGAGCTTGGTTGATTACTGCATGTGTCGCATTCCGGTACGCAAACAAGAAACTATCCACCTTGTGTTGTAGTGGTATGTCATCATTATACATTGCCTTTATGGCCTTTTTAAAGGTCTGAACAAACCTCTCAGCCAATCCATTTGTGGCTGGATGATATGGGGCAGATGTGTAATGTTTCACCCCATTATTCTTCAGGAAATAGTTGAGGCTTGTAATAAGGGAACATCTATAATTATGGGGGATTTTAACTATCATATTAATTGGACAAATCAAATTGGGCAGGGCTGCCTTGAGGATGAGTTCATTGAGTGTATTAGGGATGGGTTTCTTGAGCAGTATGTAACTGAACCGACCAGGGGGCAAGCAACCTTAGATCTGGTCCTGTGTAACGAGATGGGATTAATTAAAAATGTCCTAGTAAAGGATCCCCTTGGAATGAGTGACCATAACATGGTTGAATTCCATATTCAATTAGAGGGTGAGAAGGTTGGATCTCAAACAAGCGTGCTAAGCTTGAATAAAGGAGACTATGAAGGTATGAGAGTGGAATTGAGTAGAGTGGATTGGGAAAATAGGTTAAAGGGTAAGACGATACATGATCAGTGGTGTACATTTAAGGAGTTATTTTACAACTTCCAAAAAAAATATATTCCACTGAGAAGAAAAGGGTGTAAAAGAAAAGACAGCCATCTGTGGCTAAGTAAAGAAATTAAGGATAGTATTCGACTAAAAACAAGGGCATATAAGGTAGCCAAATCTAGTGGGAGGATAGAGGGGAACCAGTGGACGTAGTGTATTTAGACTTCCAAAAGGCATTTGACAAGGTGCCACACAAAAGATTATTGCTTAAGATAAAAAATCACGGGATTGGGGGTAATATTCTGGCATGGATAGAGGATTGGCTATCTAACAGAAGGCAGAGAGTTGGGATGAATGGTTCATTCTCAGACTGGCAATCAGTAACTAGTGGTGTTCCGCAGGGGTCAGTGCTGGGTCCCCAACTCTTTACAATCTATATTAACGATTTGGAGGAGGGGACCGAGTGTAACATATCAAAGTTTGCAGATGATACTAAGATGGGAGGGAAAGTAGTGAGTGAGGAGGACATAAAAAACCTGCAAGGGGACATCGACAGGCTAAGTAAGTGGGCAGAGATTTGGCAGATGGAATACAATACTGGAAAGTGTGAGGTTATGCACTTTGGCAGGAAAAATCGTAGAGCAAGTTATTATCTTAATAGCAAGAAACTGGAAAGTACTGAAGTACAAAGGGATCTGGGGGTTCTGGTGCACGAAACTCAAAAGGCTAGTATGCAGGTGCAGCAAGTGATTAAGAAGGCCAATGGAATGTTGGCTTTCATTGCTAGGGGGATAGAATATAAAAATAGGGAGGTATTGCTTCAGTTGTACAAGGTATTGGTGAGACCGCACCTGGAATACTGCGTTCAGTTTTGGTGTCCATACTTAAGAAAGGACATACTTGCTCTCGAGTCAGTACAAAGAAGGTTCACTCGGTTAATCCCGGGGATGAGGGGATGGACATATGAGGAGAGGTTGAGTAGATTGGGACTCTACTCATTGGAGTTCAGAAGAATGAGAGGCGATCTTATTGAAACATATAAGATTGTGAAGGGGTTGGATCGGGTGGATGCGGGGAAGATGTTCCCGATGATGGGTGAAACTAGAACTAGGAGGCATAGGCCTAGAAATTCAGTATAGCCACGTTCGGGGCGCTAAAGTCGGGCGGCCGCCAAAGTTTGCGCCCGGCGCAAGTTCGCGCCACCTTCACCGATATTCAGTCGCATCGCCCCAAGAGGTTGCTGCTGCGTTAAAACAGGTGATGCACGACTATCATTAGGCGCTAAGCCGGCGGTCCGGGGCGATACCCCCGAGGGCGGGCGCAGCGCAGGTGCGGCGAGTTGCTGATTGACGGCAGACACTCTGGCGCCGGTCAGCTCTTGAAGGGGGAGGGTGGATTTGTTTGCCTGCCACGCCCTGCACACTGCAGCCCTCAAGCTAGGACTGACCACTTCTGCTTCATCTGTGCAATGCCCAGGGCTATGGAGAAGGCCAGGGAGAGAGCGCAGCGCTTCAGCGAGGGCGACCTGAGGGTGCTGGTTGGCGGAGTGGAGCGCAGGCGCCATGTTCTGTTCCCTGAAGGTGGCAGGAGGCCGCTGCCCAGTGCCTACCGGAAAGCCTGGAGGGAGGTCTCAAACAGGGTGACTTCCAACAGCGTGGTTGCCAGGACTCCTGTGCAATGCCGGAAAAAGTTCAACGACCTCACTCGGGTTGTCAGGGTGAGTACCCTTTCCAGTGTCCTCCTCATCCCTGCATGTGCACCTCAGTTTATGGGCAAAGGGACCTGAAAGCCCTAATGGCCAGCCCTCATCCAGCAGCTATGGGACTGTCATGAAAATCACTTGCACATTCAGCACTTTACACACTGTACAAGCTATTCCACCATGGGAGGCAGTGCAGACAAGATCAGAGATTCACACTGTCAGGGCCAGCCCACCATGGGAGGCAGTGCAGACAAGATCAGGGCTTCACACTGACAGGGCCAGTCCACCATGGGAGGCAGTGCAGACAAGATCAGGGCTTCACACTGACAGGGCCAGTCCACCATGGGAGGCAGTGCAGACAAGATCAGGGCTTCACACTGTACTTAGAGGCCGTCCTTTCTCTTGCAGGCCAAGGTGGCGCACAACCGTAGGAAGCTACGTGAGACCGGGGGAGGCCGTCCTGACGTCAAAGAGCTCTCCGACCTCGACCAGCATGTGGAGCGCATTATGGCAGGCCGGCTGATTGGCCCCGTCGCCAGTGGAGATGCTGACCCTGTTCTGGGCACCAATGGTAAGGGCATCACCATTTTGACCTCTCTCTTTCCACTTGCGCCTCAGATCAGCATCCTTTGCCACTGTCCGACCAATGCAGTGCATGGTAGCACTCATGCCTCCCTCGCTGCCGCCCTGTCCTCACTCTAAAGCTACTCTTGTGCCTTCCTGCTTTCAGATGGTGAATCGCCAGGTGAGGAGGCGGGCCCTCAAGCTGCCACTGTCAGCGATTCCGAATTCGAGGAGGAGGAAGAGGAAGCCGGCCCATCAGTGCCACCCTCAGCCGTGCCAGCCCATGGCGAGGAAGGGGACACGTCTTCCCTGGATGGGAGCCGGGGGGAAGTTTCGGAGGAGAGTGAAGCTCCGGGGCCCAGCGGCCTGCAGCAACGCGGGAGGGGTGGGGAAGCTCGGCGGACTTCCCCCCAGAGGGTGAGTGCGGCCTCCAGTCCTGCGACGGTGAGCGCAGAGGAGGTGCGGTTCCTGGAGGAAATGGCCGTCCAGGCTGAGCGCAGGCACACTGAGCTCATGGCTGCAGTGGCAAGGATGCCTGACTCCATTGAGTCTCTGTCAAGGAGTGTGCAGGAATTCGGAGCAGCACAGGCCAGGAGTCTGCAACAATTCAGTGCAGCACAGGCCAGGAGTCTGGAACAATTCAGTGCAGCACAGGCCAGGAGTCTGCAGGACATCGCGGCAGCACAGGCAGCTTCTAGCCAAGTGCTCAGCCGTGCCGTCCATTCACTGGCTGGTGTCATGCGGACACAGACCAGGGCCACACGGGCACTAACTGCTGCCACCCTCGCTGGATCGGCCAGGCATCACCAGGGCACTCGCCGCGCAGCAGCAGCCCAGCAGTCTGTTCTTCAGCTGTTTGCTGCGCATGCTGCAGTGCTGGCCCGTGCGAGTGCCAATGTCTCAGGTGACCAGCGAGTACCTGCGATCTGTCAGGTTGGCACCATTCCTGCAGCCGACACTGCCACTCTGCCATTGCAGCTGCCACCAGCCGCTGGACAGACTGCTGCCGCCCAAGCAGAGTTGGAGCAGTCAGCAGCCGGCCCCTCCAGGGCCAGAGCTGGTGCAGGCCGACCCCCAAGGGCATCTGCCGTCTCGCCATCTGACCCTCAGCAGCCTTCCCCCAGCCTTGCTGCAGCCACTGGGGTCCCATTGAGGAGGAGCTGCAGGGCGGGCAGGGGCCAGTCACGGATGCGAAAGGCATCGCCCTCGCAGGGCAAAAAGTAGAAGGTCTGGCCAAATGCTTTGTGTTTGTTGAAAGGCCGAGACTGGTGTAGTTGTGTTTTTGTAAGGCCGAGACTGGTGTCTTTCTTTGTTTTGTAAGGCCGAGACTGGTGTCTTTCTTTGTTTTGTAAGGCCGAGACTGTTCGTTTTGTGTTTTTGGAGGGGGCTTCTCTCCATTAGTTTGTAATGTGGGAAGGGCAGAGGTTTCCAAGTAATAAATGTTCTTAAATCGCACTGCCCTTGCTTTATTTTGCAAGTCCTGGTTGCCCTGCTCGGCTGAGGGCTTGTGGAGCGGCTACATTCATCTGGTGACATTGGCACAAGCCATTCCCTGAGAGGGGGCCTAGAACCGACATTCAATAAGCCGCCGACGGGCGGCCCTTGCACTTTCTGCCTCCCTCCTGTGCTGGTCCTCCTCCTCTTCCTCCTCCTCCTCCTCCTCAGGTGGTCCTCCAATCTCTGGCGGCAGTGGCTGAGTCCTGCGGATAGCCAGGTTGTGCAGCATGCAGCACACGACCACGAAATGGGAGACTCGCTCCGGCGAATATTGTAGGGCTCCACCGGAACAATCCAGACAGCGGAACCATTGCTTCAGGACGCCGATTGTTTGCTCAATGATGTTCCTGGTTGCTTGATGGCTCTCATTGTATCCCTCTTCAGCAGGGGTGCTGGGCGCACAGAGCGGGGTCATCAGCCAGGTACACAAAGGATAGCCTTTGTCCCCGAGAAGCCATCCTCGTGGGTAAGGCTGGGCCTGGAACATGTCTGCCATAGAAGTCTGGCGCAGGATGAAGGCATCATGGCTGCTGCCTGGAAAGCGGGCATTGACAGCTAGGATGAGCTGCCTGTGGTCACACACCAGCTGAACGTTGAGCGAATGGTAGCCCTTCCGGTTGCGGTAATCCTCGGCATTCTCCAGAGGTGCCCGCAAAGCCACATGCGTGCAGTCAATGGCGCCCTGCACCATGGGGAAGCCCACGAATGCTGCAAAGCCCATTGCACGCTGTTGCTGCTTGACAAGGGCCATGGAGAAGGAGATGAACTGACGTCTCCTTCTGAAAAGGGCATTGGTCACCTGGCGGATGCAGCAATGCACGGCGAACTGGGAAATTTTGGAAGTGTCCCCAGTAGCGGATTGGAAGGAGCCGTTGGCATAGAAGTTGAGAGTCACCGTCACCTTCACTGCCACCGACAGAGATGTCCTGCTCCTCAGATGTGGCTGCAGATCACCGCCAAGCAGGTGGCAGATCTCAGTGACCACCGCCCTTCGGAATCGTAGCCTCCGAACACACTGCTCGTCAGACATGTTCAGATAGGAGAACTGCTGGCGGTATACCCTGGGTGGGTAAGGCCTCCTTTGCCGACGCCTGTTGCCCCCTCTCCGTCTGGCCAGGACTGCCACTCTCTCATGGCGTCTGTGAGCCCTTTGAATGCAATGGAGTAGGCCAGCGTTTGCACCCATTGCAGCCCCCATTATATGTTTGCAAACAATGATATGACACTGAAGGCAAAGACAAGTGGAAAGCTGTGGCCTGAAGCCACAAGTACCTGTCCGAGTGTTGAGCCAAAGCAGAAAGCTCTCTACCTTTGTCTCGCTGCAAAGACCCGTCTCTCAAAAAGAAGGAGTGCTGCAAAATGGCAGCCTTTTCTACTGCAGGAGGTGTGCCCTTTAATTTGCGCCCCCCGCGCCCCGCATCGACTGAGAACCGTTCCCCTCTACCAGTCGCTAGGGGCGCCAGGTGCACAATAGGGCGTCGCCACTGAATTTCCGGTTTGGGGCGCACAAAGGGCGTTGCACGAGGAAATGACGTCAGGATCTGCGCGAGCAGCTGAGCGCGCGCAAAGACTTTGCGCCGCCGCTAAATCTTGAGTGAAGTTGGGGAGAGGCGCAGATCGCGCTGCGCCCGGCCGCTAGCCGCCTAGCGCCCAACATCTCCTCCTCCTAAGGCGCTACCGGCTGGCGCAAGCAACTGAATTTGTAGGTCATAGTCTTAGAATAAGGGGCTGCTCTTTCAAAACTGAGATGAGGAGGAACTACTTCACTCAGAGGGTGGTAGGTCCATGGAATATGCTGCCCCAAAAAGCTGTAGAAGCTACATCATTACATAAATTTAAAACAGAAATAGACAGTTTCCTAGAAGTAAAGGGAATTAAGGGTTACGGGGAGCGGGCAGGAATTTGGACATGAGTCTAGGTTCGGATCGGTCATGGCCCTGTGGGTAGCGGAGCGGGCCCAGGGGCCGTGTAGCCTGATTCTGCTCCTATTTCATGTGTCTAATTCTGTTAGATTCAGGAGATGGTTCTGTGATAGTGGATTGGCGGTTAGGATCAGATCAGCCATGATCTTATTGAATGGCGGAGCAGGCTCGAGGGGCCGATTGGCCTACTCCTGCTCCTATTTCTTATGTTCTTATGTATGTTCTTAAACCTCCGGAAATCCTCGGACACAAACTGTGGCCCATTGTCGGAGCAAATCTGTTCTGGCAACCCATTCCTGGCGAAGATGGTCCTTAGGACTGCAATAGTTTTCTCCGTGGTGGTGGAGGACATTTTAATGACCTCTGGCCATTTCGAATGGGCGTCCACAGCGATTAGAAACATTGAGCCCATAAATGGACCAGCAAAATCAATGTGTACCCGTTGCAATGGAGATGAGGGCCACTCCCATGGATGTAGCGGGGCCTGTGGTGGAGCGTTTTGGACCTTCTGGCATCCTGTGCATCTCTTGGTCATATCCTTGATTTCTTTATCAATTCCCAGCCACCACACAAACGCCCTGGCTAGGCTCTTCATTTTTACCCCTCCCAGATGACCCTCATGAAGCTCATTGAGCACTCTATCTCTCAACTTGGGTGGAATTACCACTCGGGATCCACACATCAAGGTCCCCCGGCACACTGACAGCTGTTCTCTCCTTGGCGAGAATGCTGGCAACAGTGAGTCGCCATGTGCTGGCCACCCCTTCACCGTCAAATCATAGACCCGAGAGAGTGTCGGGTCATTTCGGGTTTCCTTCTCTATACTTGAGTTTGTAACAGGTAGACATTCGACTATGGTCGAATGGAATATCTCAACAGGGTCCACTGCAGGTGCTTCCTCTACCGTAGGCAACGGTAGGCACGACAGCCCATCAGCGTTTCCATGCTGTTTCATACCCTTGTACTCTATGTCGTACTGATGTGCCCCTAGAAAAAGTGACCATCTTTGCAGCCGTTGCGCCGTCATCACCAGAACGCCCTTCATTGGGTTAAAAATGGAGACCAGGGGCTGATGATCAGTCAGTAGGGTGAATTTCTGCCCGTGCAGATAGTGATTGAACTTCTTCACCCCCCACACCAGGCTGAGGGCCTCCCTGTCAATCTGGGCATAGTTACGCTCAGCTGAGGTTAACGAGCACGACGCAAAGGCTATTGGCCTCTCGGAACCGTCAAGGAATTAGTGTGACAGCACCGCTCCAATGCCGTAGGGAGGCGCATCACATGCCAACCGAATCGGTAGTGTTGGATTGTAGTGGGCCAATACTTCTTTTGAAGTGATTAGGCATTTACATTTCTGAAAGGCATGCTTACACTAATCACTCCATTTCCATGTTACTCCAGTTTGCAGCAGGGCATTCAGCGGGCGCAGAATTGTAGATAAATTCGGCAAGAACTTATGGTAGTAGTTCACCAACCCGAGAAACGACCTCAGTTGCGGCACATTTTCCGGTGCTGGAGCCTTGACAACAGCCTCAATCTTGTCCGGCGACTTATACAACCCTTCCTCATCAATCATGTGGCCACAATACGAGATTTGCCTCCTGAAGAACTCGCATTTGGGGCGGTTGGCTCGTAGCCCATATTCTTGTAATCTAGTGAGCACCTGCTCCAGGTTGGCAAGGTGTTCACTGTCATTTTTGCCCGTAACCAGGATGTCGTCCAAATAACACTGGGCCCCCGGGATCCCTTGCAGGACTTGTTCCATCGCCCTCTGCCAAATAGCCGGGGCTGATGCTACCCCGAATACCAGTCGATTGTACTGGTAAAGGCCTTTGTGAGTGTTTATTGTGAGGTATTTCCTAGATGCTTCTTCCACCTCCATTTGTAGATACGCTTGGGCCAGATCAATCTTCGTAAAGCGTTTCCCTCCAGATAGTGAAGCGAAAATATCTTCTATCCGTGGAAGTGGATATTGTACTGTGTGCAGGACTGGGTTCACAGTTACCTTGAAGCCCCCACAGATGCGAACCTTCTTCGGCTCCCCAGGCGTGCTGCTCAATGATTTCTTCATTACAGGAACGATGGGTGTGGCCCACTCACTCCAGTCCACCTTGGACAGCACACCCGAATGCTCCAGACTCTCCAGCTCTGCTTCAATGGCTGGGCGGATCACGTACGGTACCGGTCTGGCCTTAAAAATTTTTGGGGTTGCGCTATCTTCGATTTTTATCATTGCCGTTACTCCTTTTAGAGTCCCAAGTCCTTGTTGGAACACTTCTTTCGCGTCAGTTAGAATTTTTGACAGTCGTCCAGGTGTGACGTCATCATCCTTTTTGTCAGTCACAGTTAGCGCCTGAATGGAATGCCAATGCAATTGTATTTTTCGGATCCATTCACGTCCCAATAATGGTGGTCCTCCATCTTGTAGTATATATAGATAGTTTCTGTGTTTCCTTGCCGTTGTATTTAACTGGCACCCTTATTTTTCCTCTGGAGTAGACTTTTTGCCCCGTGTATGTTTTCAATACAATGGACGTGTCCTTCAAGGGTATGTGTGAGAATAGCCGCTCATAGTCTCGTCGATTCATGACAGTTAGGGCTGATCCTGTGTCCAATTCCATCTTTACTTGGGACCCTGCTATCATGAGGGTGACCCAAATGGTTCGGTGATCCTCCTTTGCGATCACTTTGTGTAACTTTAGACAACTTAGTCTCCTGCTCCCGGAGTCATTATCACTCTCCTGATTTTCCGAACTACTGTCTGTCATTTTTTTTACTTTCTTGTACTTTTCCTTAGTAGTTCTTTTAGTGTCGGTTTTCTTTCCCGACCTGCAGACTCTTGCTATGTGTCCCATTTTCCCACATTGCCTGCATACTTTGTCCTTAAACCAGCAGTCCTTCTGATCGTGGGTTGTTCTGCCGCAACGATAGCACTTTTCTGCTCCATACGCCATTTCGTTAGCGCTGTATTCTTGTGGTTTCTGTTGTATTTCCGCAGCTCCCCGTGCTGCTGCTTCGTAGGATACTGCCACACTGAAAGCCTGTTCTAGCGTCAGGTCCTTTTCCGAATGTAGTCGTTTCTGGGTTCCTTCACTCTGGAGCCCGCAGACAAACTTATCCCTTAAGGTGTCTGCCAGTCCTGCTCCGAACTGGCAGTGCTTCGATAACTTGCGTAGTTCCGTAAGATAGTCAGCATTGCTCTCATCTTTGTGCTGGTTTCTTTTATGGAACTTGAATCTTTCTGCTATCAGCAGCGGTGTAGGGTTTAGGTGTTCCTGTAAGATATTAACAATCTCTTCAAAATTTTTCTCCATTGGTTTAGCTGGGGTAATTAAATTCCGCAATAGGCCGTACGTTCTCGCGCCCATCAAATTTAATAATACCGACGCCTTCTTTCCATCGGCCACCTCATTTGCCTTGCAGTACACTTCAATTCTTTCCACATACGTGGTCCAGTCTTCTACCTCGTTGTCGAAAGCAGTGATACTGCCACTCTTCGGCATCTTGGGTGATTTAAAATGGCGCCTCCCGCGCTTTTCTTCTTCCCCAATGGATTAAAATGGCGCCTCCTACGCTTTTCCTTCTTCCCCAATGGAATAAAATGGCGCCTCCCGCACTTTTCCTTCTTCCCCTTGCTGCCACGCTGCTCCTAGCGTTCAACAGGGTAATGGCAGCGACCCGCGGCTTCGGCGCGTCTCACTTTTCCTTCCCCTCGTTTTATTTTCTCTACGCTGCCCGGTTCTTGAGCACCGACCGCGCCCTGGGCGCTCCACCCTCTCTCTCTCTCTTTTCTTCCCGACGACGCTGCACGGCCCCTTTTGCAGAGTCGCTCGATCGAGCTCGAGCCCGCCGCAGTCCGGAAGGGTCAGCGCACTACCTGCTACCAGCACGATTTGCTGGAACACCTTGACTGGGGAGCCAAGCCCAGCTCTCCACAGCCTCCCCTGCAATTCTCCGAACTCCGATGGATCCTTGGGCGGTTGCCCGCAGTCGATGCCCGTTGCTCTGACTTCGACCTCCAAGAAGCTTCTTCTCAGGGAAAGATCCCCGTGAGGTGATGCAGTATTGCAGGTGAGTTCGAACCTGCTCGTCGCCAGTGTAGTGTCCGAGTATAAATAATACACGGACTGCTGGAGAACAATAATAACAGGTATTTGCTGAACAGAGGGTAAAATTAAGACTGAAGTACAGAAGCCTGCTATGGCTTTATATACAGGCGTGGTCACTACCAGTACTGCAGTATAAAATCAGTTCTCTCTTAAAGGTACATACACAACAACCTGCAAGTAATCCTTGATGAAATAAACAATGTATTGTTGAACCTGCAATGAGTCAACCCGCCAGGTTTACCTGGCATGGCTTAGGAGGGTCGTGGAACACGCCAAAATGCTCGAAAAATCACGAGAGCCTCTCAAATTAGGCTTAAAGAGGCCCTTAATGAACATTTAATGATGTTAACAAGCGCTATGGCCAGCTAGAGGCGGGAGCGTTTCCTGAACTCCAAAACCGGCACCCGCAAAATCCCGCGGATGCGGGTTGGAGGCGGGTTCTGAACCCGCCCTCATTGATTCTGATTTTCCCGCCTTTCCCGCCTCCAAACCTGCCTCCTCCGACGTCAGAAAATTGCCCCCCTGATGTCAATGGCCATTGACGCTGTTTCTCCAGAGGTTCCACCCATCTCCCACCACAATTACAGTGGGAAATCGGGACAATGCCCGCAGAAAGTCAGGGCCCTTATCTTTTCTAGGACCCCAGCTATTCACAATATATATAAATGATCTAGATGAGGGGACTAGATGTAATATCTCCAAGTTTGCAGACGACACAAAGCTGGGTTGGCGTGTGAGGAGGATGCAGAGAAACTCCAGTATGATTTGGACAGGTTGGGTGATTGGGCAGATGCATGGCAAATGCAGTATAACGTGGATAAATGTGAGGTTATCCATTTCGGTGGCAAAAACAGGAAGACAGATTATTATCTGAATGGCAATAGATTGGGAAAAGGGGAAGTGCAACGAGACCTAGGTGTCCTTGTGCACCAGTCGCTGAAGGTAAGCATGCAGGTGCAGCAGACGGTTAAGAAGGCAAATGGTATGTTGGCCTTCATAGCGAGAGGATTCGAATACAGGAGCAAGGATGTCTTGCTGCAGTTGTACAGGGCCTTGGTGAGACCACATCTTGAGTATTGTGTGCAGTTTTGGTCGCCTTATCTGAGGAAGGATGTTCTTGCCATGGAGGGAGTGCAACGAAGATTCACCAGACTGATACCTGGGATGGCAGGAATGATGTATGAGGAGAGATTGGGTCGATTAGGCTTATATTCTCTAGAGTTTAGAAGAATGAGAGGGGATCTCATTGAAACTTATAAAATTCTAACAGGACTAGACAGACTAGATGCAGGAAGGATGTTCCTGATGGCGGGGGAGTCCAGAACCAGGGGTCACAATCTAAGGATAAGGGGTAAGCCATTTAGGACAGAGATGAGGAGGAATTTCTTCACCCAGAGAGTGGTGAACCTATAGAATTCTCTACTACACAAGGCATTAGAGGCCAATTCATTAAATATATTCAAGAAGGAGTTAGATATATTTCTTAAGGCTAAAGGGATCAAGGGATATGGGGAGAAAGCAGGGACAGGGTACTGAATTTGGATGATCAGCCATGATCTCATTAAATGGCGGAACAGGCTCGAGTGGCAGAATGGCCTACTCCTGCTCCTATCTTCTATGTTTCTATGTTTGTTTGACGCACTGCTGCCCTCCCTGAGATCGGTAACCCAGCATGGACAGGGAATTGAACCTGGGTGTTCCCTCGGGTACATGGTTCATTACCACACCACATGGTGCATTTCCTGATTAATCTATTTTATATCTCAGCTTTTAGGAACACAATGGAACGATAGAAATTTCAGCAAAAAAGTAAGCCATTTGGCCCATCATGCCTGTAGGGTTAAGATCGACCCTGTTAAGTCTATAGGCTCTCTAAGCAGTCTCAGTGAGTAGATACAGTACAGCGTTACTCATCCTGGCTCTTTATTCTCCTGTTTGCTTGGTTCATCCATTTCCACCGATGAGGTTTGGCTGCAGCAAAACGAATCGCAAATTCAGTGTATAGCAGGCAGGAGCAAGTGTACATGTTATTTTACATAGTGTGACTTTCACTACAGTTCTGGCTGCGCAATGAGCAGAATGATTTGCTGTTTTGATCATAATTATTTTTGGATGAAAATGTACACTCATTTCAATCATGTTCAGTACTTGTGTCTTAGATAAAGATATATTGCTATTCACATGCTCATCCTACTGTAGTGATGTTTCAGATGAAGTTAATAACAGAGGCATGAAATTGGTGTGAAATTGGATGTGGAAAGTTCAGTCTAATATTAAACAAAGGAACACAAGTTCTGATTAAAAACCTCCCTGGGAATGCTAGGGAATGGAACATTTTTCCATGTCAGAATCAAGAATTCCCAGGTCGCATACAGCATGGGTAAGATGCAGAACAAAACTCCTTCTGTACTGTCTTGTTGAGTACTCAGTGGTCAGATACAGCATGGGTCAGATGTAGAGTACAGCTCCCTTCATACTGCTACATCAAGCAGGTCAAGTGTAGTTTCGGGTTATGTTCCCTCTACTCTGTCTCAAATATGTACCTTTAACCCAACACCCCTGTGCTTGCTGATCTACATTCACTCCTGGATCACCATCCAAGTGTTCAAATCCTTCCATGACTTCGCCACTCCCTATTTCTGTAACCTCCACCAGCCCTACAACCCTCCAACGACTTTGCGTTTCTCCAACTCTGTCATGTTGTGTACGCCCCATAGATAGAATCCTCTGCAATTGTGACCGAGAGTCCAGTGGAGTATGTTGCCTATCTGGTGCAAGGGTAAAGGATGTCTTGGAGCAACTGGAGAGGAATTTGGAAAAGGAGGGTGAAGATCCAGTTGTCGTGGTCCATATCAGGACCAATGACATAGGGAAGAAAAGGAAAAATGTTCTGCTAAGGGAGTATCAGAAGTTTGGAACTAAACAGCACCTCATGGGTGGTCATCTCGGGATTACTACTCAAGCTACGTGCTAATTGGCATAAGGATAGACAGATCAGGAAGGTGGATGCTTGGCTGAAAGAATGGTGTGGGAAGGAGGGGTTCCATTTCATGGGATACTGGCACCAATACTGGGACAGGAAGGAGCAGTACTGCTGAGACGGGTGCCACCTGAACTGGAAAGGGACCAGTGTCTTAGCGGGAAGAATAAATAGGGCTGTGGATAAGATTTTAAACTATTAAGACAGGGGGAGGCATCTGGTGAAAATAACATAAGCCTGAAGATAAAAGAAAGAGGAGGTGAAAGTAAAGGTCAGACCAAGTTAAGGTAATGGAACAAATACTGTTATAGAAGATAAGTATAAAATGACCGTTAAAAATAAAGTGAGTGGAACCATTAATAAAAACAAATTAAATTGCCTGTACAGCAATGTGCACAGCATCTGAAACTAAACAGGGGAACTGGAGGCAATAATTAATATCAAGGAACCAGATATAGTAGGGATAACTGAAACATGGCTTAATAAAGAACAGGACCTGCAGTTAAATATTGCAGGATATGGAGGAAGAGGGGTGGGGTAGCTGTATTAATTAGAGATAACATAATGGCATTGGAAAAAAGGGATATATCTAACATTAAGGTGGAAACAGAATCCATATGGATTGAGACAAAGGATAGTAAGAGATTGATCAGGTTAATAGGGGTAATCTACAAACCACCGAATAGTGGAAGGGAAGTGGAGGATGAAATATGGTGGCATATATATGAAATGAGTAAAAGATATAGGCCTAGAAATTAGGTATGGCCCCGCCAGCTCAGTTGCGCCCAAAAGTTTGCGCAGCGCCCGGAGCCCGTTGCGCCCGCCAGAAATTCACTTTTAGCGCCCCAAGTCGGAACCGGGCGCTGTTCCAGGGTGTGCCCGCCTCCGCTTGGGGAGCTGAAAGTGAATTTCAGCGCTCCAGCTGCCGCTGCGCCACCCGATGCGGTGCGGCAGGCTGGGGTACTGCAGGCCTCCTCCTTCTCTTAAGGAGGAGCTGCCTGCAGCCGTGAGATCGCCGCTGGATTCTGCCGGCAAATGAGCCCGGCACCACGGGGAAGTGCCGGGCTCGCGGGAATCAGCCACCAATGCCGCGGGGGGGGGGGTGTAGGAGGCCGGGGAGGGAGGTGCGGGCAGGCGGCCGCCGAAAAAGCGGCCGGCCGCACCTCCACCTTTATGCACCCCACTAACGCTGCATGAAGGCCGTGTTTCACGAACGTTGTTTGCGGCCGCTGCGGAAGAGGCGGCTGCAACTGAATATGGGCGTCGGGCCGGCATCGGGGCGGAACCGGGGCGCTGCGCACACCGATGACGTCATCGGTGCCGGCGCAGCGCTACCGGCTACCGCCGCCATTAACGCTGCACTCAATTTCCGCGCTACCAACCCCGCCGGCGCAGAAGACCTCTTTAGGCGCTAAGTGGGCGCAAGGCCCACTGAATTTCTAGGCCATAGAATAATAATCATGGGAGATTTCAACTACCCTCAAATAAACTGTCAAGAATAGGTGGGGAAATGAGAAAAGAGAATGGAGTTTTACAGTGCAATCAGGATTCCTTTCTTACCCAGTACATAAGAGGCCCAACATGTGAGGGATCACTACTGGATCTGGTAATGGGAAATGAACCAGAGCTGATAAGAGAAGTAAGTGTAAGGGAACATCTAGGCAATAGAGATCATAATATAATAAAGTTTCAAATAATGGGGGAAAAATTCAGTATCGCCCCGTTTGGGGCACGATTATAGGCCGTGCGCAAAGTTTAGTGCCTGGTGCTAATTATCGCCTCCAACTGCAAGCTTGGCTTTTATCACCCCTGGAGGTGATTGGAGCGCTAAATCAGGCGCTAGACACCTGTATTAAGGCGCAAAGGCCGAGGAGCGAGGCGCTAACTCAGAGTGCGGGCGAAGCTCATGTGATGTCTGTCAGCAATGGAACACAGACACAATGGTGCCGGACAGTTCTTAAAGGGGAGGGTTGACCTTGCTCTCCATCCACATTCTGCTCATTGCAGCCTTGAATCTCGGCCTGGAGAGACCTGTACATCAAATCTGCTGGAAAGAACAATGGAGAGACCCAGGGAAAGAGCTCAGAGTGCAGCCCCCATAGTCTCTTCTAAATCGATGCAAGGAAGGACAAATCAAAAAGAACCTGTAAAGTGCTGCTCAGTACCTAAAACTCCTTCACACAGCATTGAATATCTCCAGAAGTCTCTCTCTTTCAGAATGCGTGGTGCAAAAATGTCACCAACAAAAAAAGGCAGGAAGTGGTCGCCTTTAAATAGCGCTCCCCCAGTCCCTTCCTGACTGCAAAACGCTCCCCTCAACCTGTCGTTACTAGCAGCAGACGGTAAGGCAGGGGGCACCACTCAATATCCAGTCTGGGGTGCTACCGGGGTGCTGCACACTCGACTGACGTCACGATCTGCCGGCACAGGAGATCATGGTGGTAGTGTTTAGCGCCGCCGCCAAATGTCTAGTTAATTTCACGAGCGGCACGAACATCGCCGCGCACAGGTGCTAGTTGCTTTGCGCCCCATTAGCGCCCTCTTAAGGCGTTAACGGGAGGTGCAAACCAACTGAATTTTTCCCCCAATGATTAAGAAAGACATAAGGGATGCTTCTCATGGCCCATAAGCATAAATTCACAGGTAACGACACAAACTGGCAGAAATATTGAATAGTTACTTCGGCCACAAATTTGCCGGTGTTCAGAAGGTGGGTTTGGAGGCGGGTCAGAGGTTAAAGTCGTTATGATTGACGGCGGGTTCCGAACCTGCTGTCATCCCACCTCCATACTACCTTCCCAAGTGTCGGGTCGCCGATTTGCGAATGGACCCGACACCAAGCAGCTGGAAAGGGATTAAAGGCAACTAACTGCCTATTAACAGGTACTTGTGAGAAATTTTCAGAGTTTTTTTTGACTTTCCAGCTGCTGGCTTGGGTTTCGCAATGTCTGGACAACACGCCAGGTAAGTGTGGTGTGAACACCAGCGAGCTGCAGACTTCAGAGCTACAAGTGTAGTGTAATAGCTGCAGTCTTCAATCTCATCATTTAGTAATCTCTAAGCTTGGTGACTGAGTCATTTATGGGGCAGATTCTGTTTTTATTCTGCAAGTCTGTGTTGGGCTGTATAGATGCACTGTAACTGTAGGATTTGCAAAATTGAACTTTATATTATAAAGGGTCGAATGGCAGGAGAGACCATGATTTTAAAGACTATTTTAAAAGAAGCCCAGGAAAAAGGGGCATTCAAAATGGCCACCAGACCCCATGACCAACTTATTGGGACACTTTAAAATGGTTCCTGCAGTCCTCAGACAGCTTTGTGGATTCAGCCCACAGTAAGTTCTGGAAGCCGTTTCTGAGAAAACGAAACCAGACACCCACATATACATATAGATTGGATGCAGAGCCAGTCAAGATCGGCCTGTAGATAAAGGCCATCTAAATGTTTAACCAGACAAAAGGGAACAGTTTCATATTCATGAGAAGAGCATCAAGGACCCGTTAAGGACATCACCAGGACATTAAAAACAATGAAGGTCATTCCAGACCAGAGATGGCCCGTTACCGGCCATCCAAGAACAGTTTAAAATATAATAACTACCCCGTTGTGCTCCCAGCCCGCCAAAATTAAAACAAAAGACTAACCTGATTTGGCGCGAGATAGGGGCTTCTGATGAGAAGTATATCTGGGAACCCAGAGGTAGAAAGAAAACGGAGGAAGCCATAGACGGAGCGGCCATCGTGGAAAGAAGCCATCGTGGTGCTACCATCGTATCGGTAGCATCATCGCTAGAAGAAGGAGAAGAAGACGGTTCGAGCCGGCGTCCCGCCCCGGGGTAAAACATCAGGAGATCATCGACCAACCCCGGGCCGTTGACGAAACGGGAGGCCATCGACCCACTCCGGCTCGGGAGAAGAGACAATTAAAAACTACAGAAAATTGATGGGGGCCAGCCCGAGGCTCCTCTGACCGGGGTCGAGCAAACGATCCCCGACCCCGCCGACATCCAGACCAGCCAGTGTCCAGCCGTCCCCGACCCCCACCTTAGGAGAGAGGTGTGGCGCAGCTCGCTGGGGCTCCACCAACCACGTGGAGAAGGGACGCCTGAAAGGATCAAACGCAGACCTGTTTCAAAACCTTACACTTCCTAGTTGGATTGGTGAGCATGTTTCTGGCCCTTCATAATCGGATCTAGATAGGTTTAAGGGGGTGGACATTTAAGGGTATAATTAACATGAGTTGTTGTCCCTCGATGTTCCGTGTGTTTTCCCCATTTTATGATGATCTTTGTAGAGTACAATATGCCTGCATTTGTCTTAGTTAGTACTGTGTCGTTATGATTTGTCTGTGTTTTCCCCTCCCATGTACCCTCTTATTTGCTTGCATTTTGATTTGTTTTACTTTATGCAATAAAATTCCATTTTGTTTCATCAAACTTGGTCTATAAGAGTTTTCTCTACATTGTAGTTCCTGCCCCAAAGTCCAGAGTACAGAATCTAAGGGGCGAGTGGGTCGAACCACTCAAGGTTTTACTGTGCAAGAGAGAGAGGCCTCTAGAGAGAGAAACCTCTGCGATCTAAAACCCCTTACATAACCAGCATTGCTGGATTTTAAAGGTGCACTTACCCTGAACTGTGCCACCTCAAGTTGTCACCACAACGATGCCAAACCTTCGTTCAACATAAATTTATTACAAAAATCGCGATGAACAGAAACTTTTCAAATAATTAAATACCACCCAAGTGACAACCCTTGTGATAACTAACGTGACATCTTTCTCTTATGCGTGCTTCTATGTTGTGACACCCTTGTGGCTTCCGCAGATGTGGTGGCCGGCTGCTCCCTTCCCCGCTGCTCCTGCTTAGATGCCTTTGGTGGCCGTCCTCTGGTTTTGGGAGCCTTCGAGAGCCCTGCCCAAGTCTGCTCCTCATGCAGCTGTGCAGGGGCAGACTTGGCCATTCCCATTGCCTCAGGCAGATGGGGCTCTGACTGAGGGCTCGGCAACGGCTCGTACATCACCGTCTCTCTCATGGGTCACCTGCACTTCACTGCCAGCAAGTTGCTGGAGAGCACCTTGCTGCACATCGGTGGGGCAATTTGGACCCGTCACTGTACTGACATTCCTCATGACAAAGACATCCATGAGCCTCTGCTTTCTCTCCTCAATAGATGCCCATCTATCATCCATGGATGACCATCTATTTAGAAATGTTACCATGTTCTCCTGAGTCTGGCGATTTATGTGCTCCATGGAGGTTGCCATCCTTTCCATTGCAGCACCTCTATTGCCAACAGCGTTCACCACGGCATTGCTCATGTTTAGCATGGGCTCCTCCATTCTCTGCACACTCGAAGTTACCATGGAAAAAACCCCACTCAGAGCCTCCTGCACTTGTTCCTGAAGCTCCAGCATGGCTCTCCTTCTGGATGGCCCCAGAGGCTCAGCATCTACATGCAGCTGAGCAGAGCTTGGAGAGCCCAGCATCCTCCGACGAGGACTTTCCACTGCTGCCCATGCCTCCACCATCTGCTCCTGCTCAACTGTGAGCTGTGATACACCAGGTGCCAACACTACTCTATCTCGCACACAACCCACTGAGGTGTGCGTCTCTGCGCTGATGCTGGGTGTGCTGAGTGCTGGTGACGCTCTTCCTCCTGTACAGTGGGAAGCGGGGCTCTCGATGGTCCTGTGGGGGAGTAAATGTATGAGTTAGACACGTGAAATGTAGATTGCAGATATATGCCATTGTGCAGATGCTCAGTACTCATTCTCTATGAACATCATATCCCATTTTAGTCACTTATGATTGCTAAATCAGAGAGTTGGAAATCAATTCTCTCACCAGCTTGCTGTTCTGTGCCCATCTCTCTGTCCCCCACTGCCAACTCCTCAGCACCTCCAGCAATCTCCAGGGCTGCCGCCTCAGTGCTCATAAGGTGAGCCAGGGATGGTGGTCCTCCTCCTGTCCTCCCCTCTTCCTTTTATTGTGGGCCCTCTTCTCCTGTAGTGAGGGACACAAGTGGAGTTTGAGACAGACTGATGGAGTAAATGTTAAGAATGCATGACATAGATGTTTAGAGGCAGACTGTGAAGGAGTGAGGTGCACTAACCATCTTCCTTCCCTGTGCATTTTAAGTTGTAGGCATTGCATAAGGGTGTGAGTGTTGCATATCAAGATGGGGATGTGATTCTGTACAGAGAAAGAGAGGGATGGGTGAGGGTGCAAGGGATGTTACTGTGAGTTGGGACGTGCAGGGGAAGGTTCCCAATGCAGATTGATGGGGATGATAAGAGATGGAAGGCAGATTGATGGTAACTGTGATGTTATACTCACTTTAGCTGATTTCAACAGATCATTAAACCTTTTTCGACACTGAACCCATGTGCATCTGCACAGACCTCGAACTCACCTCCTCAGCAATTTGCAGCCAAGCTGCCTTGCTTTGCTGAGGAGGCCTCCTCCTTCCATTTCCAGGGAAGAGGACCTCCCGACATCCTCTAACTTCCTCCGCTAGAGCATGGAGGGAGCCCTCATTGAACCTGGGTGCAGCCTTTGTTTGTTGCGCTGCCATTCCTGCAGCAGCCAGCACTTCTGAGAGAAAAAAGATAATGCTTCTGCAAAGGGGCCATGGCCCCTTTAAATCTTCACTGAAACAACGTGTTATCAGATGCGAGCATCTGACACGCTCCAAGCAATTGCCTGGAGGGACCCGCACGTTGGCCGTAACGAGGCCAATCAAGGTAAAACTTCACCTGCGGAGCGACAGCAACTGGGAGCGGGATCGGAAGCCACCGACCACTCAACCCGACTCCAACCCGTCTCCAACCCGACTCCAACCTGCCTCCAACCCGCCTCCAACCCGCCTCCAACCCACCTCCAACCCGACTCCAACCCGTCTCCAACCCGACTCCAACTCGACTCCACTGGGAAAATCGCGGCCTGAGCCTCGGTATTTACCAAGGAGACTAACATGGTGGACATGACGTTAGAAGAAGAGACCAAAAATTATATAATGATATCTAAGATAGAAAGGGGGAGATAATTGATAAACTAATCAAACTTAGAGAGGATAAAACCTTTGGTCCGGATAGATTGCATCCGGGCACATTAAAAGAAGTTAGGGAAGAGATAGCAGAGGAACTATTACATATATATAAAAAATAATTTGACAAAAAAGGGAATAGTCCCAGAGGACTGGCCGACAGCTAATATTATTCCTGTATTTATAAAGGGAGATAGAACAAGTCCATGGAACTATATACTAGTTAACTTAACATCAGTGGTAAGAAAAATAATGGAATCTTTACTCAAAGATGTAATAGAAAAACATCTAGAAACAGAAAATATAGTAGTCAGCAAAGATTTCAAAAAGGAAGGTAATTATTGAATTCTTAGAAGATGTAAAAGAAAGAGTAGACAAGGGTAATGCAGTAGATGTAATACATTTGGATTTTCAAATGGCCTTTGATAAGGTACCGCATAGTAACTCATGACAAAGGTCAGAACATATGGAAAAATTCAATTGGTTAGCGCCTCCCGTTAGTGCCTCTGGGGGGCACTAACAGGGCGCTAGGAACTTAGCGCCCGAGTGCGGCGATTTTGGCACCGCTCACGAAATTGACCAGTCATTTTGTGGTGGCACTAAACACTACTGCCACGATCTCCTGCGCCCACAGATCATGATGTGAGGCAAGCATACAATGCCCCGGTAGCGCCCCAGACCGGATATTGAGTCACGCCCCCTGCCTTAGCACCTGCCGCTAGGAACGACAGGTAGAGGGGAACGTTTTCAAGTTGGGAAGGGGCTGGGGGAGCGCTATTTAAAGGCGGACGCTTCCTGCCTTTTCTTGTCGGCAAAATTTTTGGTTTTAATGCTGTCCTACACACCACTTTTGAGGTTCCTAAGCGTCGAGCTCTTTCCCTGGGCCTACCCATTAGTGCTTCCAACACAATTGCTTTTGAGGTCTCACCAGGCCGAGATTCAAGGCTGCAATGAGCAGGGTGTGGCTGGCCAGCAAGATGGCCCTTCCCCTTTAAGAACTGGACGGCGCCAGTCTGTCTGTCTTCCATGGTAATTGGCATCACCTGAGCTTCAGTAGCGTCTGAGATAGCGCCTCACTCCCTGACGTTTGCGCCTTAAGAGAGGTGTGTAGCACTTGATTTAGCGCTCAAATTACCTCCAGGGGCGATAGAGGCGAATTTTGCAGTCGGAGGGGATAATTAGCGGTAGGCACTAAACTTTGCGCCCGGCTGATATTAGCGCCCCAAAATGGGCGATACCGAATTTCTCCCCCATGGAGTTAGGGGACAAGTAGCAGAATGAATAGCAAGCTGGCTACAAAACAGAGAGTAGGGGTTAAGGGTGGCTTCTCAGACTGGTAAATGGTGGACAGTGGTGTTCCACAAGGATCGGTGCTGTGACCACTGTTGTTCACAATTTATATTAACAATTTGGACTTGGAAATCGGAAGTACAATTTCAAAATTTGTGGACAACACCAAATTCGGGGTATAGTTAATACAGAGTAAGATGGCAACAAAATACAAGAAGGCATTACTAAACTTGCAGAATGGATGTATAATTGGCAAATTAATTTCAATATAGGTAAGTGTGAGGTGGTGCATTTTGGTAGGAAGAATAAGGAGGCTTGGATAATAAGAGTCTAAATGGGGTAGAGGAGCAAAGGGTTCGAGGGGTACAAATACACAAATCACTAAAAGTAGCAACATAGGTTAATAAGGCCATGAAAAAAAGCAATCCAAGCACTGGGGTTCATTTCTAGAGGGATAGAATTGAAAAAGAGAGAAGTTATGTTAAACGTGTATAGTACCTTGGTTAGACCATACTTGGGGTATTGTGCACATTCTGGTCTCCATGTTATAAAAAGCATATAGAGGCACAGGAGACATCAGAAGAAACTTCTTTACCAATGAGATTGTGGAACTCGCTACCACAAGGAGTAGTTGAGGCAAATAGCATAGAGGCATTTAAGGGAAAGCTAGATAAACACGAGGGAGAAAGGAATAGAAGCATATCTTGAGAGGGTGAGATGAACTAGGGTGGGAGGAGGTTTATGGGGAGCATAGACACCAATATGGACAAGTTGGGCTGAATGGCCTGTTTCTGTGCTGTAGATTCGAAGGCCCCGATATTGAGAGAGGTGGGTTTGGTAAGCGGTAGTGGGTGGTGGGGAGTTTCGGTTGGGAAACACGGAAGTCTAGCTTTCCCCAAATGCTATGGAGTTTTGACTCCACGGTGTGCGGCTTTTATTGAACAGGATTCCTGCCCTGGGTTCCGATCCCCGATCCCTGAGGGTCCGGTCCCTGACTGGGGGTGGGCTCTTTGGATGGGGGAGGGTCTGATGGGGGTAGAGGTCCGATCCGAGGAAAGGAGGTAAGCTTGGGGGTGTCGGGTGTGGGTGGAAGCACTCCTGCTCCACCCGGCCCACAAGCAGCGCTGTAAGGGCACTTTATCCCCGAAGCTAACCTCAACTCCTTTGAGCTGCCAGGGAAGCCCCACCAGCCAGGGTTAAACATCTAAAGCTTCTGTTACACCCAGAAGTAGGCGGGTTGGGGTCAGGTTTGAGATTTAAATTTTTTTTACTTCTCATCCGACCCCAACCCACCCATTTTTGGGGCTTAAAATTACCCCGTATACAACCATTGGCAGTTGTGCCTTCAGCTGCCGAGGCCCTAAGCTCTGGAATTCCCCATCGAAACCTCTCCGCCTCTCCACCTCTCGTTCCTTCTTTAAGCTGCTCCTGAAAATCCACCTCTTTGACCAAGCATTTAGTCACCTGCCCTAACGTGTCCTTTTTTGTCTCTGTGTTAATTTTTGTCTGATTACGCTCTGGTGAAGTGTCTTGGGATGTTTTACTACGTTAAATGTGTTATATAAATGCAAGTTGTTGCTGTAAACCTAACCACGGGACAGCGCTGCCTCCTGTCCCAGTGTGACATCTCCTTTTCCCCACCAGCTACCTTTGGGAACTTTCAGAACGGGGAGCGGAAAACATCTGCTGATGTGCCCATAATTCTGTGGATGAATCAGTTATTCTGCAGGGATCGAAGTGCATGTGCTACAATTGACCTCAGCACCTCAGCATTAGGGAGGGGTGAGGCGGGGTGGGGGCGCGTACCATCCAGAATTCCATCTCCTGATCTGTATCCAGTGATTCCTGCTGGAGAATAAATGTGTGTGGACATTGGGGTTCAGCTCACCTCTGATGCTCTACATGGTTCAACACCTACTGGTACTTATTATTATCTAGGTTTTCACATGGTCCGATAATCTGCCAATTTCTTACTGATTTTAATCTCAGCAAATGTAAATGATTCAATTAAGGTGCTACAGGATGCCAAATAAAGTCAGAAAGAATGTACCAGTCAAATCAACATGATTTGTCCCTTCGTGCCTGTGCCGGCTCTTTGAAAGAGCTACCCAATTAGCCCCATTCCCCTGCTCTTTTCCCATAGCCCTGTAAATGTTTCCACTTCAAGTACTTATCCAATTTCCTTTAGAAAGTTACTATTGAATCTGCTTCCACCACCCTTTCAGGCAGTGCATTCTAGATCATAACAACTCGCTACATAAAACATTTTGGCCTAGAAATACGGTGGCACCCCGTTTGGGGCGCCAAGCTCGCCTGGGCGCCGGAAGTCCCGCCCCGGAAGGAGCCGATTGCGCCAGCGCGATATTCAGTTTCAGCGCCCCAAACGGAAACTGAACAGGATTCCCGCCCTGGGTTCCGATCCCCGATCCTTGGGGGTCCGGTCCCTGACTGGGGGTGGGCTCTTTGGATGGGGGAGGGTCTGATGGGGGTGGAGGTCCAATCTCAGGAAAGGAGGTAAGCTTGGGGGTGTCGGGTGCGGGTGGAAGCACTCCTGCTCCTCCCGGCCCATAAGCAGCGCTGTAAGGGCACTTACTTTATCCCCGAAGCTGACCTCAACTCCTTTGAGTTTAAAGGGGAGGGGCCTGCACAAGCGCGATCAGAGAGCGCGAGTGCCGGCAAAAGAACCCGGCACCGAGGAGAGGTGCCAGGCTCTTGGGACACAGCCGGCACTGCCCGGGGGGGGGGGTGGTGCTGATGAGGCCGGGGACAGCGGCGCGAGGAGGTGCTGGCAGACGGCCAGCAAAAAAAATGGCCGCCTCGCACCTCCCCTTTAATTAGCGCCACTACCGCCGCAGGTCGGCCCCCCTGAACCGGTCGCAGATTGCGACCGGCATTACAGCGGGGGGCGCGACCCAATATCGCAATCGGGGCGGTAGCGGGGCGCTGTGCACACCGATGATGTCATCGGTGGCAGTGCAGCACTACAGGCTAATGCCACCATTAGCGCCCCACTAAATTTTGCGGGGGGCGTGGCCAGTGGCGCTAAAGCCACTAAGTGCCCTCTTTGGGCGCTAGCTGGTGGCGCAGCCCACCGAATTTCTAGGCCTTTTTCTTCATGCCACCTCTGGCTCTTTTGCCAATTCCCTTAAATCTGTGTCCTCTGGTTACCGAATCTTCTGCCACTGGAAACATTTCATGATTTCATGGCCAAAAAAAAATTACATGGAACACTGCTTTCATCCCTTGTATCATTCTTGTAAATCTGTTCTGCACCCTCTATAAGACCATGACATTTTTCCTAAATGTGGTGCCCAGAATTTGGCCACAATCCTCCAGCTGGGGCCTAACCAGTGATTTATAAGGGTTTAGTGTAATTTCCTTGCTTTTGGCCTCTATGCCTCTATTTATAAAGCCAAGGATCCCGTGTGCCTTTTTAACAGCCTTCTCAACTTGTCCTGCCATCTTCAAAGGCTTGCGTACATACACCGCCAGGTCCCTCTATTACCATTTAATTTAATCCAGAGAAGTTTGAAGTGATTCATTTGGTAGTAAGAATGAGGAAATTCTACATCAAACAGCGAGTGATCAAGTGCAATGAACATTGCCCAGCAGGAGTCAGTGCCATGGAACTGTATTCAGAATGAGTTAGTGCTCACTTCACACTTCTCTGTGTTAAATTTAATCTGGCATGTTGTCTGCCCATTTCACCAGTCTGTCTATGTCCTCCTGAAGTCTATATCTATCCTCCTTATTGTTTACTACATTGCTGAGTTTTGTGTCATCTGCAAACTTTGAACTTATGTCCTGTATACCCGACTCCAGATCATTAATATATATCAAAAAGAGCAGTGGTCCCAATACTAACCCCAGGGGACATCACTGCACACTTACTTCCCTGCAGTCTGAAAAACAACCGTTCACCACTACTGTCTACTTTCTGTCCCTTAGCTAATCTCGTATACACGCTGCCACTGTCCCTTTAATCCCACGGGCTTTAATTTTGACTAGTGTGTGACAGTTTGTCAAACATCTTTTGAAAGTCTATATACACAACATCAACCCTACCCCCCATCAACCCTCTCCAGTACTTTATCAAAGAACTCAATCAAGTTAGTCAAATACCATCTGCCTTTAACAAATCCATGCTTTCATTTATTAACCCATATTTTTCCAAGTGCCAATTAATTTTGTTCTGGATTGATGTTTCTAAAAGTTTCCCACCAGCAACATTAGGCTGACTGGCCTGTAGTTGCCGGGTTTATCCCTCCCCCTTGTTCAACAGAGAAGGAGACGGGCGATGCTCTGGAGGTGGAACAGTTTGCATGATACTATTGGGTTTAGGTTCTAATTAACTCATGAGACGTCAGTTCAAGATATGACTTTATCAATCAAAGTCCATGCAAACTAAGTTAGACGCAACATTAATATTGACATTTAACAAGTGTCTATCAGTGGATGCTGTCTCCAGTTCTCCCGAAGTGAAAGATAGCAGGAGCTTTTACAGTGCTTTATAGTCATTCCATTGCTCATATATGGACACATTTGTGAATTTTACAATTCACAAGTCATCAAGTTTTAGCTTGTGACTCTTAGGTCATTGAGTTTAACTTTGTTGAGCATCTTCTGACTCACAAGTCTTTGAGCAGATTGCTGAACACACACAGCTAGAGGGGGCCTTATCCTTATCAATATCCTGTTCTATTGTCTTAAATTATCATCCTTTTAGGCAGTGGTCAACTATCTTTCATTAAACATGCCTCTGCCGAAATACCTTCCTGCACAGCTGGTAAAGTAAGCTATTTAAAATATTAAACTTTTGCTTCCTGTATGGTTTGCTCAAGATGTTTTATCCCGAGTTAAGGTTTTCAGAAATGCCATGGACAGGAACACACACACTGCTTTCTTAGGTATCAAACTTTTACCCATGTTGCTACACTTTACCCTACCCACAGTCCTCGCATAAACCGTTCTGCTTTGGTTTCAGCAAAAAGCTGCAAAAAAAGTGAATATATATTCTCCAGCAGATTTAATTATATGGATTGTTGCTGAAGTTCAGAAGGCCGCAGCATCTATTGGACTGTTTGATTAACCAGCAACCGGTTCCTCATGAAGAAACGTTTAGAGCGGCTCGACAGCAAACCTCAAACAGAGATATTTCTGTTGGTGATAATATGAGACAAACGCCCAACATTTTCTTATGACATTCTGGCTGGTGAATGGATTGGAGGAGACAGCAGGCTCATGGTCAGAGCGGACAGAGCAGCAAATGATTGGCTGTTCCATTAAATACAAAGCACAGGTGGCAACCCATTTAAGAAATCAACCCACAGTATCAGCTTGGCTCAGCGGTAGCTCTCTCGCATTCTGATTCAAAAGGTTGTGGGTTTTAGCCCCATTCCAGGATTTGAGCAGGTGATATTTACCCCTCAAACACCAGCACCAACGCAGAATATTTTTGCTGTCTGCGGGACCTTGCTGTGCGTAGGTTGGCTGCCACATTTACCCGACGGAACAACAGTGACTACACTTCGAAAATAATTCAGTGGCTGTCCAACGCTCTGGGTCATCCTGAGGATATGAAAGATGCTATATAAATGTGAACTGCTTTTTTCCTTGAGTTACACCTGCTTACGACAGATGTAAGGATGTCTCGATGGGCCCTTTAAGACGAGAGACAGGATGTTTGGAGAGGAGCCAGGTGTGATGCTCTCCTCATTGTACACTACAGTTGCGCCAACATCATCAGGCTCTCTCTGAGGGATCATTTCATCCAGTGTTTATAAAGTGCACGTTTTTGATTTTATTACACATATCACCCTGAGGAAATCTTTCCTTTCTGCGACTAGGAGCCAATTGGCACCGATTGTGCATTCAAATGAATTTAATTGTTTGACATTTTCAACCCAGCTTGGCCAACTTATGACTTTTTTTGAATGCCGTCTATCGCTAGTTGTCGAGCTTGGCATTGGCATGAATGTTGAATGTTTTATGGACTTCTGCTCTCTACCACTGGGGTAGCAGTGCTCACACACCAGCACACAGCTGGGCTCGATTTCAACCATACACCAGCTGTGCTTCCATATGCATCCGGTTGTCATAGAGGGTTCAGGCGATTCCTTATGATTTTGCTGGTTGCTTGCATTTGAGCCTGTAAGAAAGAAATATCTTGTATTTATATAGCACATTCACAACCTCAGGATGTCCCAAAGCACTTTGCAGTGGTTATGTTACTGGACTAGTAATCCAGAGGCCTGGACTAAAGATCTGTGTAGTTCAAATCCCACCACGGCATTCAGTTAATTAAATAAATCTGGAATTAAAAAGAACTAATATCAGTAATGTGACCACGAAACTGTTGGATTGTTGTAAAAATCCATCTGGTTCACTAAGGTCCTTCAGGGAATGAAACCTGCCGTCATTACCCGGTCTGTCCTATATGTGACACCAGACCCACAGCAATGTGGTTGATTTTTAACTGCCCTCTGAAATAGTCTAACAAGCCACTCGGTTCTAACAAATTGCTACGCAAAACAATAATAAGAATATACCAGACGGACCACCCTGCATCGACCTCGGCACCGCCTTTGGACATGACAAAACTGTCAACTCTCACTAACATCTGGGGACTTGTGCCAAAGTTGAGAGAGCTGTCCCACAGACTAGACAAGCAACAGCCTGACATAGTCATACTCACAGAAACATACCTTTCAGCCAATGACCAAGACTCCTCATTCATCATCTGGCAGATGTGAGAAGTCACACAACACCAGGTTATAGTCCAACAGCTTTATTTGAAATCACAAGCTTTCAGAGCGCTGCTCCTTCATCAGGTGAAGTGAAGAGATGCATATAGGCACAGCATAGTCAGAGAACACTGCCAGATGATTACAGGCAATCTTTCTAACTGCCCTTTATCCCACCTTGGCAGAGAGATAATCACAGCAATCAAAGGTGTGGATGGTGCCCAAACAGGTCAGTCAGGAAAACATTACATCAAAGAACAATGAGGTGGGGTCACCAGGGGTCAAATGTTGCAGATGCTGGGGTCTGTATGAAAAACAAAAAACAAAGAACAATAAAAAAAAAGATTTTTTTTGCTGGAAATCACAGCAGGTCCGCCGCATCTGTGTAGAGAGAACAAGCCAACAATGACTCGAGTCTGGATGACTCTACGTCAGGTGGGGTTACATGTAGCGTGACATGAACCCAAGATTCCGGTTGAGGCCATCCTCATGAGTGCGGAACTTGGCTATCAGTTTCTGCTCGACGATTTTGCGTTGTCGTGTGTCTCGAAGGCCGCCTTGGATCGTGCATATCGACACAGACATCAAGTTTCTACAGAGATGCAAGAAAGCAGACAAGATCCCAAAAGGACTACAGATCACGAACCCACTCAAGTCGACCTACAACACAGACTACGCTGAGAGACTCTGCCGTCGAACCTCTCGCACACTCCTCAACCATCTCGTACACCAGCTCTACAGCAGACGCCACAACCTTGAAACCAAGATAGAGTCCATGTTCTCAGCCTGTGCTCAGGACACAGCAGACCAGCTACGAGACACCACCAAACAGACGAGGCAATGGAACTATGCTGCCTACATACACACCAAGAACAGGAAGCTTGAGAAACTCGGCATCACCACCAGCAGCAACCAAGCCTCCCCCGGTACCATGGTTGAAACCATAGGGAAGTCCATTGTCAACTTGTCCGACCACACCCTTCAACCAGACGAAATTGAAGTTCTCAGCCGAGGGCTCAATTTCTGTCCCACCACCAAAATGGACCCCATCGGTCTCGCGGCAGACACAGAGGAATTCATCAGGAGAATGAGGCTCCGGGAATTCTTCCACAAATCCCAAGATGTCAGCAGCGAACCCAATGAGACAATCAATGATCTGGAACAGCAGACAGAGGGATCCGCAGTGCAGCAACTGAAGAAGAAAGAGTCAAATTGGACCCCTCCGGAGGGTCGCTGCCCTAAGCTTGACATGTATGCTGAAGCTGTCAGGAGATGCATCAACGCCAGATTCATCAGCCGCACTCACAAGACAGTCCAGAATGTCACCCGAGCACAATGCAACGCCAACCACGCTCTCAAGGCCAACTGCAACATCGTCATCAAACCAGTAGACAAAGGAGGAGCCATCGTCATACAGAACAGAATGGACTATTGCAAAGAAGCATACCGACAACTGGACAACCAGGAACACTACAGACAGTTACCCGCAGATCCGACCAAAGAACACACCCGCCAACTCAACAGACTGATCAAGAACTTCGATCCAGACCTTCAAAGCATCCTACGCGCTCTCATCGCATGTACTCCCCGCGTGGGAGTCTTCTACTGCCTCCCAAAGATACACAAAGCCAACACACCCGGACGTCCTATCGTATCAGGCAACGGAACCCTGTGTGAGAACCTCTCTGGATACGTCGAGGGCATCCTGAAACATATCGTACAGGGAACCCCCAGCTTCTGTCGTGACACTACAGACTTCTTACAGAAACTCAGCACCCACGGACCAGTTGAACCAGGAACACTCCTTGCCACGATGGACGTCTCGGCACTCTACACCAGTATCCCCCACGATGACGGCATCGCTGCGACAGCCTCATTACTCAACACCAACAACAGCCAATCCCCAGACACCATCCTACAACTCCTCCGCTTCATCCTTGACCACAATGTCTTCACCTTCGACAACCAGTTCTTTACCCAAACACACGGAACAGCCATGGGGACCAAATTCGCACCCCAATACACCAACATCTTCATGCACAGGTTCGAGCAAGACTTCTTCGCTACACAGGACCCCCAACCAACGCTATACACCAGATACATCGACGACATTTTTTTCCTATGGACCCACGGCGAAGAATCACTGAAAAGACTACACGATAACATCAACAAGTTCCATCCCACCATCAAACTCACCATGGACTACTCCTCAGAATCGGTTTCATTCTTGGACACACAAATCTCCATCAAAGACGGACACCTCAGCACTTCACTCTACCGCAAGCCCACGGACAACCTCACGATGCTCCACTTCTCCAGCTTCCACCCTAACCACGTTAAAGAAGCCATCCCCTATGGACAAGCCCTGCGAATACACAGGATCTGCTCAGACGAGGAGGAATGCGATGGACACCTACAGACGCTGAAAGACACACTTGTAAGAACGGGATATGACACTCGACTCGTCGATCGACAGTTCCGACGGGCCACAACGAAAAATCGCATAGACCTCCTCAGAAGACAAACACGGGACACAACCAATAGAGTACCCTTCGTCGTCCAGTACTTCCCCGGAGCGGAGAAACTGCGCCATGTTCTTCGCAGCCTTCAACATGTCATCGATGATGACGAACACCTCACTAAGGCCATCCCCACGCCACCACTACTTGCCTTCAAACAGCTGCCTAACCTCAAAAAGACCATCGTTCGCAGCAAATTACCCAGCTTTCAGGAGAACAGTGACCACGACACCACACAACCCTGCCATGGCAACCTCTGCAAGACATGCCAGATCATCAACACAGATACCATCATCACACGTGAGGACACCACCAACCAGGTACATGGTACATACTCATGTGACTCGGCCAACATTGTCTACCTCATACGTTGCAGGAAAGGATGCCCCGGAGCATGGTACATCGGCAAGACCATGCAGACACTGCGACAATGGATGAACGGACACCACACAACAATCGCCAGGCAGGAGTGTTCCCTCCCAGTCGGGGAACACTTCAGCAGTCAAGGACATTCAGCCTCCGATCTTCAGGTAAGCATTCTCCAAGGCGGCCTTCGAGACACACGACAATGCAAAATCGTCGAGCAGAAACTGATAGCCAAGTTCCGCACTCATGAGGATGGCCTCAACCAGGATCTTGGGTTCATGTCATGCTACATGTAACCCCACCTGACGTAGAGTCATCCAGACTCGAGTCGTCGTTGACTTGTTCTCTCTACACAGATGCGGCCAGACCTGCTGTGATTTCCAGCAAAAAAAATCTTTTTTTTCATTGTTCTTTGTTTGTTTTTTGTTTTTCATGTAGACCCCAGCATCTGCAACATTTGACCCCTGGTGACCCCACCTCATTGTTCTTTGATGTAATGTTTCCTTGACTGACCTGTTTGGACACCATCCACACCTTTGATTGCTGTGATTATCTCTCTGCCGAGGTGGGATAAAGGGCAGTTAGAAAGATTACCTGTAATCATCTGGCAGTGTTCTCTGACTATATATGCTGTGCCTATATGCATCTCTTCACTTCACCTGACGAAGGAGCAGCACTCCGAAAGCTTGTGATTTCAAATAAAGCTGTTGGACTATAACCTGGTGTTGTGTGACTTCTCACATTTACCCACCCCAGTCCAACACCGGCATCTCCACATCATCTGGCAGGACAGATCCACCAGAGGTGGCAGCACATTGGTATACAGTCAGAAGGGAGTGGCCATGGGAGTTCTCAACATTGACTCCGGACCCCATGATGTCTCATAGCTTCAGGCTGAGACAGGAGAAATTATAATGGGGAATAAGGAAATGGAAGAGAAGTTAAACAAATACTTCTCCGTCTTCACAGAAGAAGATGCAAAAAACTTCCCGAAATAGTCGACAGTAGAATGAGGAACTGAAAGATATTGGGCCAGTAATTCCGGTCCCAATGCCTGAGTACGGACGGGGTACTCACGCGTGGGCCCGTTGGAAGTGCCGGATTTCAGCATGCACAGCGCATGCGCGGGAAACCGGCATTTCCTCCAAGAGTTTCAGAGGTCCAACGCGTGCATGCAGGACTCTGCGCGCATGCGTTGAACTTCCTTCTTTTTGACAGGTTTGCCCGTGTGCAAGGGCCTGAACTTTTTACACATAAAAAGGAGGCGTAAGGACTGGATTCTTGAAGGTAAGTGGTCTATTATTTAAAATTATAACATTTTTTCCACAGCTTTATTGTTTTTAAGGACTTTACAGTAAGGTAAGTTTAATTTTATACCCAATTTCTTAAAAAATTATTTTTTGCAAAAATGTGATTAATTGTTTAAAATAGTTTTTTTTTAAGTTATTTATGGTTTATTTAATTATTGGGATGTTTTTTAAAATTTTATTTAAAGTTAAAGTAGTCTTTTGGGCACCCGTACTTTTCATGAGTTTGACAGTTCTTACTATCAAACTCATGAATGAAGTTTCCCCTCCCCTGATTGGCTGCACAGTGCTCACCTGATCCCAGCCGGCATATCGCACTAACTACGCCGCTGGATCAGGCAAGCACATCGCGCCGACATCTGAACCGGGCCAGTGACAGGAATTTCAGATGTCGGCGCGTCGGGTGAGTGCACACCGGGGGCTTGCACGCACGGCAAGCCCCCGATCCTAATTTCTGGCCCATTAGTATCAGTAAAAAAGTAGCACTGGAGAAATTAATGGGACTGAAAGCTGATAAATTCCCTGGACCTGATGGCCTGCATCCTAGGGTTTTGAAAGAGTTGGCTATAGAGATAGTGGATGCATTGGTTGTCAGTTTCCAAAATTCCATAATTTCTAGAACAGTTCCCGTGGAATAGAAGGTAGCAACTGTAACCCCACTACTTAAGAAAGGAGAGAGAAAACGGGGAACTACAGACCAGTTAGCCTGACATCAGTAGTAGGGAGAATGCTAGAATCTATTATTAAGGACGTGGTAACAGGGCACTTAGAAAATAATTATAGGATTGGGCAGAGTCAACATGGATTTATGAAAGGAAAATCATGTTTGACAAATCTGTTAGAGATTTTTGAGCTTGTAACTAGCAGAATAGATAAGGGGGAACCAGTGGATGTGGTATATTTGGATTTTCAGAAGGCATTCGATAAGGTGCCACACAAGAGGTTATTAAACAAAATTAGGGCTCATGGGATTGGGGGTAATATTGGGGACATGGATTGAGGATTGGTTAACAGACAGAAAACAGAGAGTAGGAATAAATGGGTAATTTTCGGGTTGGCAGGCTGTAACTAGTGGGGTACTGCAAGGATCAGTGCTTGAGCCTCAGCTATCCACAATCTACATCAATGATTTGAATGAGGGGACCAAATGTAATATATCTAAGTTTGCTGATGATACAAAGCTGGGTAGGAATGTAAGTTGTGAGGAGGTTGCAAGGAGGCTTCAAGGAGATATAGACAGGCTAAGTGAGTGGGCAAAAACATGGCAAATGGAATATAATGTGGAGAAATATGAAGTTATCCACTATGGTAGGAAAAATAGAAAAGCAGAGTATTTTTTAAATGGTGAGAGATTGGGAAATGGTATTCAGAGGGACCTGGGTGTCCTTGTACATGAATCACTGAAAGCAAACATGCAGGTACAGCAAGCAATTAGGAAAGCAAATGGTATGTTGGCCTTTATTACAAGAGGATTTGAGTATAAGAGTAAAGACGTCATACTGCAATTATATAGGGCCCTGGTGAGACCACACCTGGAGTATTGTGTAAAGTTTTAGTCTCCTTACCTAAGGAAGGATATACTTGCCATAGAGGCAGTGCAACGAAGGTTCACCAGACTGATTCTTGGGATGGGGGGATTGTCCTATGAGGAGAGATTGAGTAGACTAGGCCTGCATTCTCTGGAGTTTAGAAGAATGAGAGGTGATCTCATTGAAACATACAAAATTCTTACAGGGCTTGACAAGAGTAGATGCAAGGAGAAGGTTTCCCCTGGCTGTGGAGTCTAGAACCAGAGGTCACAGTCTCAGAATAAGGGGTCGGCCATTTAGGACTGAGATGAGGAGAAATTTCTTCACTCAGAGGATGGTGAATCTTTGGAATTCTCTACACCAGAGGGCTGTGGAGCCTCAGTCATTGAGTATATTCAAGACGGAGATTGATAGATTTTTGGATATTAAGGGAATCAAGGGATATGGGGATAGTGCAGGAAAGTGGAGATGAGGTAGAAGATCAGCCATGATCTTATTGAATGGCAGAGCAGGCTCGAAAGGCCAAATGGCCCACTCCTGCTCCTATTTCTTGTGAACTTATGTTCTTGAAAGAAAGACTTGCATTTATATAGAGCCTTTCATGACCACCGGACGTCTCAAAGTGCTTTACAGCCAATGAAGTATTATTTGAAGTGGAGTCACTGTTGTAATGTATGAAATGCGGCAGCCAATTTCTGCACAGCAAGGTCCCACAAACAGCAATGTGATAATGACACTGTTCAGGTCAAGCATGGGCAAAGAAACCAGCTGCTGATTACCACCGACTGCCCTCCCATAGCTGATGGATCAGTACTCCTTCATGTTGAACACCACTTGGAAGAAGCACTGAGGGTAGCAAGGGCACAGAATGTACTCTGGGTGGAGGACTTCAATGTCCATCAGCAATAGTGGCTCAGTAACTGTAGGAGTCCTGAAGGACATAACTGCTAGACTGGGCCTGTGGCAGGTGGTGAGAGAACCAACACGAGGGAAAAACCTACTTGACCTCGTCCTCACCAATCTACCTGTCGCTGATACACCTGTCCATGACAACACTGGTAGCAGTGACCACCGCACAGTCCTTGTGGAGACAAAGTCCCGTCTTCAAACTGATGACTTTAAACATTTACTACCTCCACCACCAGCTCACCATGGCTGCAGTGTGTACCATCTACAAGATGCACCACAGCAACTCGCCAAGGCTTCTTCAGTAGTACCTCCCAAACCCGCAAACTCTTCCACCTACAAGGACAAGGGCAGCAGGCGCATGGGAACACCACAACCTCCAAGTTCCCCTCCAAGCCACACACCATCCTGACTTAGAAGTATATCGCTGTTCTTTCATTGTCGCTGGGTCAAAATCCTGGAATTCCCTACCTAACAGCAATGTGGGAGTACCTTCACCACATGGACTGCAGTGGTTCAAGAAGGTGGCTCACCACCACATTCTCAAGGGCAATTAGGAATGGCAATAAATGCTGGCCTTGCCAGTGATGCCCTCATCCCATGAATGAATAAATAAAAAAGGACTTTTTGAAGTGCAGTCACTGTTGTACTGTAGGAAACACAGCACACAATCTGTGCACAGCAAGCTCCCACAAACATTAATGTGATAATGACCAGATAATCTGAGTGATGTTGGTTGAGGGATAAATATTGGCCAAGACATTGGCCACTGCTTTTCTTCAAAATAGTGCCATGGGATCTTTTACGTCCATCTGAGAGGGTGCAAAGGTGTAAAAGAGCCACTGCTCGGAGACCCACATTGCACACCCAATTGAGATGGACGTTTCAGCCCCTGCACAGCCGCAGGTAGACTGTTGCAGAGCCCTCCCAGGCTCCCAAACCCAGAGGCCGCCTGCCAAAGGTGTCTATGCAGGCGCAGCATCAAAGTCAGCAAGGTGCCTCTATACCTGCTGAAGCCACAGGGGGAGCACCACGTAGAAGTACGTGTAAGACGCAGATAAAGCACAAGTAGTCACAAGGGGGGAGTCACTTGGGTGTTTTCTTCTGTTGTCTTTGGTTCTGTTTAATATTTTGCATTGCCATCCTTTTGTGAAGGTATTAAACAAAAGTGATGGTAAACAGTTGAAGTTCTGGCCTATGTGTTCTGGGAAATGGAAATTGCACATTGAGGGCTCAGGGCGACTTGCATTTTTAATGATGATAGTGAAAGTGATAGGAAATGACCGTTTATTGGAGAGATGATGTATGGCGTTTTAGAAAGGTCGTCAATACATTCATAGCCATATGGTAGTCACCTGTGGTTGAAGAGTAAGCTTAAGCGAATCTGGCATGGATGAGTGCAACCCTTGCGTGACGGCCAGCAATGAGCTCAAAGGCTGCTGCATTGGTCAAATCTGGAGCCACAGGGCGTGCCTCCTCCTCATCCTCCTCCTCCTCCTCCTCCTCCTCCTCCTCATCCTCCTCGTCCTCCTCCTCTTCTTCTGAGGATTTTCTGCGCTGAGCCACTTCTTCCTCAGGGAGTGCTAAGCCACGCCGCTGTGCAATGTTGTGCAGCACACAGCAGACAATGATGATTACGGACACTGACATGAATCTTATCATTCATGTGGAAATGACTTGTGTAATAATACTGGGCGGCCTGCTGGTGGCACTGTCCAGGAAGAGTATAAATACTCGGGCATGGGCCCAGTTTGCTCAGGACATTTTTAACAGGAACTAGTGAAGGATGTAACTAGATCTCCATGTTGAAAAACAGTTGATTAAAGCCTTGTTTAATACTCAGACCAAGTTTTCTTTTGTCACACACCGTGGCTGGTGCATACTAAACATTGACACACTCCCAGAGAGCCCCTGTAAATATTGACACATTCCCAGAGACCCATGTAAATATTGTTAAATTCCCAGAGACCCCCTGTAAATATTGACACAATCCCAGAGACCCCCTGTAAATATTGACAGACTCGCAGAGACCCGCTGTAAGTAGTGACACACTCCCAGAAAACCCATGTAAATATTGACACACACCCATAGACCCCGGTAAATATTGACACAATCCTAGAGACCCCCTGTAAATATTGACACATGTCCAGAGACATCCTGTAAATACTGACACACTCCCAGAGACAACCTTTAAATATTGACACACTCCCAGAGACAACCTGTAAATACCAACACAGTCCCAGAGACCCCTGTAAATATTGACACACTCCCAGAGACCTTGTAAATATTGACACACTCCCAGAGACCCCCTGTAAATATTGACACACTCCCAGAGACCACAGTAAATACAGACACACTCCCATAGAACTGTTGTAAATATTGACACACTCCCAGTGACCCCCTGTAAATACTGACACACTCCCAGAGACCCCCTGTAAATATTGACACACTCCCAGAGACCCCAGTAAATACGGACACACTCCCATAGAACCGTTGTAAATATTGACACACTCCCAGTGACCCCCTGTAAATACTGACACACTCCCAGAGACCCCCTGTAAATATTGACACACTCCCAGAGACCCCCTGTAAATATTGACACACTCCCAGAGACTCCCTGTAAATATCGACACACACCCAGAGACATCATGTAAATATTGACCCACTCCCAGAGACCCCCCTGTAAATATCGACACACTCCCAGAGACCCAGCTGTAAATATTGACACACTCCCAGAGACCCCCTGTAAATATCGACACACTCCCAGAGACACCTGTAAATTTTGACACACACCCAGAGACATCCTGTAAATATTGACACACTCCCAGAGACCCCCGTAAATATTGACACACACCCAGAGACCCCCGTAAATATTGATACACTCCCACAGACCCCCATAAATATCAACACACACCCAGAGACATCCTGTAACTATTAACACACTCCCAGAGACCCCCTGTAAATATCGACACACTCCCAGATAACCCCCTGTAAATATCGACACACACCCGGAGACATCATGTAAATATTGACACACTCCCAGAGACCCCCTGTAAATATTGACACACTCCCAGAGATCCTGGTAAATATTGACACACACCCAGAGACATCCTGTAAATATTGACACACTCCCAGAGACCCAGCTGTAAATATTGACACACTCCCAGAGACCCCCTGTAAATATGGACACACTCCCAGAGACACCTGTAAATTTCGACACACACCCAGAGACATCCTGTAAATATTGACACACTCCCAGAGACCCCTGTAAATATTGACACACACCCAGAGACCCCCGTAAATATTGATACACTCCCACAGACCCCCATAAATATCAACACACACCCAGAGACATCCTGTAACTATTAACACACTCCCAGAGACCCCCTGTAAATATCGACACACTCCCAGAGACACCTGTAAATTTCGACACACACCCAGAGACATCCTGTAAATATTGACACACTCCCAGAGACCCCTGTAAATATTGACACACACCCAGAGACCCCCGTAAATATTGATACACTCCCACAGACCCCCATAAATATCAACACACACCCAGAGACATCCTGTAACTATTAACACACTCCCAGAGACCCCCTGTAAATATCGACACACTCCCAGATGACCCCCTGTAAATATCGACACACACCCGGAGACATCCTGTAAATATTGACACACTCCCAGAGACCCCCTGTAAATATTGACACACACCCAGAGAGCCCATGTAAATATCGACACACACCCAGAGATATCCTGTAAATATTGACACACTCCCAGAGAACCAGCTGTAAATATTGACACACTCCCAGAGACCCGCTGTAAATATTGACACACTCCCAGAGAGCCCATGTAAATATCGACACACACCCAGAGATATCCTGTAAATATTGACACACTCTCCGAAAGACCCCCTGTAAATATTGACACACTCCCAGAGACCCCCTGTAAATATTGACACAATCCCAGAGACCCCCTGTAAATAATGACACACTGCCAGAGACCCCCTGTAAATACTGACTCACTCCCAGAGACCCATAGAAACATAGAAACATAGAAGATATGAGCAGGAGTATGCCATTCGGCCCCTCGAGCCTGCTCCGCCATTCAATGAGATCATGGCTGATCATCCAAACTCAGTACTCTGTCCCTGCCTTCTCCCTATATCCCTTGATTCCTTTAGCCTTAAGAAATATATCTAACTCCTTCTTGAATATATTTAATGAATTGGCCTCAACTGCCTTCTGTGGTAGAGAATTCCACAGGTTCACCACTCTCAAGGTGAAGAAATTCCTCATCATTTCTGTCCTAAATGGCTTACCCCTTATCCTTAGACTGTGACCCCTGGTTCTGGACTCCCCCGTCATCGGGAACATCCTTCCTGCATCTAGTCTGCCTAGTCCTCTTAGAATTTTATAAGATTCAATGAGATTCCCTCTCATTCTTCTAAACACCAGCAAGTTTAAGCCCAATCGACCCAATCTCTCCTCATACGTCATTCCTGCCATCCCAGGTATCAGTCTGGTGAATCTTCGCTGCACTCACTCCATGGCAAGACCATCCTTCCTCAGATAAGGCGACCAAAACTGCACACAATACTCAAGGTGTGGTCTCACCAAGGCCCTGTACAACTGCAGCAAGACATCCTTGTTCCTGTACTCGGTCCCTCTCGCTACGAAGGCCAATATACCATTTGCCTTCTTAACCGCCTGCTGCACCTGCATGTTTACCTTCAGTGACTGGTGCACAAGGACACCCAGGTCTCGTTGCACTTCCCCATCTCCCAATCTATTGCCGTTCAGATAATAATCTGCCTTCCTGTTTTTGCCACCAAAGTGGATAACCTCGCATTTATCCACATTATACTGCATCTGCCATGCATCTGCCCAGTCACCCAACCTGTCCAAATCATACTGGAGCTTCTCGGCATCCTCCTCACAGCACACACGTCCACCCAGCTTTGTGTCGTCTGCAAACTTGGAGATATTGGCCTAGAAATTCGGTTGTTTGCGCCAGTGTTTAGCGCCTAAAGAGACCGAGAATTGGGGCGTTACCCAATGTTGGGGCAGGCGCAATGAAGATAGCGACAACTCCTATATTGACTATACACTTAACACCTGCGCTAAGTGTTTGCGCGCGCCCGTGAGCGCAAGCAGATCATGACGTCATTTCAGTGTGCAACGCCTTTTAGGGGCGCCTGAGCGGATATTGGGTGGCGCCCGGAGCCTTTACGCCTAGCGCTATTAGTGACAGTTCGAAGAAGCGGTAGCAGGCCCTTCTCGGAGTTGGGGGGCGCTATTTAAAGGGGACAGCTCTAGTATAGAAGCTTCAGCCACTTGGCCTGTTCATTGCGATCATTGGTGGAGAGAGTTGGTGAGCTACTGTGGAGCAGAGTTTTTGGAATTTAGCATTAGAGTACTTGGGACCTTCAAACCTGTCCAGAGCAGTTGGAGCATGTTAGATCCGTGATTCTGAGAGTATGCTGTTTTTCAATAACCACACGGATGCTGTAACTTAACGATAAACAGGTATTTACTGGAGGAGGGTAGTCTCAAGACTAGGGGTACAGAGGCATGCGCAAGGCTTATATACAGGTGTGGTCACTGCTGGTACTACAGTATACAGGAGCTGTAAAAGTAGTTCTGTCTTAAAGGCACATACACTACAATTCCTCCCCTTTTAGATTAGTAGTACCCCTAATATTCAAATAACAATTAACACTTTAACATGTACATTAAACAACAATAGTCCATTTATAGATTCAGTCTTTGGGGCGGCTTCCTGACCCTTTCGGGATAGCGCCTTTCCTGAGGTTCTCATTCTTGGTGCAGAGGCGATTCTGGCCGCTTTTCATCGGGTAGTTCATCGGTTTCCACTGCTACTGGTTCTGAGGTAAATGTTACCGGTATGTCGGGTTCATCCCCAGGTACTCAAGACATGGGGTTGACTTGTTCCTGTGACGCTAAGATCTGATCGACCTGGCGTCTCACAATGTTCTCCCCGACATCCACTGTGTACATTAATGGCCCCTGCCTTGTGCATATCGTTCCGGGTTGCCATTTCTCTGTTCGATAGTCACGGGCCAAGACTGGTTGTCCTACATTGAAGCTCCTTGTCAGCTTCTCATTGATGTGCTGGAATTGTTTGTCCTCAACATTTCTTCGCACATTTGGTCTGAGCAAATCCAGACAAGATCTCAACCTTCGGTTAATGAACATCATGGCCAGGGTCTGGTTGGTAACTGCATGTGTCACGTTTCGGTAGGCTAATAAGAAATTGTCCATCTTATGCTGTAGTGGAATTTCATCGTCGCACATGGCCTTTATCGTCTTCTTAAAGGTTTGTACGAACCTCTCAGCCAATCCATTTGTGGGTGGATGATACGGGGCGGATGTGTAATGCCTTACCCCATTCCTTCTCATAAATTTTTGAAACTCTTCGGACACAAACTGTGGTCCATTATCAGAGCAAATCTGCTCTGGCAAACTGTTTCTGGCAAATATGGTCCGTAAGACTGCAATCGTTTTCTCTGTAGTGGTTGAGGACATTTTTATCACCTCAGGCCACATCGAATGAGCATCCACTGCTATTAAGAACATTGAGTCCATGAATGGACCAGCGAAATCAATATGCACCCATTGCCATGGAGAGGAGGGCCACTCCCATGGGTGTAGAGGGGCATGTGGTGGTGCATTTTGGACCTTCTGGCACCCTGAGCAGCTCTTGGTTAGGTCTTTGATTTGTTGATCGATTCCTGGCCACCACACATAAGCCCTAGCAAGGCTTTTCATTTTCACTCCCCCCAGATGACCTTCATGTAGCTCATTTAGCAATCTCTCCCTTAACTTGGGTGGAATCACCACTTTGGATCCACACATCACTGTCCCCTGGCATACTGACAGCTGTTCTCTTCTGGGTGAGAATGGTGGCAACAGTGAGTCGCCATGTGTTGGCCATCCCCTCACCGTCAAATCATATACCCGAGACAGCGTCGGACCATTGCGGGTCTCCTTCTCTATATCAGCGTTCGTTACTGGCAATCGTTCAATTATTGACGAATAAAATATCTCAATAGGGTCCACTGCTGGTGCTTCCTCCACAGTAGGCAGTGGCAGGCGCGATAGCCCATCAGCGTTCCCATGCTGTTTCGTGCCTTTATATTCTATTTCATATTGATTCGCCCCTAGAAACAGGGACCATCTTTGTAACCGTTGTGCAGTCATCACTGGAACGCCCTTCTTAGGATTAAAGATGGAGACAAGTGGTTGGTGGTCAGTCAGCAAGGTGAACTTCTGCCAATGCAGATAGTGGTTGAATTTTTTTACTCCCCATACTAGGCTGAGGGCCTCCCTGTCAATCTGGGCGTAGTTGCGCTCGGCTGAGGTTAGTGACCGAGACGCAAAGGCTACTGGCCTCTCCAACCCGTCTGGGAATTTGTGCGACAGCACCGCTCCAATACCATAGGGTGATGCATCACATGCCAAACGAATGGGTAGCGCTGGGTTGAAATGGGCCAACACCTCTTTTGATGTGATCAATTCTTTACACTTCTGGAAAGCTCGTCTACGTTTGTCATCCCACTTCCATGGTACCTCTGTTTGCAGTAGGGTGTTCAGTGGGTGTAATACCGTGGACAAATTTGGTAAGAACTTGTGGTAGTAGTTTACCAGCCCGAGGAACGACCTCAGTTGTGACACATTTTCCGGTGCTAGAGCCTTGACTACTGCCTCAATCTTTTCAGGGGACTTATGTAACCCCTCTTCATCGATGACGTGGCCACAATACGAGATCTGTTTCTGGAAAAACTCGCACTTGTGGCGATTAGCTCGTAGCCCATACTCCTTTAATCTGGTGAGCACCTTCTCCAAGTTGGCGAGGTGATCACTGTCATTTTCGCCCGTGACCAAGATGTCATCCAAATAACACTGGGTCCCTGGAATCCCTTGCAGGACTTGATCCATTGCCCTTTGCCAGATAGCCGGAGCCGAGGCTACCCCGAACACCAGCCGGTTGTATTGATAGAGACCTTTATGAGTGTTAATCGTAAGGTATTGTTTGGAAGCTTCTTCTACCTCCATTTGCAAGTACGCCTGGGCTAGATCAATTTTGGTGAAGCGTTTACCTCCAGATAGCAAGGCGAAAATATCCTCAATTCGTGGAAGCAGATATTGTACCGTGTGAAGGACTGGGTTCACTGTCACCTTAAAATCCCCACAGATGCGGACCTTCTTTGGTTCCCCAGGCGTATTACTCAATGACCTTTTCATTACAGGAACGATGGGTGTAGCCCACTCGCTCCAGTCCACTTTGGACAGTACTCCTGAACGTTCCAACCCTTCCAGCTCTGCTTCGACAGCTGGTCTGATCGCATAAGGCACTGGTCTGGCCTTAAGAAACTTTGGGCTTGCATTTTCCTCTATTTTAATTGTTGCTGTTATGCCTTTTAGTGTTCCTAGTCCCTCCTGGAACACTTCTTTTGCGTCAGTTAGCATTTTTGACAGTCGTCCAGGTGTGACGTCGTCATCCTTTTTGGCCTCAACCTTCAGTGCCTGTATGGAATGCCAATCTAATTGTATCTTCCGGATCCATTCACGTCCTAGCAGTGGTGGTCCTCCATCTGGCAATACATATATATCCATTTTAGGTATTTCCTGGCCTTTATATATCACTTTCACCCTTATTTTTCCTTTGGGGTAGACTTTTTGCCCCGTATCCATCTTCAAGACAATCTCTGTAGCTTTCAAGGGTATATGTGAAAATAGCCGCTTGTAGTCCCTTTGGTTTATGACTGTTAGGGCTGATCCTGTGTCCAATTCCATTTTCACTTGGACTCCGTCTATCTTGAGTGTAACCCAGATAGTCTGGTGATCCTCCATTTTGTTTACCTTATGTAGTTTCAGACAACCCAGCTCCTTGCTTCCGGAGTCTGTGTCACTTTTCTGTTCATCTGAACCACTGTCCATCACCTGGTGTACCTTTTTGTACTTCTCCTGTGGAGATTTCTTACTGTTGGTTTTCTTCCCAGACTTGCAAACTCTTGCTATGTGTCCTGCTTTTCCACACTGTCTGCACACTTGGTCCTTGAACCAACAATCCTTCTGGTCATGTGTTCTTCTGCTGCAGCGATAGCACTTCCCTGTTCTATAGGACATTTCATTGGTGCCATATTCTTGCGGTCTCCGTTGTATCTCTGCAGCTCCCCTTGCGGCTGCTTCGTGTGATACTGCCATACTGAAAGCCTTGTCCAGCATAAGATCCTTTTCTGATAGAAGCCGTTTCTGGGTTCCTTCACTTTGTAGCCCACACACAAACTTGTCCCTTAACGTATCTGCTAGTCCCGCTCCAAACTGGCAGTGTCTCGATAGCTTGCGCAGTTCCGTTTGGTACTCAGCATTGCTTTCGTCTTTGTGTTGGTTCCTTTTATGGAACTTAAATCGTTCTGCTATCAGCAGTGGTGTGGGGTTTAAGTGGTCCTGTAGGATTTCTACTATGCTTTTGAAATTCTTGTTCACCGGCTTCTCTGGGGTTATTAGATTTCGCAGTAACCCTTAAGTTTTTGCACCCATGGAATTTAACAAAACCAGTGCTTTACTAGCATCTGGCACTTCATTCGCCCTGCAGTACACCTCAATACATTCCACATATGTCACCCAATCTTCGACTTCATTGTCGAACGTAGAGATACTGCCACTCTTCGGCATCCCTGGGTGTGATTTAACTGTCAAAAATGGCATCTCCCGCGCTTCCCCTTCTTCTCCGCTGGCACAAAATGGCGTCTCCCGTGCTTTCCTTCCTTCCCGCGCTCGCCCTTCTTCTCCGCTGCGGCTTCTAAAAATGGCGTCTCCCGCGCTCTTCCTTCTTCTCCGTGGCTCAATGGCGTCTCCCGTGCTCTCCCTTCTTCTCCCCGTGGACACTGTTCAGCCCTTGAGCCCTGGCTGTGCTCTGCGCGTTCTTTTTTTTTTCTCGATGCCGCTCGGTCCTGAACCCGGCTGTTGCTTTACCCTCTCTCTCTCCGTTTTTTTTTTTTCTCGACGCCGCTCTGTTTTCAACCCCCGGCTGCGCCCTGTGCGCTTCACCCTCTGTCTAACCCCGTCGATGCTGCTCGGCTTTCTCTCCGCCGTCGGTCGGCTCCAGCCGCCGCTGTCTGGGAAGGGCCTGCGCTGGACCTGTCGTCAGTCTCTTGCTGATCGTCATGGCTGGGGAACCAAGCCCGGCTCTCCACAGCCTCCCCTGCGATGTTCACTCTCTGCCGGACGACTGGGCGGTTGCTCGTGGTCGACGCCCGTGTTCCTGGCCTCGACTTTTTTTTTTTTTGTTACACCGCCCTCCCGGAGCGAATCCTCGAAGGGAAATGCAGAGTTGCAGGTAGATTCGAATCGACACTCGTCGCCACTGTTAGATCCGTGATTCTGAGAGTATGCTGTTTTTCAATAACCACACGGATGCTGTAAATTAACGATAAACAGGTATTTACTGGAGGAGGGTAGTCTCAAGACTGGGGGTACAGAGGCATGCACAAGGCTTATATACAGGTGTGGTCACTGCCGGTACTACAGTATACAGGAGCTGTAAAAGTAGTTCTGTCTTAAAGGCACATACACTACAGAGCACTAGACCTAACAGCCTTTTGACCAACTGGCATCGGAATGGGAGACACTTTGGAGGGCGACAGCCACATGGCCGAACACTATGAAGGGGCAGAGAGACGGCGGGAGAGAGGGCCGCGATTGGCCAGAAGGAGGAGGGGCAATGGAGGTCGGCCAATCTGAGGGTATGCTGTGAGGGTCTTTAGGCAGCAGGTGTCATACCTTGACATGTCGGAGGAGCAGTGTGTGCGAAGGCTCCGAATCGGGAGGGACGTTGTTACTGAGCTGTGCCACCTGCTTGCTGAGGATCTGCAGCCGCGTCTACGGTGTAGGACCTCTCTGTCGGTGGCCGTTAAACTGACTGTTGCCCTCAATTTTTATGGCAACGGATCCTTTCAGTCAGCCATTGGGGACATTGCGAATATCTCTCAGGTTGCAGTCCACTGTTGCATCCGGCAAGTTACAGCTGCCCTTTATAGGTGAAGGCGTCAATTCATCACCTTCCCTCTGACCCTGGAGAAGCAGGCGGAGCGCGCGCAGGGCTTCGCTGCTATTGCAGACTTCCCCATGGTGCAGGGGGCGATTGACTGTACACACGTGGCTTTGAGGGCGCCATTCCAGAATCCTGAGGACTTCCGCAGCCGCAAGGGGTTCCACTCCCTCAACGTGCAGCTGGTCTGTGACCACCGCCAAATCATCATGGCAGTCAACGCCCAATTCCCAGGGAGCAGCCACGATGCCTTTATCCTGTGGTAGACCTCAGTTTGTGACCTTTTTGAGGGGCTGGCTCGACCACGAGGCTGGCTTATTGGGGACAAGGGCTATCCTCTCTGCCCATGGCTGATGACACCACTCCGTGTGTCCGCCACCCCAGCAGAAGAGTTGTTCAACAGCAGCCATCAGGCGACCAGGAACATTGTAGAGCACACTATTGGTGTGCTCAAAAAGCGTTTCCGATGTCTTGACCATTCGGGGGGAGCCCTGCAGTACTCGCCGGAGCAATTGGGTCACATCGTCGTCGTCTGCTGCATGCTCCACAACTTGGCGATTCGACGCACCCAGCCAATTCCAGCTGTCCCTCGACCAGCAGAGCAGGCGGTCGAGGAGGAGGAGGAGGAGGAAGAGCAGGCGGAGGAGGAGGAGGAGGAGGAGGAGGAGGAGCATGCGGACGAGGAGGAGGAGGAGGAGGAGGAAGATGGAAGGGCTCCTGAAAGTGGAAGGGCCATCCGTCAGAGGCTCATGAGGACTCGTTTCGAGGCCCCGCTGGTGGAATGATGAGTGTCTTTACTCCTGCGCACTTTGGATGTTTGAAAGACTCTGAAGGCCAGCATCACTGTAATTAGTCACGTGCACCATAGCACATTAAAACTTCTCTTTATTGTCACAAAAGTTTTTCATTACAGCAAAACAACATCATGTCAACAGAAACCATAACTAACAAAATAACAGTTACCTCTTCGGCAAAGCCGCAAAACTAAACAAACCATTTCCAACTATCACAACAGGTGAGGGAGTCCTTCAATTTGGCCAAAGAAACGTCTCAGCACCTCCCTCTACTGCTGGCCCCTTGATGGAGAACAACTTCTCTTTCGCGGTCGGCCCCTTCCCTCCCTGCTGCTCCTACGTAATTGAACCCCATTGGCGAGGTGAAGGCTGGGGGACGCCTGCTGACTGTGTGGAAGCGCAGAAGCCCCTGAGGGACGGCCTGGCCGACCTCTGGGCTTGGAGGGTACGGACGCAGGATGCTTGATCTGAGCATGGCTGGAAGCAGTGTGCCCTGCAGGTGGTGGCAGCTGCACTGCAGAACTACCAGCGCTGGCATGTGCAATGGTCACCTGCCGAGAGAGGACACCTGCACCATGGTCGGACGACACACTGGCTCTCTGAGGGGACCGGCTCGGCTCATCTGCCACAATCGCATGCTCCACTGATTCCTGGCCTTGTATGGGACTGGAAGGGCCCGGGGTGATCCTAGCTGATGCAGATAGGGTGGCTGCAGTGAGAGTTCGCGTTGCCTCAATCTGGGTGTGGACGAGGCCGGCAAGTGACTGCGTGGCAGCAGTGAAGACCTGTGAGCCAGGTGCCAGTGATTCGGAGAAGCCCTGGACAGTTCTTTCCATTGCTTCGGACAAGGCCAGTGCCGACCGCTCCACTGCCTCGGACAAGCCCTGGACAGACCTTTCCAGGGATTGTCCGAAGCCCTGAACAGTCCTTTCCATAGCGGCCTCGAAGCCCTGGACAGTCCTCTCCATTGTTGGCCCGAAGCCCTGGACAGTCCTCTCCATTGTTGCCCCGAAGCCCTGGAGCGTCCTGTCCATTGTTGCCCCGAAGCCCTGGAGAGTCCTGTCCATTGTTGGTCTGAAGCCCTGGACAGTCCTCTCCATTGTTGCCCCGAAGCCCTGGAGAGTCCTGTCCATTGTTGCCCCGAAGCCCTGGAGAGTCCTCTCCATTGTTGCCCCGAAGTCCAACACACTCTTTGCCAGTGTATCTATTGACTGAGGCATCCTCCCCACTGCAGCCATCAGCTCAGTGTGCCTGAGCCAGGCCTGGGTGCTCATTTCAGCCAGGCGACGCACCTCCTCTGCACTCTGTGCAGCAGTCATCACTACCTGCCTTGCCCTCCGGGGAGACGGTGGCCGAACTTGCCTACCCCTCTTGCGTTGCTGCATGCCGCTTGTTCCGGCAACTGGCTGATCCTCAGAGCCCCCGCCCTCCCCTCCAGGGAACTACTATCCCCAGTCTGTAGATGTGTATGCTCCCCTGAGATTGGAACGGATGGTCCAGCTTCCTCCTGATCCTCGCCTCCGGATGCAGCTTCAGGGCATTGAGCCCGATTTGGTGATGCATCATCTGAAAGCAGGGAGGTGGAAGGGTGGCTTTAGCAAAAGGACAGGTTGGCAGAAAGGCATGCCAGATTGCGGCAAGGCTCTGACATGGCTGCACACTGAGGAAGCATGCTGGCGGGGGGAACAAGTGGAAGGAAACAGCTGAAAAAGGAGAGAGCCTTACCCTCGCTGTCGGAAATGGGGTCGGCAGCTGCAGTGGTAACAGGACCAGACAGACGTCCTCCAAGAATCTGGTGCACTCTCTCCTCGAGATCTGTCAGAGTGACGACTTGTGGAGGCCCGCCACCAGTTCGAGTCTGGTCCTTTCGCCTCGCCGCCGGCTTGGACTGCAGGGGAAAGAAGGGGAAGTTCTGTAACATGATGCCTTGAGAGATCATCTCATGCCCCCATGGTGCAAGAGCCCTTACATGAGGCCTTGAGAGATCATCGCATGCCCCCCATGGTGCAAGAGCCCTTACATGAGGCCTTGAGAGATCATCTCATGCCCCCCATGGTGCAAGAGCTCTTACATGAGGCCTTGAGAGATCATCGCATGCCCCCCATGGTGCAAGGGCCCTTACATGTGGCCTTGAGTGAAATGTCCATGTGTGTGCCCAGAAAGGGCCATGGGTGCTTGCTGACAGATGGCCATTGGGGCATCATGGCAACAGGGTGCTCGAAGTCAGGTGCAGATGGAGGGAATCAGAGGTTTGCCTAACCAACACTCACCCTAACGACCCGAGTGAGGTCGTTGAATTTCTTCCTGCACTGAACAGGGGTCCTGGTCGCCATGCTGCTGGAGTTGACCCTCAGAGAAACCTCCCTCCAAGATCGCCGGTAAGCCTTTTGATTCGGCCTCTTGCCATTGTCAGGATACAGAACATCTCGACGGCGCTCAACTGCAGACACCAACTGGTCCAGAGCCTCAGTGCTGAAGCACTCTGCTCTCTGTCTCACCTTCTCCATCCTGACCAAGTTTCTTGTGCCAGAGAAGGGCGAGCACCGATTCTGAGGCCTACAGGGCGTTGAGTGTGGCAGCTCAGGCTGACTGACACACCCCTTTAAGAGCCGGCCGGCGCCTGGAAGTCTTGTGGTTTCCGGTAATTGAGATCACCTGCGCTGCGCCCGTCCGCGCCAATATTGGGTAGCGCCTGAACTTTTGCGCCTTAGGAGCCCCGTGCAACGTCTGATTTCACGCCTCAATCCCCTTTGGGGGCGATGCAACCCAATATCTCGCCAGGCAGCGATAAGTTTCGTCTGGCTATAAACTATGCGCAGCGCCAGTTCTAACGCCTCAAGCGGGGCTATACCCAATTTCTAGGCCACTACATCTAGTTCCCTCGTCTAGATCATTAATATATATTGTGAATAGCTGTGGTCCTAGCACCGATCCCTGCGGTACCCCACTAGCCACTGCCTGCCACCAGAGGAAAAAGACCCGTTTATTCCAACACTTTGCTTCCTGTCTGCCAACCAGTTCTCTATCCAAGTCAATATCTTGCCCCCTGTAAATATTGACACACTCCCAGAGACTGCTGTAAATATTGACACACTCCCAGAAACGCCATGTAAATATTGACACAATCCCAGAGACGCCCTGTAAATATTGACACAATCCCAAAGACCCCCTGTAAACATTGACACCCTCCCAGAGACCCCATGTAAATACTGATACACTCCCAGAGAGACCCTGTAATTACTGACACAACCCCACAGTCCCCTGTAAATATTGAGACACTCCCACTGACGCCCTGTAAATACTGACACACTCCGAGAGACACCCCGTAAATACTGACACACTCACAGATACCCGTGTAAATACAAACGCACTCCCACAGACCTCCTGTAATTACTGACTCACTCCCAGAGACTCCATGTAAATATTGTCACAATCCCAGAAATCCGTTTAAATACTGACACACTCCCAGAGACGCCCTGTAAATATTGACACACTCCCAGAGACCCCCTGTAAATATTGGCACACTCCCAGAGACCCCCTGTAAATATTGACACACTCCTAGAGACCCCCTGTGAATACTGACACAATCCCAGAAACATCCTGTAAATATATACACAATCCCAGAGACATCCTGTAAATAATGACACACTCCCAGAGACCTCCTTTAAATATTGACACACTCTTAGAGACCTCCATTAACTACTGATGCATTCCCAGAGACACCACATAAATACTGACAATTTCCCAGAGACCCCCTGTAATTACTGACACAATCCCAGAGCCACCCTGTAAATATTGACACACTGCCAGGGACCTCGTTTAAATACTGACACACTCCCAGAGACACCCGGTAAATATTGACACACTCCCAGAGACCACCTATAAATACTGACATTCCCAGAGACAACCCAAAAATATTGACACACTCCCAGAGACCCCCTGTAAACACTGACACACTACCAGAGACCCCTGTAAAGACTGACACACTACCAGAGAACCCCTGTAAATGCTGACACACTCCCAGAGACATCCTGTAAATAATGACATCTCCCAGAGACATCCTGTAAATATTGACACACTCCCAGAGACCCAATTCACAATTCACAATTCAAATCGCTTTATTGGCATGATAAGTTACATCTTATGTTGCCAAAGCATCAAAATACATTTATGGTTTAGCACATAAACGCAGTTCTATTCATACAGTGTATAAACAGGTATATCCCTGAGTGTATAAATATACATTCGCATTGTTTATATATATTCTTTTCTTAGTTTACTGGTTGTCCCTCTGTTCATGGCAAGCTGTAACATAGTGTGCCGCCAGTGTTATACAGCTTCTCTCCTCTCCCAGTAGGAATGGGAGTTTTTGGTTGTCATTCAGATTTCTGAAATCAGGGCATATTTGTGAGAATTTTTGGTAGAAATTCTCCCTGATGCCCTGATATTTTCCACAAGCTGTGAGGAAGTGCATCTCTGTCTCCACCACTCCCTGACTGCAGTGAGAGCATATCCTGTCCTCTCTTGGCAGCCTGGTCTGCCTGTGTCTGCCTTTTTCGATCGCTAGGCTATGTTCGCTAAGTCTGTACCTTGTCAAGGTTCTTCTCAGTTTGTTATCCTTTACCATGGTCAGGTAATCAGCTATGTTGTATTGTCTGTTTAGGGCCAAGTAGCAATTGAGTTTGCTTTGGGTTTTTGTTGTTTCTGCCCAATATGTCAGATATTTTTCCTTTTGCTTAGCGACGATTGTGTTGGGTCGAATTCTTTGTGTTACCCTGTCACTGTCCTGGGGCTGGTTGTTGTTAGTATTGTTAGTCGTTACTTCACTGAGTCCCAGGACTAGTTGACTGAGGGTATTCTTCTTTATGGTCAGCTCTTGGCATTTCAGGGCGTCGTAGTGATAGCATTGGGGATTGCTCATTTGTAGGTGATTCCAAAATTTGGTGGCTCTTTTTTGGATAGTGATTATTAATGGATATTGGCCTAGTTCCGCCCTGCATGCATTGTTTACTGTTTTCCTTTGAGTCCGGAGGATACTTTTACAGAATTCTGCATGTAGGATCTCAATTGGGTGTTTGTCCCATTTTGCAAATTCTTGTTGAGTTAGCGGTCCCCATACCTCACTGCCATAGAGTGCAATTGGTTCAATTACTGATTTGAAAATTTTGAGCCAAATGCTAATTGGGATTTCTATTTGGATTGATTTTTTAATGGCATAGAAAGCCCTTCTTGCTTTCTCTTTCAGTTCATTCACAGCCAGTTTGAAGTTTCCCGTAGAACTGATTTTTAAGCCCAAGTATGTGTAGTTAGTGGTTTGTTCAATTTTGGTTGTTCCGACTGTGAAATTTATTTTGGGTCCCTGATGTTTGGATCTTTGCTGGAACACAAGGACTTTGGTTTTTTGGGGATTTATTGTCAGGGCCCAAGTCTGGCAGTACGACTCCAGCAGGTCCAGGTTTTGCTGTAGCCCCTCTTTAGTAGGTGACAGCAGAACCAGGTCATCTGCATAGAGGAGGAATTTAACCTTGGATTCATATAGGGTGAGGCCGGGTGCTGTAGATTGTTCAAGTAGTTTTGCCAATCCATTTATGTAAATATTAAAGAGTGTCGGTGAGATTGGCGAGCCCTGCGTCACCCCCCGCCCCTGTGGGAAGTATTTTGTTTGTTTGTCTCCAATTTTAACTGCACATTTGTTGTTTGTATACATTGATTTAATTACATCATATGTTTTCCCTCCTACCCCGCTTTCGATAAGTTTCAGGAATAAACCGTCATGCCAGATGGAGTCGAAAGCCTTCTGGAAATCTACAAAGCATGCGTAGATTTTGCTTTTGTTATGGTGAACGTGTTTGTCAATTAGGGTCTGTAGGGTGAAGATATGATCGGATGTTCTATAGTTTGGCAGGAATCCAATTTGGCTTTTACTCAAGACATTGTGCTCCTCAAGGAAGTTTATAAGTCTTTTGTTTATGATGCTACAGAATACCTTCCCCAGGCTACTTTTTACACAGATGCCTCGATAGTTGTTTGGGTCGATTTTGTCCCCACTTTTGTATATGGGCGTTATGAGTCCTTTGTTCCAGATATCAGGGAAATAACCGACACTCAGAACCAAGTTGAAGAGTTTTAGGATAGCCAGTTTCATTTTGTTGTCTGTGTGTTTAATCATCTCGTTTAGTATGCCGTCTGTCCCGCAGGCTTTTCCTGGTCGCAGGTCCTTGAGTTTTTCAAGAAGTTCTTTTTCTGTTATTATGGCGTCCAGCGGGTTTTGGTTATCTTTTATGGCCATTTCTAGCTTTTCCAGTTTTTTGCATATTTGGTGTTGCTCTGGTCTTAGTGTGTTTTTCTGGTATAATTTTTCAAAGTGGTTTACCCATGTGTCCCCATTTTGAATGGCCAAATCGTCGTGTTGTTTTTTGTGTAGTGTTTTCAAGTTTTCCCAGAAACAATTGGAATCAATGGATTCCTCCATGGAGCTGAGTGTATTCTTAATATATTGCTCTTTTTTGGTTCTGAGTGTGTTTCTGTATTGTGTTAGTGTCTGACAATAAGTAAGGCGTAGTTCCTCGTTTTCTGGATGTCTGTGTTTTTGGTTTGATATTTTTCTAAGTTTTTTCCTCATGTTATGGCAATCTCGGTCAAACCATTTTTCATAGTTTTTTGTTTTGGGTTTGTTCTTGCGAGCTTTCAAGTGTGCATTTGTTGCCAAATTATCAAAAATATTGTTTAGTTTACTAACTGCCCGGTTTACGCCTTCTTTATTGTGAGTGTATATGTTATCCAGAAAGGTGTCTAAGAGAGCTTGAGTTGATGCATTGCTAATTGTTTTCTGGTATTTTTCCGTGTCGTTTTTGGCCCATCTGTACGATTTTTTGGTGTTGTACAGTTTACTGGGTTGTGTTTCTATGTTGTTTGTTTCTGTCTTTTTGAGGAACATAGTAATTCGACTGTGATCTGACAGTGTTGTTTGTGGTTTGACTGTGAATGCTCTGAAAGAGGATGGGTCTAAGTCTGTAATCATATAGTCTACTGTGCTGCAGCCAAGAGGTGAGCAATAGGTCGATCTTCCTAGGAGGTCTCCTATGAACCTACCATTGACAATGTACAGACCCAGGTTTCGACAGAGCTGTAGTAGCTGTTTTCCGTTGGTATTTGACTGCTTGTCGCAGTTATGCCTGTATGGAAGGGAAGGGATGTCAAAGTGGTTATTCCCGAAAACGTAATTGTTTCCCTGATTATTGGTGAAGTCTGGTTCTTCGCCCGTTCTTGAATTGAGGTCCCCACAGATCAACACGTTCCCCTGGGCCTGGTATTGGATAATTTCCCCCTCCATGTTGGAGAAGGTGTCCTCTTTAAAGTACGGGGAATCGATTGGAGGGATATAAAGTGCGCAAATGTAAACATCTTGGGTGTTTGAGATAATCTCCCTCTCAAGTTTGAGCCACATATGGTTTTCGCCCTTTTTTATAAATTTGATGTAATTCTTAAGTTCTGTTTTAAACCAGATCAGTATGCCTCCGGAGTCTCTGCCTTGGGTTACACTTGGTAATTTATTGGAGGGGACCACCAGCTCAGTGTACCCTTGGGGACAGCCAGTGTGTCCTTTTCCTTTATACCAAGTTTCCTGTAAAATGATAATATCTAGGTCTATAGTTTCATCTATGAACGCTGGGGTCCTACTTTTCACTTCTCGCAGTGAAGAGCGTAGACCTTGGATATTCCAGGTCGAAATATATAAGGATTTCATGTTAAGTTTGATCTTTTACTATGATAGGTTAAAGAGTGGTACGTGTTTGTCGTGTCTAAGTGTGGGAAAAAAAAAGATCACATCAGTTGTCTACAAAAGTTAATACAATTTGGTTACAGTTCTTTCTATTAATTAGTCCTTGATCCATAAGGCAGAAGTAGATGCTGCTGCACATCTGCTTATTGTCTCTTAATGGATTGTTTCTGTCTGAGGTATTGCGTACGTCCTGTGCATCTCTCCCTCTGTCTGGCTGGGAGCAGTCCTATTCCCCTGTGGGACAGGAGTGGTGCAGGTCTGATATTGTTGTTTTGCATGGGGATCCTCTCTGGTCTCGGTTGGTGTGTTGGTGGTCCTTGTAGTGTTCCTGATATGTACCCCGCTGATCTCTGGTGGTCGGGGGGGGGTCCTCTTGGAGTCTGGGTATGGACCCGGTTAAAAGCGACGTCCTTCAGGGCTTTAGTAAAGATCGATATTCTTTGCCTTTGGATGTGGACGTGGTCGTAAAGACATTCCTCATCGAGGGTGGGGTGTTGGGCCAGGTGTACGTTGTGGTTTGATTCGCAGTCTCTTGCTATGCTGGCATTTATCTCATGAATTGTGTTGTTGTTGAAGTCTGTTCTCGGCAATATTGTGGAAACAGTGATTCTAGTGTTTGGAAATGTACTGCTTGCTTTCCTAATCATTGCTCTGAGCGATGTTGCTACTTCTTTCTGTTGGGTCTTTAGGTCATTTGTGCCCGTGTGTATTATTATGTGTTGGGGGGAGCCTAATCTGGCTTTGGTCAGCCATCCCATGGCTCTGTTTGTTGTTGGGCACCAGATCTTTTCTACTTTACTTCTAGGGAATAGCTTTTTCTCCCATAGAAATTTCCCATTTGAGTCTACGAGTATTACGACGTCAGCCTTGTTTGTGTTTACTGTCTGGTGGCTTTCGCTTGGACTCGTCTGGTGTGTGCGTACCTCTTGTGAGCGGCCCGCTTGTGGTTCCACGGTGGTGGGGGAAGATTGCGAATCAGTATGCTGGTCGGTCTGTGTGGCACCCCTTGTATTGTGTGTCTGTTGCTTTTGTTCCGTGTGGGAGTGCAGCCGTTCCGTCTGGCTCTGTCTTGTCTTATCTCTAGCCTCTGGTTGCTGGTCTAATGGTGTTATCTCTCCTCTATGGCTCTCTTCTTTTTCCTGCAGCTCTTTCACCTGATTCCTAAGTAGATTCACCTGGTTCTCAAGTAGCTTCAGCTCTCTCTTGTGTCTCTCCCTCTCCTGATTTTGATCGTCATTCATTTTGAGGAAGTCCTCTCTAAGTTTAACCATCTCTATCTCTAATTGATTAAATTTATCTTTTGGTTGTATCTGGCTGTGTGATCCCGGGGTATGTGTCTGGTCGGCCCTGGAAGGCTCACTCACTTCCTGGCTAGGCTGGTCGGCCCTGGAGGGCTCACTCACTTCCTGGCTATGCTGCTCTTCTCTTGGTGAGCTGGGAATGGTAGGGGGACTATGTGTGGCTTCCTCCCTGGTAGTTATGCTGGGGTTTGTCAGTTGTATCGTGTGGCTGTGGTTCCCCGGGGTTAGTGTCTGGTTTGAACTGTGTGGCTCGTTCACCTCCTGACCAGGCAGATTTTCTCCTGGTAAGTTGTCAATGTTGGGGGGAGTGCGGGCCACTCTGGGGCTGTTCCTTCCCCGCTTAGTTAATTTTTTCAGTGTCCTGAAGGCCGTTGCAAATTTGTCGAGGTTGCCTTGCACTAATATTGTTCCGGTATTGTACGCGTTGACCGTCGTAGTTGAACTGTCTCCTGGTGTGTTAATTTTCATTTTGGACCCATTTGCGGTATTTTCTAGCTTAACATTGGTATAGTGTGATTTTATTGCTGTGATCCAAGCCACTGGCTGATCTGAGTAGAAAATGAGGTTACTTTTTGTCCCATTGTTGTAACAGTCAGCAAAAAGTGTTTCTGGTTTTTCTCTCATCTGCTCATACTTGATCGCTTTTATAGCTTTTTTTGCGGTGTTGGGGGGAATCTGGAAGCGGGGCTGTTGTGGATCTTCTGATTCGCTCATTTTTGGTAAAGTATTGTTGATCTTAGAATAAGCTTTTCTGGAGCCCCGGGTTTGGTGTTTCCCTCTCCCTGTTCGCGAACTTTCCCGGTCCCCCTCTCCGACCCCGTGGTCCCTGGGCCTCGGCTTCTGGGTTCACCCTTCTCAGGTCTGGGTCTGTGAGCCGCTGTTTCCCGGTGCCTTCGGGCTGTTCCCCTCCCCCTCAGAGGTCTCTGTGCCTCTGTCTCGGCCTGGCTCCTCGGGCCTTTCCCTGGCTTCAGTCTCCCTCCCTGGGCCCTGTACTCACAGTCTTGGTTTGCTTCTGGAAGCCTTCTGGTTGCTCCCCTTCTCCTCAGAGGTCTCTGGGCCTGGCTCCTCGGGCCTTTCCCGGGCTTTCTAGCCCAGCCGCCGCTCGGGCTGTGCCTCGTTCGCCGTTCGGGTGCTGGACTGCGGTCGTCGCTCGGGTGCTGGACTGCGGCCGTCGCTCGGGTGCTGGACTGCGGTCGTCGCTCGGGTGCTGGACTGCGGCCGCCGATCGGGCCGTGTCTCGTTCGCCGCTCGGGCTCCCCGAGTCACCTCGTTCCGGCTGCCGCTGCGTCTCCGTGCGGCCTCCCCGATTCGCCTCGTTTCCCGAAGCGGCCTCCCCGAGTCTCCTCGCTCCGGCTGCCGCTGCGTCTCCGTGCGGCCTTCGCGCCTCGGTTCCCGATGCGGCCGAGTCACCTCGCTTCTGCTGCTGCTGTGGCCCCGTGCGGCCGCTGTTCTTTGGTTTGTATATTTTTTTTTTCCCTTATTTCTTTTTTTTCTTTGGCTTTTTTTTTCTAATTTCCTCTGTTTTTTTTTCCTTTGGTGGTCTCTTTGGTGGTCTTTTCCTTCCTTACTTAATCTAGACTAAACTAAACTTAAACTTAACTGAACAAACTAAACTAACTTAACTAGAACTAAATTTAACTTTAAAACCTTTTTAAACTTGAAATGAACCTTTTTTTTCCCCACTTTAAACACTAAAAATTCAGCAGCCCATCTTCAGCGTGTGTATTCACTCTTTAAATATTGACACACTCTCAGAGACCCCTTGTAATTACTGACACACACCCAGAGACATCCTGTAAATATTGACACAATCCCAGAGACATCCTGTAAACACTGACACACTCCCAGATACGACTTGTAAATATTGACACACTCCCAGAGATCCCCATTAACTACTGACACACTCCCACTGACACCCCGTAAATACTGACACACTCCCAGAGACGCCCTGTAAATACTGACACACACCCAGAGATCCCTGTAAATACGAATACACTCCCACAGACCTCCTGTAATTACTGACACACTCCCAGAGACATCCTGTAAATATTGACACACTCCCAGAGATCCCTGTAAATATTGACACTCCCAGAGACGCCCTGTAAATACTGACTACACCCAAAGACACCCCGTGTATATTGACACACTCCCAGAGACGCCTGTAATTACTGACACACTCCCAGAGACATCCTGTAAATATTGACACACTCCCAGAGATCCCTGTAAATATTGACACTCCCAGAGACGCCCTGTAAATACTGACTACACCCAAAGACACCCCGTGTATATTGACACACTCCCAGAGACGCCTGTAAATGCTGACACATTCCCAGAGACATCCTGTAAATATTGACACAATCCCAGAGACATCCTGTAAATATTGACACACTCCCAGAGATCCCTGTAAATAGAGACACACTCCAAGAGATCCCCTGTAAATATTGACACACTCCCAGGGACTCCCATTAACTACTGGCACTCCCAGAGATACCCCGTAAATACTGAAACACTCCCAGAGACCCCCTGTAAATATTGACACACTGACGGAGACCCCCTGTAATACTCACACACTTCCAGGGAACCGCTGTAAATACTGACACATTCCCAGAGACATCCTGTAAATACTGACGCACTCCCCGTGATATCCTGTAAATACTGACACACACCCAGAGACCTGCTGTAAACAACGACAGGCTCCCAGAGACATCCTGTAAATATTGACAGACTCCCAGAGACATCCTGTAAATACTGACACACTCCCAGAGAACCCCCCATAAATAATGACACACACCCAGAGACCCCCTGTAGACAATGACAGATTCCCAGAGACATCCTGTAAATTCTGACACACTCCCAGAGAACCCCCCATAAATAATGACACACTCCCAGAGACCCCCTGTAGACAATGACAGATTCCCAGAGACATCCTGTAAATATTGACTCACTCCCCGAGGCCGCCCTTATATACTGACACACTCCCAGAGAACCCCTTTAAATACTGACACACTCCCAGAGACCCCTGTAAATATTGACACACTCCTAGAGATCCCCTTTCAATACTGACACACTCCCAGAGACCCCTGTAAATACTGACACACTTCCAGAGACCCCCTTTAAATACTGACACACTCCCAGAGACCCTCTGTAAATACTAACACACTTCCAGAGACCCCTGCAAATACTGACACACTCCCAGAGACCCCTGTAAATATTGACACACTCCCAGAGACAACCTGTAAATATTGACACACTCCCAGAGACCCCCTTTAATACTGACACACTCCCAGAGACCCCCTGTAAATACTGACTCAATCTCAGAGACAACCTGTAAATATTGACACAATCCCAGAGGTACCCTGTAAATATTGATACACTCCCAGAGACATCCTGTAAATACTGACACACTCCCAGAGACCCCCTGTAAATATTGGCACTCTCCCAGAGACCCCATGTAATTACTGACACATTCCCAGAGACCCCCTGTAAAGAAAGATAGACTCCCAGAGACTTCCTGTAAATATTGACACACTCCCAGAGACATCCTGTAAATAATGACACAACCCAAGGCACCACTGTAAATATTGACACAATCTCAGAGACCCCCATTAACTACTGACGCACAACCAGAGACACCCCGTAAATACTGACACAAGCCCAGAGACCCCTGTAAATACTGATACTCCGAGAGACCCCTGTAATTAGTGACACACTCCCAAAGACATCATGTAAATAATGACAGACTCCAAGACACCCCCAGTAAATAATGACACAATCCCAGAGACCCCCTGTAATACTGACACACTTCTAGAGACCCCTGTAAATATTGACACACTCCCAGAGAGCCCCTGTAATACGGACACACTTCTAGAGACCCCCTGTAAATATTGACACACTCCCAGAGAGCCCCTGTAAATATTGACACACTCCCAGAGACCCCATGTTGTCAGGAATGACCCAGATTCTGCCTCGCCTCGCCACCAGAGGGCACCATGAACTCTTAATTGTGTCCTTCTTTATTCCTAATTGTACTCACCTGTGCATTGTTATATGCCTACTATTTAAGTGGTGCTTAGTTTATGTTCATTGCTCAGTCTCGAGTTTCACTGCCTTGTGATACCTCTTGCCGGCCTGCTAGCCTGTATCTGTGCTGTTGTTATTTTGTTTATTTCAAGTAAAGTTTATCTTTGTTTTTGCAACCTAACCTCTGCCTCAGTTTGCCTTCCTGCAGTTGGGTTCACCAAGTTCCAGTCCTCACACATGTAAACACTGACACACTCCCAGAGACCCCCTGTAAATACTGACACACTCCCAGGGACCCCTGTAATTACTGGCACACTCACAGTGATATCCTGTAAATACTGACACACTCCCAGAGACATCCTGTAAATATTGACACACTACGAAAGACCCCTTGTAAATATTGACACTCTCCCAGAGACCCCCTGTAAATACTGACACACTCCCAGAGACCCCTTTAAATACTGACACAATCCCAGAGACATCCTGTAAATATTGACACACTCCCAGAGACCCCTTTAATACTGACACACTGCCAGAGACCCCTGTAAATATTGACACACACCCAGAGACCCCTGTAAATACTGACACACTCCCAGAGACGCCCTTAACATATTGACACACTCCCAGAGACCCCCTGTAATTACTGACACACTCCAAGAGACCCCCTGTTAATACTGGCACACTCCCAGAGACATCCTGTAAATATTGACATACTCCCAGAGACCCCCTGTAAATATTGACACAATCCCTGAGACACCCCATAAATACTGACACACTCCCAGAGACCCCCTGCAATTACTGACACAATCCCAGAGACATCCTGTAAATATTGACACACTCCCAGAGATGCCCTGTAATTACTGACACACTCCCAGAGACATCCTGTAATTACTGACACACTCCCAGAGACCCCCTTTAAATACTGACTCACTGCCAGAGACCCCTGTAAATACTGACACACACCCAGAGACCCCTTTAAATACTGACACACTCCCAGAGATGCCCTGTAATTACTGACACAATCTCAGAGACATCCTGTAGATACTGACACGCTCCCCATAAGTACTGACACACTCCCAGGGCCCCCCTGTAAACAATGACAGACTCCCAGAGACCCCCTTTAAATATTGACACACTCCCAGTGACATCCTGTAAATACTGACACACTCCCAGGGATCCCCTGTAAATACTGACACACTCCAGAAATCCCCTGTAAATACTGACACACTCCCAGAGACCCCACGTAATACTGACACACTCCCAGAGACCCTCTGTAAATATTGACACACTACCAGAGACCCCCATTAACTACTGACGCACTCCCAGAGACACCCCGTAAATACTGACACATTCCCAGTGACCCCCTGTAATTACTGACACAATCCCAGAGACATCAAGCTGGATTTTCATTCAGGAGCGGGTTGGTGTCGTGTAATCCGCATTTCGTGTTATCCACACGAATCTAATTCGATGTGGGAGATTGATGCTATTTTAACTAAATTGCCCAATTGAATTCCAGTGTGTGGGAACCCATGGCAAATGAGTTTCTCCAGTCTGAAAGTCACCTCCGATGACATCATCATTGCTGCTGCATTTAAGGTCTGCAAGAAGCCTTGCTTCTTCTGCAGACTGCCAACCTTTTGGCATTGGCTGATACACTGAGCTGGAAGCAGAATGATCAGAGAAAGACTGAGGTCTGCACCCCATTTCGACGACGTTGTCCTGCAGGCTTTAGTGGAGGGAGCAAGAGATCATAAGGAGATGCTCTTCCCTTCATCAGGGAGGAAGTAGCCTCCCCAGCAGACAAAGGCTGCGTGGCTGCAAGTGGCAGAGGAGGTCAACTCCTTATCGGCTACCTGCAGAACCTGGATACAGTGCAGGAAGAGATTTCATGAACTTCAGCGCACTGGAAAAGTGAGTATGAATTTCCCATCACTCTCAATCTGATCCTCATTGCCTTTCCTCACCAGCACTCAGCTTTAGCAATCTCTTCCTCCACATCCCACTTGACACTGACACCCATGCACCCCTACCCATTCCCTCTCTCTCTATGGTCACATTCACCTAACTATTCGACTATGCAGCCCTCACACTCCCTATCACTCTGATGCTATGAAAACAACTGACAACACACAGGGAGGGCCCTTGGTCTTGCCACCTCACTCCATCTTTGTCTCCTTCTAAGCATCTATGTTATGGATTCTCTACACTCACTCCTTCATTTTCACTCAACCTCCACTTGTCTCCCTCATTGCAGGAAAAGAGAGCTCACAATAAAAGAGAACGAGCGAGGACAGGAGGCGGGCCAACATCAGTAGCCCACTTCACCACCTGGGAGGAGACGGTCCTGCAGATCGTAGGAGTGGGGGACGACGCGCATGTGGGGAACGGACAAACGGGTGCATCACACCAAGCTGGTGACAGAATAGTTTTCCATCTCTCTCATTGACATTGCATGAGTTGCTGATAATGTTTCGGAAGCTCTAACAGATGGACTAATGATCATCTGCAATATGCAATGTGCATGTAACCTTGGCATCACATCTCTGACTCTTTCCTTTACTCCCCCACAGGACCATCGCAAGCACCCATCCCCACTAGCCAGGAGGAAGAGGCTGAGCCTCCAGAGTCCTCAAAGGAAGCTGCAACCTCTGAGGGCGCAGCGTCAGCAGAATTAAGCGCACCCAGCACCAGCGCAGACACTCACACATCGGTGGTTCCTTCGGGACATAGAGTAGTGTTGTCACCTGGTGTATCACAGCTCACAAGTGAGCATCAGCAGATTGTGGAGACAGGGACAGCAGTGGAGAGTCCTAGTCGGAGGGCGCAGGACTCTGCCAGCTCGGCTCAGCTGCATGTCGACCCTCTGCCTCTGGGTCCATCCACAGTATCAGCGGTGATGGCAATCCTGGAAAGATGCAGGAGTCTCTGGCAGGTTTTGTCTCCAGGGTCGCTGCGAGTGTGGAGCGAATGGAGGAGTCCCTCGCTAACATGAGCAGAGCCTTTGTGGAGTCATTGGCGCATGAATGCATCACCACGGAAAGGATGGCAACCTCCATGGAAAGGATGGCTACAGTAGACGAGAGGATGGCTACGGCCATGGAGGAGCTAAGTCGCCAGAGTGTTGAAAACATGGTGAGTGTTCAGAAAAGACTGACATCTCTGGAGGAGCGATGGTCAGCTATTGAACAGAGAAACCAGACCTTCATGGCAGTCCCTCTGAGTAGGACTGCCAGTGCACATATGGGTCCCCATGGCCCCGCTGATGTGCAGCAAGGTGCTCTCAAGCCACTTACAAACGCTGAGGGGGACCTGACCCATGAGAGGGAAGTTGGTGGCAGACATCAAGGAAGTGGGGACTCCTCTCCAAGCGCTCACACTTCCATGCTACTGCAGAGCCCTCGGTCAGAGCCCCACCAGAGTCCAAACCCAACTGAGATCGGCGTCTCAACGCCTGCATAGCCGCAGGAGCAGCAGACTGTTGACGAGCCCTCACAGGACCGCCACCCCAGAGGATGCCCGCCAAAGGTGTTGAGACAGGAGCAGCAAGAAACTGAGCAAGGGGCCTCCACATCTGCTAAAGCCCCAGGGGAAGCATCACGTAGGAGCACGCGTAAGAGAAAGATACTGCACAAATAGTCACAAGGGTAGTCACTTGGGTGAAATTTGATGTTTTATGTGTAAAAGCCATCATATGAATCATGAACATAAAAAATCTGATGGCTACTGCTGTAGTTGTTGCATGTGTCATTTCGCGAATGGGAATTCTACATTGAGGGCTTAGGATTACTTGCAATTGTCAGTATGGTGGTCAAATTGCTAGGAATCAGCTGGTTCGTAGCCATTGTCGATGCTCAGGTAAGAAGCTGCGAGGCAAAAGTGCTTGAGTGGCTAGGCTAAGCAAATCTGGCCAAGATGAGTGCGTTCCTTGCATCCTGGGCAGCTATCTTCTCGCGTACTGCTGCCATTGGTTGATGGGCCTCTGCAGGATGTTCGTTTTCGCTCTCCTCCTCCTCCTCCTCCTCATTTGAGGAGGATATGTGAGGAGCCACTTGGTCCTCAGGAATCTGCAAGCCACGACACTGTGCCATGTTGTGAAGTGCACAGCAAACCACGACGATTCTGGAGACCCTGGCTGCTGAGTACTGCAGGGCTCCACCTGATCTATCCAGGCATCTGAAGCGCTTCTTCAGCAAACCGATGGTTTGCTCAATTATGGCTCTGGTGGAGAGTTGTAGCTCTCCTCAGCTTCGTTGGATGCTCTCCTCAACGGCATCATTAGCCACGTCCTCAGGGGATAGCCCTTGTCTCCAAGTAGCCATCCATTAAGTTGGTCTGGTGGACTGAATAGTGGAGGCACACTAGACTGGCGCAGTATGAAGGAGTCATGGCAACTGCCAGGGTACTTGGCACAAACATGCAAAATTTCCTTCTTGTCGTCACACACCAGCTGAACGTTAAGGGAGTGGAAGCCCTTGCAATTGACAAAAATACCTGGATTGCGATGGGGTGCCTTAAGGGCCACATGCGTGCAGTCAACGACACCCTGCACCCGTGGAAAGCCTGCCAGATGAGCTAATCCAATCGCACGCGCTGTGACACTTGGTCGATCTTTGGTGAAATGGATGTGATTGTGCGCGAGGGCAAAGAGGTCATCGGTTACCTGCGTGATGCAAGTGTGTGCGGCCGACTGGGAGATGCCGCTGATGTCTGCTGCTGATCCCTGGAATGAGCCTGAGGCAAAAAAGTTGAGTGCGGTGGTGACTTTGACGGCCACTGGTAAGGGTTGTCCACCTGGTCCTCAGGCCTGCAGGTCTTGTTGCAGCATTGCGCAGATGTCACTCCCTACCTCTCGCGAAAGTCGGCGCCGCCTTTTGCACTGCTGCTCAGACATGTTGAGATAGCTGACCCTGTGTCTGTAGACCCTGTTTGGGGGGTATCCCCTGCACCAACGGGCTTCCATGCGCTGGCTCTAACTGGCCTGTGCATCTTCAGTTGGGTGAGCAGCAGCTTGGCGCGCCTGTTGTTGCTGCTGCTGTTGGGGCTGCTGTTGTTGCTGCTGTTGTTTGGCCTCATCTAATATCCAGAAGGGAAGGAAATAAATAGCTCCCATGCTTCTGGTAGATGCCTCAGTTGAGGAAGCGCTCAGTGAAGGTGGCGAGAGGGGTTTCCCAGGAGGTCACACTGGAGATGGGTGTCAGGCTCCAAACTTCCACAGCTGTGGTTATGCCTTCTAAAAGTTCCCCCAGACCTGAGACTACAAAGTCCTGCCATCTGCAAATGATGGCTGATCAAATCTCCTCTTTAATAGTTGACCTGCAGCTGATAGTCAGCAGTCCAATTGTGCTCCCGCCATGTTTCACCGTCATGTTTCAGAACAGGCGTGTTTCACGTGCGAAAAGGGTTAAAATTGCAATGGCCATTCAAAATGGCATTATAGAGGCAATTTAGTGCTTGTTAAGGGCCTTAATGGCCTATCCCGCCTCTTGGAGGCGGGACGGAGATGGGACCATCAGACACGAATTTTTGAAAATTGTGTGGAGGTGGGATAGAGGCGGGGTCGGGCCCACCCGCCAGTTTTTGCAATTTTAACCACCCGCATGCCTCCAATCCCACCTCTACGGCCCAATGAAAATCCTGCCCATCCTGTAAATATTGACAAACTCCCAGAGACACACTGTAAATATTGACACACTCCCAGGGCCCCCTTTAAATACTGACACACACCCAGAGACCCCTGTAAATACTGACACACTGCCAGAGACCCCTGTAAATACTGACACGCTCCCAGAGACGCCCTGTAATTGCTGACACAAACCCAGAGACATCGGGCTAGATTTTCCTGGAGCCGTCAGGCGGGGTTTCAGGCGTGTGGGGGGGGGAAATCCCGAATTTGGGGGTCCCGAAACCATCCCACCCAAAACCCCGCCCCACGTAATTTTCAGGGGCGGCGGGTATCCGCCCCGCACTGGGACCCACCGAAACCAGGCGGGAAGGGGTTAGTGCCAATTAACTGCCTGTTAACAGGTAGTTAACAGGCAGTTTTTAGCCTAATCCCTATTTTGAGGGGTCTCGTGTGGGTTTCCCGACGGCCCGCCTGCTCTAACCTGGTGAGTGATGGGTGCATGAGTGCAAAGGTAAGTGTGTTTGGTGTGTCTAAAGTGCGTAAAGAACTTTTACTTACCTGTACTTACCTTAACAGCCTTTCTTCCTGCAGGCGTCGAGAGCCCATCACTGAGCCGGCACTTAAAGCTGAATGGCTGCGATCTGTGAAAAGTGACAGACTTCAGCTGTGAGTGCTGGTAAGAGTTCTAACTGAGTCTGTGCAGAAGGACTCATGTTAGAACTCAGCGGCCTAGAAATTCACTGGCGCCCCGTTTGGGGTGCCAACCTCACCAGGGCGCTGGAAGTACCGCCCCGGAAGGAGTCGCAAACGCCCGCCGGAAATTCAGTTTCAGCACCCCAGACGGAATCGCAGCGCTACTGGAGGCACCCCGCATCCCTCTTGGGGCACTGCAACTGAAAATCGCAGCGCAATGTGCCGCAGTGCCACATGCTGCGGCACGGCGCGCTGCGGTACTACAGGCCCTCCTCCCCTTCTTAAAGGGGAGGGGCCTGCTGCAGCGCGATCGGCGATCGCGAGTGCCGGCAAAAGAGCCCGGCACCGAGGAGAAGTGCAGGGCTCCTGGGACACAGCCGGCACTCCGCGGGGGGGGGGGGGGGGCGCGGCTCAGGAGGCCGGGGACGACGGCGCGAAGAGGTGCTGGCAGGCGGCCAGCAAAAGAAATGGCCGCCCCGCACCTCCGCGCCTCTACCGCCGCAGGTAGGCCCCACTGAACCGGTCGCAAATTGCGACTGGCGTTAAAGCAGGGGGCGCTACTAAATTTCATGATCGGGGTGGTAGCGGGGCGCTGCGCACACCGATGACGTCATCGGTAGCGGCGCAGCGCTAATGGCTAGCGCCGCCATTAGTGTCCCGCTGAATTTAGCGGGAGGCGTGGCCAGTGCCATAAAACCCACTAAGTGCCCTCTTTGGGCGCTAACGGGTGGCGCAGCCCACTGAATTTCTAGGCCAGTGTGTCAGTGTTTCACACCTTCAAACAACTGGGAAACATTGATATTTCATCTGCCAAGAACTCTTGACAGATGAAATTGCAGTCTGTGATGTCACCTGTTGCCGGGTGGCCCTTAATTGGCCTGCTGAGCCTGCTGGTCAGGCTCAACAAGGTCAATCAAGGGGAAATCGCGCGGATTGGCCGGACGTCGATGTAGGCGGGTCAAAAACCCGAAAGGGGAAGTGCTGCCTTCTTCCCGACAGGTTCGGGAAAACCTACCCCATCCTGTAAATAGTTACACACTCCCAGAGGCATCCTGTAAATACTGACACACTCCAAGACAACCCCTGTAAATATTGACACACTCCCAGAGACCCCCTTTAAAAACTGACACACTCCCAGAGACACCCTGTATATATTGACACACTCCCAGAAACATCTTGTAAATACTGACACACTCCTAGACAGCCCCTGTAAATATTGACACACTCCCAGAGACCAACTTTAAATACTGACACACTCCCAGAGACACCCCATAAATACTGACACACTCCCAGAGACACCCCATAAACACTGACACACTCCCAGAGACACCCGATAAATACTGACACACTCCCAGAGACCCCCTTTAAATACTAATACACTTCCAGAGACATCCTGTAAATACTGACACACTCCTAGAGACCCCCTGTAAATAATGACACAATCCGAGAGACCCCCTGTAATACTGACACACTCCCAGAGAGCCCACATAAATCCCGACACACCTCCAGAGACCTCCTGTAATTACGGACACACTCCCAGAGATATCCTGTAAATGCTGACACACTCCCACAGACATCCTGTTAATATTGACACACTCCCAGAGACCCCCTGTAAATATTGGCACTCTCCCAGAGACCACATGTAAATACTGACACACTCCCAGAGACCCGCTGTAAAGAAAGATAGACGCCCAGAGACTCCCTGTAAATATTGACACACTCCCAGAGACATCCTGTAAATACTGACACACTCCCACAGAACTCCTGCAAATACTGACACACTCCCAGAGACATCCTGCAAATATTGACACACTCCCAGAGACATCCTGTAAATAATGACACAACCCAAGACACCCCCTGTAAATAGTGACACACTCTCAGAGACCCCCATTAACTACTGACGCACTACCAGAGACACCCCATAAATTCTGAGACAAGCCCAGAGACCCCTGTAAATACTGACACTCCGAAAGACCCCTGTAATTAGTGACACACTCCCAAAGACATCATGTTAATACTGACACAATCCAAGACACCCCCTGTAAATAATGACACAATCCCAGAGACCCCCTGTAATACTGACACACTTCCAGAAACCCCCTGTAAATATTCACACACTCCCAGAGACCCCCTGTAAATATTGACACACTCCCAGAGACCCCCTGTAAATATGGACACAATCCAAGAGACCCGCTGTAAATACTGACACACTCCCAGAGACCCCTGTAAATATTGACACACTCCCAGAGACCCCCTTTAAATAATGACAAACTCCCAGAGACCCCCTGTAAATATTGACACACTCCCAAGGACCCCCTCTAATTACTGGCACACTCCCACTGATATCCTGTAAATACTGACACACTCCCAGAGACCCCCTGTAAATATTGACACTCTCCCAGAGACCCCTGTAAATATTGACACACTCCCAGAGACCCCCTTAAAATACTGACACAATCCCAGAGACACCCTGTAAATATTGACACACTCCCAGAGACCCCCTGTATTTATTGACACACTCCCAGAGACCCCTGTAAATACTGACACACTCCCAGTGATATCCTGTAAATACTGACACATGCCCAGAGACATCCTGTAAATATTGACACAGTCCCAGAGACCCCCTGTAAATACTGACACACTCCCAGTGATATCCTGTAAACACTGACACACACCCAGAGGCATCCTGTAAATATTGACACACTCCCAGTGACCCCCTGTAAATACTGACACACTCTCAGAGACCCCCTTTAATACTGACACACTCCCAGAGACCCCCTGCAAATACTGACACAATCTCAGAGACAACCTGTAAATATTGACACAATCCCAGAGATATCCTGTAAATATTGATACACACCCAGAGACATCCTGTAAATACTGACACACTCCCAGAGACCCCTTGTAAATATTGGCACTCTCCCAGAGACCCCATGTAATTACTAACACATTCCCAGAGAGCCCCTGTAAAGAATGATAGACTCCCAGAGACTTCCTGTAAATATTGACACACTCCCAGAGACATCCTGTAAATAATGACACAACCCAAGACACCACTGTAAATATTGACACAATCTCAGAGACCCCCATTAACTACTGACGCACAACCAGAGACACCCCGTAAATACTGACACAAGTCCAGAGACCCCTGTAAATACTGACAGTCTGAGAGACCCCTGTAATTAGTGACACAATCCCAAAGACATCATGTAAATAATGACAGACTCCAAGACACTCTCTGTAAATAATGACACAATCGCAGAGACCCCCTGTAATATTGACACACTTCTAGAGACCCACTGTAATATTGACACACTCCCAGAGAGCCCCTGTAAATATTGACACACTCCCAGAGACCCTATGTAAATACTGACAAACTCCCAGAGACCCCCTGTAAATACTGACATACTCCCAACCATCCCCTGTAAATATTGACACACTCCCAGAGACACGCCGTAAATACTGACACACTCCCAGAGACGCCCTGTAAATACTGACACAATCCCAGAGACATCCTGTAAATATTGACACAATCCGAGAGACATCCTGTAAATACTGACACACTCCCAGAGAACCCCTGTAAATATTGACACACTCCCAGAGACCCCAAGTAAATTCTGACATTCCCAGAGACCCCCTGTAAATAATGATAGACTCCCAGAGACCCCCTGTAAATATTGACACACTCCCAGAGACCCCATGTAAATACTGACACACTCCCAGAGACCACCTGTAAATATTGACACACTCCCAGAGACCCCCTGTAAATATTGACACACTCCCAGAGACCCCATGTAAATACTGACACACTCCCAGAGACCACCTGTAAATATTGACACACTCCCAGAGACCCCCTGTAAATATGGACACACTCCCAAGGCGCCCCTTTAATTACTGGCACACTCCCACTGATATCCTGTAAATACCGAAACACTCCCAGAGACCCCCTGTAGATGTTGACACACTCCCAGAGACCCCTGTAATTATTGACACACTCCCAGAGACCCCCTTTAAATACTGACACAATCCCAGAGACCCCCTGTAAATATTGACACACTCCCAGAGACCCCTGTAAATACTGACACACTCCCAGTGATATCCTGTAAATACAGACACACGCCCAGAGACATCCTGTAAATATTGACACAGTCCCAGAGGCCCCCTGTAAATACTGACACACTCCCAGTGATATCCTGTAAATACTGACACACGCCCAGAGACATCCTGTAAATATTGACACAGTCCCAGAGGCCCCCTGTAAATACTGACACACTCCCAGTGATATCCTGTAAATACTGACACACGCCCAGAGACATCCTGTAAATATTGACACAGTCCCAGAGGCCCCCTGTAAATACTGACACACTCCCAGTGATATCCTGTAAATACTGACACACACCCAGAGACATCCTGTAAATATTGACACACTCCCAGAGACCCCCTGTAAATACTGACACACTTCCAGAGACCCCTGCAAATACTGACACACTCCCAGAGACACCTGTAAAAATTGACACACGCCCACAGACAACCTGTAAATATTGACACACTCCCAGAGACCCCGGCAAATACTGACACACTCCCAGAGACCCCTGTAAATATTGACACACTCCCAGAGACCCACTTTAATACTGACCCACTCCCAGAGACCCCCTGCAAATACTGACACACTCCCAGAGACACCTGTAAAAATTGACACACGCCCAGAGAAAACCTGTAAATATTGACACAATCCCAGAGATATCCTGTAAATATTGATACACTCCCAGAGACATCCTGTAAATACTGACACACTCCCAGAGACTCTCTGTAAATATTGGCACTCTCCCAGAGATCCCATGTAATTACTGACACATTCCCAGAGACCCCCTGTAAAGAAAGATAGACTCCCAGAGACTTCCTGTAAATATTGACACACTCCCAGAGACATTCTGTAAATAACGACACAGCCCAAGACACCCCCTGTAAATATTGACACAATCTCAGAGGCCCCCATTAACTACTGACGCACAGCCAGAGACACCCCGTAAATACTGACCCAAGCCCAGAGACCCCTGTAATTACTGACACTCCGCGAGACCCTTGTAATTAGTGACAAACTCCCAAAGACATCATGTAAATAATGATAGACTCCAAGACACCCCCTGTAAATAATGACACAATCCCAGAGACCCTCTGTAATACTGACACACTTCTAGAGACCCCCTGTAAATATTGACACACTCCCAGAGAGCCCCTGCAAATATTGACACACTCCCAGAGACCCCATGTAAATACTGACACACTCCCAGAGACAGCCTGTAAATATTGACACACTCCCAGAGACCCCCTGTAAATATTGACACACTCCCAGGGACCCCCTGTAATTTCTGGCACACTCACAGTGATATCCTGTAAATACTGACACACTCCCAGAGACATCCTGTAAATATTGACACACTCCCAGAGACCCCCTGTAAATACTGACACACTCCCAGAGACCCCTGCAAATACTGACACACTCCCAGAAACCCCATGTAAATACTGACATACTCCCAGAGAACCCCTGTAAATACTGACACAATCTCAGAGACAACCTGTAAATATTGACACAATCCCAGAGATAGCCTGTAAATATTGACACATTCCCAGAGACATCCTGTAAATACTGACTCACTTCCAGAGACTTCCTGTAAATATTGGCACACTCCCAGAGACCCCCTGTAAATACTGACATACTCCCAGAGACACCCCATAAATACTGACATAATCCGAGAGACATCCTGTAAATACTGTCACACGCGCAGAGACATCCTGTAAATACTGACACACTCCCAAAGGCCCCCTTTAACTACTGACACACTCCCCGAGACATGCAGTAAACACTACCACACTCCCAAAGACCCCCTTTAAATACTAATACACTTCCAGAGACATCCTGTAAATACTGACACACTCCCTGAGACCCCCTGTAAATTATGACACAATCCCTGAGACCCCCTGTGTGATGAAATATTCCATTCATCACTGCCTGTGACTGTGGTTGGTTTCAGGTTCCTCCTCACCATTGTATTGTACATTGGAATGTATGGAATGTATTGTATGTAGGGCTCCGCCCATACCTGGCCTCTATGTAAGCAAGCAGTCTGGCCTCATATCCAGTACTGCTGACCTCCAGATGGAAGACACCTCTCTCCACTGCGTGTTATCTTCTAAGTTAATAAAAGCCTTGTTTTGTTTCGCTAACATCGAGTCTCGGGATTATTGAGGCACATCAATTTTATTAACTTATTTTTCAACACAATGGATCAACTCCTGAAACCCGAACGTTTGGATTTGGATCAGCATGCTCCGGACGCATCAGCATGCTTCGGACACTGGTTTATGTGTATGGAATTCTTCCTGGACAATTCCGCAGCCGTCAAGGACACTACGGACGCTACGAGTATGAAACTCGGAATTCTGCGGAATTGGGTAAGCCACCGGGTTTATCCCCTCATCCAAGACGCCGACACGTACCTGGCCGCCTGCGACATCTTAAAGGCGCATTACCAGCAGCCTACGAATGAGGTGTATGCTAGGCATCTGCTCGCCACTCGCGCACAGCGACCTGGGGAATCGGTGGAGGAGTTCCTAGTCACCCTGAAAATGCTTGGCAAAGACTGCAAGTGCCGAGATTTAAAAGCCGCAGTCTACACCGACGAGCTTGTTCACGATGCCTTTATCACAGGCCTCAGCTCCACTTACATCCGGCAAAGACTGCTGGAAAAAACGGGATTGGACCTGAAACAGGCTGCGGACACCGCGCGATCCCTGGATGTGGCCCAGAGAAACTCGGACGCCTACTCTTCAGCCCGCGCCGTCCACGCCGCCACATGTGCACCAAGGGCGCCGCCATCTTGGAAGGCATCTTCCCCGCCCGGCAGCCCGACACCGTCGGGGCCCCGATCTCCCCCCAGAAGCCCTACGACAGCCGCGACGCGTCGGGGACCCAACTGCTACTTCTGCAGGCAGCCAAAGCACACCAGAAACCTGTGCCCGGTGAAAGGCACCACCTGCTTTAAGTGCGGTAAGAAGGGGCACTTCGGGAAGGTGTGCAGAGGGAACCCCGCCGGAAAACCAAAACCCGCCACCGCCGCGTGTGCGCCGTGGGAGCGGCCATCTTGGACGCCATCTTGCCCGACCTCGTGGGGTCCGCCATCTTGTGAGCAGACAGCGTGGACGCCATCTTGTCTCGATCAGGGCCCTACAGTGGCATCAGTCACAGTGGACCAGACCAGGCCCCACCCGCTATCCAAATCAATGGTGGACATCGAGGTAAACGGGTGCCGGGTTAAATGTTTAATTGACAGTGGAAGCACGGAGAGTTTTATCCACCCTGACCTGGCACAACAACTCTCCCTAAAGGTGGTCCCTACTCGGGGTACCATCTCTATGGCTGATAAAACCCAGACATCGACCATTCTGGGTTACTGCACGGTACAATTGTCCGTTAACGGGACGGTATACGATAATTTTAAAGTATTAATCATGAAGAATCTATGCGCGAGCGTGATCTTGGGCCTGGATTTCCAGTGCAACCACCAAAGCATCACGCTCAAGTACAGTGGGTCCCAGCCGCCCCTCACAGTGTGCGGCCTGGCTACCCTGAAGGTAAATCCGCCTTCGCTATTCGCGAACCTTACCCCTAACTGCCGGCCAATAGCGACCAAAAGCAAGAGGTACAGCTGGGAGGACAGGCGGTTTATCGCGACCGAGGTAGACAGGCTCCTGAAAGAGCGCATTATTGAATGCAGCAATAGCCCGTGGCGCGCCCAAGTGGTGGTGGTAAGGGGTAGCGAGAAGAAACGGATGGTGATCGACTATAGCCAAACGATCAACAGGTACACCCAACTAGACGCCTACCCGCTACCCCGCATATCAGAAATGGTGAACGAAATCGCCCAATACCGGGTGTTCTCCACCATCGACCTCAAGTCAGCGTACCACCAGCTCCCTATCAGACCAGAGGACCGCCCGTACACCGCCTTCGAGGCGAACGGACGCCTCTACCAATTCCTCAGAGTCCCCTTTGGGGTGACGAATGGGGTCTCGGTCTTCCAGAGGGAGATGGATCGCATGGTCGATGACCACCACTTGCAGGCAACCTTCCCCTACCTTGACAACGTCACCATCTGCGGTCACAACCAGTAGGATCACGACTCGAACCTCGAGAGGTTCCTGAAAACCGCACAAAAACTCAACCTCACCTACAACAAGGACAAGTGCGTTTTCAACACCACGCGCCTCTGCATACTAGGCAGCGTGGTGGAGAATGGGGAAATCGGACCAGACCCCGACCGATTGCGCCCCCTACGGGAGCTGCCCCTGCCCAACACTCCCAAAGCCCTGAAAAGGTGCCTGGGGTTATTTTCTTATTATTCCCAATGGGTCCCCAACTACTCTGACAAAGCCCGCCCCCTCTTGAAAGCATCCTCTTTCCCGCTCTCTGCTGAGGCCCACGCCGCCTTCAAAAGCATTAAGCAGGATATTGAGCGGGCCACGCTACAGGCAGTGGACGAGAACACTCCATTTCAAGTGGAAAGTGATGCGTCTGACTTTGCCTTGGCGGCCACCCTCAACCAGGCGGGGCGGCCCGTAGCTTTCTTCTCGAGGACCCTCCAAGGGCCCGAGATCAGACACTCCTCCGTGGAAAAGGAGGCCCAAGCCATCGTGGAGGCAGTGCGCCACTGGCGCCACTACCTAGCCGGCAAACGCTTCACCCTACTTACCGACCAGCGGTCGGTAGCATTTATGCTCAATAATAAACAGAGGGGGAAGATCAAAAATGATAAGATTTTTAGGTGGCGGATCGAGCTCTCCACCTTCGAGTATGACATCATTTACCGGCCAGGGGCCCTTAACGAATCCCCAGATGCCCTCTCACGAGGGATGTGTGCCAGCGCCACCGGGGATCGGCTACAGACCCTCCACAACGACCTCTGCCACCCAGGGGTCACGCGGCTGTTCCACTTCATAAAGTCTCGCAACTTACCCTACTTGATTGAGGAAGTTCGGTCTCTGACCAGGAACTGCTGCACTTGCGCTGAGTGCAAGCCTCGATTCTACCACCCTGATAGAGCCCACTTAATCAAAGCTACACGGCCCTTTGAGCGGCTCAGCTTAGATTTCAAGGGCCCCCTCCCGTCCGTCGACCGCAATGTTTACTTCCTGAACATTGTGGACGAATACTCCCGGTTCCCATTCGCCTTCCCCTGCCCAGACATGACCAGCGCCACGGTCATTAAATGCCTCAACAGCCTGTTCTGCCTGTTCGGTATGCCAAGCTACATCCACACGGATAGGGGGGCGTCCTTCATGAGTGAAGAGCTACGCCAGTACATGCTGTCCAGGGGTATCGCCACGAGCCGTACCACCAGCTACAACCCCCGGGGTAACAGTCAAGTGGAGCGAGAGAACGGGACAGTATGGAAAGCAGTCACTCTAGCTCTAAGGACCAAGGGCCTCCCTATCTCCCGCTGGCAGGAAGTCCTCTCAGATGTGCTCCATTCGATACGGTCGCTATTGTGTACTGCCACTAATGCCACGCCTCATGAACGAATGTTTGTCTTTCCCCGGAAATCCACCTCAGGCGTATCCATGCCATCATGGCTCTCCACCCCAGGTCCGGTATTCGTGCGAAGGCATGTGAGGGGCCATAAGACGGACCCTCTCGTGGAGCCAGTGCACCTACTCCACGCCAACCACCAATACGCGTATGTCCGGCACGCCGACGGAAGGGAGGACACCGTGTCAATAAAAGACGTCGCCCCAGCCGGTAACGACAACAACCACGGCAATAGCAGCAACAACGACCACAGCAACTCTTACCTATCCACTACTCTTTCATCACCCCCGGAAGAACATCGACCAACGGCACCCCCACCAACTACCCCTTCAACAACCCTGGCGGCACCCCCGGCAGAGACCCAGGAGGCCACCGGGGACACCCAGCCGACACCCGCGACACCACAACAGCCACGTCGGTTGCAGAGGACTACCAAACCCCCGAACAGACTAAATCTATAGAAGGGGTGAATGTAATGAAATATTCCATTCATCACTGCCTGTGACTGTGGTTGGTTTCAGGTTTCCCCTCACCATTGTATTGTATATCATCACTGCCTGTGACTGTGGTTGGTTTCAGGTTCCTCCTCACCATTGTATTGTACATTGGAATGTATGGAATGTATTGTATGTAGGGCTCCGCCCATACCTGGCCTCTATGTAAGCAAGCAGTCTGGCCTCATATCCAGTACTGCTGACCTCCAGATGGAAGACACCTCTCTCCACTGCGTGTTATCTTCTAAGTTAATAAAAGCCTTGTTTTGTTTCGCTAACATCGAGTCTCGGGATTATTGAGGCACATCACCCTGTAATACTGACACACTCCCAGAGACCCCACATAAATCCTGACACACTCCCAGAGCCCTCCTGTAATTACGGACACACTCCCAGAGATATCCTGTAAATATTGACACACACCCAGAGACCCCCTGTAAATATTGGCACTCTCCCAGAGACCCCCTGTAAATATTGACACACTCCCAGAGACATCCTGTAAATACTGACACACTCCCAGAGACCTCCTGTAAATACTGACACACTCCCAGAGATTTCATGTAAATATTGACACACTCCCAGAGACCTCCTGTAATTACTGACACACTACCAGAGACCCTGTGAAAATACTGACAAACTCCCAGAGACACCCTGCAAATATTGACACACTCCCAGAGACATCCTGTAAATAATGACACAACCCAAGACACCCCCTGTAAATATTGACACACTCTCAGAGACCCCCATTAACTACTGACGCACTACCAGAGACAGCCCGTAAATACTGACACAAGCCCAGAGACCCCTGTAAATACTGACACTCCAAGAGACCCGTGTAATTAGTGACACACTCCCAGAGACATCCTGTATATAGTGACACACTCCCAAAGACATCATGTAAATACTGACACAATCCAAGACACCCCCTGTAAATAATGACACAATCCCAGAGACGCCCTGTAATACTGACACACTTCCAGAGACCCCCTGTAAATATTGACACACTCCCAGAGACATCCTGTAAATATTGACACACTCCCAGAGACCCCCTGTAAATATTGACACACTCCCAGAGACCCCATGTAAATATTGACACACTCCCAGAGACCCCCTGTAAATGCTGACACACTCCCAGAGACCCGCTGTAAATACTGACACACTCCCAGAGACCCCTGTAAATATTGATACACTCCCAGAGACCCCCTTTAAATACTGACACACTCCCAGAGACCCCCTGTAAATATTGACACACTCCCAGGAACCCCCTGTAATTACTGGCACACTCCCAATGATATCTTATAAATACTGACACACTCCCAGAGACAGCCTGTAAATATTGACACACTCCCAGAGACCCCCTGTAAATACTGACACAATCTCAGAGACAACCTGTAAATATTGACGCAATCCCAGAGACCCATGCAAATACTGACACACTCCCAGAGACCCCTGTAAATATTGACACACTCCCAGAGACCACCTTTAATACTGACACACTCCCAGAGGCCCTCTGTAAATACTGACACAATCTCAGAGACAACCTGTAAATATTTACACAATCCCAGAGATATCCTGCAAATATTGACACACTCCCAGAGACATCCTGTAAATACTGACACACTCCCAGAGACCCCCTGTAAAGAATGATAGACTCCCAGTGACCCCCTGTAAATATTGACACACTCCCAGAGACCCCATGTAAAGAATGATAGACTCCCAGAGACCCCCTGTAAATATTGACACACTCCCAGAGACCCCCTGTAAATATTGACACACTCCCAGAGACCCCATGTAAATACTGACACATTCCCAGAGACCCCCTGTAAAGAATAATTGACTCCCAGAGACCTCCTGTAAATATTGACACACGCCCAGAGACATCCTGTAAATACTGACTCACTTCCAGAGACTTCCTGTAAATATTGGCACACTCCCAGAGACCCCCTGTAAATACTGACATACTCCCAGAGACACCCCATAAATACTGACATAATCCGAGAGACATCCTGTAAATACTGTCACACGCCCAGAGACATCCTGCAAATACTGACACACTTCCAGAGACACCCTGTAAATATTGACACACTCCCAAAGACCCCCTTTAACTACTGACACACTCCCCGAGACGTGCAGTAAACACTACCACACTCCCAAAGACCCCCTTTAAATACCAATACACTTCCAGAGACATCCTGTAAATACTGACACACTCCTAGAGACCCCCTGTAAATTATGACACAATCCCAGAGACCCCCTGTAATACTGACACACTCCCAGAGACCCCACATAAATCCTGACACACTCCCAGAGACCTCCTGTAATTACAGACACACTCCCAGAGATATCCTGTAATTACTGACACACTCCCACAGACATCCTGTAAATATTGACACACACCCAGAGAACCCCTGTAAATATTGGCACTCTCCCAGAGATCCCCTGTAAATATTGACACACTCCCAGAGACATCCTGTAAATACTGACACACGCCCAGAGACCACCTGTAAATACTGACACACTCCCAGAGACTTCATGTAAATATTGACACACTCCCAGAGACCCTGTGAAAATACTGACAAACTCCCAGAGACACCCTGCAAATATTGACACACTCCCAGAGACATCCTGTAAATAATGACACAACCCAAGACACCCCCTGTAAATATTGACACACTCTCAGAGACCCCCATTAACTACTGACGCACTACCAGAGACAGCCCGTAAATACTGACACAAGCCCAGAGACCCCTGTAAATACTGACACTCCAAGAGACCCGTGTAATTAGTGACACACTCCCAGAGAAATCCTGTATATAGTGACACACTCCCAAAGACATCATGTAAATACTGACACAATCCAAGACACCCCCTGTAAATAATGACACAATCTCAGAGGCGCCCTGTAATACTGACACACTTCCAGAGACCCCCTGTAAATATTGACACACTCCCAGAGACATCCTGTAAATATTGACACACTCCCAGAGACCCCCTGCAAATATTGACACACTCCCAGAGACCCCATGTAAATACTGACAAACTCCCAGAGACCCCCTGTAAATACTGACACACTCCCAGAGACCCCCTGTAAATATTGACACACTCCCAGAGACCCCCTGTAAATATTGACACACTCCCAGAGACCCCCTGTAAATGCTGACACACTCCCAGAGACCCGCTGTAAATACTGACACACTCCCAGAGACCCCTGTAAATATTGATACACTCCCAGAGACCCCCTTTAAATACTGACACACTCCCAGAGACCCCCTGTAAATATTGACACACTCCCAGAGACCCCCTGTAAATATTCACACACTCCCAGAGACCCCTGTAAATATTGGCAGACTCCCAGAGACCCCTGTAAATACTGACACAATCTCAGAGACAACCTGTAAATATTGACACAATCCCAGAGACCCATGCAAATACTGACACACTCCCAGAGACCCCTGTAAATATTGACACACTCCCAGAGACCACCTTTAATACTGACACACTCCCAGAGACCCTCTGTAAATACTGACACAATCTCAGAGACAACCTGTAAATATTGACACAATCCCAGAGATATCCTGCAAATATTGACACACTCCCAGAGACATCCTGTAAATACTGACACACTCCCAGAGACCCCCTGTAAATATTGGCACTCTCCCAGAGACCCCATGTAAATACTGACACTGTGGCGGAGCCACTAAGAGACTCCAATCAATTGTATATAATTCCCTTTAATAATATGTTGGCTATAGCCTGAGTCTGTATCTTTGTTTTCACTGTTTACATGTACAGAGCGCGATCACTTTAATAGCGCGGGTAAATGCGATGACGTCACGCCGTTCACCATGTGATCCTGCCCGGCGCCCTAGTGTATATCTTTAATTGGTGGTATTGAATTAATTTAAATTAATTAAAGGGTAAGTCATGTCAGGACAGCCCAGCCCCGTGTTATGCTCCTCTTGCTCTATGTGGGAATTCAGGGATGCTGCCTGTGTCCCTGACGACCATGTGTGCCAGAAATGTATCCAGCTGCAGCTACTAGTAGACCGCATTGCAGCGCTGGAGCTGTGGATGGATGAGTATTGGAGCATTCACGATGCTGAGAGGGTCGTGCATAACACATTTAGTGAGTTGGTCACACCGCAGGTAAGGGCTGCACAGGCAGAAGGGAAATGGTTGACCATCCGGCAGAGCAGTAGAGGCAGGCAGGTAGTGCAGGGGACCACTGTGGCCATCCCCCTCTCAAACAGGTATACCCATTTGGATACTGTTGAGGGGGATGACTTACCAGACGACGGCAGCAGCAACCAACTTCCTGGCACCAGGGATGCTTCTGCTGCTCAGGAAGGGAGGAAAAAGAGTGGGAGAGCAATAGTGGTAGGGGATCCTATCGTAAGGGGAACAGATAGGCGTTTCTGTGGCCGTAGACGTGACTCCAGGATGGTTTGTTGCCTCCCTGGTGCCAGGGTCAAGGATGTCACTGAACGGCTGCAGGGCATTCTGAAGGGGAAGGGTGAACAGTCAGAGGTCATGGTTCACATTGGGACCAATGACATGGGTAGGAAGAGGGATGAGATCCTGCAGCAAGAATTTAGGGAGCTAGGTAGCAGATTAAAGAGCAGGACCTCAAGGGTTGTAATCTCTGGATTACTCCCGGTGCCACGTGCTAGTGAGTATAGGAATAGGAGGATAGAGCAGATGAATGCGTGGCTAAAGAGTTGGTGCAGGAGGGAGGGCTTTAGTTTCCTGGATCACTGAGCCTGCTTCTGGGGACGGTGGGACTTGTACAAGTCGGACGGGTTGCACCTGAACCAGAACGGGACAAATATCCTTGCGGGGAGGTTTGCTAGCACTGTTCGGGGGGTTTAAACTAACTTGGCAGGGGGATGGGATACAGAGTGGAGCTATAATAGGAGGTGATGTACAGCCAAATATAGAGGGAAAAACAAGTCAGACTGGAAGGCAAATGCAAATATGTAACGGCACAAGGGAGTAGGGCAAGGCTGAATGGCATTTATTTTAATGCAAGGAGTCTTACGAATAAGGTGGATGAACTGAAGTTGTTGATGAACACATGGGAGTATGATATTGTTGCCATCACGGAGACATGGTTGAGGGAGGGGCAAGACTGGCAGCTCAATATTCCGGGGTGTAGAATCTTCAAGCGAGACAGAGGGGGGTGTAAAAGAGGAGGGGGTGTCGCATATTAATTAAGGAGTCAATTACTGCTGTAAGGAGGGATGATATATTAACAGGTTCCTCTAATGAGGCCATATGGGTTGAACTTAAAAACAAAAAGGGGGCTAGCACTTTGCTGGGAGTGTACTATAGGCCCCCAAACAGCCAGGGGGAGATAGAGGAACAGATATGTAGGCAAATCTCAGAGAAGTGTGCAAATAATAGGGTAATAATAGTGGGGGATTTCAACTTCCACAGTATTAACTGGGATAGTCAGAGTGTGAAAGGCTTAGAGGGTGCAGAATTCTTAAAGTGCATCCAGGAGAGCTTTTTGAGCCAGCATGTACAAAGTCCTACAAGAGAGGGGGCGGTACTGGATCTAATTCCAGGGAATGTGGCTGGGCAAGTGGTAGAAGTGTTAGTAGGTGAGCACTTTGGTGACAGTGACCATAATTCGGTGAGATTTAAGGTAGTCATGGAAAAGGACAAGGATGGACCGGAAATAAAGGTTCTAAATTGGGGGAAGGCCGATTTTAATATGATAAGGCAGGATCTGGCCAATGTGGACTGGGATCAGCTACTTGAAGGAAAATCCACATCGGAGCAATGGGAGTCTTTCAGAAAGGAACTTGAGAGAATACAATGGCAACATGTTCCCGTAAAGGTCAAGGGTGGGACCAACAAGCCCAGGGAACCTTGGATGTCAAGGGATACACGAGAATGGATTAGGAAAAAAAGGGGGGCTTTTGGCAGATACAAAGGACTAAAGACAGAGGAAGCCCTAGAGGAATATAAAAAGTGCAGGGGGGTATTTATAAAAGAAATTAGGAGAGCGAGGAGGGGCCATGAAATAACACTGGCGAGCAAAATAAAGGAAAATCCTAAGGTGTTTTATAAGTATATTAAGGGCAAGAGGATAACTAGGGAAAGAGTAGGGCCCATTAGGGACCAAAGTGGCAAGCTGTGTGTCGAGCCAGAAGATGTAGATGGGGTTTTAAATGAATTTTTTGCATCTGTGTTCACTATGGAGAAGGACGATGTAGACATAGAAATCGGGCAGGGGGACTGTGATATACTTGAACATATTAGCATCGAGAAAGAGGAGGTACTAGCGGTTTTAGCAGGCTTAAAAGTGGATAAATCCCCAGGCTCGGACGAGATGTATCCCAGGCTGCTATGTGAGGCAAAGTAGATTGCAGGGGCTCTGACACAAATTTTCAGAACCTCTCTGGCCACAGGGGATGTGCCAGAGGACTGCAGAACAACCAACGTAGTACCATTACTCAAGAAGGGTAGTAGGGATAAACCAGGGAATTACAGGCCAGTGAGCCTAACATCAGTGGTAGGGAAAATATTGGAAAAAATTCTGAGGGACAGAATTAGTCTCCACTTGGAGAGGCAAGGATTAATTAGGGATAGTCAGCATGGCTTTGTCAAGGGAAGCGTTCGCAGATGACACGAAAATTGGTGGGGTGGTAAATAGCGAGGAGGGAAGCCTCAGGCTACAGGACGATATAGATGGGTTGGTCAGATGGGCGGAACAGTGGCAAATGGAATTTAATCCTGAAAAGTGTGAGGTGATGCATTTTGGACGAACTAACAAGGCAAGGGATTGCACAATGAATGGTAAGACCCTAGGAAAGACAGAGGATCAGAGGGACCTTGGTGTGCATGTACATCGATCCCTGAAGGCAGCAGAACAGGTGGATAAGGTGGTTAAAAAGGCATATGGGATACTTGCCTTCATTAGCCGAGGCATAGAATATAAGAGCAGGGAGGTTATGATAGAGCTGTACAAAACTCTGGTAAGGCCACAGCTGGAGTACTGTGTGCCGTTCTGGTCGCCACACTATAGGAAGGATGTGATTGCTTTGGAGAGGGTGCAGAGGAGATTTACCAGAATGTTACCTGCGCTGGAGCGCTTCAGCTATGAAGAAAGCCTGGACAGGCTGGGGTTGTTTTCCTTGGAGCAGAGAAGGCTGAGGGGGACCTGATTGAGGTGTACAAAATTATGAGGGGCATAGATAGGGTAGATAGAAAGGAACTTTTCCCCTTAGTAGAGGGGTCAATAACAAGGGGGCATAGATTCAAGGTAAGGGGCAGGAGGTTTCGAGGGGATTTGAGGAAAAACTTTTTCACCCAGAGGGTGGTTGGAATCTGGAACTCACTGCCTGAAATGGTGGTAGAGGCAGGAACTCTCACAACATTCAAGAAGCATTTGGATGAGCACTTGAAAGGCCATAGCATACAAGGCTACGGACCAAATGCTGGAAAATGGGATTAGATTAGACAGGGCTTGATGGCTGGCGTGGACGCGATGGGCCGAAGGGCCTCTTTCTGTGCTGTATAACTCTATGGCCTAGAAATTCGGTTGGTAGCGCCAGCGATTAGCGCCTAAAGAGCCCGAGAATTGGGGCGTTACCCAATGTTCGGGCGGGCGCAGTGAATATTGCGCCACCTCCCATATTGAGTATTGTTTTAGCGCCGGCGCTAACTCTTTGCGCGCGCCCGCGGGTGCAGGCAGATCATGACGTCATTTCAGTGTGCAACACCTTTTTGGCGCCCCGGACCGGATATTGGGTGGCGCTCGGAAACTTTGCACCTAGCGCTGTTAGTAACAGATCAATGGAACGCTACCAGGCCCTTCTCGTAGTCGGGGGGCGCTATTTAAAGGGGACAGCTCTAGTATAAAAGCTGCAGCCACTTGGCCTGTTCATTGTGATCGTTGCTGGAGAGAGTTGGTGAGCTACTGTGGAGCAGATTTTTTGGAATTTAGTCTTAGAATACTTGGGACCTTCAAACCTGTCCAGAGCAGCTGAAGCGCTACACCTAACAGCGTTTGGACCGACTGGCATCGGTATGCGAGCTGCTTTGGATGGCAACGTCTTCATGGCCGGACACTGTGAAGGGGCAGAGAGACAGCGGGAGACAGGACCGGGATTGGCCAGAAGGAGGAGGGGCAATGGAGGTCGGCCAATCCGAGGGTACGCTGCGAGGGTATTCAGGCAGCAGGTCTCATACCTTGCAATGTCAGAGGAGCAGTGTGTGCGAAGGCTCCGATTCGGGAAGGAGGTTGTAACTGAGCTGTGCCATCTGCTTGCTCAGGACCTGCAGCCGCGTCTACGGTGCAGGACCTCTCTGTCGGTGCCCGTTAAAGTGACTGTTGCCCTCAATTTCTATGCCACCGGATCCTTTCAGGCAGCCACTGGGGACATTGCGAATATCTCTCAGTTTGCAGTCCATTGTTGCATCCGGCAAGTTACAGCTGCCCTTTATAGACGAAGGCGTCAATTCATCAATTTCCCTCTGAGCCTGGAGAAGCAGGCGGAGCGCGCGCAAGGCTTCGCTGCTGTTGCGGACTTCCCCATGGTGCAGGGGGCGATTGATTGCACACACGTGGCTTTGCGGGCGCCATTGCTCAATCCTGAGGACTTCCGCAACCGCAAGGGGTTCCACTCCCTCAATGTGCAGCTGGTCTGTGACCACCGCCAAATGATCATGGCAGTCAACGCCCAATTCCCAGGGAGCAGCCACGATGCCTTCATTCTGCGGCAGACCTCAGTTTGTGACCTTTTTGAGGGGCCGGCTCGCCCACGAGGCTGGCTTCTTGGGGACAAGGGCTATCCTCTCTGCCCATGGCTCATGACACCACTCCGTTTGGCCGCCACCCCAGCAGAAGAGCTGTACAACAGCAGCCATCAGGCGACCAGGAACATTGTAGAGCACACTATTGGTGTGCTCAAACAGCGTTTCCGCTGTCTGGACCATTCGGGGGGAGCCCTGCAGTACTCGCCGGAGCAAGTGGGTCACATCGTCATCGTCTGCGGCATGCTCCACAACTTGGCGATTCGACGCACCCAGCCAATGCCAGCTGTCCCTCAAGGTCCAGCAGAGCAGGCGGACGAGGACGAGGAGGAGGAGAACAAGGAGGAGGAGGAGGAGGAGGAAGATGGGAGGGCTCCTGCAAGTGGAAGGGCCATCCGTCAGAGGCTCATCAGGACTCGGTTCCAGGCCCCTCTGGCGGAATGATGGGTGTCATTCGTCCTGCGCACTGCGGATCTTTGAAAGGCTCTGAAGGCCAGCATGACTGTAAATAGTTATGTGTGTAGGAGTCTACGTACTCCTAGCAAAAAAATACTGAACTCGGAGAGGTTCAACAGAAAAGGTTTAATTGTTGAGGCTGCATGCTGAACACAAAATGGAGTCAGAGACTACACAAAGTTCAACTGTCTTTCATCAGTGCACAGCTTCGACTGACCCTCCCCCGCTCTGGGCTTAACTATGTTGCAGATCGAGTTTCTTAAAGGTGTGATCCTTCTTAAAGGCATGACGCCTGGTTTATAGTCTACGGACCGGAAAGCGGATTGTGTCCGTTCTGTGATTGGTACGCCACACAGCTCCCCCCAGAATCTGCTAGTAAGGAGTGTACGAACCGGCGTGGCGGCTTGATGGCACGGCCGTGGTGATGGACGTCAGTGGAATGGCCTCGGGCCAGCGGGTGGTACGGTCCATGATTGTCAGCAGGTGCGTGTGACCTTGTGATGGCGGCAGGGGGCCGACGAGGTCAATGTGGACGTGGTCGAACCTTCTTTCTGGCACGGTGAACTCCTCGAGTGGGGCTTTGACGTGCTGGTGGATTTTAGCACGCTGGCAAGCTATGCAGGATCTGGCCCAGATGCGCACATCTTTGCGCAGGCCGCGCCAGACAAATCGGTTGGCCACCAGTCTAATGGACGCGCGGGTGCCGAGGTGTGAGAGGCCGTGGACGATGTCGAACACCCGTTTTCGCCAGGACACCGGGACTACGGGGCGGGGTTGCGCCAAGGAGGTGTCGCATTTGACAGTGACGGCGGACGGGCCACAGGCGACGTCGGTCAGTCGCAGCCCTGGGAGGGTAGTGGGCGCAGAGAGCAGGTCGGGGTCGGTGCATTGCTCCGCTGCCAGTTGAGCATAGTCCACTGCTAGGTGGGCACCGTGGATGGCGAGGCGGGATAGGCAGTCGGCCACCACGTTGTCTCGACCGGAGACGTGCCGGATGTCTGTGGTGAATTCGGATACCGCGGCGAGCTGGCGTTGTTGCCTGGCTGACCACGGGTCCGCAGATTTCGCCATCGCGAATGTCAGGGGTTTGTGGTCGACAAACGCGGTGAAGGGGCGGCCTTCCAGAAGAAATCTAAAATGACGGACTGCCAGGCACAGTGCGAGGAGCTCGCGGTCAAAGGCGCTGTATTTGGCCTCCGGGGGGCGCAGTTGGCGGCTGAAAAAGGCCAGCGTTTGCCAGGCCCCGTTGACCCACTGTTCGTACATGGCACCGACCGCGTGGTCGGAGGCGTCCGTTGTGAGGGCCACCCTGGCGTTGGGCTGTGGGTGAGCGAGCATGGAGGCGTCGGCGAGCGCCTTTTTGGTCGAGTCGAAAGCGGTCAACATGTCCACCGACCACGCGATCGCCATTCTGTCTTTCTTACCCCGGAGGGCTTCGTATAGGGGCCGCATGAGGGAGGCTGCTCCGGGAATGAAGCGGTTGTAAAAGTTGATCATCCCCAAGAACTCCTGGAGGCCTTTGATGGTGGTAGGCCCGGGGAACTGCTGGACGGCTTGCACCTTGGCGGGCAGGGGAATGGCTCCGTCCTGCGTGATGTGGTGGCCGAGGAATTCGATCCTGCTGAGGCCGAATTGGCACTTGGCTAGGCTGATGATGAGCCCGTGCTCACTGAACTGCTGGAACAGGGTGCGAAGGTGCTCGATGTGTTCCTGCTTGGAGGAACTAGCTACCAGGATTTCATCCAGGTAGACAAAGAGGAACTTCAGGTCCCGGAGGACCGAGTCCATGAGCCGCTGAAAGGCCTGGGCCGCGTTTTTGAGGCCGAAGGGCATTCGGAGGAACTCGAATAGCCCAAAAGGGGTGATTATGGCTGTCTTGGGAACATCCGTGGGGTGGACTGGCACCTGGTGGTAACCGCGCACCAGGTCGACTTTGGAGAAGACTGAGCGGCCGGCCAGTCTAGCCGAGAAGTCTTGAATGTGCGGTATGGGGTACCGATCCGGCGTGGTGGCGTTGTTTAAGCGCTGGTAGTCCCCGCAGGGGCGGCATCCCCCGTCGGGTTTGGTGACGATGTGGAGTGAGGAGGCCCAGGGGCTGTTGGAGCGGCGGATGATGCCGAGCTGTTCCATTGTGGCGAACTCGGCCCGCGCGATCTCCAGCTTGGCCGGGTCCAGCCTGCGGGTGTAGGCATACACCGGGGGGCCTATGGTGGGGATGAAGTGTTCTACCCCGTGCTTAGCAACCTTCGCGGAGAAGGTCGGGTTGGTGAGGGCTGGGAACTCAGCCAGGAGTGCTGAGTAGTCGTTCGTTGAGCGGGCGCGGCACTGCCATGCCATTTCGGCGGGTTGGGGGGGGCCATGGCACCCGGGACAGGTGACATGGTGTTCATGTCCACGAGGCGGCGCCGAGGCATGTCGACCAACAGGCCGTGGGCGCACAGGAAATCCACACCGAGGAGCGGGGAGAGCACCTTGGCGGTGATAAACTCCCAGTGGTAGCGGCAGCCTGCGAGGTCGATGGTGACGGTGCAGGTGCCGTATGTCCGGATGTTGGTGCCGTAGGCGGCAGCCAGCGCAGGGCCGTGGCCGCCTCGCTGGATCTCGAGGGCGGACGCGGGGATGATGCTGCGCTGCGCGCCCGTGTCGCATAGGAAACGGCGTCCAGAGGCGCTGTCCGTAACGTACAGCAGCACACCTGCTTGCCCCACGGCCATCGTGTAGGCCGGTGTGGGGGCGGTTGGAAACATGCAGGGATGGCTGCAGCGGCGTGCCCGTGCGCCAAACCGGGTATGGAAATAGCAATAGCCCTGGGTCGGAGGGCTTGGGGGACGTGGGGGCCTGGGGGGCCTCGTGGCCGAGCTGTGTGGCCGCACGATAGAGGGTGGCGCGCGCGCCGACGCTACGGAGGCCAGGTCGGGGGTGACGGCGTGGTTGGAGCTGGCGGACAGGAGCTTATCGGCTTCGTCGGCCAGGGCCTCGAGGTCCGTGAGGCTGGACGCCACGATCGCCGGGCGGATGCTGGGAGGTAGTTGGTGGATAAAGAGCGTGCGGAAGAGGGAGCAGGGCGGTTTCTCATCGGTGAGAGCAAGCATGTGTGAGAGCAAGTCTGATGGCGTGGAGTCACCGAGGCCCGGGAGGTCGAGGAGGTGGCAGTTGCGCACGAATTGGGAGGCTGTGAATTTTTTAATGAGCGCGGCCTTGAGATGTGCGTACTTGCCTTCCTCCGGAGGGTTTTGTAGTGTTGTCCAGACTTTCATGATTGTGGAGCTGCCCAGGGAGGCGAGGAGGTAGTCGTACATCGTTGCATCGGCGGTGATGCCGCAGAATCGGAATTGCGATTCGGCTTGAAGGAACCAGGCGGTGGCCAGGTTGTCCCAGAACTCCGGCAGCTTCACAAAAACTGCGTTTGTGTCAGCCATGGTTACGCTTAGGAGTCGTCCTGAGCGTAGGGGTCACCAATGTAGGAGTCTACGTACTCCTAGCAAAAAAATACTGAACTCGGAGAGGTTCAACAGAAAAGGTTTAATTGTTGAGGCTGCATGCTGAACACAAAATGGAGTCAGAGACTACATAAAGTACAACTGTCTTTCATCAGTGCACAGCTTCGACTGACCCTCCCCAGCTCTGGGCTTAACTATGTTGCAGATCGAGTTTCTTAAAGGTGTGATCCTTCTTAAAGGCATGACGCCTGATTTATAGTCTACGGACCGGAAAGCGGATTGTGTCCGTTCTGTGATCAGTACGCCACACGTGTATTATGTCCGTGTATAATTGAGACACGGACTGTAGGAGTTGGTTATAACAGGTCTTTACTGAGTGGAGACAACCTGAACTACCATGCAAAAGTTACTACACAAGCTTATATACAGGGGTGGTCACTACTGGTACTGCAGTATACAGGGGCTGCAGAATATAGTTCCTTCTGCAAAGTACATACACTACAATTCCTCCCCTTTTAGCTAAACAGTGCATAACATTCGATTAATAATTAAATAACATATTTACAATTACAGTTGCTAGATACATTAGTTGAAGTTAAGCAATTATAAGTTCAGTCTTTGAGGAGGCTTCCTGATTCTGTCTGGATAACGCCTCTTTGGGGTATCAGGTTCTTCTGGCAAAGTTGATTCGGGATCAATGTCGTTGTTTGGTTCGTCTGCTTCCAATATCACCGATTCTGAGGTAGATTCAATTGGTACTTCGGTTTCATCACCAGGTGTATCGATCGTGGTGTGGAATTGACGTTTTCCAGTGACTCTAGAATCTGGTCAGCATGGCGTCTTACAATGCTCTCTCCACGTCCACGGTATACATTAGAGGTCCTTGCCGTGTACAGATCGTTCCTGGCTGCCATTTCTCTGTGCGGTAGTCCGGGCCAAAACTGGTTGACCTATCTTAAAACTCCTGGTCGGCCTTTCATTCATATTCTGAAACTGCCTGTTCTCCACATCTCTTCTGATTTTTGCTTAACCAAATCCAAGCGGCATCGTAGTCTTCGATTGAAGAACATCATGGCTAGAGTTTGGTTGGTAACCGCATGTGTCCGCATTCCGGTAGGCAAACAAGAAGTTATCCACCTTGTGTTGTAGGGGTATGTCTTCATTACACATTGCCTTGATAGCCTTCTTGAATGTTTGAACGAACCTCTCAGCCAATCCATTGGTGGCTGGATGATATGGGGTGGATGTGTAATGCTTAACACCATTGTTCTTAAGAACCTCCGGAACTCTTCAGACACAAACTGTGGTCCATTGTCGGAGCAAATCTGTTCAGGCAGCCCATTTCTGGCGAATATGGTTCGTAAGACTGTGATAGTTTTTTCTGTGGTGGTTGAGGACATTTTTATTACCTCTGGCCACTTTTGAATGTGCATCCACCGCAATTAAAAACATCGAGTCATAAATGGACCAGCAAAATCAATGTGCACCCTTTGCCATGGAGATGAGAGCCACTCCCATGGATGTGGAGGGCTTGTGGTGGGGCGTTTTGGACCTTCTGGCATCCTGTACAGCTCTGGTCATCTCTTCGATTTCTCTATCGATTCCCGGCCACCACACAAACGCTCTGGCTAAGTTCTTCATTTTTACCCCTCCCAGATGACCCTCATGAAGCTCATTGAGCACTCGATCCTTCAATTTGGGTGGAATTACTGGATCCACACATCAAGGTTCCTCTGCACACTGACAGCTGTTCTCTTCTCGGCGAGAATGCTGGCAGCAGTGGTTCGCCATGTGCTGGCCATCCCTTCACCGTTAAATCATAGACCCAGGAGAGTGTCGGGTCATTTCGTGTTTCCTTTTCTATGTTTGCATTCGTCACAGGGAGACATTCGACTATGGTCGAGTGGAATATCTCCACTGGATCCACTGCAGGTGCTTCTTCTACCGTCGGCAACGGTAGGCGCGACAATCCATCAGCATTCCCATGCTGTTTAGTTCCTTTGTACTGGATGTCATATTGGTGAGCCCCTAGGAAAAGGGACCACCTCTGTAGCCGTTGTGCTGTCATTATCGGTACGCCCTTCTGAGGGTTGAAAATGGAGACAAGAGGTTGATGATCAGTTAGTAGAGTAAATTTCTGACCGTGCAGGTAGTGATTGAACTTCTTCACCCCCCACACCAGGCTGAGGGCCTCTCTGTCAATCTGGGCGTAGTTACGCTCGGCTGAAGTTAACGAGCGTGACGCAAAAGCTATCGGCCTCTCTAAACCATCAAGGAATTTATGTGACAGTACCGCCCCAATGCCGTAGGGAGACGCATCACACGCCAGTCTGATCGGCAGTGCTGGGTTGTAGTGAGCCAATACTTCTCTTGAAGTGATTAAGTCCTTACTCTTCTGAAAGGCCCGCTTACAGTCATTGCTCCATTTCCATGCTACTCCCGTTCATAGCAGGGCGTTCAGTGGGTGCAGGATTGTCGACAAATTCGGCAAAAACTTATGGTAGTAATTCACCAATCGAGGAATGACCTCAGTTGCGACACATTTTCAGGCACTGGGACCTTAACAACCGCTTCAATTTTGTCAGGGGACTTATGTAACCCCTCTTCATCAATCACGTGGCCACAATACGATATCTGTTTCTTAAAAAACTTGCACTTGGGGCGGTTGGCTCGTAGCCCATGTTCCCGTAGTCTAGTGAGCACCTGTTCTAGGTTGTTAAGGTGTTCACTGTCATCTTCACCTGTCACAAGGATGTCGTCCAAGTAACACTGAGTCCCCGGAATCCCTTGCAGGACTTGTTCCATCGCTCTTTGCCATATCGCCGGAGCCGATGCTACTCCGAATATCAATCGATGATACTGGTAAAGACCTTTGTGAGTGTTTATCGTGAGATACTTCCTCGAGGATTCTTCAACCTCCATCTGCAAATATGCTTGTGCTAGGTCAATTTTAGGAAAACGCTTCCCTCCAGACAGTGAGGCGAAGATGTCTTCTATCCTTGGAAGAGGATATTGTACTGTGTGAAGGACTCGGTTCACCATCACCTTGAAATCCCCACAGATGCGAACCTTCCTTGGCTCCTCAGATTTATTGCTTAACGTTTTCTTCATGACAGGAACGATGGGTGTCGCCCACTCGCTCCAGTCGACCTTAGACAACACGCCTGCCTTCTCCAGATTCCCCAGCTCTGCCTCGACGGCTGGGCGAATTGCATATGGTACCAGTCTTGCTTTGAAAAACTTGGGAATTGCATTCTCTTCTATTTTTATCGAGGCGGTTACGCCTTTAAGAGTGCCCAGTTCTTGTTGAAATACCTCTTTGGCGTTAGCTAAGATTGTTGACAATCGTCCAGGAGTGACGTCTTCATCTTTTTTACCGTCCACCGTCATTGCATGAATGGAGTGCCAATTTAAGCTTATCTTCCTGATCCATTCACGTCCCAATAACGGTGGTCCACCATTTAGCAGTATGTAGAGATAAAATTTCCGTATTTTCTTGCCATTGTATTCGACAGGCACCCTTTTTTTCCTCTGGGGTATACTTTTTGCCCCGTATACGTCATCAAGACGATGGATGTCTCTCTCAAGGGTATGTGTGAGAATAGCCGCTCGTAGTCTCATTGATTCATGACAGTTAGCGCTGATCCTGTATCCAATTCCATTTTAACTTGGGACCCTGCTATCGTGAGGGTGACCCAAATGGTTCAGTGATCCTCTTTTGCGATTACATTGTGACGTTTGAGACAGCTTAGTCTCCTGTTCCCGGATTCACTGTCGCTCATCTGGTCTTCGGAACTACTGTCCCTCATCTTTTGTACTTTTTTGTACGGTTCCTTAGTAGCCTTTTTGTTGTCGCTGGTCTTCTTCCCAGACCTGCAAACTCGTGCAATGTAACCCATCTTTCCGCATTGCCTGCATATTTTGTCCTTGGACCAGCAGTCCTTCTGGCCATGGTTAGTTCTGCCGCAGCGATAACATTTTGCAAATCCCCGTGTCATTTCGTGGGTGCCGTATTCCTGTGGCTTTTGCTGTATTTCCGCAGCTCCCCTTGCTGCTGCTTCGTACGATACTGCCACGCAGAAAGCCTTATCTAGCGTCAGCTCTTTCTCTGAGAATAACCTCTTCTGGGTTACTTCACTCAGGAGTCCACAGACAAATTTGTCCCGTAGGGTATCTGCCAGTCCTGCTCCGAACTGGCAGTGCTTTGATAGCTTGCGTAGTTCCGTAAGGTAATCAGCATTGCTCTCATCTTCATGCTGATTTCTCCTGTGGAATTTAAATCTTTCTGCTATCAGCAGCGGTGTAGGATTTAGGTGTTCCTGTAGGATATCAACAATTTCGTTAAAACTCTTCGCCTTCAGTTTGGCTGGAGTAATCAGGTTCCGCAATAGACCGTACATTCTTGCGCCCATTAAGTTTAGTAGTACCGATGCCTTTTTCTCATCGGCTACTTCGTTTGCCTCGCAATATACCTCGACTCTTTCCACATACGTGGTCCAGTCTTCACAGAATCACAGAATCACAGAATCTACAGTGCAGATAGAGGCCATTTCGGCCCATCGAGCCTGCACCGACACATATCCCACCCTATCCCCGTAACCCCACGTATTTAATCCCCTAACACTAAGGGTCAATTTATCATAGCCAAATCAACCTAACCTGCACATATTTGGACTGTGGGAGGAAACCGGAGCACCCGGAGGAAACCCACGCAGACACAGGGAGAATGTGCAAACTCCACACAGACAGTCGCCCGAGGCCAGATTTGAACCTGGGTCCCTGGCGCTGTGAGGCAACAGTGCTAACCACTATGCCACCGTGCCCCCCTTCTATTGCATTATCGAAGGCAGTGATATTGCCAGTCTTCGGCATCTTGGAAATCTAAGATGGCGCCTCCCGCGCTTTGCCTTCTTCCCCGATTTAACAAAATGGCGCCTCCCGCGCTTTGCCTTCTTCCCCGCTGAATTAAGATGGCGCCTCCCGCGCTTTCTGTCTTCTCCGCTGCTGCTAGTGCTGTTGCTGGCATTTTATGCCTGGATGGCGACGCCCTATGGTCTTTGTGCACTTACCCCCGCGCTGCTGCTAACGCCGCTCTCCGTGGTTCCCGTGGCAAACTGCAGCTCCTCACGGCTTTCTGCGCTTCTAATTTTTATTATTTCCCCGTCGTCGGAGCGACCCTGCGGGACACTTGCCTCCCTCTTCTCGGGTCTGTACGCTGCCCGGCTTCATAGCACCGGCCGCGCCCTGTGTGCTCCACCCTCTCTCTCTCTCTCCTCTTCCCGACAATGCTGCTTGGCCCCGTTGAAAAGCCACCCGATCCAGCTCTAAACCACCGCAGCCCAGGAAGGATCAGTGTACTACCTGCCACCAGCCCGATTAGCTGAAACACCATCGACAGGATAACCAAGCCCCGCTCTCGACAGCCTCTCCTGCAAATCTTCAACTCCGATGAATCAGAGGCGGATGCCCACGGTCGACGCCCGTTTCTTCTGTTCGTTTTCTTTTTTTCTTTTTTTCTTCTGGCCTCGACCTCTGATAACTTCGCTTCAGGGATGGATCCCCATGAGGTGGTACAGACTGTAGGTAAGTTCAGATCTGCTCATCGCCAGTATTATGTCCGTGTATAATTGAGACACGGACTGCAGGAGTTGGTTATAACAGGTCTTTACTGAGTGGAGACAACCTGGAACTACTATGCAAAAGTTACTACACAGGCTTATATACAGGGGTGGTCACTACTGGTACTGCAGTATACAGGGGCTGCAGAATATAGTTCCTTCTGCAAAGTACATACACTACAACGTGTACCATTGCAAATTAAAACTTTTCTTTATTGTCACAAAAGTCCTTCCTTCTAGCATAACAACGTCATGTCAACAGAAACCATAACTAACAAAATAACAGTTAACTCTTCGGCAAAGCCGCAAAACTAAACAAACCATTTCCAACTATCACAACAGGTGAGGGAGTCCTTCAATTTGGCCAAAGAAACATCTCTGCACCTCCCTCTACTGCTGGCCCCTTGATGGAGAATGACTTCTCTTTCGCGGTCGGCCCCTTCCCTCCCTGCTGCTCCTACGTAATTGAACCCCAGTGACGGGGTCAAGGCTGGGGGAAGCCTGCTGACTGTGTGGAAGCGCAGAAGCCCCTGAGGGACGGCCTGGCCGACCTCTGGTCTTGGAGGGTGCGGACGCAGGCTGCTTGATCTGAGCATGGCTGGAAGCAGTGTGCCCTGCAGGTGGTGGCAGCTGCACTGCAGACGTACCAGCGGTGGCATGAGCAATGGTCACCTGCCGAGAGAGGACACCTGCACCATGGTCGGACGACACACTGGCTCTCTGAGGGGACCGGTTCGGCTCAACCGCCACAATCGCCTGCTCTACTGATTCCTGGCCTTGTATGGTACTGGAAGGGCCCGGGGTGATCCTAGCTGATGCAGATAGGGTGGCTGCAGTGAGAGTTCGCGTTGCCTCAATCTGGGCGTGGACGAGGCCAGCAAATGACTGCGTGGCAGCAGTGAGGACCTGTGTGGCAGGTGCCAGTGCTTCGGAGAAGCCCTGGACAGTTCTTTCCATTGCTTTGGACAAGGCCGGAGCAGTCCGTTCCACTGCCTCGAACAAGCCCTGGACAGACCTTTCCAGGGATTGTCCGAGGCTCTGAACAGTCCTTTCCATTGCAGCCTCAAAGCCCTGGACAGTCCTCTCCATAGCAGCCTCGAAGCCCTGGACAGTCCTCTCCATTGCTGCCCCGAAGCCCTGGACAGTCCTCTCCATTGCTGCTCCAAAGTCCAACACACTCTTTGCCAGTGTTTCTATCGACTGAGGCATCCTCCCCACTGCAGCCATCAGCTCATTGTGCCTGAGCCGGGCCTGGGTGCTCATTTCAGCCAGGCTACACACCTCCTCTGCACTCTGTGCAGCAGTCATCACTCCCTGCCTTGCCCTCCGGGGAGCCGGTGGCCGAACTTGCCTACCCCCCCCCCCCGTGCTGCTGCATGCCGCTTGTTCCGGCAACTGGCTCATCAGCAGAGCACCCCCCCTCCCCTCCAGGGAACTACTATCCCCAGTCTGCAGATGTGTACGCTCCCCTGAAGTTGGAACGGATGGTCCGGCTTCCTCCTGATCCTCGCCTCCGGAGGCACTGGCACTGGCAGCTTCAGGGCGCAGATCCCGAGTTGGTGATGCAGCATCTGAAAGCAGGGAGGTGGAAGAGTGGCTTTAGCAAAAGGTCAGGTTGGTGGCAAGGCATGCCAGATTGCGGCAAGGCTCTGACATGGCTGCACACTGAGAAAGCATGCTGGCGGGGGGACCAAGTGGAAGGAGACAGCTGAAAAAAGTGAGAGCCTTACCCTCGCTGTCGAGAAGGGGGTCGGCAGCTGCAGTGGTAACAGGACCACTCAGATGTCCTCCAAGAATCTGGTGCACTCTCTCCTCAAGATCCGTGAGAGTTACCACTTGTGGAGGTCCGCCACCGGTTCGACGCTGGTCCTTTCGGATCGTCGCCAGCTTGGACTGCAGGGGAAAGAAGGGGAAGCTCTGTTACATGATGCCTTGAGAAATCATCTCATGCCCCCCATGGTGCAAGAGCCCTTACATGATGCCTTGAGAGAGCATCTCATGCCCCCCATGGTGCAAGAGCCGTTACATGATGCCTTGAGAGAGCATCTCATGCCCCCCATGGTGCAAGAGCCCTTACATGATGCCTTGAGAGAGCATCTCATGCCCCCCATGGTGCAAGAGCCCTTACATGATGCCTTGAGAGAGCATCTCATGCCCCCCATGGTGCAAGAGACCTTACATGATGCCTTGAGAGAGCATCTCATGCCCCCCATGGTGCAAGAGCCCTTACATGATGCCTTGAGTCAAATGTGCATGTGTGTGCCCAGATAGGGCCATGGGTGCTTGCTGACAGATGGCCATTGGGGCATCATGGCAAGAGGGTGCGCGAAGTCAGGTGCAGATGGAGGGAATCAGAAGTTTGCATAAACAACACTCACCCTAATGACCCGAGTGAGGTCGTTGAATTTCTTACTGCACTGAACAGGGCTCCTGGTCGCCATGCTGCTGGAGTTGACCCTCTGATAAACATCCCTCCAAGCTCGGCGGTAATCCTTTTTGTAGTGTATGTACCCGTCTACCTTTAAGAGAACTATTGTATGTAACCGTTCACCTTTAAGAGAACTATTTTAGGTGTGGCACTACTTTGTTTGGCTTCTGTATACGGTAATACCGACGGTGACCACACCAGTATATAAGTGTTGTGCCAGGAGTTATTGGGCAGATTCGCCCTGACCTTCGAATAGTAAAGTCCTGTTTTAAGTTACTCTTGGAGTCTGTGTATTAATTAACTAAACAACCCACAGACTTTACAGTGGCGACGAGTCCGATCGTACCCTGCGGCAACAATAATTCCGAAGCAGTTAATGAGCGTCGAGAAGAGGCAACTGCCCTCGTCATTCTGCTGGGAGAAAACTCGAGTCTGCAGAGCTGGAAAGGAGGAAGAATTCAGAGACAAAGGCTTCCATCAGCAACAGGCACTGGCTGTCCCTTCTGCCACGGTGAGGAGTGAGCCGATCAGCACGAGAAGCAAGGCGGCCACGGTGACTGTGAGTAAGGGAAAAGTAAAAAGAATAACCGGAGGATAAGGGCGGTGCACTCGACCACGGTCGAGGGGGAAAGGAGCCGGACAGAAGTCGGGCCCAGAGGCGCTGAGACTGGGGCAGCGTGGAGCAAGGAAGCCGCGGTACAGACAGGCTGGGGACGCAACGGCATCATGAGACAGCTAGACCGTGACCGGCGAAAAAGGCCGGGCAGCGACCGAAGCCACGAAGCGCTGCGACCGGGAGCGTAGGCGCGGGAAGATATAAAAACTCAGCCGCAGCCGGGGAGGGAAGCACCGGACTGCGAGACGGCTGGGAGAGGCGTTTGGGAGCCGAGCGAGCGGGAGAGGCAGAGCCGACCAAGGGAGACTGCGCGAGAGCCAGTCCAGCAGCTGAAACTGTTCTCCGTCAACGGGGTGTACCCAGCGCCGGTAGAGCCGAGCGAGCGGGAGAGGCAGAGCCGACCAAGGGAGACTGCGCGAGAGCCAGTCCAGCGGCTGAAACTGTTCTCCGTCAACGGGGTGTACCCAGCGCCGGTAGAGCCGAGAGAGCGGGAGAGAGACCGAGCCCGAGCAAGGGGAACTGAGCGAGAGCCAGCCCAGCGGCTGAACCTGTTCGCCGTCAACGGGGTGTACCCAGCGCCGGTTGCCTTGCCGAGAAAAGGGAAAGCACTGAAGCCGACGCGCAGGCTGTGAATCTGAAAGCCAGCGGCCGTCGCCTGTGGGGGAAAGTGTACCCCTCCCGCTAGGGAAGAAACGCGGGAAGCCGCCATTAGGCGGGGAAGAAGACAGAAGTGGGAAACCGCCGTTGAAGTGGGCGGGGAGAGAAGATAAGCGCGGGAAACCGCCATTTTCGCAGGAAAACCGCCATCTTAGAAAAAAAAAAATAAGTTAAAGAAATAATTCGGGGTGTTATCAGAAAGAGAGGAAGATGCCTAAGCGTGGTAACATCAACGATTTTAATGCCGAGGTAGAAGACTGGGCCACGTACGTGGAACGCATCGAGATCTATTGTGAGGCCAATAAAATAGAAGAAGATGACAAAGCTATAACCTTGCTAAACTCGATGGGCGCGAAGACATACGGGCTCTTGAAGCATCTACTATCACCAGCTAAACCGGCGGATCAGACTTTCGATGATATTGTGGCTGTTCTGAAGGATCACTTGAACCCCACACCGTTGATGTTGGCGGAACGATTCAAATTCTATGCAAGAACGCAACGGAAAGACGAAAGCAACGCAGAATACTTGGTCGAACTGCGTAGACTAGCGAAATACTGCCAGTTTGGAGGGAATCTGACAGAGGCATTGCGAGACAAGTTCGTGTGCGGGTTGGCAAAGGAAGGAACGCAAAAGCGACTACTCGAAGAGAACGACCTTACACTTGACAGGGCTGTCCTTATTGCAGCATCGCACGAAGCCGCAGCGAAGGGAACTGCGGAAATGCAGCTAAAGACAGCAGCACTAAGTGTGGATCAAATTACCTCGACAACAACAAAATGCTATCATTGTGGGAAGACAACACACGACCAGAACCAATGCTGGATTAAGAACCAGGAATGTAGGAAATGTGGCAAACTGGGTCACATAGCTAAGGTATGCCGGTCAGGGAAGAAGACCAACAACCAAAGGACCAACAACCAAAGGAAGCCATCACAGGAAAAGTACAACAAGGTACACAAGGTGGCTGAGAAGAGTTCAGACGAACAGAATTCGGACTCAGACCCAAACGGCCAGGAGCTGGGTAGTCTGAGAATTCACAATGTGAGTAAGGAAGCTGACCTACAAACTATCTGGGTCATGCTAAAAATAGCTGGAATCCAAGTGAAAATGGAGTTGGACACTGGATCAGCTCTATCAGTCATAAATCGAAGGGATTACCACCGGCTATTCTCACATATACCCTTAAGAGATACCAAGTTCGTATTGCAGACATACACGGGGCATAAAGTATACCCCATGGGAAAGATAAGAGTCAAAGTGAGAGATAGGGGTAAAGAACACCCAAGAATGAACTTATACGTACTACATGAGGGAGGACCACCACTTCTAGGACGGGAGTGGATCAAGAAAATAGACATGGAATGGCACTATCTAAAAGCCATAACGAGTGAGGGCTTGGTGCAGACAATCAGCTCAGATTCTGAAACGGATGACGATAAGACCAACCCAAATATGAAAGACAAGGCTGAAATGGACTTGCCGATGAAGGTTGGAAAAACGAAGGCATGCATAAAGGCTTATGCTCCAGAGAAGAACAAAGTTTCAGAACAGAACGCCACCAAAGAACGACAACCTAGTTTGACAGAAAATTCTGAGCCTGTTCAAGTTACGGACATATCCATGACGGAAGAACACCGAGCTCGGACTCAAACTTATTTCAAATTACGACAACAATTAGAACAATTGAGTTACCGTCTCGTACAAGAGATGAAAACAATGAAAAAGTTCTATGACACCGAATGGGAGAATCTGGAAAGACAACAGAAGCAGCTAGCTCAAGCAGAGAGCGACCATAGAGCCATCGTGACCAATTACCGATCACATCTCCCTTATGCTGTTCAGGAGTTAGAATATTTGCAGGAAGAAGCAAATGAAGAGGAATCTTCAGGAAGCCAGGATTTTATTCCAGTTCTTCTCTACGACTCCTTACAAGCAGAGTGTGAGAAGTTGAAAGAACAGTATGAACAGGCCCAGGCTACAATTCTGGAAGGGGTTAACTCGGCAACCTCCGAAAAGCTAGTTTCAGTGGAAGCATATGAGCAACTGAAGGTTGAACATGAGCAAGAAGTCCAAAGGCTGCAGGAAATTCTTGATGAGCTCAAGGCCAAGACAGACTCATCGGTAGAAGTTCCATCCATAGATGAGAAATTAGAGGTGAAAGACATGGCAGAACATGAAAGGCAAGATGTACAAGAACTCATAAAAATATTAAAGGAAACCCAAGACAAATATGGGGCGGCAATAACCGAGATTCAACAACTTGAAGAACAGATTCAACTGGGAATCCGTTCAGTGGAAGAAAAGGGAACTGTAAGAAACACAGAGACTGTAAGAATGGCATCTGAACATGAGCTAGAGAGCATCAAGGCGCAACTTCTCCGAGCGCTGGAAGCCAAAGTACAAGAGGAAAAGAAGGTGAAAGCATTGGAGGAAAAGGTGGATGAAATGGAGAAGACTCTGACCCACAGTGTTCCCGTGGAAGAGTTAACGGTCAGCCAACTCCTTCATATGCTGAAGGACAAGACTCTACAATGGGAACAATCTGAACACGAGCTTCAATCTTCAAAGGGAAGGAGTTCGGAGCTCTCAAAAGTTATGGAAATAGCTGAGGTTGCAACACAGATTTTACAGGGATGCCAAAAGTACGCTGAATCACGTCAATGTGAACAGCAGAATGTTGAAACAGCTGCTCCAGTAGAAGGATTGAACAGCCTGATCAATCAATCCCCGAGGGAAGGGGAAGTGTTGAAATCACAAACGAGGTCATTAGTGACGGATTTGCAGGAAACCCAGGAAGAGCGGGATGAATATGAAGGCATGAAGAAGTCTCTTCAGGAAAGATGTCTAGGGAGGGAACAACAGTCGGCTAACGTCCAGTTGGGTACGGAAGAAGTAGCAGGCCCTCTCGCTAGACTAGCTCAGGACGACACCGAATATTACCATGACCTGTTGAGTGACACGGAATATTACGATGACTTGGTCTGCCCAGCTTGTGATGAAAACTCCCAAAGTGCAGAAATCAGGATGAAGCACTTAGGGCTAGATTTTCAGTATAGGCAGTTTTGGGGCGCTAACCTTAGCGCCCGCCCGAAGTTAGCGCCCGCCCCAAAGTAGCGCCCCGTTGCCGGGAATTCAGTGGCTTCGCCCTAAGAGGTTGGTGGAGCGCTAAAAGAGGCATTCCACTACTCTCTTTAGGCGCTAAGCCGGCGGTCCAGAGGGATAGCGCCCAGGCGGGGCGCAGCACGGGTGCGGTCATTTTTGCACTGACAGCAGACCCCGTGGTGCCGACCAGCTCTTAAAGGGGGAAGGGACGAATTGGTCTGCTGCCACGCCCTGCACACTGCAGCCTTGCAAAGAGGCCTCAACACTACTGCTCAGCCCCAGGGAGTCATGGCAACGCCAGAGAAGACCCGTCAGCGTGCCCTGCGCTTCTCAGAGGGTGATCTGGACATCATGGTCACAGCTCTGGAGGTGAGGCGCAAGATCTTGTTTCCAGACAGTGGGAGGAATCCAACCCACCACGACTACACCAAAGCCTGGAAGCAGATCGCCCAGAGGGTGACGTTCACCGGCGAGGCCCCCAGGACCCACACACGATGCCGTAAGAAATACAACGATCTGACCAGGATTGTGAGGGTGAGTAGCCTTTCCAGTCTCCTCCTCATTCTTGCATGTACACCTGACATGATGGGCAAAGGGACCTGAAAGTCCTTTTGGCCAGCCCTCAGCCAGCAGCATTGGGACAGTCATGAGCATCAAATGGCCATTCGGCACTCTACACTTTGGCCAAGCTATTCCACCATGGGAGGCAGTGGACAGTACATCAGGGCTTCACTCTGTCCAAGCTATTCCACCATGGGAGGCAGTGCTCACTACATCAGGGCTTCACTCTGTCCAAGCTATTCCACCATGGGAGGCAGTGCTCACTACATCAGGGCTTCACTCTGTCCAAGCTATTCCACCATGGGAGGCAGTGCACACTACATCAGGGCTTCACTCTGTCCAAGCTATTCCACCATGGGAGGCAGTGCACACTACATCAGGGCTTCACTCTGTCCAAGCTATTCCACCATGGGAGGCAGTGCACACTACATCAGGGCTTCACTCTGTCCAAGCTATTCCACCATGGGAGGCAGTGCACACTACATCAGGGCTTCACTCTGTCCAAGCTATTCCACCATGGGAGGCAGTGCACACTACATCAGGGCTTCACTGCGCACTTACAGCCCGTCCTTTCTCTTGCAGGCTAAAGTAGCGTTTAATCGCCAGGCCCGTGCCAGGGGTGGCCGCGCCAAGCTGCAGAAGCTCACTCAGCTGGAGGAGCGCGTGTGTGTGCTCATGGGAGCACGTGTGATTGTCCCCACAGCGTGCGGTGTATCCGACCCTCCACTGCCCGGCAATGGTAAGGACCTCGCCTTTTGGCCCTCTCGCGTCGCACTGGCCCATCCGAGCTACCTCCTTTGCCACTGTCCCACCAATGCGCTGAATCCCACCAGTCCTAACTCCCTCGCTGACGCCGTCTCCTCACTCTGAAGCTACTCTTGTGCATTCCTGCTTTCAGCTGGTGACGACCAGGACCCTGAGGCTGCCAGTGACAGCACCTCCAACCAGGAGGAGGAGGAGGAGCAAGCCGGACCTTCGGGGGAACAGTCACGTCCCGCAGGAGAGGAGGAAATGCTCGACACCTCCTCACTGGACGAGTGCCTGGAGGAACTGTCGCAGGGCAATGCAGCTTCTGGGACCAGTGGCGTCCAGCCACCCAGCAGCCGTGCGCGTGGCCCGCGGCCTTCCCCCCAAAGGGGGGAAGGATCAGAGGGGAGTGCTGCTGCTCGGCACACTCGCCGTCACCAACGCGGCAAGGGTCCCCTAGTTCGGCCCCCTCCTCCCCAGCGGGAGAGTCGCGACTCCAGTCCGGACACCTTCACTTCGGAGGAGGTGCGGAAGCTCGATCAGATGGCCGACGACTCGGACCGGCGCCACACGGAGCTCATGAGCGTGGTGGGGCGCATGCCTGAGGCCATCGAGTCGCTGGCGACCAGTGTGCGCGAGTTCGGGGCAGCAACTGCCGCGACTGGCCGCATGCTAACTGATGCCGTCAAGACCCTGGCGGATGTGATGCGCGCGCACACCAGGACCACAGGGCCACTCACTGCTGCCACACGCGCTGTCTCAGGCAGGCATCGCCAGGGCAGGCGCCGCGCTGGACCATCCCAGCAAGCCGGCCGTCGGCTGATTGCTGCGGATCCTGCAGTGCGGGCCCGGCCGAGTGCCACCGCGCCACAGCACCAGCCAGCGCATCCCAGACGCCTGCTGGCCCACATTGCGCCATCCGTCGCCGCCATTCCCCCTCTGGGCCGTCAAGGGCAAGCAGCTGCAGCTGATGGTGGCCAGGCTCAGGTGCGCCACTCAGGAGACGGCCCCTCGAGGCCCAAACGCCGTGTAGGCCGCCCCCCAGCGGCATCTGGCGGAAGGGCATCTGAGCCTCAGGCGCCTTCCCCCAGCCTCGCAGCAGCCACAGGGCAGAGCTTGCGAAGGAGCAGCAGGCAGGGCAGGGGAGGCAAAATGCTGGCCAAGGTCTCGCCCTCGCGGGCCACTCAGTAGAGGGTGTGGCCAGCTTTCCTTTAATATGGCGGTGGCCATCTTTATTTTGCCCATGGTTGTGCTTTTGGAGGGCTTTTTTTTTGCGTTATGCCGACGTTGAGGCCCGGTTTCAATAAAGGTGGAGTGGCTCCTCCCCAGTTTGTGGGAGTGAGTCGTTTGTTGGGCTTTTTGTGGGGCCCGTTTATTGTTTTTGGGGATTCATGTGGGAAGGGCTTTTCATTTTTGTTTAATAAAAAATTATCTTTATTCATGCAGTCTCCATGGTTGTTCTTCTTAGTGTTTGTTGGCTTCGCCGGCTGAGGGCTTGCGGAGCGGCTGCATTCATCTTCCCTCATGGCCCCTGGCCATTCCCTGACAGGGGGCTTAGAAGTACCGTGTAATAAGGTGGCGTCGTGCGGCCCTTGGCCCTGGTCGCTCCCTCCTGGGAACGTACTCCTGCTCCTCCTCCTCCTCCTCCTCCTCCTCCTCATGCTCCTCCTGCTCCTCCTCCTGAGGTGCTGGTCCAACGTCAGGTGGCAGTGCCTGAGTCCTGCGGATAGCCAGGTTGTGTAGCATGCAGCAAACCACCACAAATTGGGAGACCCGGTCCGGCGAATACTGGAGAGCTGCTCCGGAGCGATCAAGGCAGCGGAACCGCTGCTTGAGGACCCCAATAGTTAGCTCGATGATGTTGCGGGTGGTTTGATGGCTCTCGTTGTAGGCCTCTTCAGCAGCGGTCCTGGGCGCGCGGAGCGGGGTCATGAGCCAGGTGCACAAAGGATAGCCTTTGTCCCCGAGTAGCCATCCTCTTGGGGGAGGCTGTGCCTGGAACATGTCATGCACAGTACTCTGCCGCAGGATAAAGGCATCGTGGCTGCTGCCTGGGAAGCTGGCATTGACTGCCATGATGCGCTGCTTGTGGTCACAGACCAGCTGCACATTCAGAGAATGGTAGCCCTTCCTGTTGCGATACTGCTCGCCATGCTCCAGAGGGGCCCGCAAAGCCACATGCGTACAGTCAATGGCGCCCTGCACCAAGGGGAATTCCCCGAGTCTGGAAAATCCCAATGCGCGCTGATGCTGGCTCTCCAGGGCCATGGGGAAGGAGATGAATTGGCTTCTCCTTCTGAACAGTGCTTCGGTCACCTGGCGGATGCAGCGATGCGCGCCGTACTGGGAGATGTTTGCTATGTCCCCAGCAGCGTATTGGAAGGAGCCGGTGGCATAGAAGTTCAATGCCACTGTCACCTTCACTTCCACCGATAGAGACGTCCTGCACCTGAGCTTTGGCCGCAGATCTCGGCGAAGCAGGTGGCAGATCTCTGCAATCACCCCCTTCCGGAATCGGAGCCTTTTAACACATCGCGCGGCACTCATGTTTAGGTAGGAGCGCTGCTGGCGGTATAGCCTGACTGGGTAAGGCCTACGTGGCCGACGCCTGTAGCCCCCTCTGCCTCTAGCCAGGGCTGCCCCTCTCACAATGCGTCTGCGAGCCCTACGGACATGGAGCTGCAGCTCCGCGTTGGCACCCCATGCAACCCCCATCAAATCCTGGCAAACACTCTAATTTCCAAATGGCCACTTGCAGCGCTGTTGCCTGAGTCCAAAAATACCTGGCTCTTGCTGCTTGAAACCAGTTAGCTATCCTCCTTGTTGTGTCTCCAGAAATGCGTTGCACAAGACTGTTTTCTGAAATAATGGATGGCCTTTATACTGGAGAGGACGTTCCCTTTAATTAGCGCCCCCCGGGGCCCGCGCTGGTTGTGTTGCGTTCCTTTTTCCAAACGCTCCGGCCGCCCGCCGCACAATGGGGCGGTCCGACTGAAGTTTGCAATCGGGGCGGCCAAAGGGCGTTGCACGAGGATGTGACGTCATTTTCTGCGCGCGCATCTGGGCGGGCGCTAAACTTTGCGCCGGCGCTAACGGGCAACTTAATTTGGGGCGGGGCGCAAACTGCGCTGCGCCCGGGCGCTACACGCATAGCGCCCGGAAATCACTTCTCTTAAGGCGCTAACTGCTGGCGCAAGCAACTGAAAATCTAGCCCTTAAAGTCTAAGGAACATAGGGAGATGGTGGCGCTACAGCTGGCAGCGGATAAGGGAGCCCCGAAAGTCTCCAAGAAGCAGAAAAGAAAAAGACGAAGCAGAAGACGATAACCATCTAAATCATTATCACTTCTATCAGATCATGCACGTGGGCCCCACGAAGGGGGCCAAATCAGTTGGAAAGTAGGAAAAATTACCAAGGCAGTCCAGCTGTTTGTAAAAGTCAGCACTGCTGGTTCAGCAGGACGGAAGTTCAAGCTGTTAAGCCAAGGGAAAGACTATTGGATGAGTCATGCTAGAAATGTGAACCGGCTACACCACAGAGATGTTGTTCGGACCGAGTCAAGACCAGAGACTGAATCTGTGAACTGTTCCCGCAGAGACTGAATCTGTGAACTGTTTCCCGCAGAGACTATATCTGTGAATTGTTTTACATGAAGTTGATTATATGTTATGTTTAATGGGGAATAAGTATGTTGTAAGCTAAAAAGGGAGGATTGTAGTGTATGTACCCGTCTACCTTTAAGAGAACTATTGTATGTAACCGTTCACCTTTAAGAGAACTATTTTAGGTGTGGCACTACTTTGTTTGGCTTCTGTATACGGTAATACCGACGGTGACCACACCAGTATATAAGTGTTGTGCCAGGAGTTATTGGGCAGATTCGCCCTGACCTTCGAATAGTAAAGTCCTGTTTTAAGTTACTCTTGGAGTCTGTGTATTAATTAGCTAAACAACCCACAGACTTTACACTTTTGATTCGGCCTCCTGCCATTGTCAGGATACAGAACATCTCGACGGCGCTCCACTCATCGGTGGCGGCGCAGCGCTACAAGCTAACGCCGCCATTAGCGCCCCGCTAAATATCGCGGGAGGCGTGGCCAGTGGCGCTAAAGCCACTGAGTGCCCTCTTTGGGCGCTAACTGGTGGCGCAGCCCACTGAATTTCTAGGCCTGTTAGTTTTCATTAAACCTCGTTTATTTGATCACCTGAGTGGACCTCAGTCTTTTGGATAGGAACTAGACATTCCTACATTGGTGACCCCGACTTTTGTGAACGGGTTTCGCAGAAGTTACTGAACATGGAATCAAACGCCGTTGCTTTGAAGCTACCACAGCTCTGGGAGCAACAGCCAGCCGCATGGTTCATCCAGGCTGAAGCCCAGTTCGCAATCAGGAACATCGTTGCGGATCAGACCCGTTACTATCACGCGGTCTCCGCCCTCGACAGCGCCACAGCCTCGCGGATCGTCAGCCTGCTTGGTAATCCACCAGAAGATCGCAAGTATGATACGATAAAGGCACGGTTGTTACAGGTCTTCTGGCTCACGAAGTCGGAGCGCGCCCGCCGGCTGCTCAATATGCCCGGCCTCGGGGACTCCAAGCCATCCGACCTCATGAGCCAAATGCTCACGCTCCTGGGCTCCGAACCGGAATGCTTCCTCTTCAGGGAGCTATTCCTCAGCCAGCTACCGGAGCAAGTTCAAGCTGCCCTAGCCAGGTCGGAAGTCACAGACTGCGCAGAGCTGGCTGCCGATGCGGACAAGATCTTCGCGGTGACACAGCAGTACTGCGCTGCCACGAGGCGTCCATCCCCCACAGACGCTGCTCCAGCCCCTCAACCTGCGGGGCTGTGCTTCTACCACGCCTGTTTTGGCGTGAAAGCAAGGTGCTGCCGCCCTCCCTGCAGCTTTTCGCCCAAAAAAACCCAGCAGCCACCCTGTCGAAAGAGGACCGGTTATAACGAGCGCCCCGCGGCTGCGATGGCAATCGGTAATTTGGGAAAGCTCCTCTTCATCAACGACTCCCTATCTGGTCGACGTTTCCTTTGCGACACCGGGGCGCAGTGTAGCATCCTACCGGCATCAAATCTTGATCTACAAGTTGGGAGGCACAGCCCCTCCCTCCAGGCGGCTAATGGCGGGGCCATTCGGACCTTCGGAAGCCGGCGGGTCCAGGTGTGCTTCGGCGGCCAGCGGTTTTACTGGGATTTCATCACAGCCAAAGTCTCTCAAGCCATCCTCGGGGCGGATTTTTTGTGCGCCAACGGCCTCCTGGTGGATGTGCGCCATCGCCGGTTGATCAATGCGGCCACTTTTCACTCCATCCCATGCTACCGCGGTAACACTGTGGCGCGCACTGTCTCCTGTGCATCCCCACCTCCGGGCCTCCTCGGAGATTTCCCAGACCTGACCAGATCCACTTTCTCTTCCACGGCCACGAAACATGGTGTCGAACATCACATCACCACTACTGGCTCCCCGGTCTATGCACGGGCCCGGCACCTCGAACCTGGCAAGCTCGCGGCTGCGAAAGCGGAGTTCGACACAATGGAGCGGCTAGGGATTATTCGCCGGTCAAATAGTCCCTGGTCTTCGCCTCTCCACATTGTTCCGAAACCTGGCGGCGGACGGCGGCCTTGCGGCGACTACCGACGCCTGAACGACCCCACTACTCCTGATCGGTACCCGATCCCTCATATTCAGGATTTCTCTGCACATTTGGCGGGAAATACCATTTTTTCAAAAGTCGACCTTGTCCGTGGCTACCACCAGGTCCCCGTACACCCACAAGATGTCCCGAAAACTGCAGTCATCACCCCATTTGGCCTATTTGAACTTCTGCGGATGCCGTTTGGATGGAAGAATGCTGCACAGGCTTTCCAGCGCTTGATGGACTCCGTGCTTCGGGACCTCAAGTTTCTATTCGTCTACCTCGACGACATCCTCATCGCCAGCCCGAATAAAGAGGAGCACATCGGCCATTTGCACACCCTCTTTAGACACCTCAGTCAACATGGCTTGATCATCAACCCAGCCAAGTGCCAGTTTGGCCTGCAGCAGATTGATTTTTTAGGCCATTGCATCACATCAGACGGCGCAATTCCCCTGCAAACGAAGGTGGAGGCAGTTACTTCGTTCCCACGCCCGCAGTCCGTCAAGGCCCTGCAGGAGTTCTTCAGGATGGTTAATTTTTATCACCGGTTCGTCCCTAATGCAGCTCTGCTTATGCAGCCCCTGTACGAGGCCCTCAAGGGCAAATCCGGCAAGGATCCGATCAGCTGGACGGTCGACATGGACAGGGCGTTCGTCAACACAAAAGGCGCCTTAGCCAACGCAACCATGCTGGCACACCCGCTGCCAGGTGCCACCATCGCCCTTACCACCGGCGCGTCAGACTACACCATCGGCGCAGTGCAGGAACAGTGGGTGCATGGGACGTGGCAACCACTGGCGTTTTTCAGCCGTCAACTACGGCGAAACGAACGAAAGTACAGCACGTTCGACTGGGAGCTGCTGGCCCTTTTTCTGGCCATCTGCCATTTCCAGTTCTTGCTAGAGGGACGTCCGTTCACGGCTTTTGTGGACGATAAGCCACTAACGTTCGCTATGGCCAAGACCGCCGAACCGTGGTCAGCTCGGCAACAACGTCAGTTGATGTTTATCTCAGAATTCACCATTGACATTCAGCATGTGTCCGGTAAGGACAACCTGGTGGCGGATTGCCTCTCCCGCGCGACCGTTCATGCAGTCCAGCTCGGCATCGACTATGCCCTCATGGCTGCAGATCAAGCCTCGGATCCGGAGGTCCAATCTTACAGAACCAACCCCTCTAACCTCCAAGCGGCCGACGTCAAATTCCATGCCGCGGGCACGACGCTACTCTGCGACGTCTTCGTAGGAGATCCTCGCCCTATCGTCCCGGTCGCCTGGCGCTGAAAAGTTTTTGATGCCATCCACGGGTTGTCGCACCCTGCCATGAAGGCCTCGCAATGGTTGATGTCGTCCAAATTCGTGTGGCGGTGCATGCACATGGATGTTTGCGACTGGGCCAACACCTGCGTGGTCTGCCAAAAGGCCAAGGTGCAGCGTCACGTCAAGGCTCCATTGGCCACTTTCGCCGTTCCGGAACGTAGGTTTGATCATGTGCATGTGGACCTGGTGGGGCCACTTCCGCCTTCGTAATGGGTTTACTCATCTTCTTACAATGGTGGACCGCACCAGCCGATGGCCGGAGGCGGTTCCTCTGTCTTCCACCACTTCCGCAGGGCATTCATCTCCTCTTGGGTCACCCACTTCGGGGTACCGGCGGACATCTCGTCCGATCATGGGCCGCAGTTTTCTTTGGAGCTCTGGAACACTGTGGCTCAGGGGCTCGGCGTCAAGTTACATTGCACCACTGCCTACCATCCACAGGCGAACGGCCTGTGCGAACGATTCCACAGGTCGCTCAAAGCCGCACTGCGAGCCAGCCTTCAAGGCGCGGGCTGGGTGGACAGGCTTCCATGGGTCCTTTTGGGTCTTCGTACGGCACCTAAAGAAGATCTTCAATCGTCCTCGGCGGTGCTCGTATCTGGACAGCCGCTACGCGTACCAGGGGATTTCCTTCCATCTCCAACAGAGCCATGGTCCGCGTCCCAGCAACTCATCAGCCACCAGGAGGCAGCCAGAAGTTTCGCTCCAGTGCCTACGTCGCATCACGGCTTGCAGAGCTCCCACGTCCCAGCTGAGCTGAAGAACGCCGACTATGTGTTTATCCGCCACGACGCTCATCGGGACCCGCTCAAACCCCCTTAAACTGGTCCTTTCCGTGTGATAGAGCCGGGAGACAAATCTTTTTCGGTTGATGTCGGAGGTAAACCGGACCACATTTCGGTTGACCGGTTGAAGCCGGCTCACTTGGACCTTGACCGCCCAGTCGAGATCGCACAACCGCTGAAATGTGGCCGACCGCCCACAGTCGCCGTGCCAGATCAAACGCAACCGCCCGCCAGCTCGCCCGCCGTCCATCAGCTTCCACTTCAAGGCTACAGGAGTCAATCTGACAGGCTTGTCAGGCCTCCTCGCCGTTTTTCTTTTGCTATTAAAGATAATTCTGGGGGGGCGCATGTGGCGGAGCCACTAAGGGATTCCAATCAATTGTATATAATTTCCTTTAATAAATGTTGGCTCCAGCCTGAGTCTGTATCTTTGTTTTCACTGTTTACATGTACAGAGCACGACCACTTTAATAGCGCAGGTAAACGCGATGACGTCACGCCGTTCATCACGTGATGCCCGACCGGCGGGACAAATGTGATTACATCATGACTTCAGCCACAGGACCACCCTAGCAGTCCTCATGGAGCCTCTGAACTGACTAGACCTATATTCGATGTTCTCCTGTAGTTATCCATTAAACTCTGTGGGGGAGAAATTGGGTATGTAGCGCCACCTATTAGCGCCTAAAGAGGGCAGTCAGTGGCTGTAGCGCCACTGGCCGCGCCTCCCGCGATATTAAGCGGGGGTGCTAATGGTGGCGTTAGCCTGTTGTGCTCCGCCGCCACCGATGACGTCATCAGTGTGCGCAGCGCCCCATTAGCGCCCCGATCACGATATTTGGTTGCGAACGCCGCTGTAGCACCGTTCGCTACCCGCGCCCGGTTCACGGGGCCTTGCTGTGCCGGCAGTGGCGCAAGTTAAGGTGGAGGTGCGGGGCGGCCACCTTTTTCAGCGGCCGCCTGCCAGCACCTCCGTCCCCGGCCTCCTAAACCCCCACCCCAGCGGCATTGCCGGCTGTTTCCCAAGAGCCCGGCACTTCTCCTCGGTGCCGGGCTCTTTTGCCGGCACTCGCGATCGGGAATCGCGCTGTTGCAGGCTCCTCCCCCTTAACAATGGGAGGAAGGCCTGCAGTACCGCAGCACGCCGTGTCGCAGCTTCAGCGCCCTAAGAGGGACACGGGGCGCCTCGAGCCTTGCCCCGTCTCCCTCTAGGGGCGCTGAAACTGAATTTGTGACATTCGCTAATGCGTCGAACGCTGCGCAAAAATCAGCGCCCAGGCGAACTTGGCGCCACTTTGGCGCCTCAACCCAATTTCTAGGCCTGTTAGTTTTCATTAAACCTCGTTTATTTGATCGCCTGAGTGGACCTCAGTCTTTTGGATAGGAACTAGACATTCCTACAACACAACCCAAGACACCCCCTGTAAATATTGACACACACTTAGAGACCCCCATTAACTACTGACGCACAACCAGAGACACCCCGTAAATACTGACACAAGCCCAGAGACCCCTGTAAATACTGACACTCCGAGAGACCCCTGGAATTAGAGACACACTCCCAAAGACATCATGTCATCATATAAATACTGACAGACTCCAAGACACTGCCTGTAAATAATGACACAATCCCAGAGACCCCCTGTAATACAGACACACTTCCAGAGACCCCCTGTAAATATTGACACACTCCCAGACACCTCCTATAAATGCTGACACACTCCCAGAGACCCGCTGTAAATATTGACACACTCCCAGAGACCCCCTGTAAATATTGACACACTCCCAGAGACCCCCTGTAAATATTGACACACTCCCAGAGACTCCCTGTAAATATTGACACACTCCCAGAGACATCCTGTAAATATTGACACACTCCCAGATACCCCCTTTAAATACTGACACACTCCCAGAGACCCCCTGTAAATATTGACACACTCCCAGTGATATCCTGTAAATATGGACACACTCCCAGAGAACCCCTGTAAATATTGACACACTCCCAGAGACCCCAGTAAATATTGACACACTCCCAGAGACCCCCTTTAAATACTGACACACTCCCAGAGACCCCCTGTAAATATTGACACACTCCCAGAGCCCCCCTGTAAATATTGACACACTCCCAGAGACCCCTGTAAATACTGACACACTCCCAGTGATATCCTGTAAATCCTGACACACTCCCAGAGACATCCTGTAAATATTGACACACTCCCAGAGGCCCCTTGTAAATACTGACACACTCCCAGAGACCCCTGCAAATACTGACACACTCCCAGAAACCACTGTAAATATTGACACACTCCCAGAGACCCCATGTAAATACTGACACACTCCCAGAAACCCCCTGTAAATACTGGCACAATCTCAGAGACAACCTGTAAATATTGGCACAATCCCAGAGACCCCTGCAAATACTGACACACTCCCAGAGACCCCTGTAAATATTGACACACTCCCAGAGACCCCCTTTAATACTGACACACTCTCAGAGACAACCTGAAAATATTGACAAAATCCCAGAGATATCGTGTAAATATTGACACACTCCCAGAGACCCCCTGTAAATATTGGCATTCTCCCAGAGACCCCATGTAAATACTGACACATTCCCAGAGGACCCCAGTAAAGAATGATAGACTCCCAGAGACTTCCTGTAAATATTGACACACTCCCAAAAACATTCTGTAAACACTGTCACACTCCCACAGACATCCTGTAAATACTGACACACTTCCAGAGACTTCCTGTAAATATTGGCACACTCCCACAAACCCCCTGTAAATACAGACACACTTCCAGAGACATCCTGTAAATACTGTCACACTCCCAGAGACGGCCTGTAAATACTGACACACTCCCAGAGATACCCTGTAAATATTGACACACTCCCAGAGGCACCCCGTAAATACTGACACACTCCTAGAGACCCCCTGTAAATATTGACACACTACCAGAGGGCCCCTGTAAATATTGGCACTCTCCCAGAGACCCCATGTAAATAATGACACATTCCCAGAGACCCCCTGAAAAGAATGATAGACTCCCAGAGACCTCCTGTAAATATTGACACAAGCCCAGAGACATCCTGTAAATACTGTCACACTTCCAGAGACTTCCTGTAAATATTGACACACTCCCAGAGATCGCCTGTAAATACGGTCACACTCCCAGAGACACCCCGTAAATACTGGCACAATCCGAGAGACATCCTGTAAATACTGTTACACGCCCAGAGACATCCTGTAAATACTGACAAACTTCCAGAGACTTCCTGTAAATATTGGCACACTCCCAGAGACCCCCTGTAAATATTGACACACTCCCAGAGACCCCCTGTAAATATTGACACACTCCCAGAGACCCCCTGTAAATATTGACACACTCCCAAAGACCCCCTTTAACTACTGACACACTCCCTGAGACACCCCGTAAATACTGACACGCTCCCAGATACCCCCTGTAATTACTGACACAATGCCAGAGAACCCCTTTAAATACTGACACACTCCCAGAGACCCCTGCAAATACTGACACACTCCCAGAGACATCCTGTAAATATTGACACATTCCCAGAGACCCCCATTAACTACTAACGCACTCCCAGAGAATCCTGTAAATACTGACACAATCCCAGAGACCCCCTGTAATACTGACAAACTTCCAGAGACCCCCTGTAAGTGCTGGCACACTCCCAGAGACCTCCTGTAAATATTGACACACGCCCAGAGACATGCTGTAAATACTGACACACTTCCAGAGACTTCCTGTAAATATTGGCACACTCCCAGAGACCCCATGTAAATACTGACACACTCCCAGAGACCCCCTGTAAATATTGACACAATCTCAGAGACAACCTGTAGATATTGACACAATCCCAGAGACCCCTGCAAATACTGACACACTCCCAGAGACCCCTGTAAATATTGACACAATCCCAGAGATATCCTGTAAATATTGACACACTCCCAGAGACACCCTGTAAATACTGACACATTCCCAGAGACCCCCTGTAAATATTGGCACTCTCCCAGAGACCCCATGTAAATACTGACACACTCCCAGTGATATCCTGTAAATACTGACACACACCCAGAGACATCCTGTAAATATTGACACACTCCCAGAGACCCCCTGTAAATACTGACACGCTCCCAGAGACCCCTGCAAATACTCACACACTCCCAGAGACCCCTGCAAATACTGACACACTCCCAGAGACCTGTGTAAATATTGACAAACTCCCAGAGACCCCCTTTAATACTGACACAATCTCAGAGACAACATGTAAATATTGACACAATCCCAGAGATATCCTGTAAATATTGACACACTCCCAGAGACCCCCTGTTAATATTGGCACTCTCCCAGTGACCCCATGTAAATACTGACACATTCCCAGAGGACCCCTGTAAAGAATAATAGACTCCCAGATACTTCCTGTAAATATTGACAAACTCCCACAGACATCCTGTAAATACTGACACGCTTCCAGAGACTTCCTGTAAATATTGGCACACTCCCAGAAACCCCCTGTAAATACTGACACACTTCCAGAAACATCCTGTAAATACTGACACACTCCCAGAGACACCCCATAAATACTGACACACTCCCAGAGATGCCCTGTAAATACTGACACACACCCAGAGATATCCTGTAAATATTGACACAATCCGAGAGACATCCTGTAAATACTGACACACTCCCAGAGACCCCCTGTAAATATTGACACACTACCAGAGGGCCCCTGTAAATATTGGCACTCTCCCAGAGACCCCATGTAAATACTGACACATTCCCAGAGACCCCCTGTAAAGAATGATAGACTCTCAGAGACCTCCTGTAAATATTGACATATGCCCAGAGACATCCTGTAAATACTGTCACACTCCTAGAGACATCCTGTAAATACTGACACACTTCCAGAGACTTCCTGTAAATATTGGCACACTCCCAGAGACCCCCTGTAAATACTGACACACTCCCAGAGACATCCTGTAAATACCGACACACTCCCAGAGACATCCTGTAAATACCGACACACCCCCAGTGATATCCTGTAAATACTGACACACTCCCAGAGACGCCCTGTAAATGCTGATACAATCCCAGAGACATCCTGTAATATTGACACAATCCGAGAGACATCCTGTAAATATTGACACAATCTGAGAGACATCCTGTAAATACAGACACACGCCGGGAGACCCCCCTGTAAATGTTGACACACTCCCTGAGACACCCCGTAAATACTGACATACTCCCAGAGACCCCTGCACATACTGACACACTCCCAAAGACCCTGTGAAAATAGTGACACACTCCCAGAGACACCCTGCAAATATTGACACACTCCCAGAGACATCCTGTAAATACTGACACATTCCAAGACACCTCCTGTAAATATTGACACTCCCAGAGACCCCTGTAAATACTGACACACTCCCAAAGACATCCTGTAAATACTGACACACTCCAAGACACCCCCTGTAAATATTGACACACTCCCAGAGACACCCTGGGCTGGATTTTCATTGAGGAGGTGGGACTACAACTTTCGGGGTTGTAGTCCCACCTCCATCGAATTGTGGCCAACCCACATGATTTTCACTTGATTGACCTTCTTGAGCGCACCCAGCGGGCTCAACAGGCCAATTACGGGCCACCCAACAACAGGTGACGTCACAGATTGACATTTCATCTGTCAAGAGCTTTTGACAGATGAAATATCAGCATTCGACAACTGTTTGAAGCTGTCAAACACTGACAATCTGTACTCCAATTTAATTCCTTCCTCTAAGGATGATTTAGAGATCTCTCCAGAACTGAAAGCTGAATGCTACAATGTTTGACAGATCGCGGCCATTCTGCTTTCTGTGCCGGTGAGATGAAAGACTCCCGAGACCTGAAGGAAGGAAGGCTGTAAAGGTAAGTACCTGTAAGTAAAACTTCTTTAAACACTTTACACACACCAAACACACTTACCTCTGCACTCATGCACCCATCACTCATCTGAACACCGGACATCTCGACCCCTCCAAGCCCTTCATCCCAACGGCCCGCCTCGCTAACTTGGCGTGGTTTGGAGCCGTCGGGAATCCCACATTTCACCAATGGAAATAAGGATTAGGCTAAAAACTGCCTGTTAACTACCTGTTAACAGGCAGTTAATTGGCACTAATCCCCTTCTCGCCTCGGGGAGGTGGGTCCCAGCGCGGGTCGGGTACCCGCCTCCTTTGAAACTGGCATGGAGGCAGGTTGGGGGCGGGATGGGTTCGTGCCCCCCGATTTCAAGATTTTAACCCCCCACATGCCTCCAATCCCGCCTCCATGGCTCAATGAAAATCCTGCCCCCTTAAATATTGACACACTCCCAGAGACATCCTATAAGTATTGACACACTCCCAGAGACACCCTGTAAATACTGACACACTCCAAGACACCCCCTGTAAATATTGACACACTCCCAGGGACCCCCTGTAATTACTGGCACACTCCCAGAGACATCCTGTAAATATTGACACACTCCCAGGATCCCACTCACTTTTGAAGTTCTGGAAAAACAATGCTATCATTGCAGAGAAAATGTTTTATTCTTTTACAGGTACAGAGGTAATGTGCTAGCAAATCAACAAGTGCAGAGAAGTACAGAAATCTGTTGAATTTGTACCAGGAGTCTGATGATCTCGTGGTGCTCCTTGGAAAACCGCCAAGGGTCAATTTTATGAACACAGGAACTCAGTGGATAGCCCCACCCAGCAGGAGCGCGTACTGGGAAATTGTGGGCAAGCCCCCCATGACTTTCTGATAAGTGCTCCCTACAGATAAGCCTGCCGGACGGCAGTGCAGTTTCATAACATTGGCCCTGTGGAATAATGCAATGGAACATGGGACCAGGAGGAGGCCATTCAGTCCTGCGAGCCTGTTCCGCCATTCATTTAGATCACGGCTGATCTGTATCTTACCTCCATCTACCCGCCTTGATTCCGTAACCCTCAATATCCTTGCCTAACAAAAAGCAATGCTTTCCCACTTTGTTCTTATACGGAAAAAATAGCACATGGAGCGAAGTAGGCCCCTGATTGCGATTTCTATTGGAACAGTTCACCGCAAGATTCGAGCCAGAACAATCAAAGCACAGTTTAGCAAAGCTTTTAAGGCAAAAATGACCATGAGAACTGAGTAAATACAGCAGCTCCTATTGAACAAAGGAATTTCAATGATTACACTCAGTGCTAGAGGGCAGCAAACACTGCCTCTGTTATAGCTGGGCTGAAACAGAAAGCACAACATTGAGGGAGTGCAGTGCACATTGAAAGACTCTTCTCATCCAGCGGGCTGTTTGATAGCACTGTAGTGCAACTCAATGTTGCTCTTTTGGTTGGCCTGTAAGACCTCCACCTCTCAATTTGAGTCACAAAGCTGCCGGTTTAGCAAACTGGCTTGCCAATCTTAAAGGGAAAACACAGCAGAGAATTTAAATTTGTTTAAAATCGAGACTATTTCATGTTGACCTGTCCCTTGGAATAAAGTAATGGCCTACAAGCACAGAGAGGCAAACAGTTCACAGAATTGCTATTTTCTGTATCTCACCTCTATACTACCCCAATTACATGATCCACGGGGTGTTTAATAATGTACTACTCAGTGGTAGTACTCGTGCCTGTGAGCCTAGCAGGTTGTGGGTTCAAATCCCACTCCAGAGACTGGAGCACATAATCCAGGCTGACACTCCAGTGCAGTATGAGGGAGTGCTGTACTGTCGGAGGTGCTGTCTTTTGGATGAGACGTTAAACCGAGGCCCCATCTGCCCTCTCAACTAGACGTAAAGAAGAGCAGGGGAGGTCTCCCAACTAGACGTAAAGAAGAGCAGGGGAGGTCTCCCAACTAGACGTAAAGAAGAGCAGGGGAGGTCTCCCAACTAGACGTAAAGAAGAGCGGGGGAGGTCTCCCAACTAGACGTAAAGAAGAGCAGGGGAGGTCTCCCAACTAGACGTAAAGAAGAGCAGGGGAGGTCTCTCAACTAGACGTAAAGAAGAGCAGGGGAGGTCTCTCAACTAGACGTAAAGAAGAGCAGGGGAGGTCTCCCAACTAGACGTAAAGAAGAGCAGGGGAGGTCTCCCAACTAGACGTAAAGAAGAGCAGGGGAGGTCTCTCAACTAGACGTAAAGAAGAGCAGGGGAAGTCTCTCAACTAGACGTAAAGAAGAGCGGGGGAGGTCTCTCAACTAGACGTAAAGAAGAGCAGGGGAGGTCTCCCAACTAGACGTAAAGAAGAGCGGGGGAGGTCTCCCAACTAGACGTAAAGAAGAGCAGGGGAGGTCTCTCAACTAGACGTAAAGAAGAGCAGGGGAGGTCTCCCAACTAGACGTAAAGAAGAGCGGGGGAGGTCTCTCAACTAGACATAAAGAAGAGCAGGGGAGGTCTCCCAACTAGACGTAAAGAAGAGCGGGGGAGGTCTCTCAACTAGACGTAAAGAAGAGCAGGGGAGGTCTCCCAACTAGACGTAAAGAAGAGCAGGGGAGGTCTCCCAACTAGACGTAAAGAAGAGCAGGGGAGGTCTCCCAACTAGACGTAAAGAAGAGCAGGGGAGGTCTCCCAACTAGACGTAAAGAAGAGCAGGGGAGGTCTCCCAACTAGACGTAAAGAAGAGCAGGGAGGTCTCCCAACTAGACGTAAAGAAGAGCAGGGGAAGTCTCTCAACTAGACGTAAAGAAGAGCGGGGGAGGTCTCCCAACTCGACGTAAAGAAGAGCAGGGGAGGTCTCCCAACTAGACATAAATAAGAGCAGGGGAGGTCTCTCAACTAGACGTAAAGAAGAGCAGGGGAGGTCTCCCAACTAGACGTAAAGAAGAGCAGGGGAGGTCTCCCAACTAGACGTAAAGAAGAGCAGGGGAGGTCTCCCAACTAGACGTAAAGAAGAGCAGGGGAGGTCTCCCAACTAGACGTAAAGAAGAGCGGGGGAGGTCTCCCAACTAGACGTAAAGAAGAGCAGGGGAGGTCTCTCAACTAGACGTAAAGAAGAGCGGGGGAGGTCTCCCAACTAGACGTAAAGAAGAGCAGGGGAGGTCTCTCAACTAGACGTAAAGAAGAGCGGGGGAGGTCTCCCAACTAGACGTAAAGAAGAGCAGGGGAGGTCTCCCAACTAGACGTAAAGAAGAGCAGGGGAGGTCTCCCAACTAGACGTAAAGAAGAGCACTGGAGGTCTCCCAACTAGACGTAAAGAAGAGCAGGGGAGGTCTCCCAACTAGACGTAAAGAAGAGCAGGGGAGGTCTCTCAACTAGACATAAAGAAGAGCGGGGGAGGTCTCCCAACTAGACGTAAAGAAGAGCAGGGGAGGTCTCCCAACTAGACGTAAAGAAGAGCAGGGGAGGTCTCCCAACTAGACGTAAAGAAGAGCAGGGGAGGTCTCTCAGCTAGACGTAAAGAAGAGCGGGGGAGGTCTCCCAACTAGACGTAAAGAAGAGCAGGGGAGGTCTCCCAACTAGACATAAAGAAGAGCAGGGGAGGTCTCCCAACTAGACGTAAAGAAGAGCAGGGGAGGTCTCCCAACTAGACGTAAAGAAGAGCAGGGGAGGTCTCCCAACTAGACGTAAAGAAGAGCAGGGAGGTCTCCCAACTAGACGTAAAGAAGAGCAGGGGAGGTCTCCCAACTAGACGTAAAGAAGAGCAGGGGAGGTCTCCCAACTAGACGTAAAGAAGAGCAGGGGAGGTCTCCCAACTAGACGTAAAGAAGAGCGGGGGAGGTCTCTCAACTCGACGTAAAGAAGAGCAGGGGCAGTCTCCCAAGTATCCTGGCCAACATTTATCCCTCAACCGACATCACTAAAACAGGTTATCTGGTCATTATTACTTTTCTCTTTTTGGGACCTTGCTGTGCGCAAAGTGGCTGCCACGTTTCCTACATTACAACAGTGACTACACATCAAAGGTATTTCCTTGGCTGTAAAGCCCTTTGGGATGTCCTGAAAGACACAATATAAACGCAAGCCTTCCTTTTTTCAGTTTCCTGACTGGCCTTTTGTGTATACGCCCTTTCTCTTTGCCCCACCATCGCTGGCATAGCCTTCAGCTGCCAAAGCCCCTGTTTCTGGAACTCCCTCACTAAACACTGCACCTCTCCACTTCTCTCTCTCCTCCTTTTGAAGCCTCCTCCAAACCCATCTTCTGACCAGGCTTGTGGTCACCTGTTCTTATCCACAGCCCAAGCATTTGTTACTCTACCTTTTTCGATTTGCAATGTGCCATGGGAGGCTTTTTACATTAAGGGTTCTATATAAAATACAAGTTATTGTTAACAATGTGTTATTAATGATAATGCTCCACAGGGCAACAACCCAGATGATTGAGGATATGCGTGTTTTATACAAAATAAATGAGCAACACCAGCTATGTATAACATTATCCAGCACAGTGAGCAAACCACTGCAGCTGTGAGATGCATGGCTTATTTTTTACATAAACTACCAGTCCCTAAAGTATAGACTTTAAAATCCATCAAGTAAGTGGTTACTTCATTTCTCACTTTGCTCATCTAGGTGAGTGATGTCAGTCCTGAGGAATTAGAGAACCTGCCCAGTGTCAGCAACAGTGCCTTCCAGGACAAGTGCAGTATGGATTTGATGCTGAATAAAGCTCTGTCTGCCTAATTCAAACTGACTTTGAAATTCCTGCCTTCATGAACTTAATGAAGAGGTAGACGTTCATGCAAAATGGTGAGATTTGTGGAGAAGGCACTTGAAACCTATTCATCTGAGTCTGTCGGACTCTGGGCACATCTACTCCTCCAAAGGATTCACAAATGTTAGCCACGGGTGAATAAGAAGTACTTCTGTCTACAGTGAAGATCCTTAATGAGGCTATAATGCACCATTGTGCTAGTTAAGGCCTTGTTAAGACCCTTAAAGAAGAAGTCATGTACCATTTTGCTCATTAATGAGGCTATAATACACAATTATGCTAGTCAAGTTCCATTAGGATCATATCATTAAAGAAAGACTTGCATTTATATAGCGCCTTTCACGACCTCAGGACGCCCCAAATCGCTTTACAGCCAATGAAGTACTTTTGAAGTGTAGTCACAAAGGAACATAGGAACAGGAGGAGGCCATTCAGCCCCTTGAGCCTGTTCCGCCATTCAATGAGATCATGACTGATTTGATCATTTACCCGCCTTGGATCCATATCCCTTAATACCCTTGGCTAGCAAAAATCTATTGATCTCAGATTTAAAATGATGAATTGAGCTAGTCTCTACTGCTTTTTTGGGAGAGAGTTCCACACCTTTACCACTCTTTGTGTGAAGGAGTGTTTCCTAACTTCTCTCCTGTATGGCCTAGCTCTGATTTTAAGGTTATGGGGAGAGAAATTCAGTATCGCCCCCGTTTGGGGCGCGATTATCGGCCGTGCGCACAGTTTAGTGCCTGGCGCTAATTATCGCCTCCGACTACAAACTTGGCTTTTATCGCCCCTGGAGGTGATTGGAGCACTAAATTAGGCGCAAAGGCCAAGGAGCGAGGCGCTAACTCAGAGCGCGGGTGCAGCGCAGGTGCTGTCAGTTAGCGATGGAAAACAGACACACTGGCGCCGGACAGTTCTTAAAGGGGAGGGTCGATCTTGCTCTCCAGCCACACCCTGCTCATTGGAGCCTTGAATCTCGGCCTGGAGAGACCTTGCCTAAATCTTCCAGCCAAGGACTATGGAGAGGGTGAGAGAACGAGCTCCGCGCTTCAGCGAGCGGGCCTTGGAGGCTCTGGTCTGCGCGGTGGAGCACAGAAGATCTATACTCTACCCTGAGAGTGGCAGGAGGCCTTTGCCGCGCGAGTACAGAAGAGTGTGGAGGGAGGTGGCTCAGCACATCTCCTCCAGGAGCATGTTGCCCAGGACCCATACTCAATGTCAAAAAAAGTTCAACAACCTCACTCGGGTCGTCAGGGTGAGTGGCTTTTTTTCAATACCTCTCCATCCCTCCACCTCAACCTCACTCTATGGCCAGAGGGTCTTAAAACCCCAATGCCCAATACTCATCCAACAACTATGACCCTCTCATGAAACACACACACACATTCCACGCTTTGCATACAGTAAGGGCTATACAATTATGGGAAGCACATCAGGCAAGACCATGGCTGTATACAGTAAGGGCTATTCAATTATGGGAGGCACATCAGGCAAGACCATGGCTGCATATTTACTCAGACGCCGTCCTTTTTCTTGCAGGCCAAGCTATCTCATATTAGGAGACAGCAGCAACGGACGGGTGGAGGGCAACCTCAGCTGCAACCCCTCAGCGATCTTGAGGTGCGTGTCCACAGGATTGTGGCAAGCCAGGTGATCGGTCCCGTCGCCCCTGGAGAGGCCGACCCCATTCTGGACAGCAATGGTAAGGTCATCACCTTTTTGTCCTCTCTCCTTCCACTTGTCCCTCACAACACCAGCCTTTGACTCTTTCAATCCAACTTACTAAATCGCTGCACTCATTCCTCCCTTACTGCCCCCCCTGTCCTCACACTAAAGCCACTCTTGTACCTCCCTGCTTTCAGATGGTGATTCATCAGCTGAGGAGACGTGCCCTCAAGCTGCCAGTGGGAGTGAAGCTGCAGGCGAGGAGGAAGAGGAAGCCAGAGCATCAGCGCCACCCTCTTCTGAGGAAGCCCATGCCCACACTGGGAACACGCCTTCCCTGGAGGGGAGCAGGGGGGAAGGGTCTGATGAGGGTGAAGCTCCGGGACCCAGCAGGCTGCAGCAACACAATGGGGGTAGGGAAGCTCGGGGACCTCCTCCCCAGAGGGCGAGTAGGCCAGCAAGTCTTGCTGCACTGAACACAGAGGAGGAGCGGCTGATCATACACACTGAGCTCATGGGTGCAGTGGGAAGGGTGCCCGAATGCATTGAATCACTGGCAAGGAGTGTGGAGCACTTCGCTGTAGCACGGGCGGATGCCACGCTAAAGCTTAGTGCTGCAATTCAGTCACTGGCTGCCGTGACCCCATCTCAGACTGCTCTCATGCAGACTCAGATTGAGGGCACGCAAGCACTGACTGCTGCCGTCATCGTTGGTTCGGCCACATTGCCCCAGGTCTCTCATGGCGCCGCAGCAGGCCAGCAATCTGTGCTCCAGCAGATTGCTCCGGATGCTGACGTGCTGCCCCGTGGGAGTGCCAGTGTGTCGGTCGAGCAGGGAGTTGCTGCCCTCTCTCAAGATAATAGCATTCCTGCTGCCACCACTGTCACTTCCCCATTGCACTTGCCACCGCCTGTAGCCCAGGCTGCTGTCGCCCATGCAGAGTTGGTGCAGTCTGCAGCCGGGCCCTCCAGGCCCAGAGCTGGTCGAAGCCGTCCTTCAAGGGCATCTGCAGTCTCAGGTTCTGACAATCAGCAGCCTTCCACCAGCCTTGCTGCAGCCACTGGGGTCCCATTACAGAGGAGCTGTAGGGTGAGAAGGGGGGAAGTGCACAAGGGATGGAGATCACCCTCGAAAGGCAAAAAGTAGGGGGTGTGACAAAATGTTGGTCAATTTTTTATTAAAGGCAGAGGTTCATGTTCAAACTTTTGTTTAGTGTTTTGGACATTATCTCCAGGTTGTGAGAACCAGTTATGTTAATGACTGTGTTTGTTTCTATTAGTTTGTCATGAAGAAATGACACACACAGAGTTTGTAAAATAAATACGTTTTTGTATTCAAAATGTACATGTTTGGTCTTTGGAATCATTGCTGCCTTGGCTGGCTTCGAGGTTGCGGGTTGGTTTCATTCATGTTGTTCTCAATGGCAGAAGCCATTTCCTCAGTAGGGGCCTAGAAGCGGCTTGTTATCAGCCGTTGACGTACGGCCCTTGCAGTTTCAACATTGTGGGCCTCCCTCTCGCCTTGGTGCTGCTGATGATCATCCTCCTCCTCTTCCTCCTCCTCTTCCTCCTCCTCCTCCGGTGGTGCTCCAAGGCCTGGTGGCATTGGCTGGGTCCTGAGGATTGCCAGGTTGTGCAGCATGCAGCACACAACTATGAAGAGGGAGACTCGCTCAGGCGAGTACTGCAGGTCTCCTCCTGAGTGGTCCAGACAGCGGAACCGTTGTATGAGCATGCCGATCGTCTGCTCAACGATGTTCCTGGTGGCGAGATGGCTCTCGTTGTACCGCAGCTCAGCAGGGGTGTTGGGGTTACGGAGTGGTGTCATCAGCCAGCTGCACAGTGAATACCCCTTGTCCCCGAGGAGCCAACCACTTGGCTGATGCGGTGCCTGGAAAAGTTCTGGCACAGCAGTCTGGCGCAGGATGAAAGCATCGTGGCTGCTGCCAGGATAGCGGGCATTGACAGCGAGTATCAGCTGTCTGTGGTCAAAGACCAACTGGACGTTTAAGGAGTGGAATCCCTTGCGGTTGCGGAAATCCTCTGCATTCTCATGCGGTGCACGCAATGCCACATGCGTGCAGTCAATGGCGCCCTGCACCATGGAGAAGCCCGCTATCCTCGCAAAGCCCAATGTGCATTCATGCTGTTTGGCCCGGGTCATCGGAAAAGAGATGTACTGGCGTCTCCTTTTATAGAGGGCATTTGTGACCTGACGGATGCAGCAATGGACCGCAAACTGGAAGATATTGGCGCTGTCCCCAGTAGCTGCTTGAAAGGAGCCGGTGGCATAAAAGTTCAGAGCCACTGTGATCTTCACTGCCACTGACAGAGACGTCCTGGTCCTCAGTAGAGGCTGCAGATCTGGCTGCAGCAGGTGGCAGAGCTCAGTGACCACCTCCTTGCTGAAGCGCAGCCTGTGCAAACACTGCCCCTCAGACAAATTAATGTAGTAGAATTGTTAGCGAAATACCCTGGGAGGATAAGGTCTCCTGTACAGAGGGCTGTTGGCCCTCCTCCATCTGGCCATGATTGCCACTCTCTGCATCTCTGTGGCCTCCGAATCTGCAGGCGCAGGACGACGCCCCCAATCAGTGCAGCCCCCATAGGGGGAGAAATTCGGTTGGTAGCGCCAGCGATTAGCGCCTAAAGAGGCCAAGAAGTGGGGCGTTAGCCAATTTCGGTCAAGCGCAGTGAACCCAGTGCCTCCTGCCATATTGAGTGGGTTTTAGCGCCGGCGCTAAATCTTAGCGCCCGCTCGCGGGCGCAGGCAGATCATGACGTCATTTCAGTGTGCAATGCCTTTTTAGTGCCCCGGACCGGAAATTCAGTGGTGCGCCCCTTCGTCCGCCTGGCGCTAATATGGACAGCTTACTGGAATGTTCCCCAGTCGCTCTCGGGCTTATGGGGGCGCTCTTTAAAGGGGACTGCACTGGTATAAAAGTGGCAGCCATTTTGGGAGCACAACTTCTTTGAGATTTTCACAGAGTTGCAGAGTTGCACTCTGAGAGCCATATCACTGGTGACCCAGCGCTGCCAGAGGACCTTCAGCCTTCAGACCATCACCCTGCTGCTGGTGAGCATTTACACCCTGTATAATTTCTTGTTATCCATTATTATGAGGGCTGCTTTGGAGGGGAACGTCCTGCTGCTCGACCATCTGGAAAGGGTACAGAGACGGAGGGAGAGAGGGCCAGGAATGGCCAGACGGAGGAGGGCCAACAGACGTCGCCACACCAGACCTTACGCTGCCAGGGTATTCAGGCAGCAGTTCTCTTACCTCAACATGTTGGAGGAGCAGTGTCTTAGGAGGCTGCGATTCAGAAAGGAGGTGGTGACTGAGCTGTGCCACCTGCTTCAGGCAGATCTTCAGCCACAGATAAGGTGCAGGACCTCTCTGTCGGTGGCTGTCAAGATTACAGTAGCACTGAATTTCTATGTGACCAGCTCCTTTCAGGCAGCAACTGGGGACATTGCCAACATCTCCCCATTTGCGGTGCATAGCTGCATCCAGCAAGTAACAGATGCCCTGTTTAAAAGGCGGCGGCAGTACATCTCCTTCACTGCAACACCGGAGAAGCAGCGGGAGCACGCAGAGGGCTTCGCGGCAATAGCGGACTTCCCCATGGTGCAGGGCGCCATTGACTGCACGCACGTGGCTTTGCGGGCGCCTGTTTTGAATCCTGAGGACTTCTGCAACCGCAAGGGGTTCCACTCCTTGAATGTGCAGCTGGTCTGTGACCACCAGCAGCTGATCCTCGCGGTCAATGCTCAGTTCCCAGGCAGCAGCCACGACGCATTCATCCTGCGCCAGACTTCAGTAGCAGACCTTTTCGAGGCCCATGGCTGATGACCCCGCTCCGTTCGCCCAGCACCCCTGCAGAAGAGCACTACAACGTCAGCCACCAGGCAACGAGGAACATTGTGGAGCACACAATCGGCGTGCTGAAGCAGCGGTTCCGCTGTTTGGACCATTCGGGAGGCGCCTTGCAGTACTCACCAGAGCAAGTCTCCCACTTCGTCGTTGTCTGCTGCGTGCTCCATAACCTCGCCACTCTGCGCACCCAGACAATGCCAGCAGACATTGAAGGACCAGCAGAGGAGGAGGATGAGGAGGAGGAGGAGCAGGAGGAGGAGCAGGAGGAGGAGGAGGAGGAGGAGGAAGAAGGAGGAGGAGGAGGAGGAGGAGGAGGAGGACCAAGACGGGAGGGTCCCAGAAACTGGAAGGGCCGTCCGTCAGAGGCTGATAAGGAGTCGGTTCTAGGCCCCTCTCACGGAATGCTTGGTGTCAATCGATGACCAGGAATGGAACCATTCGGATAACCCAAAGCCTATGAAGGCCAGTATGAATGTAAATAGCAGACATGGCCAATGTCAATAAAATAATTTGTTTATTTGGAAAACTGTGCTTCCAACATGATAAAGCAATGGCACCAGAAAGCTTAACTAACAAACTAACACATAAGTGACTCGCACACCCGGGAGACTATCCAAAACATTACTAACATTCAGACCAAGTGGCTCGCACACCCGGGAGACTATCCAAAACATTACTAACATTCAGACCAGCATCCACGGCCTTGATTTCTAGAAATAAGACGTCTCAGCAGCACCTTCTACTCTTTCCCCTTTGATGGTGATCTACTTCTCTTGCGAGAACGGCCCCTTCCCTCCCTGCAGCTCCTCCGTAATGGGACCCCAGTGGCTGCATGAAGGCTGGGGGATGCCTGCTGACTGTTCGAAAGCGCAGATGCCCCTAAGGGACAGCCTGGACGGACTCTGGGCTTGGAGGGCCCGGATGCTGACTGCTCCAACTCGGCATGGGTGGAAGCAGTCTGTCCTGCAGGTGATGGCAGCTGCAGTGGAGACGTGCCAGCGGTGGCATCAGGAATGCTGACATCCTGAGAGCGGACACCTGCTCCACGGTCGGCCGACACACTGGCACTCTGACGGGGCAGCACCGCAGCATGCGAACCAATCAGCTGGTCCACAGATTGCTGGCCTGCTGTGGTGCTGCAAGGGCCCGGGTAATCCTGCCTGATCCATCAAGGGTGGCAGCAGTCAGTGCTTGCGTGGCTTCAATCTGCCTCTGCATGAGGCCAGCGAGTGACTGCATGGCAGCACTCAGCACTTGCGTGGCAGGTGCCAGTGCTTCGGTGAAGCCCTAGACAGTCCTTTCCAGTGCTTCGGTCAAGCCCTGGACAGTCCTTTCCAGTGATGTACCGAAGCCCTGGACAGTCCTTTCCAGTGATGTACCGAAGCCCTGGACAGTCCTTTCCAGTGATATACCGAAGCCCTGGGCACTCCTTTCCTGTGCTGCCCCGAAGTCTTGTACACTCCTCGCCTGTGCTGCCCCGAAGTCTTGCACACTCCTTGCCAGTGTCTTGATGGATTCAGGCATCCTTGCCACTGCAGCCATCAGCTCAGTGTGCCTGAGCCGAGCCTGGGCGCTCATTTCTGCAAGGGAACGCACCTCTTCTGCGCTCTGTGCAACAGTACTCGCGGCCTGACTCGCCCTCCGGGGAGATGGCCCCCGAGCTTCCCTACCCCCCTTGCGTTGCTGGAGCCCGCTGGTTCCTGCAACTGGTTCCTCCTCAGAGCCATCCCCCCCGCTCCCCTCCAGGGAAGCACTATCCCCAGTCTGCAGATGGGTTGGCTCGCCTGAGGGTGGTACGGATGGTCCGGCTTCCTCCTGCTCGTTGCCTCCGGTGTCAGTGTCCCTGGCAGCTTGATGGCCTGGCTCCCGAGCTGGTGATGCAGCATCTGAAAGCAGGGAGGTTGAAGAGTGGCTTTAGCAAAAGGACAGGGTGGCAGCAAGGGATGCAAGAGTGCTGCAATGCTATGACATGGGTCCAGAGTGAAAAAGCATGCTGGTGGGGGGAACAAGTGGAAGGAGACAGTTCAAAAAGGTGATGACCTTACCATCGCTGTGCACAATGGGGTCGGCAGCTCCAGTGGTGACAGGACCAGTTCATCCGGCCTCCAACAATCTGGTGGACTCTTTCCTCCAGGTCCGTCAGTGTCTGCAGCTGAGGAGGGCCTCCTCCAGTACGAATCTGTTCCCTCCGGTTCCTGGCCAGCTTGGCCTGCAGGGGAAAGGATGGGAAGTGATGAAACATGCTGCCCTGAGTTGTCATCTCATGCCCCCCATGGTGGAACAGCCCTTACAGTATGCCCTGAGTTGTCATCTCATGCCCCCCATGGTGGAACAGCCCTTACAGTATGCCCTGAGTTGTCATCTCGTGCCCCCATGGTGGAACAGCCCTTACAGTATGCCCTGAGTTGTCATCTCATGCCCCCCATGGTTGAACAGCCCTTACAGTATGCACTGAGTTGTCATCTCATGCCCCCCATGGTGGAACAGCCCTAACAGTATGCCCTGAGTTGAATGTGCGTGTGCGTTCCCAGAAAGGGCCATGGGTGCTGGCTAACACACAGACTTAACAATCTATATATATAAAAGGATATGTCTGTCTCTCTGTCTGTCTCTCTGGCCGGCTATACAATCAAAAGTTATAGGGCGTACCTACACATATGTTATATCAAAAGAAAGCTCATCATTAGGGGACTCTTGTAGGCGTATTTACTTTTGGACAAAAATTGCACCGATGGTCGGACAAAAATTGTGCCGACGGTATCCAAAAAACGTTCAAAATTCCTCTCATTATCCACTCATTTGCATCGAGTGGGGGCGGGTTCATTGTGTGTGCGGGCGGGCCATCCTACAGTTGAGTGACGTGATGATTGACCAATCCTACAGTTCAGTGACCTGACGGTTGAACAATCGGTGCGTGTGTGGGCGGGCCTTATCATTCTGAACCGAGGTGAGTCGCCGCCATCTTGATTCCAAACTTTTCATTTCTTTTTCCCGCTTTATGCGTCTTTAAAAAAAAAGTTGCTTTTAAAACACTTGCTTTTTAAAAAGTTAATTACTTTCTAAATCTTTTATCTAATCTCATTAATTTTCCTACCTTTCCCCATTTTTGCAGGTAGGCCTCGAAGCCTGGGCGTCTGTTGCCAGCCATGCTGGACCCTAGGCAATTGTTTTGTGGCAAGCTCCTCCCACCCCTCACCCCCCACCGCCCCCCCACCCCCGCTGGGCCCGATTCCGAACCAGCAGCCAGCCACCTTGGTAAAGGCTGGCTGGGCTCACTGCAACCTCCTCGCGCTAAATTCACGCTCGCGCTGCACGGCGCACGTGCACCTCCACACAGAGCACGGCCAGAGGGAAGCGAGCAGGTTAGCGGGGGGGGTGGGGGGCGGGGCTCGGGAGGGGAGGGGGAGCGGAGAGGGTTACCCCGGCAACCGGGCTCGCCAGCCCCAATCGGCCGTCTCAAGCCGCTCAGGCCCAGTCCCGGAGATCGGGAGGCGGAGAGGGGAGGAGGGTTACCAAGGCAACCGGGCCCGACCAGCCGCAATCGGCCGTCTCAAGCCGCCTCAGGCCCGGCCTCGGGAGGGCGGGGCTCGGGCTGACCGGGGCGCTGCGCTCGCCATGTCAGTGTGTGGGGCAGCACGGAGCTCAGCGGAGCCATCGCCGGCAGAGGGGAGAGGGTCTGCTGGCTCCCCCCTCCCTTTCTCCCCCCCTCCTTCCCCCACATCCCCCACCCCTCCCCTCCGCTCCTTCCCTCTCCCCCCTCCCCTCCCCCTCTCCCTCCCCTCCCCTCCACCCCTCTCCCACTCTCCCACTCCCCTCCCCTCCCCCCCTCAACCCCCTCTCCCCCTCCACCCCTCCCCCCTCACCCGCCTCTCCCCCCTCCCCTCCCCCTCTCCCCCATCCCCCTCTCCCCCCTCCCCCTCTCCCCCCTCGGCTCCTCCCGTCCCCCTCCCCCCCCTCCCCTTCCTCCCCCACTCCCCCCTTCCTTCCTCTCCCCTCTTCCTCCACCCCTCCCCCCTTCCTCCCCCTCCCCCCCTTCCTCCCCCTCCCCTCCTCTCCCCTTTCCCCCTCCCCTCCCCTTTACACCCTCCCCTTTCCCCCTCCCCTCCCCTTCCCCCCCTTCCCCCCTCCCCTCCCCTTTCCCCCTCCCCTTTCCCCCCTCCCCTCCCCCTCCCCTCCCCTGTCCTCCCCCCCTCCCCTCCCCTTTCCTCCCCCCCTCTCCCCTCCCCTTTCCTCCCCCTCCCCGCCTCCCCTCCCCTTTCCCCCCTCCCCCCCTTCCCTCCCATTTCCCCCCTCCCCTCCCCTTTCCCCCCTCCCCTCCCCTTTCCCCCCCTCCCCCCTTTCCCCCCTCCCCTCCCCTTTCCCCCCTTTCCCACCCCTCCCCCCCTCCCCTCCACTTCCCCCCCTCCCCCCCTCCCATCTCCCCCCCTCCCCTTTCCCCCTCCCCTTTCCCTCCCCCCTCCCCTCCCCTTTCCCCCTCCCCTTTCCCACCCCTCCCTTCCCCCCTCCCCTCCCCTTTCCCCCATCCGCTTTCCCCCCTCCCCTTTCCCCCTCCCCTCCCCTCCCCTTTCCCCCTTTCCCCCTCCCTTCCCCCTTTCCCCCTTCCCTTTCCCCCTTCCCCCCCTCTTCCCCCCTGTTGTGTATGTAACCGTTTACCTTTAAGGGAACTATAGAATGTGACCGTTCGCCTTTAAGAGCACTACTTTAGGGTGGCACTATTTATTGGCTCATGTATACTGTAATACCGATAGTGACCACACCAGTATATAAGGGTTGTGATACGTTAACTAGATCAGAAATCGCCCAGACCTCTGAATAGTAAAGACCTGTTTTGTTTGTACTTCTAAAGTCTCTGAAGTTATTTACTGCACAACCTACAGACTTTACAGTGGCGACGAGTCCGATCGTACCCTGCGGCAAGACTAACCAGTAGCAGAGAGCTTCAAAAAGAAAACACGAGGCTCCGTCTACTAAAAGTATAGTACTTACTGGAAGCTGGAAGATTAACAGCAAAGCTGCGGCAGCAACAGGCACAGATTACCCTGCTACCACATCTTGAACGAGCCAATCAGCCTAAAACAAGGCGGCCGAAGAGACTGTGAGTAGGAAAAAAAAAAAAAAAAATAACGGGGTAGAAGTATTTGGAGGAGAAGGGCAAAGCATTCGGGTCCAACGGCGTCGGGTGACAGCCGGACCGCGGGCAGTGTGAGAAGCCGTGCAGCAACCGCTGCCACGAAGCGCTGAGCCTGCGAGTAGGCGCGGGAGTGTCAGAGCCGAGAGCCGCGCGAGCGGGGGAGCCAGAGCCGAGCGGGAGGCGTTGCAAGCCAGCGATCGCATCTCCAGATAAGGGCCGAGAGCCACGAGAGCGATCGGATCTACAGATAAGGGCCGGCAGCCGCTTCGCGATCCAGCGATCGCATTATAGATAAGGGCCGCACTCGGGCTGACAGACGGCGTCGGGGGACCGGGTGAAGACCGCCAAGCGCGGGAAAACCGCCATTGAAGTGGGCGGGGAGAGCGAGAAGCGCGGGAAAGCCGCCATTTTTCGGGGAAAACCGCTGAAGAAGAAGGAAGAAGTGGGAAACCGCCATCTTGGAAATTATTAAGAATTTCAGAAAAGTAATAAGATTTTTCAGAAAGGCTGGTGTGTCTCAAGAAGAGAGAAGAAAATTAATAATAAGTAAAGTAATACTTGTACTGTTCTCAAAAAGAGAAGAAGATGCCTAAGCGAGGAAATATTAATGACTTTAATGCAGAAATAGAAGACTGGGCCACGTATGTGGAACGCATAGAAATATATTGCGTAGCCAACGAAATTGAGGATGACAACAAGGCAATAACTTTGTTAAATTCGATGGGAGCAAAAACATACGGGCTTTTGAAACATCTAATAGCACCAGTTAAACCAGTGGACCAGACCTTCGAAGAGATCGTAACAGTGTTGAAGGATCACTTGAACCCCACACCGTTGATGCTGGCTGAACGATTTAAATTTTACGCCAGAACCCAGAGGCAAGATGAAAGCAATGCGGAATACTTAGTCGAACTGCGTAAGCTAGCGAAATACTGCCAGTTTGGAGGGAATTTGACAGAGGCGCTGCGGGACAAGTTCGTATGCGGCTTGGCCAAAGAAGGAACGCAGAAGCGACTTCTGGAAGAAAACGACCTCACACTGGACAGGGCTGTCCTCATAGCTTCATCGCACGAAGCCGCAGCGAAAGGGACGGCGGAAATGCAGCTAAAGGCTGGCGGCACTCGGGGTGGACCAAATTACAGCAAGCACTCCAAATGCTACCGTTGTGGAAAGACAACGCACGACCAGAATCAGTGCTGGTTTAAGAACCAAGAGTGCAGGAAATGTGGCAAACTGGGTCACATCGCGAAGGTATGCAGGTCCGGAAAGAAGACCAACAAGCAAAGGAAGCCACCACCACAAGGAAAGTACAACAAGGTGCATCAGGTGGCTGAAAAGAGTTCAGACGAACAAAATTCAGACTCAGACCCAAACAGCCAGGAGCTGGATAGTCTGAGAATCCACCATGTGGGTAAAGTAACTGATCTACAGTTGATCTGGGTCACACTAAAAATAGCGGGAGTCCAAGTACGAATGGAGCTGGACACGGGATCAGCTGTATCCGTCATCAACCAAAAGGACTATCACCGGCTATTCTCTCACATACCCTTAAGAAATACCAAATTCGTATTACAGACATACACGGGGCATCATGTATACCCCCTGGGAAAAATACGAGTCAAGGTGAGAGATAGGGGTAAAGAACACCCACGAATGTATCTGTACGTACTACCTGAGGGAGGACCACCACTTCTGGGACGGGAGTGGATCAAGAAAATAGACATGGAATGGCACTACCGACAAGCAATGACGAGTGAGGACTCGGCGCAGACAAGCAGCTCAGACTCCGAGCCGGAAGACGATAAGTCCAGCTTATGTATGAAAAACAAGATTAACATGAACTCACGGACTAAGGTTGGGAAATCGATGGCGTGCATAAAGACAGAGAATTCTGAGTCTGTTCAAGCTACAGACATATGCATTACGGAGGAACACCGGGCTAGAACTCAACGTTATGTCAAAGTACAACGACAATTAGAACAGTTGAGTGCCCGTCTCCTACAAGAGATGGAAAAGGTGAAAAAGTTCTGGGACACCGAATGGGAGTCCCTGGAAAGACAACAGAGACAGCTCGCTCAAGCAGAGAGCGACCATAGAGCCATCGTGGCCAAGTACCAATCACATCTCCCTGAGGCTGTTCAGGAACTAGAATATACACAGAACGATCCAAAGGAAGAGGAATCTTCAGGAAGTCAGGATGGTATTCCAGTTCACCTCTACGACTTGTTGCAAGCAGAGTGTAACGAGTTGAAAGAACAGTATGAACAGGCTCGGACTACAATCCTGGAAGGGGTTAACTTGGCAACGTCCGAAAAGCTCGTGTTAGTGAAAGCATATGAGCAACTAAAGGTTGAACATGAACGACTAAAGGTTGACCATAAGCAAGAATTACAAAGTCTGCAGGAAATGTTTGATGAGCTTCAGGCCAAGGCTGACTCATCGTTAGGGATTCAATCCATAGGAAAAAAATTAGTGGTGGAAGACATACCAGAACAGGGAATACAGGATGTCCAAGAACTCGTTAAATTATTAAAGGAAACACAAAATAAATATGAAGCGGCAATGGCCGAGGTCCAACGACTTGAAGAACAGATGCAACTGGAAATCTTTTCAGTGGAAGAAAAGGGAACTGTAAGAAACACAGAGACCGTAAGAATGGGCCATGAACATGAGCTTAAATCGTCAGAGGAGAAGGGTTTGGAGCTCTCAAAAGTTATTGAAATAGCCGAGGTTGCAACACAGACTGAGAAGATGGCAGCAGAGCAACCCTTAGATACCAAAAGTACGCTGACTCATGTCAAGGTTGAACAACAGAACGCTGAAACAACTGCTCCGGTAGAGGGATTGAATAGTCCGATCAATCAATCTCCAAAGGAAGTTGAAGTATTAAAATCACAAATGAGGTCATTAGTAAACAATTTGCTGAAAGCCCAGAAAAAGTTAGAGGAAGCGGAACACGTGAAGAAGTCTCTTCAGGAAAGATGTCTGGATTTGGAACAAAAGCTGGCTGACGTCCAGCTGGGTAGGGAGGACATAGAAGACCCTCTCGCTGGCCTAGCTCAGGACGACTCCGAATATTACTATGTCCTGTCCTGCCCAACTTGTAACTTCGACTCCCACCATACAGAAATCATGGAGGAGCACCGAAAGTCTACGGAACATCGGGAGGAGGTGGCTCTACTACGGAAAAAGGAGGAAGAGAAGGAGGAACTGCGCATGCAGCTGGCAGCTGACAGTGGAGCCCAGAGAGTCTCCAAGAAGCAGAAAAGGAAAAGTCGAAACAGAAGATGACCCATCTGAACCATTATTACCTCTACCAGATCACACACGTGGTCCCTCCGAACGGAGCCAATTCAGTTCGGAAGTTCAAACTGTTAAACCCATGGAAGGACTATTGAATGAGTCACTCCAGCAATGTGAACCGACTACACCACAGAGACTGAATCTATGAACTGTTTTCCACAGAGACTGAATCTGTGATCTGTTTTGACATGAAGTTATATATGTTATTATGTTATGTTAAACATGAAGTTATATGACATTGACTCCATCGAGAGTATATCTGTAAATTGTTATATGACGTTGACTCCATCGAGAGTATATCTGCAAACTGTTTATATAAAATTGAAGATTGTATGTTTAACGGGATTCTGTAAGTAATAAGCTAGGAAGGGAGGAGTGTTGTGTATGTAACCGTTTACCTTTAAGGGAACTATAGAATGTGACCGTTCGCCTTTAAGAGCACTACTTTAGGGTAGCACTATTTATTGGCTCATGTATACTGTAATACCGATAGTGACCACACCAGTATATAAGGGTTGTGATACGTTAACTAGATCAGAAATCGCCCAGACCTCTGAATAGTAAAGACCTGTTTTGTTTGTACTTCTAAAGTCTCTGAAGTTATTTACTGCACAACCTACAGACTTTACACCCCCTTCCTCCTCCCCCTTCCCCCCTCCCCCTTCCCGCTTCTCCCCTCCCCTTTCCCCCCTCCCCTTCCCCCCTTTCCCCCCCCCTTTCCCCCTCTCCCCCCCCTTCCCCCCAGTCACTCTCTCTCTACCCCCCAGTCGCCCTCTCACTTCCCCCCAGTCGCTTTCTCTCTTCCCCCCCAGTCTCTCGCTCTCTCTCTTCCCCACAGTCACTCTCTCTCTTCCCCCCAGTCACTCTCTCTCTTCCCCCCAGTTGCTCTCTCTCTTCCCCCCAGTCGTTCTCTATCTTCCCCCCAGTCGCTCTCTCTCTTCCCCCCCAGTCACTCTCTCTCTCTCTTCCAACAACAACATGCCCTCAAAAGACCCTCGGCACCGCCGGGCACTTCAGTTAGTTATTAATAAAAGGGACCCTGCATGGACATTTTAAATTGAAAAGGGTACCCAAGATGGCGTCCGTGCCTCATGGCAGAAAGCCTGTGGGGTTCCAAAATGGATTCTGCAGCGCAGACAGCTTGGGAGAAATCGAAACTAAGGCTGAAGGCTTTCTGTGAAGAGAAACTTTGGATTTTGGAATGAGACAGGACTTTGAATTATGTATTAGACCGAATTGGAGACAGATCTAAATTCAGTGAGGGCTATAGTTAAAGCCATCAAACAGTCTGCATACATAATCGGAAACAGATTAAACAAAGCCATCGAGGCTGGACAAGCCCATCAAAGAACTCTCAGGACACTACAAGTCAATTATTGGACCGGTAGATGCAATTACCGGCCATCTAAAAACCATCAGTATAGATTGCTACCATTGCTTAAACTAGCCCGCCAAGTTTAAGACAAAGAACTAACCTGATTTGGCGCGAAGATAAGGGTTTCGACGAAGGTATAATTGAAGGCCCCGGGTAGCAATCTCTCTCTCTTGCTCTTGCCCTTGACCCTGCTCTCGTGGCTCCGGCCTCTTGGGCTGCCACTCGTACTCGTGCTCTGGCCTCGTGGCGGGTTCTTTCCCCAGAGCAGATTTTCAGTAGCCAAAGACACCATACCAACTGCTAGGAAGGGGAGCGAGGCCCAAGTCCACAGCCATCCAGGACGCCCAGGCCGCAAAAGGGGGCAAGACGAAGTTGAGCAGGTAGCCCAGGACTCGTACAGTAGTCCGACGAGACAAGACGAGTGGAGACGAAGAAGACGATAATAACTCGATAAGGGCAGAGCAGGGCAGCGAAAAACGTATCGATAATTAAACCAAGCGCCTAGTTATAAGCTGACGCTTGGGGAAGAAAGTCCTTGAGGACGGTGGGGGCAAACACCTTGAACACTGCAAATAAATGCAGGTGTCCATGCCATAATGAATATGCTGGTGTTCGAAGGATGGGTAGTAAAATCTAAGCAGTAAAAACTGCTAATCGTCTCATCGACGTAACGTTACCACCGACAACCTCCCGAGGGCGAAGAAGAGGAGAACCCATCGAGATGAGGCGATGACGGTAGCGGAGGGGAGAGGGTGTGTCGCAGTAGCCTACCCACCACCACACCCCTGAGGACCACATGGCAACGAGGTACCTAGAAGGACCAAAACCTAGACTTCAAAACTCGCACTCGTTAACAGTTGCCTTTTATCTTTGGATTGGTGAGCATGAATTCTGACCCCTCATAGCTTAATCTAGTTAGGTATAGGGGTGGGATAAGGATAAGGGGATTGTTGAGATAGTTGTTTTCCCTCGATGTGCCGTGTGTTCACCATTCCCTGCATAAGTGTAGTTACTGGTATTTGCCTGTAATGCTATAATGATAACTCTGGAGAGTAATCTCCTCCAATCGCTCTCTGAAGAGTGTAAGAGGGGACATAGCGGGTACGAATAGCTTAGAGACGCGGTTCTGGAGGCTATGGGGATGGATGAGGGAAGTCCTTTCTCCCGCGTGGAGAAGACGTTACAGCTCTCAGGGGAGACCCCGCAGGCTTTTGCGGACTGGTTGTGGCCGGTGTACCGGAAAGCCTGCCCGGGGACGCGGGACCGGGGATTCCTCAACGGGGATTCTCTGACGCATTGGCTCCGTTGTCTTGTGGTGAACAGCTTGCCACAGATCCGGGCCAAGGCAGAAGCCTGGTTCGACCCCAAAGATCCCCAGACCACAGAGATCACGGTAATTAGGCAGCTCACTCTGGCCTATAAAAACGGTAGGGGAGCCGATGCACACACACCCAAGGGTAAGCTGCATGAGGTAAAACCCGGACCGGGTAGGGAATAGTGGCACCAGGAAGGGAGTAACCCCCCCAGCACAAAGACCAATTGTTACGGGTCTGGGAAGGATGGTCACTGGCGGAAGGAGTGTAAGAACCCTTGGAAGGATAACAAGGGAAAGCATCCCATAGCCCCAGCCCAAAAGGCGGGGGTAGGGACCACTTCCGCAGAGGTCAAGTCGCTTGTGGACGCCATGAGGTCCTTACTGACTGGCCAGGGGAGAGTAGCAGCCGCCACCGGTGCTCTCACCCCGTCAGCCCCACCCAACCCATAGCCATGACTAGAGCCGGCGCAGCCTGTGCATCTGTGTTCGCTCCGATATGATGAGTGGAGGAGACCCATGATGGAGATGGAGGTGGAAAAGGTAGCGGGGACCTATCTGTTGGACACGGGGGCATCGCGCACCGTGATCTACTCAGCTAACTGTAAGGGGTTTTAGATCGCAGGGGTTTCTCTCTCTAGAGGCCTCTCTCTCTTGCACATAAAACCGTGAGTGGTTCGACCCACTCGCCCCTTAGATTCTGTACTCTGGTCTTTGGGGCAGGAACTACAATGTAGAGAAAACTCTTATAGACCAAGTTGAATGAAACGAAATGAAATTTTATTGCATAATGTAAAACAAATCAAATGCAAGCAAATAAGAGGGTACATGGGAGGGAAAAACACAAACAAATCATAACGACACAATACTAACTAAGGCAAATACAGGCATATTATACTCTACAAAGATCATCATGAAATGGGGAAACACACGGAACATCGAGGGACAACAACTCATGTTAATTATACCTTTAAATGTCCACCCCCTTAAACCTATCTAGATCTGATTATGAAGGGACAGAAACATGCTCACCAGTCCAATGGGAAAAGTAAGGTTTTGAAACAGGTCTGCGTTTGATCCTTTCAGGCGTCCCTTCTCCACGTGGTTAGTGGAGCCCCAGCGAGCTGCGCCACACCTCTCTCCTGAGGTGGGGGTCAGGAACGGCTGGACACCGGCTGGCCTGGATGTAGGCGGGGTCGGGGATCGTCTGCTCGACCCCGGTCAGAGGAGCCTCGGGCTGGCCCCCATAGTTTTCTTCTGTAGTTTTTTATTGTCTCTTCTCCCGATCCGGAGTGGGTCGATGGCCTCCCATTTCGTCAACGGCCCAGGGTTGGTCGATGATCTCCCGATGTTTTACCCTGGGGCGGTACACCGGCTCGAACCGTCTTCTTCTCCTTCTTCTTGCGATGACACCACCGATACGATGGTAGCACCACGATGACTGCCCTTTTTGCTACCCCCGGGTTCCCCAGATATACTTCTCAGGAGAAGCCTTTTTCTCCCGCCCAAATCAGGTTAGTCTTTGTTTAACTTTTGGCGGGCTTATCGCACAGCGGGGTAGTTATTATATTTTAAAATACTTTGGGATGGCCGGTAAAGGGCCATCTCTGGTCTGGAATGACCTTCATTGTTTTCAATGTCCTGGTGATGTCCTTAACGGGTCCTTGATGCTCTTCTCATGAATATGAAACTGTTCCCTTATGTCTGGGTAAACATTTAGATGGCCTTTATCTGCAGGCCGATCTTGACTGGATCTGCATCCAATCTATATGTATATGTGGGTGTCTGGTTTCGTTCTCTCAGAAACGGCTTCCAGAACTTACTGTGGGCTGAATCCACAAAGCTGTCTGAGGACTGCAGGAACCATTTTAAAGTGTCCCAATAAGTTGGTCACGGGGTCTGGCGGCCATTTTGAATGCCCCTTTTTCCTAGGCTTCTTTTAAAATAGTCTTTAAAATCAGGCCTCTTCTGCCATTCGACCCGTTATAATATAAAGTTCAATTTTGCGAATCCTACACTCCCCCCTGATGATACTGTAACTTGCTTGAAGTATCATAATTCTGGGTGAGCAAAATTTTCTGACTCTCCATAATCAAACCATCCCCAGTATTTACCTATCTATGACCCCACAACACATGCATTTCCCATTTCAGAAAAACCTAGTGTACATTAAGCATCTATAGATGGCAATACTTCAGATGTGAAAATTTGACATACTCACTTCCAGGCGTGGAGGGGGGCCTAATAACATTACATCACCTGGTGCATACACACTATCTTTTAATAATAACAACACATCTAATAAACTTCAATAATAAAAAAAAATACACACACGAAAATTAAATGCACATGAATACATACCAAATACAGAGGAGGGAGGAAAAACTTTAACTTTATACAATAGCAGCAGAACTAAACGGGTGTCTCTTCTTCTACCCGCACATAATGCTCCCTCCATTCCCCTCTATTCTCGTACCTTTGTGAATGTTTGACCTTTTTACAGTGTACAAACAGTAAATAAACGACAATGATAACCTGGCACACTACAAGAATGTGGGAGGCTATCCTAATACAAGAAGGGACTTCTATATTAGTGAACAGGTCCCACCACGGTGGGGGCACTATATCCAATATGTCTGCCCCTATCTCTAAAGTCTTCTGCTCCAGTGTATAGAAATGTTTCCGTGAAACAACAACGGCTTTTAATATCTTGGTGAGGTGTTCAGGGAGAGGGGGAATGATATATCCAAAATGTGCAACGAATCACTGCAGATCGGTGAAATTCTCTTTAACAGTGATGTGAACAGTGGAAGATTCAGGAATGGGGACAATTCGCTCTTGGGCCACTTGAACTTCTGCCCTGGGCTTGAAACAGAAGCAGCTGTCACTAACCGGACACCAACCATGCTGTCCATGTTGGTAGTGGGGCACTGCAGTGGTGACACAGTATGTCCCACCTCCTATATATGCCACCTGCAGGGGCACATGGCCTTGTGCCATTGCCTCCATGGTGCAATTTATAGGCACCGCGCCAGCAGTTCTGAACCCGCACTGTAGTTTTGAATGGGCATTCAAGTGCTGGGGACACAGGATGATGTGTGCTCCCCAGCTCCGGCACCCCGAGAGGTCGGTACCTGTCATTGCATGCTCCCATCGAATGACATAAGGTGGGACCCCTGTGTAGCGAATGTGCGCACCCCCCTGAATGACTCCCCATTCTCAAAAGGGTGGAGGGCTGCGAGGTGCTTGTTGCTGATCCAGGAGGGGACTAAACCTTGTTTCAAATCCTCCAGGTTATTGCGGCCCTCGCCCAGTAACCACGCCCCGTACAGCACACAAGCTCCGTTCTGCGCAGCCTGATCAGACGCATTCCGATCCTCCCTGATGAGAGCATTTACCGTTTTGGCGTGTTTCTCCAGCTCAGCAATAATCTCTTTTAAGTGTAGTGTCATGGCCTGGTCCTCATGTAACTCAGAACCCACTACCTTATTCTCGTCAGACAGTATCTTTCGTAACTGTGTTTTCAAACCATTAATCTGGGTCTGCAGCTCCACATCATCCAAAGTGTTGATGATGGAAGTCCCTGTGTTAAAGGCTGTAAAGATATCATTTACTGCACCCCTTCTTTGTCTCCCTATTCTGTCCAAGGCCTCATGTGGTGTGGTGTACAATTCGGCTCTGTCGGCATCAGCCAAGTCGAATTCGTAAAACTGTTGAAACATGTTTGTTAACAGGACCTGGTATAATTGCTCCGTTTCCCTGGGGCACCACTCTGGCAACCGCACTTCGGTGAGGTTTAAAATCACTGAAGCCACCGCGTAGTGCGCCCCTTGGTACAGCACCTGACCTATGGGTACCAATACCAGTCCATTCCCGGCTCCCTTTGTTGTGGTGGGGCACCCTTCCTTGAGGGCTTTAGCTACCGGAATTGTGGGCAGGGGCTTGCGGGGTCGGGTGATGACCTCAGTGGCGTTTACTGGGATCTGAGAGTATGGGACTCCGCACGCCTGTGTGCTGACGTCCCACCTCATTCCTTGTCCAGCATCCTGCCACTGCCTTTGGAAAAAGATGGAGACGCCTGTGGGGCAAGCGCATTCTGAACCCCACATACAGATGTAAATCCCCTCATCTGGTTCCCACCATTTGTCCCAACAGACACTCAACCCCCCTTGAGTCCCCGTAATGGTCCGATGGGTATTGTTACCCAGTCTCTCCCACTCGACCGTAGAGTTCTTCGTGGTTCTGCTCAACTTGCGCAGCCACCACCATCAGTCCAAAGGAACATGTCCAAAACATACCAGACAAATCTTCTTCCCGACGGTAACGCTGACTCTGGGTGCTATGACCCTCACTCAGGGGCACATCAAGGAAGTCTCTCGGTACGCAAACCCGGACTGGCTGGAGTATTCCGTAGAGTTCGACCCCAGCCATCCTGGCCACCTCCCTTCGTGGAAATATACGGCAGTCTCTTCAGCGTCTCGTGGGCCGGTTCCGTCAGTCGCGATGGGGCCTCTGTTGCCAGAGCACCCATAGATCGCGGAGTCCTTGATGCGGCCCCGATAGGCCCAGCTCCACCTGATTACCACGACCATAAGGAGGATTCTGTTCATCATCCTCTTGGTTCCTGTAACAAGTTAAACAATATAGCCAGGCTCCCGAGAGATTCTGGCTTGGGTGAAGGCATGATCGGGTCTTTCGACCTCGATCCAAACGAATACGCATACTGAGCAGATCTCAAAACTACTTATGACTCTAAACACTTTAATATATATACACCTTAAACTTAAAACTTAAACTTACGTACAGTGCCGCCCGTCCCCGGGCGGCTTGCCTAATCCCTGTTTGGGCCGCAGTTTGCCGCTCCCTGTGGCGGGGCTGCAGTGACCTGTGGCTTGGGTTCCTCGCAGCCTTTTGCTGTCAACTGGGGACTGCGTTCTGCCAGGGGTTTCCCAAGTCTGTGTTTACTGAAGGTGGGAGAATCGGGCCAGGACTTCCTTGGCTGGGGCGCCCGAGGCGACCTGCGACGGGGTGCCTTTGGTGAGGCTCCCGTAGCGAGTGGACCTTTGGGTGGGACATTGGCTCCCACGGCCCGTGGCTCCTCCACGACTGCCGGCTTCGGCTCCCTTCCCTCAGGCTCCGCCCCTTTGGGATTTGGGTCTGTGGCAGACAACTCCTCCTCACCTGTCCCTACAGGTGGAGGATCTCCGCCCCCAATTTCTACCTCCCCAAAACTTGAGTCGAGGGCGGGATCTCCGTCCTCCGACTCCACCTCCTCCAGAATCGTATCAAGGGCGTGGCCCAGCTGTTCGGGCTCCTCGGCTCCGATAGCGTTCAGATCAGGGGGAAGGCCTTGATCTTCGGGCTCCTCCTCGTCCCAGGCCATTGGGGAAACCTCCCAGGTGGGCGGGACAGTTTCTCCCTTCAAGCAGGCTACAGTTCCAGCTTGTGTGGTCTGTGACTCACTGCACGCCCCAGGCTGAGAATCTTTACTCTCAGACCTGGCTTCGGTTGCCGGCCCTTTTACACCCGGCTTGAATAGTTTGCACTGGTCATGAACCATTTTACAAACCCTTAGCTGGTCCTCTAAACTGCCAGCCCTCGCTGTTAACCTAGCGTTCTCCTCCCTTAAAGCCTGCTCAACTAACTTAGCCTCCGCAACCTGGCACCGCAGGTATTCCTCCACTTTACAGGAGATCTCTTCCTGTGCATGTCTTTCTAGAGGACACAGGTCGACAGGCTGCGCTGGCTCTAGCCATTGGGGTGTAGTGGTCGGGTTTGTGAGAACGACAGGACCGGTGGTGACGGCTATCTTCCCCTGCGCGATCATAAGAGACTGCATCGTCTCTAAAATTGATTCTATCACAGCGGGATCCATAGCTGCACCAACTCCTTGTGCTGGGGCAGGAGCTACAGCTTGGGTTTGGGCTGGTGCTGGGGCGGCGGTCTGGGCTTGGGCTTGGGCTGCGGGAAATTTTCCCTTATTATCCTTCCACGGATTTCTACAGTCCTTGCGCCAATGTCCATCCTTCCCACACCCGTAGCAATTGAGCTTGGCTTGGGCAGGGCGATTGCCCTCCTGACGCCACTCCTTCTTGCTTGGGGCTGCGGGTTTTGCCTCATGCACCTTTCCCTTCTGGGGAGGTGTTTGCTGACCTCTACAATTCTTATACGCAATGTTGAGCTGGCGGAGCACCGTCTCCTCCGTGACACCAGGACCTTGGGGATCAAACCAAGATCTGGCTAGGGCCCGTATCTGTGGCAAGCTGTTGGTAACCAAGCAACGGAGCCAATGAACCCACTGTTCAGCGCTCATTGCAACCCGTTCAAGCACACCCGGACAACTGCGTCGATATACTGGACACAGCCTTTCTGCGAAAACCCGTGGGGGTTCTCCAGATAGCTGCACGGTCCCTCCCACACGGTCGAACGGACTACCGTCGTCCACTCCCATTACTTCTAAAACTTCCTCCCTGAGATCCACATACCCTTTCCGTCCCCTCTTACTCTCATCTGAGAGGCACTGAAGAATTGTGCAATCCAGGGAGAAGAGCAACATTTTCGCCTGTTCCTGATCGTCACAATCATTAATGGCGGCTGTCTCCTCTATCTCCCTGAAATGAACTGATGGATCTCCCTTTACTGTGAGTCTTGGGAGGTGGGTCACCATGGATCTTATTTGTTGGGCACTGTAGGGCACCACAAGCTGGTTCTGGTGCGGTCCGGCATTGCCGTTTGCGACACTGGGACCGAACCTCTGGTGCCGAGCAGGACACATTGGTGCCGGTCCCGGCTTTGCTACCAGTGGCTGTTCTTCCTCACATTTCACCTCGGCTACCTCCTCTTTTACCACCCCCTGTTTTTCCGGCCAAGCCTCACTATAGCTCGGCGGTGCTGAGGGCTCGGTGGCTGGTGCCACAACTACTTCGGCTGGAATCGGCTGTTTCGAATCCTTTAAAAAGTCCATGTGACTGGCTTTCGGGCTGACGAGACACACCATGCCTTTTGCCTTAACCAGGGCCGTTCTTATGTCCTCTATGGTCTTTTGGCAGGGGCCGTGGTCTGTGCTGTCAAACCCGTGCTCGAGGGCTAGCTTGTAAGCTGCCTTAGCCTCCACTACTCTCTCCTCCTGCGCTCTTAGCTGTTGTGTGAGGCGGGCGTTTTTCTCCCGTATCCTCGTTTCATTGATCTTTGCCTCAGTAACCTGGCACTCCAGGTACTCTATCCTAGCCTGATGTTGACTAGCTACCACTTGGCGTTCCTGACTCAGCGCGTGAAGCGCTGTGAAGAGTTTTTCCCCACCCATGGCCTTTTCCTCTATCTCTGCTGCCTGGGTTGTGATCCTGGCTGCCTGTGCTGCAACGACTCGGTCCAAGATCTGGATTTGCTTCTTGTAACACATCAGCCACACTGCCTTCTCCACTGACTTCTTATGCTCTTTGTTCTCTGTCCACCTGATGGCTGCGTCCAACGGACGCCCATCCAGTAAGAGATCGGAAATCCACTGCTTAGTGAGATTTACATTGCCAAAGACATAATCCGCTATCCTCTCATCCATACCATTTCGTCCATTCAACCTTGGATCTAGTACATTGCAATCCTGCTGCCAGAGTCCTGCCGCGGTTGCCATTTTCTGTAAGGGGTTTTAGATCGCAGGGGTTTCTCTCTCTAGAGGCCTCTCTCTCTTGCACAGTAAAACCGTGAGTGGTTCGGCCCACTCGCCCCTTAGATTCTGTACTCTGGTCTTTGGGGCAGGAACTACAATGTAGAGAAAACTCTTATAGACCAAGTTGAATGAAACGAAATGAAATTTTATTGCATAATGTAAAACAAATCAAATGCAAGCAAATAAGAGGGTACATGGGAGGGAAAAACACAAACAAATCATAACGACACAATACTAACTAAGGCAAATACAGGCATATTATACTCTACAAAGATCATCATGAAATGGGGAAACACACGGAACATCGAGGGACAACAACTCATGTTAATTATACCTTTAAATGTCCACCCCCTTAAACCTATCTAGATCTGATTATGAAGGGCCAGAAACATGCTCACCAGTCCAATGGGAAAAGTAAGGTTTTGAAACAGGTCTGCGTTTGATCCTTTCAGGCGTCCTGTCTCCACGTGGTTAGTGGAGCCCCAGCGAGCTGCGCCACACCTCTCTCCTGAGGTGGGGGTCGGGGACGGCTGGACACCGGCTGGCCTGGATGTAGGCGGGGTCGGGGATTGTCTGCTCGACCCCGGTCAGAGGAGCCTCGGGCTGGCCCCCATAGTTTTCTTCTGTAGTTTTTTATTGTCTCTTCTCCCGATCCGGAGTGGGTCGATGGCCTCCCATTTCGTCAACGGCCCAGGGTTGGTCGATGATCTCCCGATGTTTTACCCTGGGGCGGGACGCCGGCTCGAACCGTCTTCTTCTCCTTCTTCTAGCGATGACGCCACCGATATGATGGTAGCACCACGATGACTGCCCTTTTTTGCTACCCCCGGGTTCCCCAGATATACTTCTCAGGAGAAGCCTTTTTCTCCCGCCCAAATCAGGTTAGTCCTTGTTTAACTTTTGGCGGGCTTATCGCACAGCTGGGTAGTTATTATATTTTAAAATACTTTGGGATGGCCGGTAAAGGGCCATCTCTGGTCTGGAAAGGCCTTCATTGTTATTAATGTCCTGGTGATGTCCTTAATGGATCCTTGATGCTCTTCTCATGAATATGAAACTGTTCCCTTTTGTCTGGGTAAACGTTTAGATGGCCTTTATCTACAGGCCGATCTTGACTGGATCTGCATCCAATCTATATGTATATGTGGGTGTCTGGTTTCATTCTCTCAGAAACGGCTTCCAGAACTTACTGTGGGCTGAATCCACAAAGCTGTCTGAGGACTGCAGGAACCATTTTAAAGTGTCCCAATAAGTTGGTCACGGGGTCTGGTGGCCATTTTGAATGCCCCTTTTCCCTAGGCTTCTTTTAAAATAGTCTTTAAAATCATGACCTCTTCTGCCATTCGACCCTTTATAATATAAAGTTCAATTTTGCGAATCCGATATAACCCCACCACCTCACCTCTCTCCAGCGGGGTCCCATACAGTCTATCGGGGTTCACGGGTAAGGAACAGGCTGGCTCGGTCTCCATCCCGCTCGCCATTCGGATAGGACCGCTCCGCTCCAAGCGGACGTGTGTCCTGATGAATTGGGAAGTGGAGGGTGGAAGAGGGGTCCTGGGGGCCGACTTTATCGTAGGTCACGGGATCCTGGTGGATTTGAGGAATCACTGCCTCTGGGGGGCAGGAAAAGTAAAGAACGGTGAGATCATCGTTATCCCGGGTAAGGAAGGGAAGGGGACCCTCTGCACCATGAAGTCCAAAGAGGATTATAACCTCGGGCTCATGGTCAGCAACACCCCACCAGAGTTCCAGGCATTTGTGCAGGCCCACCTGGCCGCATTTGCCACTCACAAACGCGACTGTGGGAGGGTCACAGGGTTTGAGGTCAGAGTAGACGGGGACCCCATGGCCCGACCACAGAAACAGTATAACTTCCCCAGGGAAGCAGAGATGGACATGGAAGCAGCCATATCCTCGTTAGTACAGCAGGGTGTTCTGAGGCCGATAGCCACCCATGTAAACTCTCCGTTGTGGCCAGTTAGAAAACCGGACAACTCCTGGAGGGCCACGGTGGACTATCGGTTGCTCAATAATAACATCCCAGCATGTGCACCCACAGTGGCAGCAGTTGCCGACCTGATAGGGAGTATTCCAGCATCCACGACCACTTTCACAGTGCTGGATATTTCAAATGGGTTTTGGTCCATCCCTGTGAGGAGGGAGGATCAGTACAAGTTTGCCTTTATGTTTAAAGGGCAACAGTACACGTGGAACTGCTTGCCTCAGGGCTTCCATTATATCCCCAGAATCTTCCATCAGTGCATGGCAGACAGTTTGAAGGACTTTAGTCAGCCCAGACAGTTGGTACAATATGTGGATGACCTGCTCCTGTTCACTGATTCGAAAGAGGAGCATGGCCCACTATTGGCCGAACTACTGAAGCTGTTAGGACAGAAGGGTTTCAAAGTGAATCCCAAGAAGGCGCAGATCGGCCAGCAGGAAGTGAAATTCCTCGGTCTGACCGTGCGCACCGGAGAAATGGCCAGAGGTAAGACCGTCCCAGTAAGAAAGGAGAAAAGACAGCCCCTAGAAGGTCCGTCCGGGGCAGCGGGCGAGCCTTCAGCACAGGGTTTAAAACAGGCCGCTGGTTATATCAACCAGTGCAAGCTGTTTCAGCCTGAAAGGGGAAAACAGCCAGTTGGAGTAAGGTCTGAGGATAAAGATCCTCAGCCTGCAGCTCGAGCGAGTTCACAGACCACACGAGCAGGCGCTGTGGCTTGCTTGAAGGGAGGGGCCATCCAGCCCATCGATTGGGACACGCCCCCACTCTTCTGGGATCCAGACGAGAGGGACGGACTTGAGGGCAAAAACCCCGCCCCTAACCCAGGTGTAGAGCGGGAGGGACCTGAGGTCAAAAACCCCGCCCCGGACCCAGCCATGGGACCCGAGGGCGGAGACTCTCAGCTCGCAGCAGCAGGCTGCAAAAGGTTACCTGCCCCCAACCCAGGTTCGGGAGGGGTCAAGCCTGGGGGTGCAGTGGCTCAGGTAAAATGCCCAGCGGCCAAGACAGTCCCACCCACCAAAGCCCCCAGAAAGTCCCCACGGACGCCCCAGCCGAGAAAGCCATGGTCACCAGCCCTCCAGTTCCCAAGGGCCGCCCCTCGAGCCAGGGAGCGTTCCAAGGACAGAGGTCCTCAGCCAGCAGCCTCGGGCTGCAAGGGACCAATAGTGAAGGATGGTGCGGTCACGCCGGGGGTAGCGGCAAGCCGCAGTCCGACCAGGGATTAGCCTGGCCGCCCGGAGACGGGCGGCGGTTGTATATAGTTATAGTTTAAATTTAAGTTTTAAGTAGGTGTAATTATTTAGCTTCAGTCTGGGTGTTTAGCTTAGGTTACATAAGGCAATGGGTAGTTTGAATAAGAAATCTGCCGAGAGTGTACATTTGGGTCGAGGTCGCGGGACCCGACCATGCCTCACCAAGCCAGAGAATCTCTTTGGGACCTGGCTGCATGTTTTTACATCTTTTTGCAGAAAGATTTTTGGGATGGAATGGATCGTGATCCTATTCGCCCTGATTGGGATGAGTAAAGAGAGGAGGGGCGAAGTCCAAGACTCCCATATCTACGGGTGATCGGGAGACACGGCGCCCCTGGTGATTGATGGGAATGGCGAACGGGATGCGGAGGAGACCGCCGTCTACTTCCACGAGGGAAGGTGGCCAGGATGGTTGGGGCCCAATTCGTCTCAGTACTCCAGCCAAACATGATTAACGTACGGGGAAGCCTCCCTCCTGTGACCCCGGGTGCGAGGCGTTACCACGAGGGTCAGCGCCACCGTTGGAAAGCGAATATGTTTGAGGTGTAAAGGACACATTCCACTGGACCGATGGCGGTGGCTCAGGAAGTTGAGCAAGGACATGAGGAACCCGGAAGTCGAATGGGAGCGTTTGGGGAATAACACCCATCGGACAATTACCGGGACTCATGGAGGACTGAGTGTATGTTGGGACAAATGGTGGGAACCGGACCAAGGGATTTACATCTGTATGTGGGGGTCAGAGACGGTCTGCCCCGCGGGCATATCAATTGTTTTCCACCGGCAGTGGCAAGACGCTGGGGAGGGGATAAGGTGGAATACCAACCTGAAGGTGTGTGCGGTCCCATACACCCAGATCCCAGTCAATGCCACTGAGCTTGTGCCCCGCCCACAGCGCAGGCGGCGAGGTTATCCAGGAAAGATTGCCCCACCACCACCAAGGGACCAGGGAATGGATTGGTACTAGTCCCCACCGATCAGATGCTGTACCAGGGGGTACACTACGCGGTAGCCTCCGTGATTTTAAATCTCACGGAGGTACATTTACCGGAGTGGTGCCCCAAAGAAACAGAGCAGTTATACCAGGCCTTATTAAAGGAGATGTTCAAGAAGTTTTATGAGTTCGATTTTGCCCACGTGAACAAGACTGAACTCTACACCGCACACCGAGAATTTTTGGGTAACCCAGGGAGACAAAGAAGGGGTGTATGGAATGATGTTTTTACTGCATTTAATACTGGGTCCTCTGTCATCAACAGCTTGGATGACATAGAGCTGCAGACCCAGATAAACGCAATTAAAAGGGATTCTGCAGCGCAGACAGCTTGGGAGAAATCGAAACTAAGGCTGAAGGCTTTCTGTGAAGGGAAACTTTGTATTTTGGAACGAGACAGGACTTTGAATTATGTATTAGTCCGAATTGGAGACAGATCTAAATTCAGTGAGGCCTATAGTTAAAGCCATCAAACAGTCTGCATACACAATCAGAAACAGATTAAACACAGCCCTCGAGGCTGGACAAGCCCATCAAAGAACTCTCAGGATATTACAAGTCAATTATTGGACCGGTAGATGCGATTACCGGCCATCTAAAAACCATCAGTATAGATTGCTACCATTGCTTAAACTAGCCCGCCAAGTTTAAGACAAAGAACTAACCTGATTTGGTGCGAAGATAAGGGTTTTCGACGAAGGTATAATTGAAGGCCCCGGGTAACAATCTCTCTCTCTTGCTCTTGCCCTTGACCCTGCTCTCGTGGCTCCAGCCTCTTGGGCTGCCGCTCGTACTCGTGCCCTGGCCTCGTGGCGGGTTCTCTCCCCAGAGCAGATTTTCAGTAGCCAAAGACACCATACCAACTTCTAGGAAGGGGAGCGAGGCCCAAGTCCACAGCCATCCAGGATGCCCAGGCCGCAAAAGGGGGCGAGACGAAGTTGAGCAGGTAGCCCAGGACTCGTATAGTAGTCCGACAAGACAAGACGAGTGGAGACGAAGAAGACGATAATAACTCGAAAAGGGCAGAGCAGGGCAGCGAAAAACGTATCGATAATTAAACCAAGTGCCTAGTTATAAGCTGACGCTTGGGGAAGAAAGTCCTTGAGGACGGTGGGGACAAACACCTTGAACACTGCAAATAAACGCAGGTGTCCATGCCATAACGAATATGCTGGTGTTCGAAGGATGGGTAGTAAAATCTAAGCAGTAAAACCTGCTAATCGTCTCATTGACGTAACGTTACCGCCGACGACCGCCCGAGGGAGAAGAAGAGGAGAACCCATCGAGACGAGACGACGACGGTAGCGGAGGGGAGAGTGTGTGTCGCAGTAGCCGACCCAGCACCGCACCCCTGAGGACCACGTGGCGACGAGGTACCTAGAAGGACCAAAACCCAGACTTCAAAACTCACACTCGTTAACAGTTGGCTTTTATCTTTGGATTGGTGAGCATGAATTCTGACTCCTCAAAGCCTAATCTAGTTAGGTATAGGGGTGGGATAAGGATAAGGGGATTGTTAAGATAGTTGTTTTCCCTCGATGTGCCGTGTGTTCACCATTCCCTGCATAAGTGTAGTTATTGGTATTTGCCTGTAATGCTATAATGATAACTTCCTTTCAAGACTGTATTAATTTTTCTGTTCAAGAAAATCTTGGTTTTGCTTGCATCCAAACCACCTGTCTACTCGAGTTTTCTATATCGCCGCCTGTACCTAAGTCTGGTGTCTAGAACCCAGGGGCGTGGGAGCGATTCGAACCGCTCATAAACAGTCAGGGGCATAACTGACTGGGCGCAAGCGCAACCCCACACCACCCCCTACAGATGATCCCATGGAAATTGATGGTGTAATTTCGAGAGAAGGAGCCCGGTGAACAAGAGATTCCTTGAAACAGCTCTTCTAGTTGTGTATGTAGTAAACATAGAAACATAGAAGATAGGAGCAGGAGTAGGCCATTCAATGCGATCATGGCTGATCATCCAAATTCAGTACCCTGTCCCTGCTTTCTCCCCATATCCCTTGATCCCTTTAGCCTTAATATATATATCCAACTCCTTCTTGAATATATTTAATGAATTGGCCTCTACTGCCTTCTGTGGTAGAGAATTCCACAGGTTCACCACTCTCTGGGTGAAGAAATTCCTCCTAATTTCTGTCCTAAATGGCTTACCCCTTATCCTTAGACTGTGACCCCTGATTCTGGACTCCCCGACCATCGGGAACATCCTTCCTGCATCTAGTCTGTCCAGTCCTGTCAGAATTTTATAAGTTTCAATGAGATCCCCTCTCATTCTTCTAAACTCCAGCGAGTATAAGCCCAATTGACCCAAACTCTCCTCATACGTCATTCTTGCCATCCCAGGTATCAGCCTGGTGAATCTTCGCTGAACTCCCTCCATGGTAAGAACATCCTTCCTCAGATAAGGCGACCAAAACTGCACACAACACTCAAGATGTGGTCTCACCAAGGCCCTGTACAACTGCAGCAAGACATCCTTGTTCCTGTACTCAAACCCTCTTGCTACGAAGGCCAACATACCATTTGCCTTCTTAACCGCCTGCTGCACCTGCATGCTTACCTTCAGCGACTGGTGCACAAGGACACCCAGGTCTCGTTGCACTTCCCCTTCTCCCAATCTATTGCCATGCAGATAATAATCTGCCTTCCTGTTTTTGACACCAAAGTGGATAACCTCGCATTTATCCACGTTATATTGCATCTGCCATGCTTCTGCCCAATCACCCAACCTGTCCAAATCATCCTGGAGTTTCTCGGCATCCTCCTCACAGCACACATGCCCACCCAGCTGTGTGTCGTCTGCAAACTTGGAGATATTACATCTAGTTCCCTTGCCTAGCTCATTAATATATATTGTGAATAGCTGGGGTCCAAGGACCGATCCCTGCGGTACCCCACTAGTCACTGCCTGCCACTCAGAAAAAGACCCGTTTATTCCAACTCTTTGCTTTCTGTCTGCTAACCAGTTCTCTATCCAAGTCAATACCTTGCCCCCAATCCCATGTGCCTTAACTTTACATGCTATTCTCTTATGCGGGACCTTATCGAAAGCCTTTTGAAAGTCCATATACACAACATCCACTGGTTCTCCCTTATCTATTTTACCAGTTCCATCTTCAAAAAATTCCAGTAGATTAGTCAAGTACGATTTACCTTTTGTAAATCCATGTTGACTTTGTCCGTGTTGTACTGTACAGTATCTACCTATATATGTTGTAATATTAGTGCACAACCTTTTAATGTGTTTATGACCTCTATCTACAATTCTGGCTTCAGGCATTAATCTATTCATTTTAAGTAGGTGGAGACAGCAGACAGAGACAGGTCGTACCAAATACTCAAACACAGACAGTAATTTCTAGACTTGTAAATTTGCTGTGAAGTTACACCCATACTAATAGGAATTTGCCACAGAATTTGTAATGGCCCTGAAATTAGGATCGGGAGCTTGCCGCACGTGCAAGCCCCCGGCGCGCTGACATTTCAATCCTGGCCCGCATTGCATTTCCTCTCACTGGCCTGCTTGAGGTCCTTCCGCGCTGTGCGTGCATGACCCAGCGGCGTACTTAGTGCGATGAGCCGGCTGGGATCACGTGAGCACAGGGCAACCAATGGGAGGTTGCAAAAGTTCATTCATGAGTTTGATAGTGAGAGCTGTCAAACTCATGAAAACTCCTGGCCCCAAAACACTACTTAAACTTGAAAGAAAATTTTAAAAAACATTGCACTACTTAAATGAACCATAAATAACTGTAAAAAACTATTTTAAACAATAATTTTAAAATTTGAAAAAAATTATTATATATAAAATTGGGGCTAAAACTAAATTTACCTTACTGTAAATTCTTTAAAAATAATAAAGCTGTGGAAATTTTTTTTATAAATTATAATAATAGACCACTTACCTGTAAAACGAAGTACTTACGTGTGGTTTTTCAATGCGTAAAAACCGGAGGCCTTTACACATGCGCAACTCTCTAAAAATAAAGGAAATCCAAGTCGCACGCGCTGCCTGTGTAGTCGCACGCGTTCAGCCTCTTAACCCCTTGGGTCAGAGGAGAGGAAATGCTGGTTTTCCCCGCATGTGCTGTGCATGCTGAAAACCGGCAATTCCTCCGGGCACACGCGTGAGTACCCCGTCCGTACTCACGCGTTGGGAGAGGAATTACTGGGCCATTATATCACCACTTTTTAGCTATCCTCAATTAACTTCTCGGTTATCTAAGTTGAATTTGGAGATGCGTTAATTAATCTGATTTTTGTCTGATTACACTCTTGTGAAGCGCCTTAGGATGTTTTACTACATTAAAGGCATTATAAAAATGCAAGTTATTGTTGCTTCTGTAAATGATCTATGTAATTATAAATAAATTGAATCAATACCTTAGCCTGCAGAGAGTGGGTCTCTCAATTGTTATTTTCTGCCTTTTGATTTGATGAGATTCTGTAAATTCTAGTAAGTAATTTAGCACTGAGCAGAGCCAATTGTTGGAGCTGGGCTATGCCAACTCCGTACGGTAGAATGAGTGTTTCAGGCGTCACATCATAAGGGGTCTGCCCACACATCATTGATTGTATCAGATGCCTTCAAACCACACACAAATATTATCTGAACCCATTAACCTATTCCAGTCACTCGGCTCATTATCGTTCATTGATTCAGAATTTGTGTTAAAATAACAGTGAGGCTATGGGCACTGATCATTATTTATGGGTAAATGGTACAGCAATTTCAGGCGAGGATCAGAGGCGAGGTTAAATGCGAATTTTTTTAATTCATTTATGGGATGTGGGCGTCGCTGGCAAGGCCAGCATTTATTGTCCATCCCTAATTGCCCTTGAGCAGGTGGTGGTGAGCCGCCTTCTTGAACCGCTGCAGTCCGTGTGGTGAAGGAACTCCCACAGTGCTGTTAGGGAGGGAGTTCCAGGATTTTGACCCAGCGACGATGAAGGATCGGCGATATACTTCTAAGTCAGGATTGTGTGTGACTTGGAGGGAAACTTGGAGGTGGTGGTGTTCCCGTGCACCTGCTGTCCTTGTCCTTCTAGGTGGAAGATGTCATGGGTTAGGGAGGTGCTGCTGAAGAAGCCTTGGCGAGTTGCTGCAGTGCATCTTGTAGATGGTACACACTGCAGTCACGGTATGCCAATGGTGGAGGGAGTGAATGTTTAAGGTGGTGGATGGGGTGCCATTCAAGCAGGTTGCTTTGTCCTGGATGGTGTTGAGCTTCTTGAGTTTTGTTGGAGCTGCACTCATCCAGGCAAGTGGAGAGTATTCCATCACACTCCTTACTTGTACCTTGTAGATGGTGGAAAGGCTTTGGAGAGTCAGGAGGTGAGACACTCGCCGCAGAATACCAAGCCTCTGACCTGTTCTTGTTGCCACAGTATTTATGTGGCTGGTCCAGTTAAGTTTCTGGTCAATGCTGACCCCCAGGATGTTGATAGTGGGGGATTCGGCGATGGCAATGTCATTGAATGTCAAGGGGTGGTGGTTAGACTCTCGCTTGTTGGAGATAGTCATTGCCTGGCACTTCTGTGGCGTGAATGTTACCTGCCACTTATCAGCCCAAGCCTGAGCATCGTCCAGGTCTTGTTGCATGCGGGCATGGACTGCTTTATTATCTGAGGAGTTCTGAATGGCATTGAACACTGTGCAGTCATCAGCAAACATCCCCATTTCTGACCTTATGTGGGAGGGAAGGTCATTGATGAAGCAGCTGAAAATGGTTGGGCCTAGGACACTGCCCTGAGGAACTCCTGCAGCGATGTCCTGGGGCTGTGATGATTGACGTTGAACCACCACATCTTCCTTTGTGCTAGGTATGACTCCAGCCAGTGGAGAGTTTTCCCTTGTTTCCCATTGACTTCAGTTTGATGTCACACTCGGTCAAATGCTGCCTTGATGTCAAGGGCAGTCACTCTCACCTCACCTCTGGAATTCAGCTCCTTTGTCCATGTTTGGACCAAGGCTGTAATGAGGTCAGGAGCCGAGTGGTCTTGGCGGAACCCAAGCTGGGCATCAGTGAGCAGGTTATTGGTGAGTAAGTGCCACTTGATAGCACTGTCGATGACACCTTCCATCATTTTGCTGATGATTGAGAGTAGACTGATGGGGCAGTAATTGGCCGGATTGGATTTGTCCTGCTTTTTGTGGACAGTACATACCTGGATATTTTCCACATTGTCAAATAGATGCCAGTGTTGTAGCTGTACTGGAACAGCTTGACTAGAGGCGCAGCTAGTTCTGGAGCACAAGTCTTCAGCATGATAACCGGGATGTTGTCGGGCCCATAGCCTTTGCTGTATCCAGTGCGCTCAGCTGTTTCTTGACATTACGTGGAGTGAATCAAATTGGCTGAAGACTGATTCCTGTGATGGTGAGGACCTCAGGAGGAGGCCGATATGGATCATCCACTTGGCATTTCTGGCTGAAGAAGGTTGTAAACGCTTCAGCCTTGTCTTCTGCACACACGTGCTGGGCTCCACCATCATTGAGGATGGGGCTATTCATGGAGCCTCTTCCTCCCATTAGTTGTTTAATGGTCCACCACCATTCACGATTGAATATCCTAAAGTTGCTGTCCGAGTTGCGCCGCTCCACTGTTAACTTTCAAAAACAGCATCTTGCTGTCTGCCTCAGCACTGACATACGGTGAGTGGAGTGATGTTGCTGTATTTGTGTGGTAGGTACAAACTAAACCCGCCGCAGATATTTAGGGCTAGTAATTACAAGCGTTGTTCTGGACTTATTACATGCAGGTAGCACCCTCTAGTGGTAGTTATTGTATAGCAGTGTGTTATTTGACCTTCTTCCTGTCTGCCCCGGAAGTAGTATTCCAGGGAGTGTTTGCTGAGTTGTGAACAAAGCCCACATGAGGCAGCCATTCTCAATCCTCCACCATCCTTCCTTATACGCTAGGCAAGATGCAATGTCTGTGAGTATCCTATTTAGTAACATGATAACAACATTGTCGGTATAGTATTTTGACAATACTTTGTCCATAAGAAGTTTATTATCTGTTAGCTACCGAGGTTTAGCTTCAGTGCTATTTACTTATACAGTTAGTCTATTCTGTTTTCATAAACGTGTTTGCATCTTATGTAACATCTAATGTATAGTACTTAGCTCTGTGTACAAAACATACTTTGTCTTTGTTTACAGTTTCACAATTTTATTCAAGTAAAGCTTCAAAACAGCACCCTGCTTCTCGAGGAGTTATTTGAATGAGTGTTTAGCTGACTGGATAACTGGATAGGAGTTACATCTAGCGAGACCAGTACAGTGAAAAGACAGCAATACGGCTAGCCATATTGAGAGGAGATCCTCCACGTGGAGCAGCAAGGACTCAAGAGTTAAGTGGCTGTCACCTAGGCGCAGAGTAAGCCATCACGACACAGCCAGCTTAAGTCTTCACCTTGTACACAACACTTACCTCACATCATCATGGCAGGAGGTAATACCGAAAACGCTACTCAGCAAGTAGAAGACCTTAAACAGTTAGATGAAACTGAAGAATGTGACAATCTGTCTATAAGCTCTCGTTACTACAGATCATCAGCTGGTTCTAGGTCATCAGCCGGTTCACGGTCATCAGCTGCTTCTAGGGTTAGTATGGCCATCGCCAGAGCACGGTCTAGGGCAGAAGCAGCCCAAGCCAGAGCAGCTTATGCCAAGAAAGAAATAGAAATAAAAGTTGAACAGGCCCGTCTCCAAGCCACATTAGCTGCTCTGCAGGAAGAAAAAGAGATAGATGCTGCATTAGCTGAGGCACAAATATTGGAGGCAGTTTTAATGGAAGCTGATCCTGAGTCAGCTAACAAACTTTTAATTCCCGTTCCGCGTCAGAGTCGACTACAGTGCACCACAGACTACGTGAGCGACCAAGCCGACACAGTTTACGAGAGAGATGAAGACCCGCACACCTCTATAGACTTAAGCACACCATATAACATACCCCATGTCACCAACCAAGTTCAAAATGGACTGCGTGCCCCAAGTCACAGGATCCTCCCCACAAAACAGAGGACACCGTGCAGAGGAATGGAGCGCTGAGGAGAGAAAGTCAGCAGCAAACCCCCTCTCGTTTCCTTGAGACCCCCAGCAGAGCCCCTACTCAAGGCGACCATGGCACAGGCCCCACCACCTACGACCTTGCCAAATACCTTGCACGCAGCCAGCTGGTGACTATAGGGTTAACCACGTTTGATGATAGACCAGAGAATTATTGGGCCTGGAAGTCCTCCATCCACTGTGCCATATCAGGCCTAGACCTGTCGGCAGGAGAAGAGCTCGACCTCCTTATCAAATGGCTCGGCCCAGAGTCCGCCGAACAGGCGCGCAGGATAAAAGAAGTCAATGTGAGACATCCGCCAGCTGGGTTGATGATGGCTTGGGTGAGGCTACGGTTCACCTGAAGCCATTGAAAGGGCTCCCTTTGCCAGGTTGGAGAACTTTCCGAAGTTGACAAATAAGGAACCCCAGAAGCTCCGCGACCTTGGAGATCTACTGTTGGAACTCGAAGCTGCAAAGCAGGACGGCTACCTACCTGGCCTATCGTACTTAGACACTTCCAGAGGGGTAAGTCCCATCATTGAGAAGCTTCCATTCAATCTGCAGGAGAAGTGGACATCATTCGGGTCAAGGTTCAAGCTAGAGCACAACGTTACCTTCCCTCCATTCTCTGTGTTTGCCAACTTCATCCGTGGAGAAGCCAAAGCCAGGACAGACCCCAGCTTCAACTTCTTCTCCTCCCACACAGCACTTGCCAGAAGAGACAAGTTTGACAGACATGGAAAGACACCAATACCTGTCCACAAAATGCAAGTGTCTTCAACCGAGAAAACAAGGGATCAGAAGAAATCTGAGGATATGAGCAAACAATGCCCCATCCACAACAAGCCCCATCCATTAAAGAAGTGCAGAGGCTTCAGAGAGAAGCCCCTGGAAGATCACAAACAGTACCTCAAAGAGAACTCTATATGTTTCAAGTGCTGCTCCTCCACGAACCATCTCGCCAAAAACTGCAAGGTAGATGCAAAATGCACAGAATGTGAAAGTGATCGGCACATTTCAGCACTCCACCCAGGCCCAGCTCCTTGGATGTCAGAGTCGTCTCCTCCCACCTCAGAGCACGGCGGGGAGAGAGAGGGAGCCGCCTATCCGGAGATTACATCCAAGTGCACCGAGGTGTGTGGAGAAGGAGTGAGCACAAGAGCATGCTCCAAGGTATGCCTCGTTAATGTGTCCCCTGTAGGATGTCACCAGGAATCTGAAAAGATGTATGTCATACTAGACGAAGAAAGCAACTGTTCTCTAGCAAGATCCGAGTTCTTTGACATCTTCAAGGTCAAAGGAAGTCCATCACCTTACACGCTGAAGACGTGTGCTGGAATTTCAGAGACAGCCGGCAGGAGGGCCTGTGGTTATGTTGTTGAGTCAGCCGACGGGAAGATTAGTCTCCCCCTTCCTACACTCATCGAATGTAATCAAGTCCCCGACAACCATTCTGAGATTCCCACTCCGAAAGCAGCTCATCACCACAGTCATCTGAGACGCATTGCAGACGAGATCCCACCTCTTGATCCAGACGCAGACATACGCCTGTTGTTGGGCAGGGACATCCTGAGGGTACATAAGATAAGGAAACAGATCAATGGTCCACGTGACGCCCCTTTCGCCCAAAGGCTAGACCTCAGCTGGGTCGTTGTTGGAGACGTGTGCCTCAGGGGTGCGCACAAGCCATCTCAGGTGAGCACACTCAAGACTTCCATCTTGGAGAATGGTCGTCCAAGCTACCTTACCCCATGCAGTAGTCAGATCTGAGTGACAGAGAAGTTCAGTCATACGGCCCTGCCTCAGAACCCCCCAGCGCTGATCTCCACAGACAGCACACAGATGATGCTCACTGGAGAGAACTCGGGTCAGTCAGTCTTCTGTCGCACCGCCAATGACCACAAACTTGCTCCTCCGATCGACGACATGCGATTCCTCCAGATTATGGACAATGAGGTCTCTCGTGACAGCTCTAACAGTTGGGTTGCACCCTTACCCTTCCAGAACCCCAGACAACGGCTGCCGAACAACAGGGAGTATGCCTATAATCATCTTAACTCACTCCGTCGCACACTAGAGAAGAAGCCAAAGATGAAAGCACACTTCCTAGAGTTTGTCAAGAAAATGCTTGTCAATGATCATGCGGAGCTAGCTCCTCCACTCCAGGAAGGCCAAGAATGTTGGTACCTCCCCTCCTTCGGAATCTATCACCCCAAAAAGCCAGAACAGATCCGCGTGGTGTTTGACTCCAGTGCACCATATCAGGGAGTCTCCCTCAATTATATACTCCTCACAGGGCCGGATCTCAACAACAGCCTCTTAGGGGTACTCATGAGATTCAGGAAAGAGCCCGTCGCCATCACTGCCGATATCCAGCACGTTTCACTGCTGTGGTGAGAGAAGACCACAGAGACTTCCTCCGCTTCCTGTGGTAGTGCAACAATGACCCCAGCAGAGACATTGTAGACTACAGAATGCGTGTCCATGTCTTTTAAATAGTGGGGTTACATTAGCTATCCTCTAATCCATGGGAACTGTTCCAGAGTCTATAGAATTTTGGAAGGTGACCAGCAATGCCACTATTATTTCTAGGGCCACGTCCTTAAGTACCCTAGGATGTAGATTATCAGGCCCTGGGGATTTATCGGCCTTCAGTCACATCAGTTTCCCTAACACCATTTCCCTACAAACACTGATTTATTTCAGTTCCTCCCTCTCATTAGACCCTATTATCCCTGACATCTCTGGGAGGTTATTTGTGTCCTCCTTTGTGAAGACAGAACCAAAGTATGTATTTAATTGGTCAGCCATTTCTTTGTTCCCCATTATAAATTGCCCTGATTCTGACTGCAAGGGACCTACACTTGACTTTAACAATCTTTTTCTCTTCACATATCTATAGAAGCTTTTACAGTCAGTTTTTATGTTCCCTGAAAGCTTACACTCATACCTTATTTTCCCCCTCTTAATTAATCCCTTTGTCCTCCTTTGCTGAATACTAAACTGCTCCCAGTCCTCAGGTTTACTGCTTTTTCTGGCCAATTTATATGTCCTCTCCTTGGATGTTATGCTATCCCTAATTTCCCTTGTTAGCCAATGTTGAGTCACCATTTTTGTTTTATTTTTATGCCAAACAGGGATGAACAGATTCTGTAGTTCATTCATGTAATCTTTAAATGTTTGCCATTGCCTATTCACTGTCAACCCTTTAAGTAACATTCCCCAAATAGCCAACTCGCGCCTCATACCATCGTAGTTTCCTTTATTTAAATTCAGTACCCAAGTCTCTGAATCAACTACTTCACTCTCCATCTTAATGAAGAATTCTGTCATATTATGATCGCTCCTCCCCAAGGGGCCTCGCACAACAAGATTGCTAATTAATCCTTTCTCATTACATAATACCCAGTCTAAGATGGCCTGATCTCTAGTTGGTTCCTCGACATATTGGTCCAGGAAACCATCCCGTATACACTCTAGGAATTCCTCTGCCACAGTATTGTTACTAATTTGGTTAGACCAATCTATATGTAGATTAAAGTCACCCATGATAACTGCTGTGCTCTTATTGCACGCATCTCTAATTTCCCATTTAATTCCATCCCCAACCTTAGCATTACTGTTTGGGGGTCTGTATACAACTCCCACTAATGTTTTCTGCCCCTTGGTATTTCTCAGCTCTACCCATACAGATTCCACATCATCAGAGCTAAAATCATTCCTTACTATTGTGTTAATCTCCTCTTTAACTAGCAATGCTACCCCACCACCTTTTCCTTTTTGCCTGTCCTTCCTGAATATTGAATACCTCTGGATGTTGAATTCCCAGCCTTGGTCACCCTGGAGCCATGTCTCCGTAATCCCAATTATATCATATCCATGATGAAATGGGCTCTTTGATGGAGTCACTACATTTAAGAACATAAGAACATAAGACATAGGAGCAGGAGTAGGTCATTTGGCCGCTCGAGCCTACTCCGCCATTCAATAAGATCATGGCTGAAAAAAAATAATTCTAAGGATGTGGGCAAGGCCAACATTTATTGTCCATCCTGAGTTGCCCTGTTTGATAGAACTCAGTGACCACTTCTGAGGGCTTTTTTTTTTCGTTTATGGGATGTGGGCGGCGCTGGCAAGACCAGCATTTATTGCCCATCCCTAATTGCCCTTAAGTAGGTGGTGGTGAGCTGCCTTCTTGAAACGCTGCAGTCCATGTGGTGAAGGTACTCCCACAGTGCTGGTAGGTAGGGAGTTCTAGGATTTTGACCCAGCGACGATGAAGGATCGACAATATACTTCTAAGTCAGGATGGTGTGTGACTTGGAGGGGGACTTGGAGGTGGTGGTGTTCCCATGCGCCTGCTGCCCTTGTCCTTCTAGGTGGAAGAGGTCACGGGTTTGCTACTGAAGAAGCCTTGGCGAGTTGCTGCAGTGCATCTTGTAGATGATACATACTGCAGCCATGGTATGCCGGTGGTGGAGGGAGTGAATGTTTAAGGTGGTGGATGGGGTGCCAATCAAGTGGGCTGCTTTTTTGTGGATGGTGTTGAGCTTCTTGAGTGTTGTTGGAGCTGCACTCATCAAGGCAAGTGGAGAGTATTCCATCACACTCCTTACTTGTGCCTTGTAGATGGTGGAAAGGCTTTGGGGAGTCAGGAGGTGAGACACTCGCCACAGAATACCTAGCCTCTGACCTGCTCTTGTTGCCACAGTATTTATGTGGCTGGTCCAGTTAAGTTTCTGGTCAATGGTGACCCCCCAAGATGTTGATGGTGGGGGATTCGGCGATGGTAATGCCATTGAATGTCATGGGGAGGTGGTTAGACTCTCGCTTGTTGGAGATAGTCATTGCCTGGCACTTCTGTGGTGTGAATGTTACCTGCCACTTATCAGCCCAAGTCTGAACGTTGTCCAGGTCTTGTTGCATGCGGGCATGGACTGCTTCATTATCTGAGGAGTTAGGAAGGGAGTTCCAGGATTTTGGCCCAGCAACAATGAAGGATCGGCAATATACTTCTGGATGGTGTGTGACTTGAAGGGGAAATTGGAGGTGGTGTTCCCATGCGCCTGTTGCACTTGTCCTTTTAAGTGGAAGAGGCCGTGGGTTTGGGAGGAGCTGCTGAAGAAGCCTTGGCAAGTTGCTGCAGTGCATCTTGTAGATGGTACACACTGCAGACACAGTACGCCGGTGATGGAGGGAGTGAATGGGTAAGGTGGTGGATGGGGTGCCAATCAGAGTTCAGAGTCAATGTTGGCATAGAATCACATATATGCCAGATTGGGTAATAACAGCAGGTTTACTTCTCTGAAGGATTTAATTGAACCAGTTGGGTTTTTTATGTAGTCACTTTTAAAGAGATCAGCTTTTTATTTCCAGATTTTTTTTAACTGAATTCAGATTATTAAACTGCCATGGTAGGATTTGAACTGACGTTCTAACTAGATTATTAGTTCAGGCCTCTTCATTACTTGTCCTGTAACATAACCACTACACTACTGTACCCAGTTGGGAAGGAAAGTTAGCCATAAGACCGGGAGAATGTGATGCTCTCATTTGAGATAGTGCCATGGGTTCTGTCACTTGTAGCTGAACGGTCAGAAGGGTCTTGTAATAAAAGCTGTCTCTTCTCACTTCTCATTCATAGAATCATAGAATAGTACAGCACAGAAGGAGAACATTCAGCCTATCGAGTCTATGCCAGCTCTTTCGAAGAGCAGTCCAGTTAGTCTCACTCCCCCCACCCCCGCCCCGTCCCCATATCACTGCAATTTTTTCTCCTTCGAGTATGTATCCAATTACCTTTTTGAAGGCTACTATTGAATCTGTATTCACCACCACCGATCAGGCTGTCCATTCCAAATCCTAACCATTCATTGCATAAAGAAGTTTTTCCTCAATTCGCCTCTGATTATTTTACTAATCACTTTAAATCTGTGACCTCACCTTATCGACTGGGCAGCCACTGGGAACAGTTTCTCTTTATTTACTCTATCTAAACCCTTCATGATTTTAAACACCTCTATCAAATCTCCTGTTAGCCTTCTCTGCTCTAAGGAGAACCACCCCAGCTTCTCCAATCTATCCACGTAACTGTAATCATTAATCCCTGAAATCATTCCAGTAAATCTCTTCTGTAAACTCCTCAAAGACTTCACGTCCTTCCTAAAGTGCGGTGCCCAGAATTGGACACAATACTCCAGCTGGGATCAAACTAGTGTTTGATAAAGGTTCAGCATAACATCCTGGCTTTTGTACTCCATGGGCTTGAATTTCACAGGGCCATGGAGGCGGGAATGGAGGCGTGTGGGGTGTTAAAATTGCAAAAAGTGGTGGGCGGGCCCAACCCCGCCTCCATCCCACCTCCAAGTGTAGGGGTTCGCAAAATCCCTCAGCCCCGAAGATACTGGAGATATTAATCCACATCGTGGACGGAGACTGTGCATGATTTTAAATTGTCTCTGGGTTGGACAATGATTTAAAACATGCCCAGAACCACAAAAGGCTGCGTTGAGATGGGCAGCATGTGGACAACACCGGAATCAAGGAACTTCGTGGAAAAATTCACACACTTTAAGACAGCACATTTTATTTTTAAAAATGTACTCTTAAGTTTTGAACTGTGTAAATTGCAAAGGGGTTTAAAAATGGCCGTCAGAAAAGCATGGCCAAGGACAAAAGAAAGCAACTCGTGGATGTCTGTAAAAAGTGGGAGGATCAAGCAGTGGCAGTCAGATTCTGTCAATCAAAAAAAGGGAGTTTCCCTTCCCTACAGAGGCAATGTTTGTTTACAGGAAACTGCTGCCTTGTTGACATAAGGGATTAAACCACTTGAGACTGCAGTTTCAGTGACCACAATGAATGGGTTTCTGTTTACATAGTAATCCAACTCCATTCAAAGAATTCAGACACACCTAAACTACGGAAGAGACTTTTTTTTTAGACTAAGAAAAGGAATGAATGGATTTGAATCACCCATTACTCAGACAATAGGGCAGTTGGGTCCCTTTTGTTTTAGCCAGATGAACTTGGATGTTGGCGGGAACATTTCGGCCCCAGAATGAAGACACATTCAAACCACCCCAAGCTTTATTCGAAACCCATTCCAGACAAAGGAAGCAGTTTGGCCACTGGGAAATAGCCCATTTGAATCAGCCAATCATGGCCTTTCTCTTGTGTATTCAAACTTTTCGGCGCGAATTTGCACACAGACCTTTTCAGCGCCAAAACAGCAGGAGCTCACAGGATATAAAGATAGCTTCTCAGAAGCATCTCTCTCTTTTTCCTTGGACTGCAGGTGAGCTCTTCTCTCTCTTTGGACCACAGGTGAGCAGGTTTCTGACTCCTCAGCAAGGCAATCTAGTAAGGAGTTAGAGGGGTGGTAATTTAAGGGAAATTGCTAAGATTGTAAGACTTACATTGTAACCATTTATCCCTCGTTTTTGCCGTCTGCCTTCCCTTGTTAAGCAATTTTACATTGATCGTGTGGTGTAGTTTCTTTATTGCTTTGATCGTGTGGTGTAGTTTTCTTTAGTTAATAAAGTTTGATTTTCTCGCATCCAGACCATTTTGTCCATTTTAATATATCATTAATTATAAGTTCCTCCAATCAGAACTGGAAGGGTGGGTTTAGCGATTCGAAACCGCTGTTTGGTATTGGTCTCAGCGCAGTGGGAAAAAAAGGCTGCTTGACCAAGTAAATTACCGTAAACCAGGTAAAGGAAGGTAAATTACCGTAAACCAGGTAAAAGATGCCCCTTGCAAATTGGCGACCATGGCAGGACTGGAGGCAGTTTTTGATATGATAGGTGGTCTGGATTGGAGAAAGCATCAGCTATTGCTTTTCTTGCTTTCAGTCTGTGGGTAGCCCTGCAGAAGTTAGTGGCAGCGTGTAAGCTGACCTATTATGGTATAGGTGGCTGAGTTAAGAAGGTTGAGATGAGGGTGCGGGAGGACGTTACAGAGGCCAAGAATCGGGAGTCAGAGTTTGAAAAATGCCAGGCGGAGGTAGAACTCATAAGAGAGGTGAATGAGGCCAGAGATAGTGGGATGAGGGTGCGGGAAGAAAATGCACGCCTCCCACTAGAGGTCACAAAATGCCAGGCAGAGATAGAGCGCCTTGTGCAGGAAGTCACAGAGGCTAGGGACAGTGAGATGAGGCTACAGGAGGAAAACGCACACCTCACCCAAGAAGCTAGCGAGGGAAAAAGCCATGCGAGGCACAAGATAGAGTTCCTAAAGTGCCAGTTTACAGAAGCAAGGAGTAACAAGATGAGACTGCGGGAAGAGAATGCCCGCCTCACCTCAGAAGTAACAGAGCAGGAGGAAATGGTTAGGGAGGTAAAGGCAGCTTATAAGCTGGCCTGCGACCAAAGGTTTGAGGAAGCAGATCATGGCCCCTGTAGGGCAGAGATAGAAAGCCTTAACATGGCTTTAAAAAGAGCAAAGGAGATGATTTGTCTGATCAGCCCGAAGGCAGGTCAGCCGGATTTTACTGGCCTAAGCAAAACAGCCCCACAGGAAACACCCAGGGAAAAGCTGGCTAGGGAATTAGAGATCCCAAGACAGCAGCCCACAGCTCCGAGTTTTGAGGAGCTCTGGCAGCCAGAAGGGGTGGTAGGAGAATGCCAGCAGGTCCCGCTAGGCAGGCAGGGACCAGGACCAGTGTACCCCCTCTGACAATGGAGGTAAGGTCCGCCCGTGAACGATAAAGCCAGGGCCGCCGCAGCCCCAGCTCAGAAGGCAGAGACAAAAACTCCTCCCGATACAGTCAAGTCCGTCTTGGAGGCGATAAAATCTTTCCTCAGGGCCAATCAGGGAAAGGTAGCAGCCATCAGTGGTGCTGCAGCCCCCTCGCCCACCTCTGCCTCCCCACTATGACTGGAGCCCGCGCAGCCTGTCCATCTGTGTAATCTCTGGTACGATGAATGGAAGAGACCGCTCATACAGATGGATGTAGAGAAGGTTACAGGGACTTATCTATTGGATACGGGGGCATCATGCACCGTGATCCATACGGATAATCCCACCACCTCACCTCTGTCTGACGGGGTTCCATACGTACTATCGGGATTCACCGGTCAGGAGCAGGCGGGGGTACACTCCAGACCCCTCTCAGTCCATCTGGGCATGCTCCAAACTAAGTGGACGTGCATCCTGGCAAGGTGGGAGGCGGAGGGAGGAAAGGGGATCCTAGGAACTGACTTCATGGTGAGCCATGGGATCCTCGTGGATCTCCGCAACCATTGCCTTTGGGGGGCTAGCACAGACAGGGAAGAAGGTGTTGTGGTCATCCTGGGCAAGGAGGGTAAGTGGACCTTGTGTACTGTGAAGCCCAAAGAAGGTTACGACCTCGGGCTCATGGTAAATGGTGTCCCGGAGGCACTGCAGGCAGTCATACAGGCAAACCTCACAGCGTTTGCCACCCATAAACACGACTGCAGGAGGATCACAGGGATTGAGGTTAAAATAGACGGGGACCCCATGACCCGACCACAGAAGCAGTACAATTTCCCCAAGGAGGCAGAACCCGACATGGAGGCAGCCATCACCTCCTTAGTTAAACAGGGAGTGTTGAGGCCCATAGCCACACATGTTAATTCTCCACTTTGGCCGGTTAGGAAACCGGGCAATTCATGGAGAGCCACGGTGGACTATCGGGTGCTTAACAGCAATATCCCCGCGTGTGCCCCCACAGTAGAAGCAGTGGCTAATCTTATTAGCAGTATTCCAGCATCCGCGAACACATTCACGGTGCTGGACATTTCGAATGGGTTCTGGTCCATCCCTTTAAAACGGGAGGACCAATATAAGTTTGCCTTCACCTTTAAGGGACAGCAGTATACCTGGACCTGTCTGCCACAGGGTTTCCACCAATGCATGAAGGATAATGTAAAAGAGTTCATTCAGCCCACTCAGTTACTACAGTATGTGGATGACCTGCTCTTACTTAGAGACTCGGTCGGAGAGCATGACCCACTGCTGACTGAGCTGCTGGAGCTGCTGCAGAGAAAGGGGTTTAAAGTCAACCCCAAGAAGGCGCAGATCGGTCAGCAAGACGTTAAATTCCTGGGTCTGACTGTCCACACAGGAGAGAGGGCAATAGATAAGGCAAGGAGGGAAGCGGTCCAGGAGTTACCGATTCCCAATTCAGTAAGAGGGGTGAGGTCGTTCCTGGGATTGACGGGGTACTGCAGGGATTTTATACAGGACTATGCAGCCACAGTGGCCCCTCTGCTCCGTCTCCTACACAAGGGGGTGGAGTGGTCCTGGGATGAGGGATGCCTGGCGGCATTTGTTAAGTTAAAGGGAGACCTGCAGACCGCACCAGCCCTAGGAGCGATAGATGGGAAAAAGGAGTTCTTCTTGGAGGTAGCAGCCAGCGGGGATAGTCTGAGTGCTGTGCTGCTCCAAGAGCGGCACGGTAGGCTGAGACCTGTGGTCTACTCCTCCAGAGTCCTCACGGATGTGGAGAGGAGCTACTCCAACTGTGAACGACACCTTTTGGCCACACATTGGGCTGTGAAAAGATCTTTAATTTTCACAGGCACCTCTCCCATCACCCTCCTCACACACCACACACCCACTCAGATGCTTTTGGATGGGAGGATTAAAGATGGGACAGTCAGCAGCATCCGCATTGCGCGCTGGACCCTTCTCCTCTCACAGATGGATCTGAAGGTAAAGGGCCTTTGCGAGCCAAAGCTTGCGGCCAATATGGTATATCCTGGAACAGCCCATCGGTGTTCCATAGAAGGGGTATGGGAGGTGAACAGAGGTTTACGGGCCGGGGTACATCCCACGGGCCGCGAGATCTATGTAGACGGTTCCAGCATGGTATCCGTTGGGGTACGACTCACGGGTTGCGGGATCTTTGACCCAACGGCAGACATTGCCTTGGCAATCAGGTTCCCTAACACCATGAGTGCCCAGCAGGCTGAACTGTCCGCGGTGATGTACATGGTTACACACCCTGACACCTTCCCAACCCCGTATATGATTTGCTCTGACTGTATGTTCACTTGCAACTCGTGTACGGAGTACCTGGCCATCTGGTCCCGTCGTGGGTATACCTCCGCCGACGGGAAGCCCTTAACAGTAAAGCCCCTGCTGGAGAAAATCCTGGCAGCTGTGGGGGAGAAAGGTGCAGTTTTCATCCATAAGGTGAAAGCCCATTCCTCCACAGAACCCCACAGCCAGGGCAACCAGCAAGCCGACATGCTGGCCAAGGAGGGTGCACACACAGGCACTTTCTGGGACCCGTATGAGTCCGGGCCCATGGCGGCAGTTAGATGCAGGGATGGGACTTAAGGGAGCTCAGGGGTAGTGTTAGCCCCGGACCTAAAGACGGTCCAAGCCCAGGACCCTGTCCTCAAAACTGTTATCAGCGCAGTGATGGAGGGCAGGAAGTTAGAAGGCCCTTACGGCGCAGCCCCCCTCTCCATAAGGGAGGGCATGTTGTTCAGAGAGGAACAGTGGGTAGTGCCCCAGCAACACCGGAGGGAGTTCCTTCAACTGGCCCATGAGGGGCCGGGAGCGGGACACCCCGGGCCTGAGACCACCTGGCAACGGGTGGAACAGGCGGGATGGTGGCCAGGACTCCGGGATGATGTCCGCGAGTTCTGTGCTAGCTGTCTTGTGTGTGCAGCAAATAATCCCGATCCCCACAAAAGGAAGGTGCCCATGGGACACATTAGGAGGGTGGAGGGACCATGGCAGTCGATTCAGATCGACTATATAGGGCCCTTGCCCACCACCCAGGGAGGCTATAAGTACTGCCTCGTCCTGGTGGATGTGTTTTCCAAGTGGGTGGAAGCCTTCCCCTGAAGAACGGCCACAGCGATGGGGACTGCAAAGATCTTGGTGAAAGAGGTGTTCTCATGGTGGGGACTGCCCCAGTTCGTGGAGTCCGGCCAGGGAAGCCACTTTACTGGCCAAGTCATGCAGAACACCCTCAGGCTGCTTGGTATTCAAGGGAAATGGCATGTAGCCTACAACCTGCGGTCCTCAGGGATAGTGGAGCATATGAACCATACCCTTAAAGAAAGACTGAGAAAAGAGGTCTTGGGGTTGCCTGAAAAATGGGCAGAGACCCTACCTCTGATCCTCATGGGGATCCGGGCCAGCAAGTCCAAAAGTACAGGGCATTCACCACATGAGCTCATGACCGGCAGAGTTATGAGAACCCCCACTCATGTCCTTGCCCCAGTCCTCACTGAAGGACAACTGCAGGAAATAAACCGGGATAAATTTGCCCGAACCCTCCTAGAACACCTCAAATGAATTTATGGGCAGGCAGCAGGCAGCATGGGGAAGCAGCATCGGAATAACCGGCTGCGGCTCGAGCCTAGCAAGAGCCACCAGTGGGAGATAGGAGACCTAGTGATGGTAAGAAACTATGCCTGGGTGGGAAGTTTAGAGCTACTCTACATGGGACCCTATAGTGTAGTTGATAGGGCCATCCCCATGGTCTATGCAGTAAAACTACCCCAGTGCACAAAGTGGTTCCACGCCAACCAATGTAAATTGTATAAATCTGACAAGACAAGTTCAAGTTCACAGGCTGTAAAGACAGGCGCTGTGGCTTGTTCCAAGGGAAAGGTTGTCCGGCCCACCAATTGGGACACTTCCCTGCCCCAGTGGGACCTAAGTTTTGGCCAAAGTTTAAATTTGAACCAGTTATTTGGCTCAGAAACAGAGTAACAGCAGCCTGAGAGTAGAAATCTGCAGGCTGCTGCCAGTTCATTCACAAAAAAGACTGCCCGCGCATGCGCAGTCACTGGTCTGGAGACAGGAGTCCCCCAGTCTTCTGAACAACAGGTTCACGCAGGCACAGTTCCCCAGCCCATGACCCAAGCGGCTCTTCTTCAGTTTACCCGCGCAGGCGCAGTCGCGCACCTGAGGGGAGAGGTTTCCCAACACTGGGTTTGCGCAGGCGCAGTCACGAACTTGGAACCCCCAGTGGCTCCTGTTCGCTGTGAGGCCGCGCGCGCAGGTCCCTGCTTCTCAATCTATATGTGCAGGCGCAGTAGCCTGCTTGGAAGACCCAGCGGTTCTTCCTCCCCTTTTCAAAGAAATCGAATGTGCAGGTGCAGTTGCCTGTGATAGTGTAGCGGTTCCCCAGCCCTGTGAAGAGATTGTTCGTGCAGGTGCAGTTGCCTGCGGGGCCACAGCAGCTCCTCTTTGGTTTCCCTGCACAGGTGCAGTTGCCTGTTTGAAGACAGAGGCTTCACAGCCTCTGCTGGGGGACTCCGGGGAGGAGGTTTGCGCAAGCGCAGTCGCCTGTTTGAAGACAGAGGCTTCACAGCCTCTGCTGTGGGACTCCGGGGAGGAGGTTTGCTCAGGCGCAGTCGCCTGTTTGAAGACAGAGGCTTCACAGCCTCTGCCGAGGGACTCCGGGGAGGAGGTTTGCGCAGGCGCAGTCGCCTGTTTGAATACAGATGTTTCACAGCCTCTGGTGTGGGACTCTGGGGAGGAAGGGATAGCAATTCCTCTTGCAGGGGAGCCGGTACCAGGTTTTGGACCTGGAGAGGAAGATTTTCAGCCATCACAGAAATCACAGAAACCAGAAACCCCACAGTGCAGATAGAGGCCATTTCGGCCCATCGAGCCTGCACCGACATATCCCACCTGATCCCTGTAACCCCTACACCAACACATATCCCACCCTATCCCCGTAACCCCATGTATTTAATCCCCCTAACACTAAGGGTCAATTTATCATAGCCAATCAACCTAACCCGCACATCTTTGGACTGTGGGAGGAAACCGGAGCACCCGGAGGAAACCCACGCAAACACGGGGAGAATGTGCAAACTCCACACAGACAGTCGCCCGGGGCCGGATTCGAACCCGGGTCCCTGGCGCTGTGAGGCAACAGTGCTAACCACTATGCCACCAGCAGTAGGTGGTGAAGGAATACCTGCCCCCAGTACAGGAGTGGGTAGGGAAAAGGAGAAAAACCCAGAGTACTGGCAGGCTGCCAGGTATATTATACAGTGCGGGCTGTTTGCACCAGGAGGAGAAGGTTCCCAGCCAGCTAGGGCTGTGACCCAGGCTCAGGGTCTGTCAGCCAAAGTTTCCCCCACAGAGGTGCCCCTCAGAAGGTCTCTTCGGGTGCCCCAGCCCAAGAAAGCATGGTCACCCAATTTACAGTGGAGTAGGGCGGGCTCCTTAACCAGGGAGAAGCCAAAGGGCAGAGGTCCCCAATCAGCAGCCATAAGCTGCCAGGGACAAGAAGCTGGAATCAGTCCAGCTTCGCTGCAGGCAGCAGTAATCTGTGACAGTGACACCAGAGATTAGCCTGGCCGTCCGGAGACGGGCGGCATTTGTATTATAGCTTTGTGTTAAGTTACATTGTTTATAGCTTGTTTTTAAGGTGTTTGAATTTTAAGTTTAGAATGTAACTAGAAGTTTAAAGTTTAAGTTTATAAGTGTGCCAAATGCTTGTATTTTGGTCCGAGGTTGAGGGACCCGACATGTCTCCATCTAAGGCAGCAGGTCAGTGAGAGACCTGGCTGCATGTCCTTTTAAGTTTTTTACAGGAGAGTGGACAAAGGAACAGTCCTGTTCGCCCAGCCCGAGCTGGGCATCGAATGACATGTGAACGGCTCGGGGCTGGCGGATCAGACTGTTCTGTAAAATCCATTCTGTATGTTTTAAAAGTTTAAGACCATTAAAGGTGGGTGGAAGGAACATTTACTGCCCGGGTGGGAGGAGCAATACCCACTCGAATTTCGCAACCCATCATTGGCACGTGATGGCTGGGGTTTATTTCAGCATTTTGTTTCAAATGTTTAATGGAGATTTTTGGATCTTGTTTTACAGTTCCAAGTGGTGCAGAGGCATAGGACCCTCTCCGTGCTTGGAATCATTTTGATTACATTGTATAACCAAGATTGCAACATTTTGTAATATTTTATAATGTAACTGTTATGTCCATGTATCTTAATGTTGTGTCCTTCAATAATCAGGCAACAGACTGCAGGGAATGATTCAACAGGTGTTTACTGAATGAGGGTTACTCTAGAACTAACTATACAGAACACTACTCAGGGTTTATATACAGTTGTGGTCACTGCCGGTACTACAGTATACAGGAGCTGTAAAAAGTAGTTCTCTCCCTTAAGGTATATATATATACATTACATACATTACAATTCCTCCCCTTTTAGATTAACAGTACCACAATACTCATTTAACAATTAACATTTTTAATATACAAAGTTATATGAAAATAATCCATTCATATATTCAGTCTCTGGGGAGGCTTCCTGATTCTTTCTGGATAACACCTTTCCTGAGTGTCTTGCTCTTGGTGCGGAGGCGATACTAGCACCCTGTCGTCAGTTGATTCATCAGCTTCCGATGCTATTGTTTCTGAGGTAGATGCGACCTGTACGTCGGGTTCCTCACCAGGTACGGATGACCGAGACATGGGGTTGACTCGTTCCTGTGACTCTAGGATCTGGTCAGCATGGCGTCTCACAATGTTCTCCCCAGCATCCACTGTGTACATTAGTGGCCCCTGCCGTGTGCATATCGTTCCTGGTTGCCATTTCTCTGTTCGGTAGTCGCGGGCCAAGACTGGTTGCCCTACATTGAAGCTCCTTGTCGGCTTCTCATTGATGTGCTGGAATTGCTTACTCTCAACATCTCTTCGTACATTTGGTCTGAGCAAATCCAGACGAGATCTCAACCTTTGGTTAAAGAACATCATGGCCGGGGCCTGGTTGGTGACTGCATGTGTCGCATTTCTGTAGGCTAACAGGAAATTGTCCACCTTATGCTGCAGTGGAATGTCGTCATCGCACATGGCCTTTACTGCTTTTTAAAGGTTTGTACGAACCTCTCAGCCAATCCATTTGTGGCTGGATGATACGGGGCAGATGTGTAATGCCTTTTAGTGTTCTGAGTTCCTGCTGGAACACTTCTTGTGCGTCAGTTAGCATTTTTGACAGTCGTCCAGGTGTGACGTCGTCATCGTTTTTGGCATCTACAGTCAGTGCTTGTATGGAATGCCAATCTAGCTGTATCTTCCGGATCCATTCACGTCCTAGTAGTGGTGGTCCTCCATCTGGCAATACATATAGGTCCATTTTTGGTGTTTCCTTGCCATTATATATAATGTTCACCCTTATTTTTCCTTTGGGGTAGAATTTTTGCCCTGTGTACACCTTCAAGACAATCTTTGTATCTCTCAAGGGTATATGTGAGAATAGCCGCTTGTAGTCCCTTCGGTTTATGACTGTTAGGGCTGATCCTGTGTCCAATTTCATTTTCACTTGGACTCCTGCTATCTTGAGCATGACCCAGATAGTTTGGTGATCCTCTGTTTTGATCACATTATGTAGTTTCAGACAACCCAGCTCCTTGCTTCCGGAGTCTGTATCACTCTTCTGTTCATCTGAACTACTCTCCGTCACCTTATGTACCTTCTTGTACTTCTCCTGTGGAGATTTCTTGCTGCTGGTTTTCTTTCCCGACCTGCAGACTCTTGCTATGTGTCCTACTTTTCCACACTGTCTGCACACTTTGTCCTTGAACCAGTAATCATTATGGTCGTGTGTTGTTCTGCCGCAGCGATAGCACTTCACTGTTCCGTGTGACATTTCATTTGTGCCATATTCTTGCGGTCTCCATTGTATCTCTGCAGCGCCCCGTGCTACTGCTTCGTGTGATACTGCAATGCTGAAAGCCTTGTCCAGCGTAAGATTCTTTTCTGATAGAAGCCGTTTCTGGGTTCCTTCACTTTGAAGCCCACACACAAACTTGTCCCTTAAAGTATCTGCTAGTCCCGTTCCAAACTGGCAGTGTTTCGATAATTTGCGCAGTTCCGTTAAATACTCAGCATTACTTTCATCTTTATGCTGGTTCCTTTTGTGAAACTTAAATCTTTCTGCTATCAGCAGCGGTGTGGGGTTTAAGTCGTCCTGTAGGATTGACACTATGTTTTCAAAATCCTTTTCTACTGGCTTCTCTGGGGTTACTAGGTTTCGTAGTAAGCCATACGTTTTTGCACCCATTGAATTCAACAATACCAGCGCTTTCTTGTCATCTGGCACTTCATTCGCCTTGCAGTATACTTCTATGCGTTCGACATATGTCGTCCAATCTTCGACTTCATTGTCGAATGCTGTGATACTGCCACTCTTCGGCATTTCTGGGTGTGGTTAGACTGGCTTAAAATGGCGTCTCCCATGCCTTCCTTTCTTCCCCGCTGCGGCTTAAAATGGCGTCTCCCGCGCTGCTGCCAATGCCGCACTCGGCGGTCCTCATGGTAAATGGCGACACCATGTGGGTTTTGTGCGCTGCTCCTGCGCTGCTGCCAATGCCGCTCTCTGCGGTCCTCGTGGCAATGGCAGCGCCTCGCATTTTTCTGCACGCCTCTCTCCCCCGTTGACGCTGCTCGGCCCTTGACCACCGGCTGTGCTCTGCTCTCTCTCGTCTCTCTCCCCCGTTGACGCCGCTCGGTCCTGTGCACCGGCTGCGCCCTGTGCGCTCTGCCCTCTCTCTCTCCCCCATCGACACTGCTCGGCCCTTGACCACTGGCTGCGCTGTGCTCTCTCTCGTCTCTCTCCCCCATTGACGCCGCTCGGTCCTGAACACCGGCTGTGCCCTGTGCGCTCTGCCCTCTCTCTCTCCCCCGTCGACGCTGCTCGGCCTTTTTCTGTGCCGCTCGGTCGGGCTCTAGCCCGCCGCTGTCCAGGAAGGGTCTGCACAGTACCTGTTGCCAGCCCGTTTCGCTGGACCACCGTGACTGGAAAGCCAAGCCTGGCTCTCGACAGCCTCCCCTGCGATGCTCAAATCTCCGCTGGATGACTGGGCGGTTGCCCGTGGTCGACGCCCGTGCTTCTGGACTCGACCTCCTTCAACTGTTCTCCAGGAGCGAATCCCTGGGTGGTGATGCAGAGTTGCAGGTAGGTTCGAATCTGCATCATTGCCAATGTTATGTCCGTGTATCTTAATGTTGTGTCCTTCAATAATCAGACAACAGACTGCAGGGAACGATTCAACAGGTGTTTACTGAATGAGGGTTACTCTAGAACTAACTGTACAGATCACTACTCAGGGTTTATATACAGGTGTGGTCATTGCCGGTACTACAGTATACAGGAGCTGTAAAAAGTAGTTCTCTCCCTTAAGGTATATATACATTACATACATTACAGTAACAAGTGGTACAGGGGTATGAGACCCCTTGTTGTAACATTTTGTAGTTGATGTATCTGTAGATGCCTACCGTACCACGGTTTTTCTCGGATTTGAGGGGAATAGACGGGTCAGGGGATCAGTGGCAGGTAGCTATAGGGAAATACAGGGGATGGTTGTTTGCCGGGGGTCAGAAAATTTTGCTCACTTTCTTCAAGTGGATACTACAAGCAAGTTGGAAGTATCCAAAGGAGGGAATGTAGGGGTTCGCAAAATTGCTCAGCCCTGAAGATACTGGAGATATTAATCCACATCGTGGACGGAGGCTGTGCATGATTTTAAATTGTCTCTGGGTCGAACAATGTTTTAAAACATGCCCAGAACCGCAAAAGGCTGCGTTGAGATGGGCAGCATGTGGACAACACCGGAATCAAGGAACTTTGTGGAAAAATTCGCACACTTTAAGACAGCACATTTTATTTTAAAAAATGTACTCTTGAGTTTTGAACTGTATAAATTGCAAAGGGGTTTCAAGATGGCCATCAGAAAAGCATGGCCAAGGACAAAAGAAAGCAGCTCGTGGATGTCTGTAGAAAGTGGGAGGATCAAGCAGTGGTAGTCAGATTATGTCAATCAAAAAAAGGGAGTTTCCCTTCCCTACAGAGGCAATGTTTGCTTACAGGAATCTGCTGCCTTGTTGACATAAGGGGTTATACCACTTGAGACTGCAGTTTCAGTGACCACAATGAAAGGGTTTCTGTTTACATAGTAATCCAACTCCATTCAAAGCCCAGCACACAATTCAGACACACTAAACTACGGAAGAGACTTTTTTTTAGACTAAGAAAAGGAATGAATGGGTTTGAATCACCCATTACTCAGACAATAGGGCAGTTAGGTCCCTTTTGTTTTAGCCAGATGAACTTGGGTGTGGGCGGGAACATTTCGGCCCCAGAATGAAGACACATTCAAACCACCCCAAGCTTTATTCGAAACCCATTCCGGACAAAGGAAGCAGTTTGGCCACTGGGAAATAGCCCATTTGAATCAGCCAATCATGGCCTTTCTCTTGTGTATTCAAACTTTTCGGCGCGAATTTGCACACAGACCTTTTCAGCGCCAAAACAGCAGGAGCTCACAGGATATAAAGATAGCTTCTCAGAAGCATCTCTCTCTTTTTCCTTGGACTGCAGGTGAGCTCTTCTCTCTCTTTGGACCACAGGTGAGCAGGTTTCTGACTCCTCAGCAAGGCAATCTAGTAAGGAGTTAGAGGGGTGGTAATTTAAGGGAAATTGCTAAGATTGTAAGACTTACATTGTAGCCATTTATCCCTCGTTTTTGCCGTCTGCCTTCCCCTGTTAAGCAATTTTACATTGATCATGTGGTGTAGTTTCTTTATTGCTTTGATCGTGTGGTATAGTTTTCTTTAGTTAATAAAGTTTGATTTTCTCGCATCCAGAGCATTTTGCCCATTTTAATATATCATTAATTATAAGTTCCTCCAGTCAGAACTGGAAGGGTGGGTTTAACGTTTCGAAACTGCTGTTTGGTATTGGTCTCAGTGCAGTGGGGAAAAAAGGCTGCTTGACCAGGTAAATTACCGTAAACCAGGTAAAGGAAGGTAAATTACCGTAAACCAGGTAAAAGATGCCCCCTGCACAAGCAATTTTCAAGAAATCGTGTCTACTGCTCCCGTCTCCGTCCCACCTCCAAGAGGCGGGATAAGCCCTTAAGGCCCTTAACAAGCACTAAATTGCCTCTATTATCCCATTTTGAAAGGCTTTGGTGATTTTAACCCTTTTCCGACATGAAGCATGCCTGCTCTGAAACGCGACGGTGAAACCGGCAGGAGCACAATTGGATTGCTGACTATTAGCTACAGCTCCACCATTAAATAGGATATTTGATCAGCCATCATTTGCAGGTGGCAGGACTTTGTTGTCTCAGGTCTGGGAGAATTTTTAAAAGGCATAACCACAGCTGTGGAAGTTTGCAGCCTGACACCCATCTCCAGTGTGACCTCCTGGGAAACCCCTCTCGCCACTTTCACTGAACGCTTCCTCAACAGAGGCATATACCAAGTAATCCTAAACCCTCAATGTGGAAGTTCCATTAGCGAAATGACACATGCCACAACTGCAGCAGTAGCCATCAGATTTTTTATTTACAGTAACCATCTGATGGCTTTTTTATATTAAACATCAAATTTCACCCAAGTGACTACCCTTGTGACTATTTGTGCAGTATCTTTCTGTTACGTGTGCTCCTACGTGGTGCTTCCCCTGTGGCTTCAACAGATGTGGAGACTCCTTGCTCACTTTCTTGCTGCTCCTATCTCAACACCTTTGGCGGGCGTCCTCTGGGGTTGTGAATCTGTGAGGGCTCGCCAACAGTCTGCTGTTCCTGCAGCTGTGCAGGGGTTGAGATGCCGATCTCAGTTGGGTGTGGACTCTGGTGGGACTCTGACCGAGGGCTCTGCAGTGGCATGGAAGTGTGAGTGCTTGGAGAGGAGCCCCCACTTCCTTGATGTCTGCTACCAACTTCCATCTCATGGGTCAGGTCCCCCTCAGCGCTTGCAAGTGGCTTGAGAGCACCTTGCTGCACATCAGGGGGGCCATGGGGACCTGTATCTGCACTGGCAGTCCTACTCAGAAGGACTTCCATGAAGGTCTGCTTTCTCTGTTCAATAGATGAACGTCACTCCTCCAGAGATGTCATTCTATTCAGAACACACCATGTTTTCTGCACTCTGGCGACTTATCACCTCCATGGAGGTTGCCATCCTTTCTATGGTAATGCGTTCATGCGCCAATGACTCCACAAAGGCTCTGCTCATGTTCACAATGGACTCCTGCATTCGCTCCACACTCACAGCGACTCTGGAGACAAAACCTGCCAGAGACTCCTGCATCTGTTCCTGGAGTTCCAGCACCGCTGATGTTGTGGGTGGACCCAGAGGCAGAGCGTCGACATGCAGCTGAGCCGAGCAGGCAGAGTCCTGCGCCCTCCGACTAGGACTCTCCACTGCTGTCCCTGTCTCCACCATCTGCTGATGCTCACCTGTGAGCTGTGATATACCAGGTGACAACACTACTCTATCTCGCGAAGGTCCCACCGAGGTGTGAGTGTCTGCGCTGGTACTGGGTGCGCTGAATTCTGCTGACGCTGCACCCTCAGAGGTTGCAGCTTCCTCTGAGTAGTCTGGATGCTCAGGCTCTTCCTCCTGGCTAGTGGGGACAGGTGCTGTCAATGGTCCTGTGGGGGAATAAAGGAAAGAGTCAGAGATGTGATGCCAAGGTTACATGCACATTGCATATTACAGATTATCATAAGTCCATCTGGTAGAACTTCAGAATCATTATCAGTGACTCATGCAATGTCAATGAAAGAGATGGAATACTATTCTGTCACCAGCTTGCTGTGATGCACCCGTCTGTCTGTCCCCCACTTGCGCATCGTCCTCCACTCCCACGATCTCTAGGAATGCCTCCTCCCAGGTGGTGAGCTGGGCTACTGAGGGTGGCCCTCGTCCTGTCCTCACTCTTTCCATCTTATTGTGAGCTCTCTTTTCCTGCAATGAGGGAGACAAGTGGAGTTTGAGTGAGAATGAAGGGGTGAGTGTAGAGAATCCATAGCATAGATGCTTAGAAGGAGACAAAGATGGAGTGAGGTGGCAAGACCAAGGGCCCTCCCTGTGTGTTGTAAGTTGTTTTCATAGCATCAGAGTGAATGTGACCATAGAGAGAGAGGGAATGGGTAAGGGTGCATGGATGTCAGTGTCAAGTGGGATTTGGAGGAAGAGATTGCTAAAGCTGAGTGCTAGTGAGGAAAGGCAATGGGGATCAGATTGAGGGTGATGGGAAAGTCATACTCACTTTTCCAGTGTGCAGAAGGTCATGAAGCCTCTTCCTGTACTGAAGCCAGGTTCTGCGGGTTATCGACAAAGAGTTGACCTCCTGGGCCACCTGGATCCACACAGCCTTGGTCTGCTGGGGAGGCTTCTTCCTCCCTGAAGAAGGGAAGAGCACCTCTTTATTGGCTCTTGCTCCCTCCACTAAAGCTTGCAGGGAAATGTCATCAAACCTGGGAGTACACCTAGGTCTCTCGCTGGTCATTCTGCCTCCAGGTCCCTCTAACATGAAAGGCCAAAAGGTTGGCAGTCTGCAGAAGAAGCAAGGCTTGTTGCAGACCTTAAATGCAACATTCTCCCACATCGATTTAGAATCAGGTGGCTAACACGAAAAGCGGATTACACGACCCCAGCCCGCCCCGTAACAAAATCGAGCCCTATGCCTCTATTTGTAAAGCCCAGGATCCCATCTGCTTTATTAACCTGTCCTGCCACCTTCAAATATTTGTGCACAAACACCCCCAGGACTCTCTGTTCTTGCACCACCTTTAAAATTGCACCATTTAGGGTGTATTGTCTCTCCTTCTTCCTCCCAAAATATATCACCTCACACTTTTCTGCATTGAATTTCATCTGCCCTGTGTTCGCCCATTCCATCAGCCTGTCTATTTCCTCTTGAAATCTATTACCATCTTCCTCACAGTTTACTACACTTCCAACATAGAAACATAGGAGGCGGCCATTCAGCCCCTCAAGCCTGTTCCGCCATTCAATGAGACCATGGCTGATCTGTGACCTAACCCCATAAACGTGCCTTTGCCCATATTCCTTAATACCTTTAGTTAACAAAAATCTATCAATCTCAGATTTAAAATTAACAATTGATCTAGCATCAATTGTCATTTGCGGAAGAGAGTTCCAAACTTCTACCACCCTTTGTGTGTAGAAGTGTTTCTTAATTTCACTCCTGAAAGGCCTGGCTCTAATTTTTAGATTAATTGCCCTAGTCCGAGACTCCCCAACCAGTGGAAATAGTTTCTCTCTATCTAGTCCAGGGAATAGAACTCTAGTTTGTGTAATCTCTCCTCGTAATTTAACCCTTGGAGACCAGGTATCATTCTGGTAAACTTACACTGCACTCCCTCCAAGGCCAATATATCCTTCCTAAGGTGCAGTGCCCAGAACTGCACACAGTACTCCAGGTGTGGTCAAACCAGGGCTTTGTATAGCTGTAACATGCATGACCTCTACCCCTTTGTATTCTAGTCCTCTAGATAAAGAGGTCAGCATTCCATTAGCCTTTTTGATTATTTTCTGTACCTGTTCATGACATTTTAATGATCTATGTATCTGGACCCCCAAGTCTCTTTGGACCTCCACTGGTTTTAACTTTTCACCATTTAGAAAGTACTCTTTTCTATCCTTTTTTAGGCCCAAAGTGGATGACCTCACATTTGCCTACATTGAAATCCATTTGCCACAGTTTTGCCCATTCATATAATCTATCAAAATCGCTTTGTAATTTTATGCTTTGATTTACACTGCCTACATTGTTGCCTGTCTTTCTGTCATCAGCAAATTTGGATATGTGGTTTTCTATCCCATCATCTAAGCCATTAATAAATACAGTGAATAGTTGAGGCTCCAAAACAGATCCGTGCGAGACATCACTAGTCACAGCCTGTCAATTAGATTAAGGAGATTTAAGGAGATATTTCATAACTCTCAACAAAAATATATTCCAGTGAGAAAGAAAGATTTTAAGAGAATGGAGCACCATCCGTGGCTAACTAAGGAAGTAATGGATGGTATCAAATTGAAAATGAAGGCATACAATATTGCTAAGATTGGTGGGAGACCAGGGGATTGGGAAATTTTTAAAAACCAGCAAAGGATGACTAAAAAAATATTAAAGAGAGAGAAGATCAATTATGAGAGTAAGCTGGCAAGAAACATTAAAACAGATAGTAAGAGCTTCTACAAACTTCTTCTCTCAGAGGGTCGTAAATTTGTGGAATTCTCTGCCCCAGAGAGCTGTGGAGGCTGGGTCATTAAATACATTTAAAGTGGAGATAGACACATTTTTGCAAGGTAAGGGAGTGAAGGGTTATGGGGACTGGGCTGGGAAGTGGCTTTGAGCCCAAGGTCAGCCATGATCTTATTGAATGGCGGAGCAGGCTCGAGGGGCCAAGTGGCCTATTCCTGCTCTTAGTTCTGATGTTCTTATGTTCTTATTACCTGCCCATTATCCCTACTCTCTTTCTCCTGCTACTCAGCCAATTTCCTAACCAGGTCAATAATTTGCCTTCAATTCCATGGGCTTCAACCTTAGTTAACAGTCTCTTATGAGGAACTTTATCAAATGCCTTCTGGAAATCCATATAAATAACATCCACAGATGTTCCCCTGTCCACTACTTTAGCCACCTCTTCAAAAAATTCAGTTGAGTTCGTCAGGCATGACCTACCCTTTACAAATCTATGCTGGCTCTCTCTGATCAGCTGAAAATTTTTGAGGTGTTAAGTCACCCTATCCTCAATTATAGACTCTAGTAATTTCCCCGACAACAGATGTTAGGCCAACTGGTCTATAATTCCTGAGTTTCCCCCTCTCACCTTTCTTAAATAACGGACTGACATGCGCAATTATCCATTCTAAAGGGATGGTTCCTGAATTGAGAGAACTTTGGAAGATTATAGTTAGGGCATCTGCAATGTGCTCACCTACTTCCTTTAAAACCCTGGGATGGAAACCATCTGGTCCTGGGGATTTGTCACTCTTTAGTACCATTATTTTCTTCATTACTGTTATTTTGCTTATGTTAATTTTGTTGAGTCCCTGTCCCTGATTCAATATTAGTTTCCTTAGGATTTCCAGCAAGCTATCCTCTTCCTCTACTGTAAATACTGATGCAAAGTAATTATTCAACCATTTCCTTATTATCATTAACAGTATCACCATTATCGGTTTTCAAGGGGGCAACATTGTTCCTGACTACCCTCTTTTTCCTAATATAATTGTAAAAAAAAATTCTGTTGATTTTGATATCCCTTGCAAGTTTCTTTTCATAGTTCTTACTATCTGTTTTGTCACCTTTTGCTGTTCTTTGTATTTTTCCCATTCACCAGGATTTTTTGCATTTTTGTATGCTTTTTCTTTTAGTTTTATGTTGTTCTTTACCTGTTTATTGTCCATGGCTTTTTTTTGGCAAGTAAAGTTCTTGCCCCTCAGCGGTATAAACTGATTCTGTATCACATTAAATCTTTTTTGAACACCTCCCACTGATCGTCTGTCATTTTACCCATTAACAGATTTGCCCAGTTTACTGTGGGCAGTCTCTGTCTCATCCCATTGAAGTCAGCCTTAACTAAATCTAGAATCTTAGTAGCTGTTTCGCGTTTCTCCCTTTCAAACACAGTGTTGAACTCGATCATCTTATGATCGCTATTAGATCAATGTTCATGCACCATTAGGCTGTTAACTAAATCTGGCTCATTACTAAATCTAATATGGTATGCCCTCTCGTTGGTTCTAGGACATATTGTTGTAGAAATTCATTACCTTTCTGACGGGTGCTAGTCTGTTTATCCCAATCTATATGAAAGATAAAATCCCCCATTAAAACTACTCTGCCTTTGGTACACGCTTGTCTAATCACTGCATTTATACAATCTAGCATTTCACAGCTGCTACCAGGGGGCCTATACCCAACTCCCACTACAGTCTTAAATCCTTTCCTATTTCTTAATTCTACCCATAAAGTCTCCACTGCCTGCTTACCTCTTGTTATATCCTCTCTTATCATTGAAGTGATTTCATCCTTAATCACTGAGGCTACTCCTCCCCCTCTACTATTTTCCTTATCTTTCTCGTAGACCATATAACCTGGTATATTTAGTTCCCAGTCCTGATCGTCTTGCAGCCATGTCTCAGTATTGGCTACCATGTCATACCCTCCAAGTTTCGTGTCATCAGCAAATTTTGAAATTGTGCCTTGTACCCCCAAGTCCAAGTCATTAATGTATATCATAAACAGTAGTGGTCCTAGTACTGAACCTTGGGGAACACCACTGTATTGTAAGGGGTTTTAGATCGCAGAGGTTTCTCTCTCTAGAGGCCTCTCTCTCTCGCACAGTAAAACCTTGAGTGGTTCGACCCACTTGCCCCTTAGATTCTATACTCTGGACTTTGGGGCAGGAACTACAATGTAGAAAAAACTCTTGTAGACCAAGTTTGATGAAACGAAATGAAATTTTATTGCATAAGGAAAAATAAATCAAATGCAAGCAGATAAGAGAGTACATGAGAGGGAAAAACACAAACAAATCATAACAACACAATACTAACTAAGGCAAATACAGGCATCTTATACTCTACAAAGATCATCCTGAAATAAAGAAACACACGGAACATCGAGGGACAACAACTCATGTTAATTGTACCCTTAAATCCACCCCCTTAAACCTATCTAGATCTGATTGTGAAGGGCCAGAAACATGCTCACCAATCCAACTAGGAAGTACCAGGTTTTGAAAGCAAGTCTGTGTTTTGATCCTTTCAGGCGTTCTGTCTCCATGTGGATTGTGGAGCCCCAGCGAGCTGCGCCACACCTCTCTCCTGAGGTGGGGGTCGGGGGCGGCTGGCTCTGGCTGTCGGCGGGGTCGAGGATCGTCGGCTCGACCCTGGTCAGAGGAGCCTTGGGCTGGTCTCCATATAGGTTCCTTCAGTTTTAATTTTTGTCTCTTCCCGAGCCGGAGTGGCTGGAAGGTTTCTTCTCTCGGGGTTTTACTTTTTTTGTTTCTTCTCCCAAGTTGGGTCGATGGCCTTTCATTTCGGCAACGGCCCGGGGATGGTCGATGATCTCCCGATGTTTTTCCCCGGGGCGGGAGGCCGGCTTCGAACGGCCTTCTTGATGTTGGCTTAATTCTTCTTCCTCCTCCGATGGTGGAGAGGAGTTTGCTGATCTTCTCCCGAAGTGACTCCTCTTCACCCACTGCCACGCGGTCGTGTGTCTCTGAGTGTAGCTGTGTCTCCAACTGTAACTCGAGAGTGTGTGTCTCCAACTGTAACTCGAGTGTGTGTGTCTCCAACTGTAACTGTTCAACCCCGACTCCTCCAATTATACCTTTTCTTCAGGAGCCTCCACTTCCCGCCCAAAATCAGGTTAGTCTTTGTTTAACTTTTGGCGGGCTGGGAGCACAGCGGGGTAGCTATTATATTTTAAAATGTTTTAGATGGCCGGTAAAGGCCCATCTCTGGTCTGGAATGACCTTCATTGCTTTTAATATCCTGCTGATCTTGTTATCTAGTCCTTGGTGCTGTTCTCATAAATATGAAATTGTCCCCTTTTGTCTGGGTCAACATTTAGATGGCCTCTGTCTCCAGGCCGATCTTGACTGGATCTGCAACTAATCCATATGTATATGTGTGGGTCTGGTTTCGTTCTCTCAGAAACGGCTTCCAGAACTTACTGTGGGTTGAATCCACAAAGCTGTCTGAGGATTCGCAGGAACCATTTTAAAATGTCCCAATAAGCCGGTCACATGGTATGGCAGCCATTTCGTACGCCCCTTTTTCTGGGCTTCTTTTAAAACAGTCTTTAAAATCATGGCCTCTTCTGCCATTTGACCCTTATTAATATAAAGTCCAATTTTGCGAATCCTACAGTATACCTCCAGTCAGAAAAACAGCCATTCATCACAACTCTTTGTTTTCTGTCCCTTAGCCAATTTTGTATCAATGTGCTACTGGCCTGTTAAGTCCGTGAATGATTGAGACACGGACTAGCAGGAGAGAAAACAAACAGATCTTTACTGGTGGAAGTCAATAACGAAACTAAACAACAGAGGCTCTCTAGCGCCTTTTATACAGGGGTGGTCACTGCCGGTACTGCAGTCTGAGACCAGTTATTCTCTTAAAGGTACATACACAACAATTCCTCCCCTTTTAGATAAACAGTACATAACATTCATTTAACAACTAAATGATAACGAATTACAATCACAATTACTATTACTAGGTACAGTGGTTAAGTTTAAGCAATTATAAGTTCAGTCTTTGAGGAGGCTTCCTGATTCTGTCTGGATAACGCCTCTTTGGGGTAACAGGTTCTTCTGGCAATGTTGAGTCGGAATCAATGTCGTTGTTTGGTTCATCTGCTTCCAATATTACCGGTTCTGCGGTAGCTGCAATTGGAACGTCGATTTCATTACCAGGTGTATCAGATCGTGGTGTGGAGTTGACGTTTTCCAGTGACTCTAGAATCTGGTCAGCATGGCGTCTTACAATGCTCTCCCCAGCGTCCACGGTATACATGAGAGGTCCTTGTCGTGTACAAATCATTCCTGGCTGCCATTTCTCAGTGCGGTAGTCCCGGGCCAAAACTGGTTGACCTATCTTAAAACTCCTGGTTGGCCTTTCATTCATATTCTGAAACTGCCTGTTCTCCACATCTCCTCGGACGTTCGGCTTAACCAACTCCAAGCGGCATCGTAGTCTTCGACTGGAGTTTGGTTGGTAACTGCATGTGTCGCATTCCGGTAGGCAAACAAGAAGTTGTCCACCTTGTGTTGTAAGGGTATATCTTCATTACACATTGCCTTGATAGCCTTCTTGAATGTTTGGACAAACCTCTCGGCCAATCCATTAGTGGCTGGAGGATATGGGGCAGATGTGTAATGCTTAACACCATTGTTCTTTAAGAACCACCGGAACTCTTCAGACACAAACTGTGGTCCATTGTCAGAGCAAATCTGTTCAGGCAGCCCATTCCTGGCGAACATGGTTCGTAAAACTGTGATAGTTTTTTCCGTGGTGGTTGAGGACATTTTTATTACCTCTGGCCACTTTGAATGTGCATCCACCGCAATTAAAAACATCGAGTCCATGAAGGGACCAGCAAAATCAATGTGTACCCTTTGCCATGGAGATGAGGGCCACTCCCATGGATGCAGAGGAGCTTGTGGTGGGGCGTTTTGGACCTTCTGGCATCCTGCACAGCTCTTGGTCATCTCTTCGATTTCTCTATCGATTCCCGGCCACCACACAAACGCTCTGGCTAAGCTCTTCATTTTTACCCCACCCAGATGACCCTCATGAAGTTCATTGAGCACTCTATCCGTCAACTTAGGTGGAATTACTACTCTGGATCCACACATCAAGGTTTCTCTGCACACTGACAGCTGTTCTCTTCTCGGCGAGAATGCTGGCAGCAGTGGTTCGCCATGTGCTGGCCATCCCTTCACCGTTAAATCATAGACCCGCGATAGTGTCGGGTCATTCCGTGTTTCTTTTTCTATGTTTGCATTCGTCACGGGAAGACATTCGACTATGGTCGAGTGGAATAACTCCATTGGATCCACTGCAAGGTCTTCTTCTTCCACCGTCGGCAACGGTACACGTGACAATCCATCAGCATTTCCATGCTGTTTAGTTCCTTTGTACTCGATGTCATATTGGTGTGCCCCTAGGAAAAGGGACCATCTCTGCAGCCGTTGTGCTGTCATTATCGGTACGCCCTTCTGAGGGTTGAAAATGGAGACAAGATGTTGATGATCGGTTAGTAGAGTAAATTTTTGACCGTGCAGATAGTGATTGAACTTCTTCACCCCCCACACTAGGCTGAGGGCCTCTCTGTCAATCTGGGCATAGTTACGCTCGGCAGAAGTTAACGAGCGTGACGCAAAAGCTATCGGCCTCTCCAAACCATCAAGGAATTTATGTGACAGTACCGCCCCAATGCCGTAGGGAGATGCGTCACATGCCAGCCTGATTGACAGTGCTGGGTTGTAGTGAGCCAATATTTCCTTTGAAGTGATTAAGTCCTTACTCTTCCGAAAAGCACGCTTACAATCATCGCTCCATTTTCATGCTACCCCCGTTCGTAGCAGGGCGTTCAGTGGGTGCAGAATTGTCGACAAATTCGGCAAAAACTTATGACAGTAATTCACCAACCCGAGGAATGACCTCAGTTGCGACACATTTTCAGGCGCTGGGGCCTTAACAACCGCCTCAATTTTGTCAGGGGACTTATGTAACCCCTCTTCATCAATCACGTGGCCACAACACGATATCTGTTACTTAAAAAATTCGCACTTGGGGCGGTTGGCTCGCAGCCCATGTTCCCGTAGTCTAGTGAGCACCTGTTCTAGGTTGTTAAGGTGTTCACTGTCATCTTCACCTGTTACAAGGATGTCGTCCAAGTAACACTGAGTCCCCGGAATCCCTTGCAGGACTTGTTCCATCGCTCTTTGCCATATCGCCGGAGCCGATGCTACTCCGAATACCAATCGATGATACTGGTAAAGACCTTTGTGAGTGTTTATCGTGAGATACTTCCTTCAACCTCCATCTGCAAATATGCTTGTGCTAGGTCAATTTTTGTAAAACGCTTTCCTCCAGACAGCGAGGCGAAGATGTCTTCTATCCTTGGAAGAGGATATTGTACTGTGCGAAGGACAGGGTTCACTGTCACCTTGAAATCCCCACAGATGCGAATCTTCCTTG